>NC_141025.1:43865000-44543750 GCF_052040795.2 Danio rerio
TAAGTTCATGCTCTATTTAATATACAAATTCAGTTTATTTGTTTTCTAATAATCTCTTAATCAAATTAATATTCAATTTTAGAGTGTGACAGGTGTACAATTGGAGGAGCAAGGGGAGGGATGGGAGGGTCAGACCAGGGAGGATCAGAAGAAAACGTCCAGGGGGGGTTCAGGTGCCCCGGCAGGAAACCAGGTTGTAGCCGGAGGGTTCGTCCCGAGTAGCGAAGAGGCACAACAGGGAGGAGCGGGAGGGATGACCCAGGGACAATCCAACAGGAGATACAAGGCAGGAGGTCTGTGGGGAGCCGGCTGTATGAGAGGCAACTGGACTGGAATCGGCTGAGCTGGAAGCAACTGGACAGGAGCTGGCGGGGCTGGAGGCAACTGGACTAGAGCGGGCGGGGCTGGAGGCGGCTGGACTGGAGCCAGCGGGGCTGGAGGCGGCTGAACTGGAGCCGGCGGGGCTGGAGGCGGCTGGACTGGGGCCGGCGGGGCTGGGACCGGCAGAGCTGGGAGCCGGGCTGGGACCGGCAGAGCTGGGAGCCGGGCTGGGGTCGGCAGAGCAAGGAGCCGGGCTGGGGCCGGCAGGGCAAGACGTCTGGGAGGTGCTGGCAGAGCAAGACGTCTGGGAGGTACTGGCAGGGCAAGACGTCTGGATGGCGTTGGTAAGGCGAGGAGCCGGACTGGGGCCAGCAGGGCAAGGAGCCGGGCTGGGGCCGGCAGGGCAAGGAGTCTGGGCGGCACCGGTAAAGCAAGGAGGCAGACTGCAACCGGCACTGAAGTGCGCACTGGCGGGCGCTCTGGGGATAGAGCCGACACTGGGGATTTACAAAGTTCAAGAAGTCTGTCCAGAGGCTCAGAAAAAGCAGGTCTTGGAATAGCCCGACGCGGATAAGCCCGAAGCTTCAGTTGGGCTTCTCTCCTCCCTCCTGAAGATAAATTAGCAGGACCCGAAAACAGACCTTTCTGTTGATCACCGCTCAGGCCTTCCTCCTGAGGGTTTTCCTGCTTCAGGGCGATCGAGAGAGGAGAGCCAGATATTAAAAGTGCGTGCTCCATAAAGAAATAGAGACTCCACTCCTCCTCAAATGGTGGCATTTTGGATCGCACAGGTTCTAAAAGTCCTCCCCGAAAGAACATCATTAGCAGTAAATCGCTAAAAGTGCTCCTTGGGGCCAGATCCAAAAATTCTTTAATGTAACGCTCGACGAAGCGGTTACCTTGTTTTATACTTACAATAAAATCATCTGCTGGATCCATTTTTTGAGTTCGTCGTTCTGTCAAGGTACGTTGAAGGGACGGAGACAAAAGGTGTAGGATCCAATAGCAATTTAATGATGAAAACGTGCGGTAACAGAAAAATCAAAAATATCCAAAGTAGCAAACAAACAAAGAAAACAAGATACTATGACAGAACTGGAATAAGGCTCAGGAACTACGACAGGATACAAAACAAATCTTAGGAACAACATACCAAACAAAACGAACAACAAACTGACAAACAATGGGTGAATGGTGTAAAAATAGTCCATGAAATTAAGAGGAAACGGAGACAGCTGTGAATCATAAATCAGTGTAAGTGAGTTCCGGATGTGTGCGCGAGGTATGTATGAACTTGAAGTCTTTAGGGACTGTAGTTCGCTCTCAGAGTGAGTGGCGAACTACAGTGCCCTGTAGTGGCTATTTTCTCTCAGTGGTCAAGAAACAAAGTCTTACCCGGGATGTCTTTTACAAGTTTTATTCTTTATAAAGAAGATCACAGTCATACAGCAACAACAGTTTCTGCAGAGTGAGATACTGAAGTCAAGTGTGTTCACCCTTTTATCTGGTTTGTACTGCTTACGAGGTCAACTCCCAATAAGGCCTCATCTACAATTACGTCAGGCGTCTTCTGCTGTTCGTGCGATATGCTCATAACAACCACACATCCTTCTTAGGATAATGAAAAAGCTTTCACCTAAAGAAATATAGTTATCTATAAAAATGTACACATAGGTTTTATGATGAACATATGGAGAACACAGATACACACACATGTAAAAATGAGTCTTAGACAAGTTTCTAACATATAAAGCTCATCTAAATATGAATTTTCATTACAATTCCTCTCTTTTTATCATTCATTGATAACTCATCATCAAATTCATTTTTTCACCTTTTCTAAAATCACACTAGTTATAAATCACATTCTGATTATATTGATCATGCTGATTACACAAATCATTTAACAGGTTTCTGCACACATAAATACACTAGAGATGTTCAAACCCTCTTCTTAATATAGTTTCCCCATTAAGATTTACTTTTCAAAACATCCCTCTTCCCTGGGAGCCGGGCTAAACGAATAATCACTGTTATTGCGCTCCTGACCGAAGTCAGACCCTCAGTTACCCCTCAGAGGTTCCATCACAGAAATTGCCTGTTATTTGCACACTATTGATTGATTTTACACAACAAAATTCAGAAACATTTGTCAGTTAATTAAAATAACTAACCCTCTACGTTGTTAATTAAATCATAATACTCATAAACATAGGAACACGTTGTTGTTTCTGTACTCTTAAACATACATCACATTTACACTCTTCTCTCGATTTTCATGCAAATGATCACTCTTTTAAGACTTGTTACAGAACATACAACTCATGCAGTTTGCTGTTTTTCTTTGGATAGACCCAAAATACATGTAAGCAAGCAAATAGTCGTCTCAAAATTCAAACAAAAAGTCAGATCAATTAACATTTTCTCAATTAAGTAACAGCCGTCACCTAAATCTGTTCTTAGTCTGTTCACGGTTTTTTTTTGTTCATATCCACATAGCTGCTGCTATCACCAAAGTCATAATCAAATTCATCCCCCATATCAATATTCATACCCTCTTTGTTGACAGCCATCTTTACCATCTGAAGGGATGTTGTAGATGTAATCAGTCTGCCCACTGACCATGATATAAATCTGAAAATACATGGCAGACAACACAATAACACTAGACCCACCCCCACTATAGGTAAAACTACAGTAAAGGCCCAGTAGATCCAGGTTCCCCATTTAAACGATAGCCAATCTAGCCAGGAGTTGTTGGCTTTCTTAGGCACTTTTACGGCCAATCTCATATCAACTACAACGCCAGTAATGTTTTGTTGTAATCAGGTTAATTAAGGTGACACTAGCAGCAATGCCAGTGTTGTTCTCCTCAGACCACACATTACTTGCACACAGAATGGATGCCAGCAATCTTTTCGTCCATCTTCAGATCCTTAATGTGATGGTCAAGCACAGCTTTTTCACCTCTCTTTTGGTTGCCTTCTCCTCCGTCTGATTGCTGCTTGGTGTTGTATTCAGAAGTTACTGTTTCACACACCCCTCTTGACTTTGTTGTTGTTTCTCCCCAGCTGTGACCTTGCTTCACTCAGATATCAGCCTGCTGTTTTCCTTCAGACATCTTCAGAGCCCCTCTTTCTCTCCTACTCCCTCGCGGAATCCTCCTCAGGTGGTGGAATTTTCCTGCAGTGCCCAGCGTGCACCCACGTCGCCCGCTCCGCGACCTTCACCGCTGTCTCAGTGGTCAGTAGCACTTGAAATGGACCCAGCCAACGTTTCGCTCTCCAGCTCTTTCTCCTCAGGTCCCTTATCACCACGAAATCGCCAGGCCTCAGATTGTGTAGTGGTCTGTCAGCTGCCTTCCCCAATGCGGCCTTTACCTGCACACAAACATTGGACAACACATGAGACATTTCTTTACAGTAATTCAACATGTCAGCCTCACACACATCTGTTGAGGGCAGCTGCTGTTAACCCCCATTCACACCTACATGCAGTGGTCTGCCAAAGAGAATTTCAAACGGGCTCAAATTCATTTTTGATCTTTTTCTCATTCTCATGTACATTAGGACAATGGGTAAAGCTTGAACCCATAGAAGCCCTGTGTCTTCACAACATTTTGCCAATTTGTTTTTTTCACAATACCATTTTCTCTCTCAACAGCTCCACCTGAAGCTGAATGGTAACTGCAATGTGTTCTCAAATCAATTTCCAAATATTGGCCCACTTGTTTGATTGCTTCATTAACAAAATGGGTACCATTATCTGAGCTTATTTTTTGTGGTATTCCCCATCTCGGCACGATTTCAGTCAGTAACGCTTTTGCTACCGCAGCCGAATCTTGTTTTGAGGTTGGAAAAACTTCAACCCACTTTGACCACATGTCAACCATCACCAAACAATACCTTTTCCCATTGCATGGGGACAATTCAATGAAATCCATTATCAAATATTCAAAAGGCCCCGTTGAAGGTGGATGAGATGATTGTGGAACCTTTATCGCTCTGGCCACATTATGTGTGTTGCAAATTACACATCGTCTACAGAAATTGTCCGCAAATGTAGTCAACCCCTTTGTGAACCACAGTTCATTCATTTGCGCATCCATTGCTGTTTTTGACTCATGATCTTTACCGTGAAGTAATTTCGCATAATGTTGGAAAAAATTTTTTGGTAAACACGCCTTGCCCTCAGCATACTTCCACACATTATCTTTCATCACACAGCCAGACTGTCTCCACTTGTTTTTCTCCAGCCCCGTCGCGAAGGTCTGCATATCCTGCAAAGAAGAACACATGTCATTGTCATTATCAACAGATAGCAGAGAACATTCAGAGTTGTCCTCGTTTCGGGACGCCGTGACTTTTGCTGCTGCGTCAGCTCTGGAGTTACCTACAGAAACAGAATCTTTGTTGTTAGTGTGCGCTGCGCATTTACAAATGGCCAGTTTGTCAGGTAGTAAAATCGCATCCAGCAGTGCTGCCACTAAAGGAGCATGGAGTATTGGTCGACCATCAGACTTTAGAAATTTTCTGTGTTTCCACAGAGCCCCAAAATCATGAGCTACCCCAAATGCATACCTAGAGTCAGTGTAAATGGTAGCTTCTATTTCTGCCATCAAATTACATGCCTCTGTCAACGCCACGAGCTATGCGGCCTGTGCCGAATAGTGCCCTGGTAATTTACCAGAAGCCATCACATCAAATTCAGTTGTTACAGCGTAACCAACCTTATTCTGGCGTGTTTGTGGACCTTTGAACGCTGAACCATCCACAAAGAGGACATTGTCACAATTTTCAAGTGGTTCGTCAGAGAGGTCAGGTCGTGGTGTACACACCTGTTCAAGTGCTGTTAAACAACAATGATGCCCTTCCCCATCCTCCTCAGTAGGAAGAAGAGTAGCTGCATTCAAACCAGTATATCGTTTAACAGTTACATTTGGCATATCTAACAAGATAGTGTGATATCTCAGCCAGCGAGCAGTTGACAGATGCGATGTTTTTTGTTCTTGAAGTATCATGGACAGAGAATGTGGCACCATCAATATCAGATCAGAATAACCAACAAAATCTCTTGAAACCATAACAGCTTTTTCCGCAGCCGCCACTGCTCTTAAGCAACGTGGCAGGCCTGCTACTGCAGGGTCAAGTTTGCTCGAAAAGTAGGCCACAGGTCGCAATCTACCTCCATGATCCTGTAGGAGCAATGACATCATGAACCCATTTCTCTCATCTACCATCTGAACAAATGGTTTTGTTGGTACAGGTAAACCCAATGCAGGGGCTTCAGCCATTTGTAATTTCATGTTTACAAATGCCTGCTCTGCCTCTGTCGTCCACTCTAGTTTGTCAGTGGATTTCATCCCCTTCCCTAATGTAAGGGCTCTCAGGGGTTGTTCCAAAATTGCATAATTTGGAATAAATGTGCGACAATATGAGCACATTCCCAAAAAAGACAACATTTGTTTTTTCGTCAGCGGTTTTGGTACATTTTTTATACCACTCACCCTTTTTTCAGACAGAGATTTACTGTGTGGTGCAATGACATGCCCCAAAAATGTTACCTTTTGTTTAACAAACTGCAATTTTGTCAAACTGACTTTGTGGCCCTCCTTAGCCAGGTGTTTAAGGAGAGTCACAGTGTCTTTCACACATGTCTCCTCATCCTCAGCACATATCAACAAGTCATCAACATACTGTAGCAAAGCAGTTCCAGCTGTCAGGGTCAAAGGTTCCAAACTTCTTAACAACGCTTCATTGTACAAAGTTGGAGATGCTGTAAAACCCTGACACAGACGTATAAAGGTGTAGCCTTTACCATTGAAATTGAATGCAAACCAAAATTGGCTGTCTTTGTCCACTGGCACACTGAAAAATGCATTTGCCAGATCAACCACTGAATAGAATTGTGATTTTTCAGGAAATTGTGACAAAATCGTGTACGGATTTGGAACTAATGGAGCCCTTTGACAGCTGCATTTACTGCTTGTAAATCCTGTACAAAACGCCATTCTGTAGGCATCCCATTATCCCTTATCTTTTTGACAGGAAAAATAGGGGTGCGAACCTCAGAATTGTTGCATGGTACAATAACGCCCTGTTCCAGTAAAGCCTCAAACACTGGGGTAATGCCCTCAATGGCTTCCCTTTTCAAAGGATATTGTTGTTGACATGGTCTGTAATCAGATTTTGCAGTGATTGTAACTGGCTCACAACCTTTAATCAAACCAACATCATACTTGCTTTTAGCCCACAGTTCGCTGGGTATTTCTGCTAAAGCTGGGTGTATGTCTGTAGCGTTATAGTCAACCATGCAAGAATTCTTCACGCACACCTTGTCAATAGCAGTCACAGTTTTTGAAACAGCTGTTTTTGTTTCACTGTCTACTCTAAATGCTTCTGCGCTTTTGCTAAATTCCATCCCTCTTTCTCTACTCTCCCAGTCATCAGCTTCAACACACTGCTTCACAAACGGCCCTAAATCAGCCCAAGATTGTTGTTTACCCTTGCAAACTGATATGTGAGGCACAGCCTGTGCTGACAAGAGATAGAATGAAAGCTGCTTTTCTGACAGAGACACTGAAACTGCGCAAAAACTGCCATTCCAGTACATTTTCTCCAATTTCAAAGTTTCCTGTTCATCTTTCTCAAACCAAGCTTTTTCAAAATCATCATCCCTATCAATTACGACCTGTGACGTACAATGCAGTTCACCAGGAGACATCATATCACTGTCAAAAGGTTTAACACGTTCTTTAGCCAATTTGCAAATTGAATTAGCCCATTCATTGTCTTCAATGAGCCATTCATAAGCCCACTTTGGCTCTTGTGATTCAATTTGTAAACAACAAAATTCCTCCCCTTCAATCACTCTCACACCAGAGGAATCTGCCGTTAAAATCAAGTTTAGTTTACACAAAATGTCCCTTCCGAGGATGGGAACGGGGCATTTTGGTGAACAAACAAATGCATGTCTGAAAATTTTACCCCCCTCTGTCTCACAGGTCAGCGGAGCTGTAAATCGCTCGATCACTGTATGACCAGATGCAGACAGAGACTCATGAAATTTGTTTTTCAAAGCTATTTCACACTGTAGGTCACATGGTCGTATGCAAGATCTGCTAGCTCCACTATCAGCTAGAAACTCAACCAAAGTGGTCTCACTCAACATAAAATATTTTGGCATATTAAAAATGCTTCATTACCAAAAAAAAACAATGCCATTTCATCAGAAAAATGATCAACATCACTGTGATCAAAATTACAGTGGGAAATGCAAGCTTTTTCTTCATTGCAGAGAGCCAGTATATCAGTGTATGTGAATATGTGTGTATAAAAATGTGTCTGCATTTAAACATGTTAGTAAAAAATGTTCACTTCCCTTTACTGTAGCTGTTGGCTGCTTGCCCAGACCCTCTCCATACTGCTCTTCCCTTTCCGCACATCAGCTCCGTTGTTGGTTTGCGCCTTTCGGGTCAATCCTTGACCAAAAGTCCATCTCGGTGGCAAGCGCAGACATTTGGTAGAGTTTCTCGTCACGTACCCCACAGGCTCTGTAGATTTCATTGCCATCCGTCACATTCCAGTTTCTCCATCTTCTGGTATCTTTCTCACCCTTGACACCTTTGTCGCTTTTGAACTTGTGATATCTTTGGTTGTCAGGTCTTGGTTGGATCTTTGGTTGGCTGCTTGTACCAGAGCCATGTGCAGCTCGTTTTCTGCTTTCTTCTTGTCTTGCTCTTGCTTCACTCAGCTTGTCTTCAACATGTTGAGCACACAGCAGAATGTCCGTTAAATGTCCATTTCTCCAGTTCAAACAGATGTCCTCCACTCGCTCGAGGTGGGAATTTCGTTGGTGCGGTCAGAGGTCTTCTGGGACAGTAGCAGTTGAGGTCTGGGTCAGTTCTCAGGGCTCGCAGCTCAGCCACGGGATAGTGATGGTACAGCGGTACATGTATGGAAACAGATGTATAGAAAAGATTAGTAATGCTAATTAATCTTTCATTCACACTTTCACATTTTTCACTTGCTTTTTCCTTCACTTTATCTCCTTCATTCTTTTCCCTACATGACACTTCTTCATTCTCTTCCCTACATGCCAGCTGCCTCAGCAGCATTTTCCTCTTTGCCTCTTATCTTCCTTTCTGAGCCAACAATCAACAGCGTCTCCACACAACACACACACATTCCTTACACAAAAACAACCTGCTTTTCCTTCTGCCTTCTCAATCAACTCTTTTCAAGAGTTCACACTTAGATATTGCTTGACAACTGTAAGCAGGTTTGGCATGCTGTCCCGGGAGAGAACCCTGAGCTCGGAGATAGTTGAGCCCAGGGCTCCCACCAGGTCCATAGAGCATGTGAGGGGAGTACGAGATCAGGTGGTTCTCGAGAGCTCCCCTTTTTGTAAAGGAGAAAAGGAGGAGAAAGGGGTGGATGGGGGGTTTCTTCGGAAAACGAAGATAAGGGAGTAATGTCTAGCTAGGCTACTTATAGTGGGTTAGGATAGATCTGATTGGCTAACTAATGAGTGTAGATAGGTGGCCAGCTGCTGTCAATTATATCACGTGCTCCTCTCGAAATTAGTTTAAAAACTTCACTTCAAGAGTTCACACTTAGATATTGCTTGACAACTGTAAGCAGGTTTGGCATGCTGTCCCGGGAGAGAACCCTGAGCTCGGAGATAGTTGAGCCCAGGGCTCCCGCCAGGTCCATAGAGCATGTGAGGGGAGTACGAGATCAGGTGGTTCTCGAGAGCTCCCCAAATGCATGAAGCTCGGGACAGCAGCCGTGTATTCGAAGAAACTCCCCAAAAGGCTTGAAATGCTATATCCGGCTGCTGGATATAGTTATTTGAAAAAGAAAAAGGTAAAGAGGGCTCCTTTGGAGCAAAGGGTGAAACAGGTTCCTGCGGGAACCCGAGCAGAGTTGGCGTGGGCTGTGAACACTCCTGCTTGAGTAGAGACTCGGGGAGACCCCTTGGGGGTGTCAGAGCCATGGGGTGGGCGGGAATCCTGCTGGAGTCATATAAGGGAAGGGGAAGGAAGGACTCCGGCTGGAGAAGGGGGTGAAGGGGGGCAGGGGGGGCGGGGACTCCGAAGGAGTAATTTGCTCGCGGAACACTCCTTGCGGAGATAGAGCTGGGAGGTGGCAGCACTATATATAATTATATATTTATATGAAACATATAGATAGATAAATATATAATGGGGTAATCTAGGGCCTTGGGGGGGAGTTTTTACTGACTCTTGCGAGAGTCGAAGCTCTTGGCTCTCCTGCGGGAGAGAGAGCTGTATGTGCCATCTCCAGCTGGAGTCGGGAAAAGGAATGGTCGGTGAAGCCCCAGCTGGAGGGTGAAATGGCAGTTGGCAGATGACCCCTGCGGGGGTCCGGTGCTCGGGATTAACTCCGCGGGAGTTAGAGCTTGAGGGTGACAGCACTATATATAAATATATATTTATATGCGTCGGTGCATTTATATATACATATATATAAATAAATTTAAAAAATAAAAGACAAGTGTGAGAAATAAACAAAAAAAATAATAAATAAAAAAAATAAAAATAAACATAAATAAAAGCTAGGGCCGGGGAGGGTCGGTGACATGACTCGTGTCACAGCTCGGGGTTGGGTGAGCTATTTAGCTGGCTCCAGTAGGAGTCGGGAAAGATGAGGGGGAGGTAAAGACTCTTACTGGAGGGTGACGGGCGCTATAGGTGCTCTGGGGGTGTTCCTGCGGGAACAGAGCGTGAGGGTGACAGCACTATATATAAATTCATATTTATATGCGTGGGTGCATATAGATATAAAATTATAAAAATAAAATCAAACAGAGAGAAAAATAAATAGTGCTATACTATATGTCATTATGGAATGACATATAATATAAAAAGCTAAGGCCAGGGCAGTGAGATGATTCCTGCGGGAATCGAAGCTCGGGGTAACGCCCCTGCGGGGGCCAGAGCCATGGGGGGGGCAGGGTCCTACAGAAGTTAGAAAAGTTGGGGGGCAGTGAAGACTTCTGTGGCAGCGGCCGGGGGGGGGGGGCAGGGTTGACAAGGGGGCCTGGGCAGGGAGAGAACTCCTACTGGAGTTAGGTGAGTGAAAAGGGGGAGAAGGCTGAGTGCAAATCAGCTGGAAGGAAGAAAGGAAGTTAGATGGCTGGGTCATGCCCGCGCCCTTGGGAGACTGGGTAGTTCCTCTGCCCTCGGGAAGCTGGTATGGTTGGGTCGTATTCTCTCCCTGGACTAGGCCCATGCCCTTGGCCGCTGGGATTACTGCGTCTGCTGGTGAGGGTCCTCTGAGCTTCCCTGAGATGGCTGTGGCTGAGTCAGATATAAGATTTGAAGGTGTCGGGAGACTACCTTCCTAGTGTTTGTATGTGTTGTTACGATAGCCCTTGTGTGCTGCTGTGGTGGTGGCTCCAATTCTGAATGAGTGACTGGATTATGAATCTGGTGGGAAGCCTGAATAGTCCTATGACTTTAAGGTGTTTTGAAACCAAAAATGGTATTGAACGGAATGTGTGGATGTGTTGAGCAGTGAGAAACTGATGAGGTGTTCTGGGGTAACTTAAAATGTATAAATGAATGCTGACGCAAATTGTGTATGCTGTGGTTATGGGATTATCATCTTAAAAGGAGATATGGAGTCAGCTGCGGCTCTGCTTCTGATACCAGTTTCTGAAAATAAAGCAAAAAGAGAGTCAGCGATTTCCTATGCAACTAGGAACATGTACAACAGTTTTTTTTTTTTTTTTTTTCAGAATGTTTTGACGATATTGCCCGTTAGAAGCGCATTGGCGGCCCCGATAATATACCCCTCGAAGGGGGCTGCATCTGTGTAAAAAGGATATACTGAGGATGAAGTTGAATAGCTAATAAATGAATGGCTTCTATTCCAGCGCTTAAGGAAGTAAGTATAAGCAGGTCGCATGCTTTAAGCGTCACCTGATGGTTACAAACCTTTATGAATTCTTTTCTGTTAAACCAGGAGTCGCCAAATATGGTACCGATGGGCACCAGGTAGCCCACGAGGCTCTCGTGTGTTGCTCACAGGCTTGATCTAAAATAGCTCACCATAACGCCACTTACAAGTAAGCTTTCTCTAATATAGAAGTAATGAAAAAATGTAAATATTTGCAAAGATAAATAAAATAGTGTTGCACATTGATATATTAATTACGGGGTATTTCCTACCCTGTTAAATCATTGTTGGTAACTTTAAGAGAATCATAACATGATCAGTGACTTCACCTGGATGAATATTATTAATTATTACCAAAAACTTAAATTATAATTAAAGTAAATTGAGCAATTTGTTATTTCAGAGGTTGGTGACTCCCATGTTAAACGCTAAAAACAACATTTTCAAGAAAGCTGAAAACCTGTAACCATTGACTTTCACAGGAAGGAAAGAAATACTAAGGAAGTCAATGCGGCTGTCCGTAGTGCCCAGCCACAATTCATGACACTTCGTATTCTGCCGCGCCGCGGAGCGCTATTTGTAAAATTGATTAGTTTATTGATAAAAGTATGAATGTGTGAGTCTGGTGTGCATTAATCTACTATTCTCTGTCATAAGCTCGCCGCGTCACCGCGCCGTCGGTGCCTCTGGTGCGCGACGCTCTTCAGGCAGAGTTTGTTACGGCCAAGATCGGATTTAGATCCTTTCTCTTCTATTGCGGAGATTGCTGCTGCGAGATGAAGTAGGTGAGTGACGAAAAGGCATCCCTGCGGGATAATGCGCATGTGTGTTTGATGTTCTAAGATGGATGCACAGTTTATGCTTAGCGTGATATTTTTGTTCCAGAATATAAAAGGGGACTGATTTGTCGATTTATTCAAGTAGCTTATTAATGCTTGAAATTCTATCACTCCAAATTGATGCTTAAGAATTCTATAGAAGTGCTTAAGCCGGAGGTTCTTCCGCAATGAGAATGCAAATATTAGAAAACCGGTCACTAGTCTAGCTGGGGGATATTAGGGAGAGAGAAACGGGAAACTTGTTGGTGAATTACGTGCAAACGCCGTAGTTATTGGCGAAATCCAGCGGATCGTTTTTAAGCATAAATGTGTGGGCTACTACTGCATCCGAATGTTAAACGGACTACGAAATATAATTGTGACCTCCGATTGCCAGAAATCGGGTGGCAGGTGTAATATTGATTGCAACCGAGCGCTGCAGCCGTCTAGATTAGATAGATTGCTTGGTTTATAACGTGATAAATTAAGCATATTTATTAGGCAGAATCATGCTGTTAAAGCTGAAAAAGGCAGAATTATGAGGAGATGAAAGAGCCGTTATTAGACATTTTTGAAAACGTTCTAATGCCCATTTCAGTAGGGCTGGTATGGATGTGCTTATCGGGGAATTGCTCTGTGATTTCTGGTTTAGCGTTGGTGGACGGCTAGTGAGGTTGTGGGAAGGGAGCGCCGAGATCGGCTGTGCTTCAGTAGACGAAACCACTTGGCTGACGGCGTATGCATCGCCGCAGTAGCTGCGAGCTTGTTTAAATTAGAGGGGAAAAAGCAATGATACGCAAGGTAGAGGGGCGGGGTGCGTAGCCCGTAGGTGGTAAGGATCGCTGAAAGAGGAGGACTGGAGTGTGCACTGGAATCGGGCTGCAGGCTGGAAGAGGTGAGGTGGGATTCCCAAGAGTTGCTTTAATGTCCGGGAGATTGGTTTTATCCGTGTTTAGAATTATGATTGCTGCAATATGTCCAAATCCAATATTGCTTTTTAATCCTTTCCTTGATTCTCCGGGGAGGCGGAGAGATTGCGGGTTTAATGTCTGTTTAGGATAGGGGGTGTGGCAGGAGCGTGTTATGTCCTGGGGGTGGCGGTGAAGATGTGGATTCGCAAGTTTTTTGGGTTTAATGCAGCGGCTTTGAATTGTGATGCCGGCGTCTAGGAGTTTGGAGGAGTTCAGTGACAGTCGTTGTTGGATATGAGAGACGCATGATGATGCTGGAGAAGGTACGTAGCGGAACTGGGCATTGCATTGTAATCTGGCTGGAGTGGATAGGCCTACGGCCTCTTGTTGGAGCCTCGGTCTCGAGCTGACTTTCATGCTGGGCTGGTTGTTGTTAAGACGGGGCTGGTGTTTTCAGGGAGCGCGGAGCTTTCTTTCTTGTATGTAGCTGTGCTGATGCTGTTGTGATCTCCGCTGCCGTCGCTGTTGTTGTTGTCATTTTTTGTAGTTGCTGACGATGGTAGTAATGGTGGTGTGGTATTGTAGTTGAAGGATAGTATGAGATGTGGAGGATCCGTTTTGTCCTTGAGTAACTTTGGAGGAGCTATAGCGGACCTGTCGTTTGTTTCTTCGGAAAACGAAGATAAGGGAGTAATGTCTAGCTAGGCTACTTATAGTGGGTTAGGATAGATCTGATTGGCTAACTAATGAGTGTAGATAGGTGGCCAGCTGCTGTCAATTATATCACGTGCTCCTCTCGAAATTAGTTTAAAAACTTCACTTAATTTGTTTAACCTAGTAACACTCAACATTCCCTTTCCCTCAGAAACTTGTGATACTTTATTAGTTTTCCTATATCTTGCATGCTTTTTTTCTTTTTCCATATAATTTTTTCCCATATTCCAAAACACCGGTCTATCATATCTTCGTACTTTGTTTTGAGACGTCCCCATGCTGGCAAAAACTTCCCCTGGACTTTGTCGGTACCTATTAATCTGTCGGACGTCTCCAACAGATTTCGATTTTTCACCTAAAATCGACAAGTTAAGCTTTTCAGCTCTATTTCTCGTTGCACACAATTTCACTTTCCTTTTAGAAGTGAATCGCCCGGCCCCTGATTTCAACCTCCTTCTGGAAGTAAATCGCACAGCCTGGATTTCAGCTTCTTTTTGGAAGTAAATTGTACAGCCCCCTGATTTCAACCCCCTCCCGGGAGTAAATCGCAGTTAGCTAGCCGAACGTATTAAAAAGGTCTTGATCTTAGACAGGCGCCAGATCTCACTTGTATAAGGTCTTGATTTCAGCTAAACGCCAGATCTCACTTGTATAAGGTCTTGATCTCAGCTAAACGCCAGATCTCACTTGTATAAGGTCTTGATTTCAGCTAAACGCCAGATCTCACTTGTATAAGGTCTTGATTTCAGCTAAACGCCAGATCTCACTTGTATAAGGTCTTGATCTCAGCTAAACGCCAGATCTCACTTGTATAAGGTCTTGATTTCAGCTAAACGCCAGATCTCACTTGTATAAGGTCTTGATCTCAGCTAAACGCCAGATCTCACTTGTATAAGGTCTTGATCTCAGCTAAACGCCAGATCTCACTTGTATAAGGTCTTGATTTCAGCTAAACGCCAGATCTCACTTGTATAAGGTCTTGATCTCAGCTAAACGCCAGATCTCACTTGTATAAGGTCTTGATTTCAGCTAAACGCCAGGGGCCTGTTTCAGTAAGGAGGTTCAAACAACTCAGAGTTTAAACTTGAACTCTGAGTTGATTTACCAAGAGATTAAAAACTCAGAGTTTTCGGTTTCAGAACAGCTGATCTGAGTTGGGTCAATCAACTTCGAGTAGACCAACTCAGAGTTAAGTGCGCGCACCGTGACTTTAAAAAGGCATTATCAATGGAGCGCAGACATTACGAGTGACTATGGCAATATCTTATAAAAGAGATCACCATTTCTTTCTCCAGCTGAACTTGATGTTCTCATGCAAAGTTATAGCAAATATGAGTGTGTATATATTTGAAAAGAAGCAACCATCAGTGAAGAAGAGACAGCGTGGGAAAACAGCTGCTCAAGTTAATGCCTAATTTAACTTTTTAAGTATTTAAATATTTAAGTATAATAAAATAAGTAATGTAATTTGTGACGTTTATATTTTTTTTCTAAACTTTTTTATACATTTATTAGTTTTAAATGATTTAACAGTGCACTTGTGTGTCTGCCTTTTTTATTGATCAAGTGATAGAGGTTAATATAACATTCAGAAGGTAAGCAGTACTAAAAATAATTTTTAGAAAGAATAATAATCCCATTAATCTAGTTACAGTGCATGTCGAAGGTGAATTTAATTTAATTATTTATTAAAAAAGGATAAGCCATTCTAGTACAGTTCTTCTGTGTGTGACTAAAATGTAGGCAATAGCTATGTTTCCATCCAAATATATTACATAAGTTTATGTGCAAAACTGGAATATTGCATAAAAGATGCGAATAAAATTCCATCCAACGAGTCAAAGAGAAAAAAATTGTCACTTCCTGATTAAACTGGCACCAAATATCAACAGTAAAAACAGAATTTACTGTGGTAGAAGAAGCTGCGTCATTTATTTAGCCTAATTAATGTACTTGTGCCTCGATGTCAGAAGACAATGCTGAAACACAATGAACACGTGGGGGCGTCTGAAGCCATGAGACGCGGAGACTCTTGACACACACCAGACGTTCGGAGGTAATTAATAATATACACTAATACTGAAACAGTTAAGGCATTTTAGAATGACTAAAACAATATTTGAGACGTGTTACAGTGTGCCCAGCCTGCTGGTTTGTCCATTTACACACATTTTCATTATCATATGATCATGATCTTTTTTTTAATGTACATACTGTAATTTGTTCAGTAAAAGTGTTTCCATCGTAGTTTATGCGCACATTTTCTATCGAATAAAAGTTTATCCTACTCAGTTATGCATGTTTTTTATGCATATTTAAAAAAGTTATGTGCATCATGACGTTTCTATCAATCGTTTTTATGCACGTATCCAAAATGAGCATTAAAATAGGTGTGTGGAGATGTAAGGCTAAGGCGAGAAATACCGCTTCATCTTTAAAAAAAGGGAGGAGACAGACAGAAACTCTGAGTTTAGAGAATAAAACCTGCTTCTGACCAGGTTAGATTCACAGAGTAAGTTACCACAGTAACTTACTCTGAGTTAAAGTTACCTCTCTTTCAGAAACAGGCTTGACTTACCCTGCTTTCTAGAGTTTAACAAACCTGACATTTTGAAACGGAAAACCCAGAGTTTCTCTCGTTTCAGGGTTAAAATACTCTGAGTTTTCAGTTAACCTCCTTTCTGAAACAGGCCCCTGGTGTCATTCATTACACACAATGCCTCAAAATTGAAGACACTTGTTGCTAATGCTAACCACATGTATAAAAGCAAGTTTAGAGTGCACAGTTTGCTGAAGATTCCAAACAAACACAATGGATGAAGGCAGAGTCAGGGAAGAGGAATTCAAGTCAGAGGAGGGAGAAGAGCTACAGTAGCCATAGAAGAAGAGGAGTAGGCCAACGAGTATAAGGAGCACGCCAACAAGGAAGAAGAGGAGGCCAACAAGGGAGAGGAAAAGGTCCAGGAGAGGAGAAGATCTCCTATGCAAGACAACTTCGCACCATCCTTACAGTTTTTCTTGTTTGCTTTGACCAGGTTAAAGAAACTAGGTTCCACTTCATTTTTATTTTCTCATTCCCAGCAGAGCAGAAGACCGGTCTCGCAAATGTGTAAAACCATTTCTCATTGGGTTGACACATTTTCCCCACCATTTTTCAAAACAGTTTACACAGATATCATTCAAGCAGTCCAAACTCCATTGTTTTAGCTATAGTATCCAAACAGAAACCTTCTATTCCTAACCATTAGAAACCACCAAGATCAGTATGAATTCACAGAAGCACCGATTTCACACTCCTTTACACAAATCTTCACTTAGCAATCTGTCTACAAACATTAAAAATGGTGGAAGGTCTGTGTTGTTCTGTGCCAGCATGGATGGAGGAGGTCAATAGTGGCTATGTCCTATACTCCTAATAGATTTGACGGTATATTGGTTTACATGTGTTCTCTCTGATATTTACATTATTTTATTACTTTTTTTCTTCTTCTTTCTGCTACTTTTTTCTTTTTAAATTTTTTCTTTTTTTTTACGGTATTTCAGTTTTCAATATAAGTTTAATCAAAGCATTTCTTATTCTGAATCCAATTATTTGCAAAAAGGCAAATTTGACAGCCCAAATAGAATTCACAGTTCTGTATTTTGTTTTTTGTTGTCCATTGTCTAATGAATAATTGAAAGAGCTCATATACTTGCTTGCAAGTTGTGTTGTTTGAAGGTAAAACTAGCTTTTGTTGCATATTTTAAATGTTTTGGCACGGTATATGTGTTTTGCAAGCATAATGTTTCATTTTGACCATGAGTGCCGCTGTTTAGGCCTGTGTGTTAACTGTTTTGAAAATGTGGAGTTTTAGTTGACGGCTGCATCAAAGCAAACAAGAAAAACTGTAAGGACAAGCTGCAAGCAACAGTCATTGACCATGTGAATAATACTCTTTGTGCTGCCATGGGTTCGGAGGGGCTTGTTCACCGGCATGCTGTCCCTGAGTCTTACAACACCCAATGTCTTCTCACTTTTCCTAGAGGAGCTAATGAGACATTTTACTGGACCACCGATAACACCATCCTGGGCCCGCACATCACATTTATGTGATCATTTGGGACAATGTCCGCTTCCAGAGAATAAACCAAATCAGAGAGTGGTTCACCACCAAGAGTAACCACTTTTTACAGTTTTTCATGATCGCTAACATATTTAAAATTAAACTTTTTCCACAATTAGCAAAACCATACACTCAAGGAACAAAACACAAGGCGTTTTTCTTGCAGTGCCTGGCAAAAGACAGTATAGCTTGCAATGTGGATGAGGTGATGTGGCCTGATGCAGCTCAGTGACATGATGCTGCACAGTGATTGTGGTGTGTGAATAAAGTAAATAAAAAAACTTCAAACCCTAATCCGTAAAAAGATTTTGAAAGCTTCGAGCTGCTCTTTTGGTGTGAAAGTTTGAGTTTTGAAGTGAGAAGGTGTGGTTGTGTTTATATAGCTTTAGAAAAGGATATTGTGTTTAGACATTGGGGACCATGTAATTAAACAGCATGCACTTACATTGCTTGGGCCACTAATAGAAAATATATGAGTTAATTTTATTATTTTAATTTAATTAATTCCTAAATAGCTGTACATTTTACAAAGTCAAACCTTGTCAAACCAATCTTGCTCATTTAGCATTATTATTACAGTTTCGTGAATTATAAATTAATTGATTTAAACTTCATTATTATTATTATTATTATTATTATTATTATTATTATTATTATTATTATTTTAACTATGTTTATTATTATTATTAATTATTTATTATTTATATGTTGAGATGAGATGAATCGTTTACTCACGTGATTCAGATTGGCGATTCAAATTGTGGTTGCTATAGCAACGCGTGTTATGATTTGACTCCATATATAAACACCGAGACTCGCCGCTATCTGTTGATTGAGGAGAGGCGAATTTCTGAGACATTTGCTGAGGATTACTGTGCTGATACTGCGATTCTTCAAGGAGACCAGAGAATTTCTGACAGAAGACTTTTATTTTACAAGGAGATCGACGCTCAGAGCTGAAATTATTCCTTTTGACACGTTTTGTTGCTCTTTTGTTGTGTTTATTTTGATTTTGATCTTGTTTTTATTGACATTTTTATTGATATTTGATCTTTGTTCTTGTTTTCAGGTTTGCTGGAGTTTGGAGGAGTTTGTCAGATGGGTGAAAACCGCAGTGAGTGTTTTAGTTTTTATTTGTTTATGATCAATCATGATATGATGTTGTGTAATGTTTGGGGAAATGTGATGTAAATAAACTGGTACAAATGAACCCATTTCAACACAACTGTTCCCCGATATAAGTGATCAGATGTCTTTTATTCTCTGTAGATGCAGCTACTAAAGTTAATTGTTGATTAATTCTTATAATCTTATAATAAACGTGATATGTTGTTGTTGTTGTTGTCGTTGTCTCAGGCCGCTCCAGATCCAGGAGTTCTGCTTTCATCCAGGCAGCTGTTCAGGACGTCAGGACACATGATGGTGATGGTGAAACCCAGACCGTGAGCCAAGAGCTTGATGGATTTCTCGCACCTCTGCCTTCCCTGTTGGCCAAATCTGTGTCCACAGATCAGGGTAACAGGAAGAGGAAGCGGCAGAGCGGCAG
The DNA here is from genome assembly GCF_052040795.2 of Danio rerio. Taxonomy (NCBI): domain Eukaryota; kingdom Metazoa; phylum Chordata; class Actinopteri; order Cypriniformes; family Danionidae; genus Danio; species Danio rerio. The sequence goes on from NC_141025.1 coordinate 43,884,339, forward strand.
CCAGCAAACACCAGAAGATGAACGTCCGTCCACCTCATCTAGAAGAGCTCTCAAACGCTCTCGCAGAGGTCAGAATGGCTTATTGAAGAAGTGATGATGATGTTTCAGTAATGCTCTTTTACAGTTTTCTCTACTGCTGCATGTTTTCTTTGAACACACATTTCTACTGCTCCTCTGTGTTGCAGACGCGTATGCAAAGGGCCCACTGCTGGGAGACGGTGGATTTGGCTCTGTGTTTGCTGGGATGCGCAGGTCTGATGGACTGCCAGTAAGTCGTTTTCTCCGCTCTTCATTCAAACAGCCTTTAGAAATCCTGATCTCAGTAAATGTGATGTGTGAGGATCAGGCAGGTGTGATTTATTATGCTTTATCTGTCTACAGGTCGCCATCAAGTATGTGTCTAAAGAGCGGACACAGAGGAGACTGAGAGTTGTGAGTTCAGTGTGAACCTGTTGTTGTGTTTGATGTTTCATTGGGTTCTGAATCCAATCGTTTGTCCTGCAGGAAGGTCAGGGTCGGCTGCCGCTGGAGGTGGCACTGATGACCCGCGTCAATTCAGCTCCTGCCTGCCCCAACGTCCTGCAGCTGCTAGACTGGTTTGACCGTCCCAGACGCTACATCCTGATCCTGGAGCGTCCGGATCCCTGCCAAGACCTCCAGAGCTTCTGTGAGGAGAACGACTGTCTGGATGAGGGTCTGGCCAAGAAAGTGCTGGTGCAGCTGATCGCGGCTCTGAAACACTGCGAGAGCCGCGGAGTCCTGCACCGGGACGTCAAGCCAGAGAACCTGCTGATCTCCACAGAGTCCCAGGACATCAAGCTGCTGGACTTCGGCTGTGGAGATCTGCTCAAGCGCTCGGCCTACAAATACTTCGCAGGTGGGTTTGTGTTGCAGAAGGAAACACTCTGTGGATGTTTGTGAGCTTTTGATGATCCACCAAAGGGAATTTGTGTGTGCTGGAGTGTTTTGAACGGGTGTTTGTGTCTCCTTGTGTCTCTCAGGAACGATTCAATACGCTCCACCTGAGTGGTTCTGCAGACAGCGCTACCATGCGGGTCCAGCTACGGTGTGGTCAGTAGGAGTGACCCTCTTCAACATCCTGTGCAACCGTTTCCCCTTCGGAGGCTCACTGAGGGTCACGTCCAGGAGCAAACTGACCTTCCCCATAACTCTGTCAACAGGTAAGAGACTCACTGAGAGATCAGCAGAAGTGTGTTGCTCTGTGTTTCTGAACACGGTGTTGTGTGTATCAGAGTGCCGTCAGCTGATTGGCTGGTGTCTCAGTCCAGCGGCGGCTGATCGGCCCAGTTTGGACGATATTGAGCGCCATCCCTGGTTACAGTGAACAGGTGGCCAGTGACTTGACACTTATCTGAGTGACGCACTCATGGCTTTGATTGTGTTGTTAGGGTCAGTCTGGATTAATGATCTTAATGATTTGTGTAGGGTGAGCAGGAGTCACACAGGAAGTGCAGAGAACTGCTTCCTGATCACCTGCAGAATGAGGAGTGGGCATTAACTAATGGCCGACTCACCCAGGGCCGGGGCCCCTTTACCTGCACTAAGCCACCGCTTCAGATGACTTTAATGTTAATAGGGATTTTAATAATAAACGTATTATTTAGACAAATAATCCAGGTGTAGTGTCTTCCTAGAGTGACTGGAGAGAGCTCAAATAAAGGGAGAGTTCACACAGAAATCCAGATTTACTCACTGTTTACTCAAACTCAAGCGGTTTCAAATCTTTAAGAGTTTCTTGTTTTCTGTTTTGCACAAAATAAAATGTTTTGAAGAAGCTGAAAACCTGTAACCGTTGACTTTCATAGTAGCAAAAACAAACAAGTCAATGGGTACAGCTTTTCAGCTTTCTTCAAAATATCTTCTTTTGTATTGAACAGAATAAAGAAACTCAAACAGGTTTGGAGCAAGTGAAAGGGAGTTAATGATACAGAATTGTTATTTTGGGGTGAACTATCCATTTAAGTCCTCTTAATGGAGGTTTTCATAATGGTTTTAAAATGAAGATTGCAGCTCTACTGACTGAGGCTAAAGGTGTGATGAAATATTGTTTAGGTTGTTATTCCATTAAATGATCTTATAGATCTATAATATATAAGTTTTGGTGGAGTTGTTGTGCTAATTTGCCCACAGTAGCAGTAAAACCTCTGAAATGGTGTACACATCTGATGATCTAAGACCTAGTTTTTTGTTTTTTTTTTAATATTAGGAATGTTCAGAGCTCTGTTAGATGTACATTTGCATTCTACATTTCTGTTGTTGTAGCAGGGAGATGTTTGTTTTGTGGCATGAAAAGAGTTTAAGAACTTCAGTTTTAGCTGGGAGTACTACTGCATGTGCACTCATGTGATTGGCTTAAATTATATTAAACTGAGAGACCCAGAAACAACACTGAGTCCTTTCTGAGACTGCAAGTCAAATATTCTGAAAAAAACATTTAACCTTTCTTAAATGTATTTACATTTTTAATCATTAAAAACTTACAATATTAGAATCAATGAAAATAGGATGCAGATGCCAGAACATTGTCATTAACACTCTTTTGAATCATATTTCTACTAAAGAACAATGACTTTAGTTTACTCTACTTTACATTCTGCTGGTTCTGACATTAGAATAAATACTGAAGTCTGAACTCTGAGCTCTTTCATTCCTCTGCCTTTGTTGCTGTGTGGAAGGCATGTCTAATGAAGCATAACACACTTCATCACCAGCCTGAAACAGAATATATTTAATTAAAATAATAAACAAATAAATAAACAAATAAATATATTACATTATATTGATGTAATTTATGTTGCTGCTAAACTATTGCGAATAATATATATTAAAATTATTCTCAAAATGTGCTCATACCTCAACATGTCTGTTCTCAGCCCCAGAACCTACAGAAACTTAACAAAAGATAAGAATAATTTACATTTTATAATTTGAGATATACATTTTTTACGAATAGCTGATGACCTGTAGTTTTCTTCTGACAGAGGCAGTAGACGCAGATGGAGAAGAGGAGAACACACACCGAACACACACCGAACAGCAGATTCCAGCAGAAAACACACTCTGATGCAGGTGATGTGGAGGTGCTGTTAAACCGTTCAGCACAAGGAGACTCTTGCTCTAAAATGAACAACAGGCCATTATTAAAGTGAATATATATTTAGTTATTATATTCATTTTATTTTATCTTTACTGATTACACACAATAATGAAAAATATGAGTTTAACACGGATGAATTTGCTAAAAGTGGTTGGAAAATCAGAAGTTAAAGATTCTAATATTAAATACACTATAAATCATCGTTTTACAAAATATAATGAATTTGCTGTTAATTTAATTTAAAGTATTATTAGAAACTAAGATACACTTTAAAAACTAATTATAAACACTTATTTTACTAATATACTTTATTAAATATACATTATTTCTGTATTTGAAGTCGGACTATGGCTGCAGGATTGTGTTGCTTAATTATTTGCAGGACTTTGCATTAATTATCGATAAAATTCATTCAAATAATATTAAAATAATAAAACTTTAGGTAAACATGTAAACTTATCATTAAAGCACAGCTATATTATGAAGAGATAAACTATAATTGACACTAATATTAGCTGTAATCCATAATCATCAAAATGAACTGAAATAAACACTTGAAATAAATTATTCTGAGTGTAATGAATGATTAAATAATTCCCCAGCACGGTTTAATTGAGAAAATATCTTTTGCAACACATTTTTAAACATAATATGTTAAATAAATAATCTCTAATAACTCATGACACAATATTTTAATAGTTATTTTACAAGACACTAGTATTCAGCCTAAAGTGCAGTTTAAAGGCTTAACTGGGTTAATTAGGTTAACTAAAGTTAGTTTAATTTAGGCAAATCATAGGACAACAGTGTTTGGTTCTGTAGCCAAAAAAAAAAAAAAAAAAAAAAAAAATCTTACAGGGCTTATAATAATGTGCTTAATTTTTTGTTTGTTTTTATCAAAAACTGTTTTCACTTCAGCCAAACTGAAAAATAAACTTCACTGATCTGATAAGATCTCTTAGATCATTGTCACAAAGCACAGATTTTCCATTAGGCTTTCTTTAGTCTTGTGTATTGATTAATGTGCGCGAGGGCAACTATTGGTTTAATGAGGGAGTTTTCTGAGAGATGAAGAGCTGTAAAGTGAGTGTTCAATTACAAAAAGAAATGATTATACAAACTCAGTGTTTCCTTTTATTAACATTGACAAAACCGTATTACTTTAAAAGAAATATGATTATCAAAGCATGTCTTAGAGCGAATAAGCCCAACAGGATTTTTATGCAATCGCCTTTTTTCTTAATTTATATATAAAATAAATGTTTAATTAGTAATCACTACTGATGGGTTAGATTTTCAATATTCAATATTGTTCAGTAATTATTCAGCAGTAATTAAACATCTCTGTAGCATTTCCTCCTGCAGATGTGGTTCAGTCAGTTCAGCACTGCAGGGAGCTGTCCATTGTGCTGAATTTACTCCACACTAAACTCTCTTCTCACATTAAATTCATTATAAGTGTCTGATCAGTGAACAGGATACTGTCATTTCTCAACAACTAAAGAAGGTCTAATGTAGAAATTAAAAGATAATAGGAAATACAAACAGATGGATTTGCTTTATGAAAGGAAATTTTGTTGAATGATTATTACAATTTGGTTTAAATGTTGAATGTTGCACTCGTACATGTTGCATTGCTCTGCTCTTCTTTAAATAAATCAAACCTCAGTTGTGTGCTGTTTACACTGTCTCTGATTCATGGCACGTATTTTAATAAATCAGACTTTTGCATCTTCAGTTTCTCATCAATTCCAAGTCATGAAAATAATAAAAGCAACATTTACAGCTGCAGCGTGCACTAAATATTTTCTTACTCTTCTTATTTCTGTTTTTGTCTAACCACAGTTTATCTCATGCATTGATGTGTGTATTGAGCATGCAAGATCACCAGCTTGACCACAAACAGTTTTAGGACATTCAGTCTGTTGCATGCCTGAATAAAAACACTTGTGGTTTGTGTTCTCGCCTAGCTTTTCACAGCAACTGCAACATCACTGCACCAGGAGCGTCAGTAAAGACCAAGAAGAAGAAGAAGAAACACAGCACTGAGCCTGAAAGCTGATGTACTGTAGGCTGCAAGCAGAATCCTTTATGACCCAGAGATAATTTAATATAAAAAATGTATATCAATATAATAAATGAATCATATTATTAATCATATTATTCATTTTATAAATAATTTTTAACTACATTCAAAAAATAAAAACCTGTTTACCTTTAATATGTTTACTTTAATTAACTTTGATATATTTTTACTACTGTAAACTGGTGTAAAAAATCAGGCCGCTTCAATGCAGACTTTGCACCCTTAACAGAAGTTCAGAAGCTCAAATCACATCAAATCATCAAACGTAATGACAAACGAGAGATGTTTTTCTGAATTTAATAAAATCTTTTTTTGTTTTAATATAAATGAACAAGGCTAGATAGGTTAGGAAAATTCTAGCAAACGTATAAGCTAATTGTCATTACAGACCTTGTGACAGTAATTTAGCTTATTGAAAGCTGTATATTAGTGATGAAAACAGCTATTTAGATTCATACAAACAGAAATAATGTATTTATAAACTTGCACCTTTCTGCTGTGGACGCCATCTTGTGGTCGGACGCGGGAACTCATTCGGCAGGTGAACTTTTGTGCTTTCTAGCCCTTGAGTGAACACAAAGTCCCTTAAAAAGCCTTCACATACATCCAAAATAACGAAAACATTAATAAAACTTAATAATATTAAATCTGAAAACAAGAGCAAATGAAAAGTACATAAATATGACTGAACCATGTAGCCTACCAGATGATGATACAAACGGCCATGTGATCTGAAATCGTGCGTAGACCATAGACTGTAAAATATAGGCATAGACATAGAAATTGTGAACGATTTAATTTACTTTCTATTATTTACAATAATAAACTTTTTTTAAAACTTATATTCCTAATATCTACGTGAGCAGTTAGCACTGTACGTGTAATTAACCAGCATGCACTTACATTGCTTGGGCCACTAATAGAAAATATATGAGTTAATTTTATTATTTTAATTTAATTAATTCCTAAATAGCTGTACATTTTACAAAGTCAAACCTTGTCAAACCAATCTTGCTCATTTAGCATTATTATTACAGTTTCGTGAATTATAAATTAATTGATTTAAACTTCATTATTATTATTATTATTATTACTATTATTATTATTATTATTATTATTATAACTATGTTATTTATTATTATTAATTATTTATTATTTATATGTTGAGATGAGATGAATCGTTTACTCACGTGATTCAGATTGGCGATTCAAATTGTGGTTGCTATAGCAACGCGTCTTATGATTTGACTCCATATATAAACACCGAGACTCGCCGCTATCTGTTGATTGAGGAGAGGCGAATTTCTGAGACATTTGCTGAGGATTACTGTGCTGATACTGCGATTCTTCAAGGAGACCAGAGAATTTCTGACAGAAGACTTTTATTTTACAAGGAGATCGACGCTCAGAGCTGAAATTATTCCTTTTGACACGTTTTGTTGCTCTTTTGTTGTGTTTATTTTGATTTTGATCTTGTTTTTATTGACATTTTTATTGATATTTGATCTTTGTTCTTGTTTTCAGGTTTGCTGGAGTTTGGAGGAGTTTGTCAGATGGGTGAAAACCGCAGTGAGTGTTTTAGTTTTTATTTGTTTATGATCAATCATGACATGATGTTGTGTAATGTTTGGGGAAATGTGATGTAAATAAACTGGTACAAATGAACCCATTTCAACACAACTGTTCCCCGATATAAGTGATCAGATGTCTTTTATTCTCTGTAGATGCAGCTACTAAAGTTAATTGTTGATTAATTCTTATAATCTTATAATAAACGTGATATGTTGTTGTTGTTGTCGTTGTCTCAGGCCGCTCCAGATCCAGGAGTTCTGCTTTCATCCAGGCAGCTGTTCAGGACGTCAGGACACATGATGGTGATGGTGAAACCCAGACCGTGAGCCAAGAGCTTGATGGATTTCTCGCACCTCTGCCTTCCCTGTTGGCCAAATCTGTGTCCACAGATCAGGGTAACAGGAAGAGGAAGCGGCAGAGCGGCAGCCAGCAAACACCAGAAGATGAACGTCCGTCCACCTCATCTAGAAGAGCTCTCAAACGCTCTCGCAGAGGTCAGAATGGCTTTTTGAAGAAGTGATGATGATGTTTCAGTAATGCTCTTTTACAGTTTTCTCTACTGCTGCATGTTTTCTTTGAACACACATTTCTACTGCTCCTCTGTGTTGCAGACGCGTATGCAAAGGGCCCACTGCTGGGAGACGGTGGATTTGGCTCTGTGTTTGCTGGGATGCGCAGGTCTGATGGACTGCCAGTAAGTCGTTTTCTCCGCTCTTCATTCAAACAGCCTTTAGAAATCCTGATCTCAGTAAATGTGATGTGTGAGGATCAGGCAGGTGTGATTTATTATGCTTTATCTGTCTACAGGTCGCCATCAAGTATGTGTCTAAAGAGCGGACACAGAGGAGACTGAGAGTTGTGAGTTCAGTGTGAACCTGTTGTTGTGTTTGATGTTTCATTGGGTTCTGAATCCAATCGTTTGTCCTGCAGGAAGGTCAGGGTCGGCTGCCGCTGGAGGTGGCACTGATGACCCGCGTCAATTCAGCTCCTGCCTGCCCCAACGTCCTGCAGCTGCTAGACTGGTTTGACCGTCCCAGACGCTACATCCTGATCCTGGAGCGTCCGGATCCCTGCCAAGACCTCCAGAGCTTCTGTGAGGAGAACGACTGTCTGGATGAGGGTCTGGCCAAGAAAGTGCTGGTGCAGCTGATCGCGGCTCTGAAACACTGCGAGAGCCGCGGAGTCCTGCACCGGGACGTCAAGCCAGAGAACCTGCTGATCTCCACAGAGTCCCAGGACATCAAGCTGCTGGACTTCGGCTGTGGAGATCTGCTCAAGCGCTCGGCCTACAAATACTTCGCAGGTGGGTTTGTGTTGCAGAAGGAAACACTCTGTGGATGTTTGTGAGCTTTTGATGATCCACCAAAGGGAATTTGTGTGTGCTGGAGTGTTTTGAACGGGTGTTTGTGTCTCCTTGTGTCTCTCAGGAACGATTCAATACGCTCCACCTGAGTGGTTCTGCAGACAACGCTACCATGCGGGTCCAGCTACGGTGTGGTCAGTAGGAGTGACCCTCTTCAACATCCTGTGCAACCGTTTCCCCTTCGGAGGCTCACTGAGGGTCACGTCCAGGAGCAAACTGACCTTCCCCATAACTCTGTCAACAGGTAAGAGACTCACTGAGAGATCAGCAGAAGTGTGTTGCTCTGTGTTTCTGAACACGGTGTTGTGTGTATCAGAGTGCCGTCAGCTGATTGGCTGGTGTCTCAGTCCAGCGGCGGCTGATCGGCCCAGTTTGGACGATATTGAGCGCCATCCCTGGTTACAGTGAACAGGTGGCCAGTGACTTGACACTTATCTGAGTGACGCACTCATGGCTTTGATTGTGTTGTTAGGGTCAGTCTGGATTAATGATCTTAATGATTTGTGTAGGGTGAGCAGGAGTCACACAGGAAGTGCAGAGAACTGCTTCCTGATCACCTGCAGAATGAGGAGTGGGCATTAACTAATGGCCGACTCACCCAGGGCCGGGGCCCCTTTACCTGCACTAAGCCACCGCTTCAGATGACTTTAATGTTAATAGGGATTTTAATAATAAACGTATTATTTAGACAAATAATCCAGGTGTAGTGTCTTCCTAGAGTGACTGGAGAGAGCTCAAATAAAGGGAGAGTTCACACAGAAATCCAGATTTACTCACTGTTTACTCAAACTCAAGCGGTTTCAAATCTTTAAGAGTTTCTTGTTTTCTGTTTTGCACAAAATAAAATGTTTTGAAGAAGCTGAAAACCTGTAACCGTTGACTTTCATAGTAGCAAAAACAAACAAGTCAATGGGTACAGCTTTTCAGCTTTCTTCAAAATATCTTCTTTTGTATTGAACAGAATAAAGAAACTCAAACAGGTTTGGAGCAAGTGAAAGGGAGTTAATGATACAGAATTGTTATTTTGGGGTGAACTATCCATTTAAGTCCTCTTAATGGAGGTTTTCATAATGGTTTTAAAATGAAGATTGCAGCTCTACTGACTGAGGCTAAAGGTGTGATGAAATATTGTTTAGGTTGTTATTCCATTAAATGATCTTATAGATCTATAATATATAAGTTTTGGTGGAGTTGTTGTGCTAATTTGCCCACAGTAGCAGTAAAACCTCTGAAATGGTGTACACATCTGATGATCTAAGACCTAGTTTTTTGTTTTTTTTTTAATATTAGGAATGTTCAGAGCTCTGTTAGATGTACATTTGCATTCTACATTTCTGTTGTTGTAGCAGGGAGATGTTTGTTTTGTGGCATGAAAAGAGTTTAAGAACTTCAGTTTTAGCTGGGAGTACTACTGCATGTGCACTCATGTGATTGGCTTAAATTATATTAAACTGAGAGACCCAGAAACAACACTGAGTCCTTTCTGAGACTGCAAGTCAAATATTCTGAAAAAACATTTAACCTTTCTTAAATGTATTTACATTTTTAATCATTAAAAACTTACAATATTAGAATCAATGAAAATAGGATGCAGATGCCAGAGCATTGTCATTAACACTCTTTTGAATCATATTTCTACTAAAGAACAATGACTTTAGTTTACTCTACTCTACATTCTGCTGGTTCTGACATTAGAATAAATACTGAAGTCTGAACTCTGAGCTCTTTCATTCCTCTGCCTTTGTTGCTGTGTGGAAGGCATGTCTAATGAAGCATAACACACTTCATCACCAGCCTGAAACAGAATATATTTAATTAAAATAATAAACAAATAAATAAACAAATAAATATATTACATTATATTGATGTAATTTATGTTGCTGCTAAACTATTGCGAATAATATATATTAAAATTATTCTCAAAATGTGCTCATACCTCAACATGTCTGTTCTCAGCCCCAGAACCTACAGAAACTTAACAAAAGATAAGAATAATTTACATTTTATAATTTGAGATATACATTTTTTACGAATAGCTGATGACCTGTAGTTTTCTTCTGACAGAGGCAGTAGACGCAGATGGAGAAGAGGAGAACACACACCGAACACACACCGAACAGCAGATTCCAGCAGAAAACACACTCTGATGCAGGTGATGTGGAGGTGCTGTTAAACCGTTCAGCACAAGGAGACTCTTGCTCTAAAATGAACAACAGGCCATTATTAAAGTGAATATATATTTAGTTATTATATTCATTTTATTTTATCTTTACTGATTACACACAATAATGAAAAATATGAGTTTAACACGGATGAATTTGCTAAAAGTGGTTGGAAAATCAGAAGTTAAAGATTCTAATATTAAATACACTATAAATCATCGTTTTACAAAATATAATGAATTTGCTGTTAATTTAATTTAAAGTATTATTAGAAACTAAGATACACTTTAAAAACTAATTATAAACACTTATTTTACTAATATACTTTATTAAATATACATTATTTCTGTATTTGAAGTCGGACTATGGCTGCAGGATTGTGTTGCTTAATTATTTGCAGGACTTTGCATTAATTATCGATAAAATTCATTCAAATAATATTAAAATAATAAAACTTTAGGTAAACATGTAAACTTATCATTAAAGCACAGCTATATTATGAAGAGATAAACTATAATTGACACTAATATTAGCTGTAATCCATAATCATCAAAATGAACTGAAATAAACACTTGAAATAAATTATTCTGAGTGTAATGAATGATTAAATAATTCCCCAGCACGGTTTAATTGAGAAAATATCTTTTGCAACACATTTTTAAACATAATATGTTAAATAAATAATCTCTAATAACTCATGACACAATATTTTAATAGTTATTTTACAAGACACTAGTATTCAGCCTAAAGTGCAGTTTAAAGGCTTAACTGGGTTAATTAGGTTAACTAAAGTTAGTTTAATTTAGGCAAATCATAGGACAACAGTGTTTGGTTCTGTAGCCAAAAAAAAAAAAAAAAAAAAATCTTACAGGGCTAATAATAATGTGCTTAATTTTTTGTTTGTTTTTATCAAAAACTGTTTTCACTTCAGCCAAACTGAAAAATAAACTTCACTGATCTGATAAGATCTCTTAGATCATTGTCACAAAGCACAGATTTTCCATTAGGCTTTCTTTAGTCTTGTGTATTGATTAATGTGCGCGAGGGCAACTATTGGTTTAATGAGGGAGTTTTCTGAGAGATGAAGAGCTGTAAAGTGAGTGTTCAATTACAAAAAGAAATGATTATACAAACTCAGTGTTTCCTTTTATTAACATTGACAAAACCGTATTACTTTAAAAGAAATATGATTATCAAAGCATGTCTTAGAGCGAATAAGCCCAACAGGATTTTTATGCAATCGCCTTTTTTCTTAATTTATATATAAAATAAATGTTTAATTAGTAATCACTACTGATGGGTTAGATTTTCAATATTCAATATTGTTCAGTAATTATTCAGCAGTAATTAAACATCTCTGTAGCATTTCCTCCTGCAGATGTGGTTCAGTCAGTTCAGCACTGCAGGGAGCTGTCCATTGTGCTGAATTTACTCCACACTAAACTCTCTTCTCACATTAAATTCATTATAAGTGTCTGATCAGTGAACAGGATACTGTCATTTCTCAACAACTAAAGAAGGTCTAATGTAGAAATTAAAAGATAATAGGAAATACAAACAGATGGATTTGCTTTATGAAAGGAAATTTTGTTGAATGATTATTACAATTTGGTTTAAATGTTGAATGTTGCACTCGTACATGTTGCATTGCTCTGCTCTTCTTTAAATAAATCAAACCTCAGTTGTGTGCTGTTTACACTGTCTCTGATTCATGGCACGTATTTTAATAAATCAGACTTTTGCGTCTTCAGTTTCTCATCAATTCCAAGTCATGAAAATAATAAAAGCAACATTTACAGCTGCAGCGTGCACTAAATATTTTCTTACTCTTCTTATTTCTGTTTTTGTCTAACCACAGTTTATCTCATGCATTGATGTGTGTATTGAGCATGCAAGATCACCAGCTTGACCACAAACAGTTTTAGGACATTCAGTCTGTTGCATGCCTGAATAAAAACACTTGTGGTTTGTGTTCTCGCCTAGCTTTTCACAGCAACTGCAACATCACTGCACCAGGAGCGTCAGTAAAGACCAAGAAGAAGAAGAAGAAACACAGCACTGAGCCTGAAAGCTGATGTACTGTAGGCTGCAAGCAGAATCCTTTATGACCCAGAGATAATTTAATATAAAAAATGTATATCAATATAATAAATGAATCATATTATTAATCATATTATTCATTTTATAAATAATTTTTAACTACATTCAAAAAATAAAAACCTGTTTACCTTTAATATGTTTACTTTAATTAACTTTGATATATTTTTACTACTGTAAACTGGTGTAAAAAATCAGGCCGCTTCAATGCAGACTTTGCACCCTTAACAGAAGTTCAGAAGCTCAAATCACATCAAATCATCAAACGTAATGACAAACGAGAGATGTTTTTCTGAATTTAATAAAATCTTTTTTTGTTTTAATATAAATGAACAAGGCTAGATAGGTTAGGAAAATTCTAGCAAACGTATAAGCTAATTGTCATTACAGACCTTGTGACAGTAATTTAGCTTATTGAAAGCTGTATATTAGTGATGAAAACAGCTATTTAGATTCATACAAACAGAAATAATGTATTTATAAACTTGCACCTTTCTGCTGTGGACGCCATCTTGTGGTCGGACGCGGGAACTCATTCGGCAGGTGAACTTTTGTGCTTTCTAGCCCTTGAGTGAACACAAAGTCCCTTAAAAAGCCTTCACATACATCCAAAATAACGAAAACATTAATAAAACTTAATAATATTAAATCTGAAAACAAGAGCAAATGAAAAGTACATAAATATGACTGAACCATGTAGCCTACCAGATGATGATACAAACGGCCATGTGATCTGAAATCGTGCGTAGACCATAGACTGTAAAATATAGGCATAGACATAGAAATTGTGAACGATTTAATTTACTTTCTATTATTTACAATAATAAACTTTTTTTAAAACTTATATTCCTAATATCTACGTGAGCAGTTAGCACTGTACGTGTAATTAACCAGCATGCACTTACATTGCTTGGGCCACTAATAGAAAATATATGAGTTAATTTTATTATTTTAATTTAATTAATTCCTAAATAGCTGTACATTTTACAAAGTCAAACCTTGTCAAACCAATCTTGCTCATTTAGCATTATTATTACAGTTTCGTGAATTATAAATTAATTGATTTAAACTTCATTATTATTATTATTATTATTACTATTATTATTATTATTATTATTATTATTATAATAACTATGTTATTTATTATTATTAATTATTTATTATTTATATGTTGAGATGAGATGAATCGTTTACTCACGTGATTCAGATTGGCGATTCAAATTGTGGTTGCTATAGCAACGCGTCTTATGATTTGACTCCATATATAAACACCGAGACTCGCCGCTATCTGTTGATTGAGGAGAGGCGAATTTCTGAGACATTTGCTGAGGATTACTGTGCTGATACTGCGATTCTTCAAGGAGACCAGAGAATTTCTGACAGAAGACTTTTATTTTACAAGGAGATCGACGCTCAGAGCTGAAATTATTCCTTTTGACACGTTTTGTTGCTCTTTTGTTGTGTTTATTTTGATTTTGATCTTGTTTTTATTGACATTTTTATTGATATTTGATCTTTGTTCTTGTTTTCAGGTTTGCTGGAGTTTGGAGGAGTTTGTCAGATGGGTGAAAACCGCAGTGAGTGTTTTAGTTTTTATTTGTTTATGATCAATCATGACATGATGTTGTGTAATGTTTGGGGAAATGTGATGTAAATAAACTGGTACAAATGAACCCATTTCAACACAACTGTTCCCCGATATAAGTGATCAGATGTCTTTTATTCTCTGTAGATGCAGCTACTAAAGTTAATTGTTGATTAATTCTTATAATCTTATAATAAACGTGATATGTTGTTGTTGTTGTCGTTGTCTCAGGCCGCTCCAGATCCAGGAGTTCTGCTTTCATCCAGGCAGCTGTTCAGGACGTCAGGACACATGATGGTGATGGTGAAACCCAGACCGTGAGCCAAGAGCTTGATGGATTTCTCGCACCTCTGCCTTCCCTGTTGGCCAAATCTGTGTCCACAGATCAGGGTAACAGGAAGAGGAAGCGGCAGAGCGGCAGCCAGCAAACACCAGAAGATGAACGTCCGTCCACCTCATCTAGAAGAGCTCTCAAACGCTCTCGCAGAGGTCAGAATGGCTTTTTGAAGAAGTGATGATGATGTTTCAGTAATGCTCTTTTACAGTTTTCTCTACTGCTGCATGTTTTCTTTGAACACACATTTCTACTGCTCCTCTGTGTTGCAGACGCGTATGCAAAGGGCCCACTGCTGGGAGACGGTGGATTTGGCTCTGTGTTTGCTGGGATGCGCAGGTCTGATGGACTGCCAGTAAGTCGTTTTCTCCGCTCTTCATTCAAACAGCCTTTAGAAATCCTGATCTCAGTAAATGTGATGTGTGAGGATCAGGCAGGTGTGATTTATTATGCTTTATCTGTCTACAGGTCGCCATCAAGTATGTGTCTAAAGAGCGGACACAGAGGAGACTGAGAGTTGTGAGTTCAGTGTGAACCTGTTGTTGTGTTTGATGTTTCATTGGGTTCTGAATCCAATCGTTTGTCCTGCAGGAAGGTCAGGGTCGGCTGCCGCTGGAGGTGGCACTGATGACCCGCGTCAATTCAGCTCCTGCCTGCCCCAACGTCCTGCAGCTGCTAGACTGGTTTGACCGTCCCAGACGCTACATCCTGATCCTGGAGCGTCCGGATCCCTGCCAAGACCTCCAGAGCTTCTGTGAGGAGAACGACTGTCTGGATGAGGGTCTGGCCAAGAAAGTGCTGGTGCAGCTGATCGCGGCTCTGAAACACTGCGAGAGCCGCGGAGTCCTGCACCGGGACGTCAAGCCAGAGAACCTGCTGATCTCCACAGAGTCCCAGGACATCAAGCTGCTGGACTTCGGCTGTGGAGATCTGCTCAAGCGCTCGGCCTACAAATACTTCGCAGGTGGGTTTGTGTTGCAGAAGGAAACACTCTGTGGATGTTTGTGAGCTTTTGATGATCCACCAAAGGGAATTTGTGTGTGCTGGAGTGTTTTGAACGGGTGTTTGTGTCTCCTTGTGTCTCTCAGGAACGATTCAATACGCTCCACCTGAGTGGTTCTGCAGACAGCGCTACCATGCGGGTCCAGCTACGGTGTGGTCAGTAGGAGTGACCCTCTTCAACATCCTGTGCAACCGTTTCCCCTTCGGAGGCTCACTGAGGGTCACGTCCAGGAGCAAACTGACCTTCCCCATAACTCTGTCAACAGGTAAGAGACTCACTGAGAGATCAGCAGAAGTGTGTTGCTCTGTGTTTCTGAACACAGTGTTGTGTGTATCAGAGTGCCGTCAGCTGATTGGCTGGTGTCTCAGTCCAGCGGCGGCTGATCGGCCCAGTTTGGACGATATTGAGCGCCATCCCTGGTTACAGTGAACAGGTGGCCAGTGACTTGACACTTATCTGAGTGACGCACTCATGGCTTTGATTGTGTTGTTAGGGTCAGTCTGGATTAATGATCTTAATGATTTGTGTAGGGTGAGCAGGAGTCACACAGGAAGTGCAGAGAACTGCTTCCTGATCACCTGCAGAATGAGGAGTGGGCATTAACTAATGGCCGACTCACCCAGGGCCGGGGCCCCTTTACCTGCACTAAGCCACCGCTTCAGATGACTTTAATGTTAATAGGGATTTTAATAATAAACGTATTATTTAGACAAATAATCCAGGTGTAGTGTCTTCCTAGAGTGACTGGAGAGAGCTCAAATAAAGGGAGAGTTCACACAGAAATCCAGATTTACTCACTGTTTACTCAAACTCAAGCGGTTTCAAATCTTTAAGAGTTTCTTGTTTTCTGTTTTGCACAAAATAAAATGTTTTGAAGAAGCTGAAAACCTGTAACCGTTGACTTTCATAGTAGCAAAAACAAACAAGTCAATGGGTACAGCTTTTCAGCTTTCTTCAAAATATCTTCTTTTGTATTGAACAGAATAAAGAAACTCAAACAGGTTTGGAGCAAGTGAAAGGGAGTTAATGATACAGAATTGTTATTTTGGGGTGAACTATCCATTTAAGTCCTCTTAATGGAGGTTTTCA
Organism: Danio rerio; assembly: GCF_052040795.2. Classification (NCBI taxonomy): domain Eukaryota; kingdom Metazoa; phylum Chordata; class Actinopteri; order Cypriniformes; family Danionidae; genus Danio; species Danio rerio. The sequence goes on from NC_141025.1 coordinate 43,900,748, forward strand.
TAATGGTTTTAAAATGAAGATTGCAGCTCTACTGACTGAGGCTAAAGGTGTGATGAAATATTGTTTTGGTTGTTATTCCATTAAATGATCTTATAGATCTATAATATATAAGTTTTGGTGGAGTTGTTGTGCTAATTTGCCCACAGTAGCAGTAAAACCTCTGAAATGGTGTACACATCTGATGATCTAAGACCTAGTTTTTTGTTTTTTTAATATTAGGAATGTTCAGAGCTCTGTTAGATGTACATTTGCATTCTACATTTCTGTTGTTGTAGCAGGGAGATGTTTGTTTTGTGGCATGAAAAGAGTTTAAGAACTTCAGTTTTAGCTGGGAGTACTACTGCATGTGCACTCATGTGATTGGCTTAAATTATATTAAACTGAGAGACCCAGAAACAACACTGAGTCCTTTCTGAGACTGCAAGTCAAATATTCTGAAAAAACATTTAACCTTTCTTAAATGTATTTACATTTTTAATCATTAAAAACTTACAATATTAGAATCAATGAAAATAGGATGCAGATGCCAGAGCATTGTCATTAACACTCTTTTGAATCATATTTCTACTAAAGAACAATGACTTTAGTTTACTCTACTTTACATTCTGCTGGTTCTGACATTAGAATAAATACTGAAGTCTGAACTCTGAGCTCTTTCATTCCTCTGCCTTTGTTGCTGTGTGGAAGGCATGTCTAATGAAGCATAACACACTTCATCACCAGCCTGAAACAGAATATATTTAATTAAAATAATAAACAAATAAATAAACAAATAAATATATTACATTATATTGATGTAATTTATGTTGCTGCTAAACTATTGCGAATAATATATATTAAAATTATTCTCAAAATGTGCTCATACCTCAACATGTCTGTTCTCAGCCCCAGAACCTACAGAAACTTAACAAAAGATAAGAATAATTTACATTTTATAATTTGAGATATACATTTTTTACGAATAGCTGATGACCTGTAGTTTTCTTCTGACAGAGGCAGTAGACGCAGATGGAGAAGAGGAGAACACACACCGAACACACACCGAACAGCAGATTCCAGCAGAAAACACACTCTGATGCAGGTGATGTGGAGGTGCTGTTAAACCGTTCAGCACAAGGAGACTCTTGCTCTAAAATGAACAACAGGCCATTATTAAAGTGAATATATATTTAGTTATTATATTCATTTTATTTTATCTTTACTGATTACACACAATAATGAAAAATATGAGTTTAACACGAATGAATTTGCTAAAAGTGGTTGGAAAATCAGAAGTTAAAGATTCTAATATTAAATACACTATAAATCATCGTTTTACAAAATATAATGAATTTGCTGTTAATTTAATTTAAAGTATTATTAGAAACTAAGATACACTTTAAAAACTAATTATAAACACTTATTTTACTAATATACTTTATTAAATATACATTATTTCTGTATTTGAAGTCGGACTATGGCTGCAGGATTGTGTTGCTTAATTATTTGCAGGACTTTGCATTAATTATCGATAAAATTCATTCAAATAATATTAAAATAATAAAACTTTAGGTAAACATGTAAACTTATCATTAAAGCACAGCTATATTATGAAGAGATAAACTATAATTGACACTAATATTAGCTGTAATCCATAATCATCAAAATGAACTGAAATAAACACTTGAAATAAATTATTCTGAGTGTAATGAATGATTAAATAATTCCCCAGCACGGTTTAATTGAGAAAATATCTTTTGCAACACATTTTTAAACATAATATGTTAAATAAATAATCTCTAATAACTCATGACACAATATTTTAATAGTTATTTTACAAGACACTAGTATTCAGCCTAAAGTGCAGTTTAAAGGCTTAACTGGGTTAATTAGGTTAACTAAAGTTAGTTTAATTTAGGCAAATCATAGGACAACAGTGTTTGGTTCTGTAGCCAAAAAAAAAAAAAAAAAAAAATCTTACAGGGCTAATAATAATGTGCTTAATTTTTTGTTTGTTTTTATCAAAAACTGTTTTCACTTCAGCCAAACTGAAAAATAAACTTCACTGATCTGATAAGATCTCTTAGATCATTGTCACAAAGCACAGATTTTCCATTAGGCTTTCTTTAGTCTTGTGTATTGATTAATGTGCGCGAGGGCAACTATTGGTTTAATGAGGGAGTTTTCTGAGAGATGAAGAGCTGTAAAGTGAGTGTTCAATTACAAAAAGAAATGATTATACAAACTCAGTGTTTCCTTTTATTAACATTGACAAAACCGTATTACTTTAAAAGAAATATGATTATCAAAGCATGTCTTAGAGCGAATAAGCCCAACAGGATTTTTATGCAATCGCCTTTTTTCTTAATTTATATATAAAATAAATGTTTAATTAGTAATCACTACTGATGGGTTAGATTTTCAATATTCAATATTGTTCAGTAATTATTCAGCAGTAATTAAACATCTCTGTAGCATTTCCTCCTGCAGATGTGGTTCAGTCAGTTCAGCACTGCAGGGAGCTGTCCATTGTGCTGAATTTACTCCACACTAAACTCTCTTCTCACATTAAATTCATTATAAGTGTCTGATCAGTGAACAGGATACTGTCATTTCTCAACAACTAAAGAAGGTCTAATGTAGAAATTAAAAGATAATAGGAAATACAAACAGATGGATTTGCTTTATGAAAGGAAATTTTGTTGAATGATTATTACAATTTGGTTTAAATGTTGAATGTTGCACTCGTACATGTTGCATTGCTCTGCTCTTCTTTAAATAAATCAAACCTCAGTTGTGTGCTGTTTACACTGTCTCTGATTCATGGCACGTATTTTAATAAATCAGACTTTTGCATCTTCAGTTTCTCATCAATTCCAAGTCATGAAAATAATAAAAGCAACATTTACAGCTGCAGCGTGCACTAAATATTTTCTTACTCTTCTTATTTCTGTTTTTGTCTAACCACAGTTTATCTCATGCATTGATGTGTGTATTGAGCATGCAAGATCACCAGCTTGACCACAAACAGTTTTAGGACATTCAGTCTGTTGCATGCCTGAATAAAAACACTTGTGGTTTGTGTTCTCGCCTAGCTTTTCACAGCAACTGCAACATCACTGCACCAGGAGCGTCAGTAAAGACCAAGAAGAAGAAGAAGAAACACAGCACTGAGCCTGAAAGCTGATGTACTGTAGGCTGCAAGCAGAATCCTTTATGACCCAGAGATAATTTAATATAAAAAATGTATATCAATATAATAAATGAATCATATTATTAATCATATTATTCATTTTATAAATAATTTTTAACTACATTCAAAAAATAAAAACCTGTTTACCTTTAATATGTTTACTTTAATTAACTTTGATATATTTTTACTACTGTAAACTGGTGTAAAAAATCAGGCCGCTTCAATGCAGACTTTGCACCCTTAACAGAAGTTCAGAAGCTCAAATCACATCTAATCATCAAACGTAATGACAAACGAGAGATGTTTTTCTGAATTTAATAAAATCTTTTTTTGTTTTAATATAAATGAACAAGGCTAGATAGGTTAGGAAAATTCTAGCAAACGTATAAGCTAATTGTCATTACAGACCTTGTGACAGTAATTTAGCTTATTGAAAGCTGTATATTAGTGATGAAAACAGCTATTTAGATTCATACAAACAGAAATAATGTATTTATAAACTTGCACCTTTCTGCTGTGGACGCCATCTTGTGGTCGGACGCGGGAACTCATTCGGCAGGTGAACTTTTGTGCTTTCTAGCCCTTGAGTGAACACAAAGTCCCTTAAAAAGCCTTCACATACATCCAAAATAACGAAAACATTAATAAAACTTAATAATATTAAATCTGAAAACAAGAGCAAATGAAAAGTACATAAATATGACTGAACCATGTAGCCTACCAGATGATGATACAAACGGCCATGTGATCTGAAATCGTGCGTAGACCATAGACTGTAAAATATAGGCATAGACATAGAAATTGTGAACGATTTAATTTACTTTCTATTATTTACAATAATAAACTTTTTTTAAAACTTATATTCCTAATATCTACGTGAGCAGTTAGCACTGTACGTGTAATTAACCAGCATGCACTTACATTGCTTGGGCCACTAATAGAAAATATATGAGTTAATTTTATTATTTTAATTTAATTAATTCCTAAATAGCTGTACATTTTAAAAAGTCAAACCTTGTCAAACCAATCTTGCTCATTTAGCATTATTATTACAGTTTCGTGAATTATAAATTAATTGATTTAAACTTCATTATTATTATTATTATTATTATTACTATTATTATTATTATTATTATTATTATAACTATGTTATTTGTTATTATTAATTATTTATTATTTATATGTTGAGATGAGATGAATCGTTTACTCACGTGATTCAGATTGGCGATTCAAATTGTGGTTGCTATAGCAACGCGTGTTATGATTTGACTCCATATATAAACACCGAGACTCGCCGCTATCTGTTGATTGAGGAGAGGCGAATTTCTGAGACATTTGCTGAGGATTACTGTGCTGATACTGCGATTCTTCAAGGAGACCAGAGAATTTCTGACAGAAGACTTTTATTTTACAAGGAGATCGACGCTCAGAGCTGAAATTATTCCTTTTGACACGTTTTGTTGCTCTTTTGTTGTGTTTATTTTGATTTTGATCTTGTTTTTATTGACATTTTTATTGATATTTGATCTTTGTTCTTGTTTTCAGGTTTGCTGGAGTTTGGAGGAGTTTGTCAGATGGGTGAAAACCGCAGTGAGTGTTTTAGTTTTTATTTGTTTATGATCAATCATGACATGATGTTGTGTAATGTTTGGGGAAATGTGATGTAAATAAACTGGTACAAATGAACCCATTTCAACACAACTGTTCCCCGATATAAGTGATCAGATGTCTTTTATTCTCTGTAGATGCAGCTACTAAAGTTAATTGTTGATTAATTCTTATAATCTTATAATAAACGTGATATGTTGTTGTTGTTGTCGTTGTCTCAGGCCGCTCCAGATCCAGGAGTTCTGCTTTCATCCAGGCAGCTGTTCAGGACGTCAGGACACATGATGGTGATGGTGAAACCCAGACCGTGAGCCAAGAGCTTGATGGATTTCTCGCACCTCTGCCTTCCCTGTTGGCCAAATCTGTGTCCACAGATCAGGGTAACAGGAAGAGGAAGCGGCAGAGCGGCAGCCAGCAAACACCAGAAGATGAACGTCCGTCCACCTCATCTAGAAGAGCTCTCAAACGCTCTCGCAGAGGTCAGAATGGCTTTTTGAAGAAGTGATGATGATGTTTCAGTAATGCTCTTTTACAGTTTTCTCTACTGCTGCATGTTTTCTTTGAACACACATTTCTACTGCTCCTCTGTGTTGCAGACGCGTATGCAAAGGGCCCACTGCTGGGAGACGGTGGATTTGGCTCTGTGTTTGCTGGGATGCGCAGGTCTGATGGACTGCCAGTAAGTCGTTTTCTCCGCTCTTCATTCAAACAGCCTTTAGAAATCCTGATCTCAGTAAATGTGATGTGTGAGGATCAGGCAGGTGTGATTTATTATGCTTTATCTGTCTACAGGTCGCCATCAAGTATGTGTCTAAAGAGCGGACACAGAGGAGACTGAGAGTTGTGAGTTCAGTGTGAACCTGTTGTTGTGTTTGATGTTTCATTGGGTTCTGAATCCAATCGTTTGTCCTGCAGGAAGGTCAGGGTCGGCTGCCGCTGGAGGTGGCACTGATGACCCGCGTCAATTCAGCTCCTGCCTGCCCCAACGTCCTGCAGCTGCTAGACTGGTTTGACCGTCCCAGACGCTACATCCTGATCCTGGAGCGTCCGGATCCCTGCCAAGACCTCCAGAGCTTCTGTGAGGAGAACGACTGTCTGGATGAGGGTCTGGCCAAGAAAGTGCTGGTGCAGCTGATCGCGGCTCTGAAACACTGCGAGAGCCGCGGAGTCCTGCACCGGGACGTCAAGCCAGAGAACCTGCTGATCTCCACAGAGTCCCAGGACATCAAGCTGCTGGACTTCGGCTGTGGAGATCTGCTCAAGCGCTCGGCCTACAAATACTTCGCAGGTGGGTTTGTGTTGCAGAAGGAAACACTCTGTGGATGTTTGTGAGCTTTTGATGAGCCACCAAAGGGAATTTGTGTGTGCTGGAGTGTTTTGAACGGGTGTTTGTGTCTCCTTGTGTCTCTCAGGAACGATTCAATACGCTCCACCTGAGTGGTTCTGCAGACAGCGCTACCATGCGGGTCCAGCTACGGTGTGGTCAGTAGGAGTGACCCTCTTCAACATCCTGTGCAACCGTTTCCCCTTCGGAGGCTCACTGAGGGTCACGTCCAGGAGCAAACTGACCTTCCCCATAACTCTGTCAACAGGTAAGAGACTCACTGAGAGATCAGCAGAAGTGTGTTGCTCTGTGTTTCTGAACACGGTGTTGTGTGTATCAGAGTGCCGTCAGCTGATTGGCTGGTGTCTCAGTCCAGCGGCGGCTGATCGGCCCAGTTTGGACGATATTGAGCGCCATCCCTGGTTACAGTGAACAGGTGGCCAGTGACTTGACACTTATCTGAGTGACGCACTCATGGCTTTGATTGTGTTGTTAGGGTCAGTCTGGATTAATGATCTTAATGATTTGTGTAGGGTGAGCAGGAGTCACACAGGAAGTGCAGAGAACTGCTTCCTGATCACCTTCAGAATGAGGAGTGGGCATTAACTAATGGCCGACTCACCCAGGGCCGGGGCCCCTTTACCTGCACTAAGCCACCGCTTCAGATGACTTTAATGTTAATAGGGATTTTAATAATAAACGTATTATTTAGACAAATAATCCAGGTGTAGTGTCTTCCTAGAGTGACTGGAGAGAGCTCAAATAAAGGGAGAGTTCACACAGAAATCCAGATTTACTCACTGTTTACTCAAACTCAAGCGGTTTCAAATCTTTAAGAGTTTCTTGTTTTCTGTTTTGCACAAAATAAAATGTTTTGAAGAAGCTGAAAACCTGTAACCGTTGACTTTCATAGTAGCAAAAACAAACAAGTCAATGGGTACAGCTTTTCAGCTTTCTTCAAAATATCTTCTTTTGTATTGAACAGAATAAAGAAACTCAAACAGGTTTGGAGCAAGTGAAAGGGAGTTAATGATACAGAATTGTTATTTTGGGGTGAACTATCCATTTAAGTCCTCTTAATGGAGGTTTTCATAATGGTTTTAAAATGAAGATTGCAGCTCTACTGACTGAGGCTAAAGGTGTGATGAAATATTGTTTAGGTTGTTATTCCATTAAATGATCTTATAGATCTATAATATATAAGTTTTGGTGGAGTTGTTGTGCTAATTTGCCCACAGTAGCAGTAAAACCTCTGAAATGGTGTACACATCTGATGATCTAAGACCTAGTTTTTTGTTTTTTTTTTAATATTAGGAATGTTCAGAGCTCTGTTAGATGTACATTTGCATTCTACATTTCTGTTGTTGTAGCAGGGAGATGTTTGTTTTGTGGCATGAAAAGAGTTTAAGAACTTCAGTTTTAGCTGGGAGTACTACTGCATATGCACTCATGTGATTGGCTTAAATTATATTAAACTGAGAGACCCAGAAACAACACTGAGTCCTTTCTGAGACTGCAAGTCAAATATTCTGAAAAAACATTTAACCTTTCTTAAATGTATTTACATTTTTAATCATTAAAAACTTACAATATTAGAATCAATGAAAATAGGATGCAGATGCCAGAGCATTGTCATTAACACTCTTTTGAATCATATTTCTACTAAAGAACAATGACTTTAGTTTACTCTACTTTACATTCTGCTGGTTCTGACATTAGAATAAATACTGAAGTCTGAACTCTGAGCTCTTTCATTCCTCTGCCTTTGTTGCTGTGTGGAAGGCATGTCTAATGAAGCATAACACACTTCATCACCAGCCTGAAACAGAATATATTTAATTAAAATAATAAACAAATAAATAAACAAATAAATATATTACATTATATTGATGTAATTTATGTTGCTGCTAAACTATTGCGAATAATATATATTAAAATTATTCTCAAAATGTGCTCATACCTCAACATGTCTGTTCTCAGCCCCAGAACCTACAGAAACTTAACAAAAGATAAGAATAATTTACATTTTATAATTTGAGATATACATTTTTTACGAATAGCTGATGACCTGTAGTTTTCTTCTGACAGAGGCAGTAGACGCAGATGGAGAAGAGGAGAACACACACCGAACACACACTGAACAGCAGATTCCAGCAGAAAACACACTCTGATGCAGGTGATGTGGAGGTGCTGTTAAACCGTTCAGCACAAGGAGACTCTTGCTCTAAAATGAACAACAGGCCATTATTAAAGTGAATATATATTTAGTTATTATATTCATTTTATTTTATCTTTACTGATTACACACAATAATGAAAAATATGAGTTTAACACGGATGAATTTGCTAAAAGTGGTTGGAAAATCAGAAGTTAAAGATTCTAATATTAAATACACTATAAATCATCGTTTTACAAAATATAATGAATTTGCTGTTAATTTAATTTAAAGTATTATTAGAAACTAAGATACACTTTAAAAACTAATTATAAACACTTATTTTACTAATATACTTTATTAAATATACATTATTTCTGTATTTGAAGTCGGACTATGGCTGCAGGATTGTGTTGCTTAATTATTTGCAGGACTTTGCATTAATTATCGATAAAATTCATTCAAATAATATTAAAATAATAAAACTTTAGGTAAACATGTAAACTTATCATTAAAGCACAGCTATATTATGAAGAGATAAACTATAATTGACACTAATATTAGCTGTAATCCATAATCATCAAAATGAACTGAAATAAACACTTGAAATAAATTATTCTGAGTGTAATGAATGATTAAATAATTCCCCAGCACGGTTTAATTGAGAAAATATCTTTTGCAACACATTTTTAAACATAATATGTTAAATAAATAATCTCTAATAACTCATGACACAATATTTTAATAGTTATTTTACAAGACACTAGTATTCAGCCTAAAGTGCAGTTTAAAGGCTTAACTGGGTTAATTAGGTTAACTAAAGTTAGTTTAATTTAGGCAAATCATAGGACAACAGTGTTTGGTTCTGTAGCCAAAAAAAAAAAAAAAAAAAAAAAAATCTTACAGGGCTTATAATAATGTGCTTAATTTTTTGTTTGTTTTTATCAAAAACTGTTTTCACTTCAGCCAAACTGAAAAATAAACTTCACTGATCTGATAAGATCTCTTAGATCATTGTCACAAAGCACAGATTTTCCATTAGGCTTTCTTTAGTCTTGTGTATTGATTAATGTGCGCGAGGGCAACTATTGGTTTAATGAGGGAGTTTTCTGAGAGATGAAGAGCTGTAAAGTGAGTGTTCAATTACAAAAAGAAATGATTATACAAACTCAGTGTTTCCTTTTATTAACATTGACAAAACCGTATTACTTTAAAAGAAATATGATTATCAAAGCATGTCTTAGAGCGAATAAGCCCAACAGGATTTTTATGCAATCGCCTTTTTTCTTAATTTATATATAAAATAAATGTTTAATTAGTAATCACTACTGATGGGTTAGATTTTCAATATTCAATATTGTTCAGTAATTATTCAGCAGTAATTAAACATCTCTGTAGCATTTCCTCCTGCAGATGTGGTTCAGTCAGTTCAGCACTGCAGGGAGCTGTCCATTGTGCTGAATTTACTCCACACTAAACTCTCTTCTCACATTAAATTCATTATAAGTGTCTGATCAGTGAACAGGATACTGTCATTTCTCAACAACTAAAGAAGGTCTAATGTAGAAATTAAAAGATAATAGGAAATACAAACAGATGGATTTGCTTTATGAAAGGAAATTTTGTTGAATGATTATTACAATTTGGTTTAAATGTTGAATGTTGCACTCGTACATGTTGCATTGCTCTGCTCTTCTTTAAATAAATCAAACCTCAGTTGTGTGCTGTTTACACTGTCTCTGATTCATGGCACGTATTTTAATAAATCAGACTTTTGCATCTTCAGTTTCTCATCAATTCCAAGTCATGAAAATAATAAAAGCAACATTTACAGCTGCAGCGTGCACTAAATATTTTCTTACTCTTCTTATTTCTGTTTTTGTCTAACCACAGTTTATCTCATGCATTGATGTGTGTATTGAGCATGCAAGATCACCAGCTTGACCACAAACAGTTTTAGGACATTCAGTCTGTTGCATGCCTGAATAAAAACACTTGTGGTTTGTGTTCTCGCCTAGCTTTTCACAGCAACTGCAACATCACTGCACCAGGAGCGTCAGTAAAGACCAAGAAGAAGAAGAAGAAACACAGCACTGAGCCTGAAAGCTGATGTACTGTAGGCTGCAAGCAGAATCCTTTATGACCCAGAGATAATTTAATATAAAAAATGTATATCAATATAATAAATGAATCATATTATTAATCATATTATTCATTTTATAAATAATTTTTAACTACATTCAAAAAATAAAAACCTGTTTACCTTTAATATGTTTACTTTAATTAACTTTGATATATTTTTACTACTGTAAACTGGTGTAAAAAATCAGGCCGCTTCAAGGCAGACTTTGCACCCTTAACAGAAGTTCAGAAGCTCAAATCACATCAAATCATCAAACGTAATGACAAACGAGAGATGTTTTTCTGAATTTAATAAAATCTTTTTTTGTTTTAATATAAATGAACAAGGCTAGATCGGTTAGGAAAATTCTAGCAAACGTATAAGCTAATTGTCATTACAGACCTTGTGACAGTAATTTAGCTTATTGAAAGCTGTATATTAGTGATGAAAACAGCTATTTAGATTCATACAAACAGAAATAATGTATTTATAAACTTGCACCTTTCTGCTGTGGACGCCATCTTGTGGTCGGACGCGGGAACTCATTCGGCAGGTGAACTTTTGTGCTTTCTAGCCCTTGAGTGAACACAAAGTCCCTTAAAAAGCCTTCACATACATCCAAAATAACGAAAACATTAATAAAACTTAATAATATTAAATCTGAAAACAAGAGCAAATGAAAAGTACATAAATATGACTGAACCATGTAGCCTACCAGATGATGATACAAACGGCCATGTGATCTGAAATCGTGCGTAGACCATAGACTGTAAAATATAGGCATAGACATAGAAATTGTGAACGATTTAATTTACTTTCTATTATTTACAATAATAAACTTTTTTTAACTTATATTCCTAATATCTACGTGAGCAGTTAGCACTGTACGCACAGCAAATTTTAGATAGTAGATTTAACTACCTTGGAGTTAAAATTAACACTGCCTCAGAGTTTATATGGGAACCACTATAAGTGTTAAAAATAACATTGTCAACACCAAGAGAGTGTTAATTAGCAAACTCTTGTTGTGTAAAATATCTGTTCAATTTCCGAAAAAATACCAGCAGCTGTGGTTGCCAGAATCTTTTTGTGAAAAACATGGAAGTTTTATATAACTCTATAAATTTACAAAAAATAACCATATTTCATGAACTAATACATTGTTCATTTTACAAAATCATAGCTTAGTGCAAAAAAATGTTAAGTCTTTAGATGCAATAATGTTTTCATGTGTGATGGCAAGTAGCAAACAGATTTTGACAGCATTAGTAACTACACAGTTACCTTTAAACAAAAGAAGATGCAGCATAACACAAATTTTCTCAGTTCATCTTGGACTTGAACAGAGACGCTATTATCCTCCACAATGGTGACACAAAAACCGTTTTGCTGTTTTTCTTTTTTTTTTTCATTTTTAGATTTTACGGAAAAATACCAGCAGCTGTGGTTGCCAGTAATCTGCTGTTTTTCACATTCATAAATTCAGTTTACAGAATATTTCTGTTAAAAGCACATTCAACAGTCTGTATTTTTATCGATCTCACACTGCAAATTTTAGATTTGGTAGATTTAACTACCTTAGAGTTAAAATTAATACTCCCTCAGTGTTTTTATGGGAACCACTATAAGTGTTAAAATAACATTTTTGAAAGTGTTAAAATTTTTAACACCCAGAGTGTTAATTAGCAAACTCTTATTGTGTAAAACATCTGTTAAATGTATGTCAAAATACTGGCAGCAGTGGTTGCCAGTAATCTGCTGTTTTCAACATTTTACATTCGTAAATTCAGTTTCCAGAATATTTCTGTTAAAAACAAATCCCATAGTCTGTATTTTTCATTCGAACACACGTAAGCCTTAAATTCCAGAGCAAAATCCTCACTAGTGTCCTCACTACAGAGGGCTGAACACTTAGACAGTGATGAAGTTAATGAGACAATTAAGTGTCTAATTAAAGGAGGATTGAGAATTGTTGATGAACAACTGTTAACAAGCAGAATCACCGAAGGACAGAAAAACACAAGCCAAAACCAAAGATGAAATCAACTGAGAAAAAAAAAACTCTAAATAAAATAATAATCAATAAAAATAAAACAAATTACACAATAAAAAATCTTATTTTTCAACATTTTAAAAAAAAACTCATCAAATTAAACAACTTATCATGGAGCTACACCTATTACTGACCAGTGACTTTATTTCTGTCATGTGAACAAAAGCTCTTAATAAAATTTCCGTTGTTCATTTGAAGTCACCATGATGGAGGACAGAGTCTGCTTTAGTCAGCCTCTTCAACTTCTTACTATAAATGTCTTCTTCTTTGGCTGCTATAGATAGTGTTAATTACACTATTTAAACATAAAGCATGGAGAGCTGAAAGAAAATTAAACAGTCAGTCTGAAGTGATTATTATTGATAATATAGCCTTCCTTTCCTGCTTGTTTTCTAATGCAAGATCATATTAGTTATGTGTGAGAAATAAATAATATACATAAATGAAACCACTGAAGCTCCAATAAAATAAAAAAAATATTTACAATGAGAATGTTTGATCTATGGCAGAACTTATAAACATCCAGACATCAATAATTAGTCTTTGAATCTCAATGATGGTGACAAACAAAAAAATAAAAATCAAGTAAAAAAAAAACACTACTGAACTATCACCTCCCAAAAACAACACAAAATAAAGGAAAAGAAAGAGATTGTAAGAACATAAAGCTGCATAATTTATTCATGCTGCAATGCATGCTGGGAGCTTTGTACTATGCTGGCACCCAGCATGCATTGCGGCATGAACTATGCAGCTTTTTTTTTTTTTTTTTCAGCAACCACGGTTGAGGTTCATGTCCTGATTCTTGATGCCTGTGTGTTATAATGAGCAAGCTGGAGCTTGAATGTTTAGTGCATGACACTCTAATTATTAATGGCATCCTAATTGTTTGTTGAATTTTCTTTGAAGAGCAGCAAACTGTCAGTAGTATTGTCCCATGCAGCTTTAATACAACTACATTTGCATATTATTATGAATCAACTTAATAAACACCTGAATTTAAATCTATAACAATTAAGCATAAAATGAAATGAAATATTTTTAATAAAAAAATATAAACCTCTGTTCATTGTCAAATATTCTTACAGAAATTAAGTCAAACTGTAATCAGTGAAGCTGCTTATACTATTATTTAATGGAGTTGTTTAATCCTCTGTTTTAATTCAGTTGGTTTGGTGTGAGGCTGTGTCTGTAGATTTATTTCTTCCTTCAATTTCTTATTCCTTCAGTGATTGTGCTTGTTAACAGCAGGTGTTCAACAGCAGGTGTCTGAATTCACTTATTTGTGGTCATTTACTCTGTCTAGTGGACTAAACTAATTGACCAATTTAAGGGCCAGGTGAATGAGGGTGTGGCGAGATTTCAGACACTCTGATTAGTTTCTCAAATACAAGGGTTTTCTTCTTATATGTTACTCTGTATGACATGGAGGCAAATCAACTTCTAACGCTGAGAGGGTTATTTTACCTTTATCTAACTCTAGAATTTTAACACTTTACTCTGAATTACCACAACACATGAAATTTAACACCAATGAATTTGCTGTGTGGAGGAAACATTTGTGAAATGTGTTTTAGCATTTGAGAAAAACTGTAACACAACCAAGCCTTAAAAAAACATTATGGTCCACCCCTTTAATGACCTCTGCTGAGATCTTGAAAAATTACATTTTTATTATTTATTATTTTATTTAGAGTTTTATTCTCAGTTGATCTTATCTTTGGTTTTGGCTGTAATTTGTGTTTTTCTGCAGTGATTCTGCTGTTAACAGCTGTTTATCGACAATTCTCAATCCTCCTTTAATTAGAGACTTAATTATCTTATTACTTCATCACTGTCTGAGTGTTCAACCCTCTGTAGTGAGGACACTAGTGAGGGTTTTGCTCTGGGATTTAGGGGGAAATGTGTTCGATGTAAAATACAGACTGTGTAATGTATTTTTAACAGAAATATTCTGTAAACTGAATTTACGAATGTAAAATGTTAAAAACAGCAGATTACTGGCAACCACAGCTAGAAGGGTCCGTGTATCATCTGTTCATTTGATTATTCCTTTTATTACGGAAAACGAAACATCAGAAAAACGATGAATATTTCGTTTTTCTGTTTATTCTGTAGGCAGAAAAAACGGAAACTCATCTGTTATTCAGCTTATTAACTTAAAACGAAATATTAAAACAAACACAAAACCAAAATGAAATAATGAGTCAAAAAATGGTCCGTGTACGGTCCGTGTATGTTTTGTTCATTTGTTTTCCATTTTCAAACGGAATAAAGGAAATGAAGAAAACGGCCGTTTTTCCGTTTTTCTTTTGCTCACGAGAAAACGAAAAAACGAGATTTTGGCTGGATTTTCGTTTTTTGATTTAGGGTAGGAAAACGGATAAACGACTTTAAAATTCATTTTACACATGTAGGCGGTGCTGAAACGCCCACTTTCCTCTAATTGGTCAACCAAATCTGCGCTCGTGACGTCACCCTCAAAATAAAAGCCTTACACGCAGGCTTTTAATTATTATTATTTAATTATATATTAACTAAGTTTACATATTCTATCATTTGAACCACACACAGTTAGCAGGCTTACATTCATTGCGTATGTATGAATTAAATAAAAACGTAAAGCAGTATTCTTAGACATTTGTCATTAAAATAAGGTCATAGTTCACTGCCAAGCTTCTTGCTGCTGTGCACCTGATGCAGAGCAAAGATAGTCATTTCCGAGGAGCACCTGGTTTACATGATTGTTTCAGAGCAAGGGCTTTATAATAATAATAATAATTATTATTATTATTATTATTATTATTATTATTATTATTATCAGTTACTAGTGTTTTTATTGTTTGGTGTGTTTTTTTTCTTTTTAATAGTTGTTAGCAGAACCAGAATAAGAACACTTTGGGCCCTGCTATAAAAACAAAGGGTACCATTTGTTTTCATTTATTTCTTCCTATTTTAATTATATATTGTAATTATTTATTTGATAATTAATACTATTTTATTGCAACGCCAAAGTAGGCATGTCTTATTATTTTTTATTATTATTTTTTATAATTATTATTTTTTATTATTAAATTTGCTGTTATTGTAGGCTAGATGGCAGGCTTTAAATATTTTAAATAACATTTACTCATAACCCTACTAATTCGAGAGCCGAACCTAAAAAAGTTTAAGTGCAATAAGCCTGTACAATAAAGGGAGCCGCAATGCATATTTCTAGCACATTCTTTCACTCAACAATTATTGCTGGAATAATGAAATACATTTCAAATTAACTAATTAAACACATTATAGTTGATAAAAAAAATTGTGTCTAGTAGTTCCGACAAACAGATGAGCTCGCTACATGTGCGTTGCGCTAATAATTTGACATTTGCTCTTCTTGAGAAAGTGCTACAGCGGGCCCTGCTATTTCACATATAAGGTTAGTGATACGTATTTTAAATTAGTATTGCACATTATTCATTCATTTTCTTGTCGGCTTAGTCCCTTTATTAATCTGGGGTCGCCACAGCGGAATGAACCGCCAACTTATTTAGCAAGTTTTTATGCAGCGGATGCCCTTCCAGCCACAACCCATCTCTGGGAAACATCCACACATACACACACACTTATACAGAATGGACAATTTAGCCTACCCAATTCACCTGTACCGCATGTCTTTGGACTGTGGGGAAAACCGGAGCACGCGGAGGAAACCCACGCGAACGCACTACACTACTGAATTAGACACACAATCTCAAAAAAAAAACTTGATGCTTATTTACATTATCTAAAGTCATTTTTTATATATTTTCGTTTTAATATGCAAATAATTTTCTTTAATTTGTAATAGGCCTATTGTCCCTCATTGCATAAAATAACCAGCCTTTGTATTCAATATGTTTGTCCATCCAGTTTGACGCAAGCTAAACAACATTTTGGCCTGGTTTGCTTATTAAATGAGTGATTTTCACGGAGAAACAAATCATCCATCCACACAGTTTTGTATAGGACCTGTGTAAACAAAAATATACACTTCATCATAGCCTATAGGAAAATGTATCTGTTTAGAACTAATTTTGTGTTGTATAATTAAAAATATTAAAAATACAATTAAAAAAAAGGAATAACATTTGAAGTGCAATGCTTCAAAGATCCAATACGCTGCATGCAGAGCCAAAACAAAAACTGGTTTGTTTGTTTAATAAAATAATAATATGAAATTAAAGTGAAATAGTTCCATAACCTGTATTATAACTGTAGTCACTCTAGATGACACATCATCCGTTGCGCCGGTCAGTTTCACCTTTAATCAAGAATGTGCCAGAACCAAATGAGAATATTTACAGATTACCTCGGAATGAGACCTCGGTCTGTGAAGGATGCAGAACACAGAAACTCGTTGAGAATGGAGATGCATGTTAGATGTTTTATATCCCTTTAGATATTGTAAATAAACAACAAGTTTTTATAGAGATTGTGTCATGTCTTTTCTTTGACGCACGCGATGAACAGCCACGAAAAGGCGCCTTTATTTAGCCTGTAGCCTAAATAATAGTTTAGATTTTATAACATATAATGTTCCATTACTTTAAATGTATGATGTTTTTTAACATTTATGGATTATATAAAATATATAGTTTATATAAATGCGCTCTGATCATTCAAGGATCGTAATGCGTTGCATATTCTTCTTATTCTTCATTAGGCTTGATCCGTAAATTGTGTATTTTATAAACTGATCGTTTATAAGGACTAAGCTATTATTAACTGTAATTCCTCGAATGGAAAAGTCTTGATTAAAGAAAAAGAGAACTTAATTCGACATATGCATATAGTGCGCTTATTTCTGTGCGCATCACGCGCTTTACCGAATTACCTTTTTTATTATTTTATGCAATAGTAAATACATCTGGCAGCACCGAAAAGAGCAAATGCCAAGTTATTAGCGCAGCGCACAGACAGCTAGCTCGTCTAGTCTGAACCAGGGGTTTTCAAACTATTCATTGCACACCGATCCCATTGCATTTTATTTAGGATAAACCACTTATTTAAAATTAATTAATTAAAAGGTGCGTACTCTCCAATACACCACTGTAGTGTCATAATATTTAATAATTATAATTAAGATAGACACCTGACCTCCATTTAATAAACAATTTATTTGCCATACTCTGTTAATTTGAAGTTTAAAGTTTAAATCATTTATGTTAAACTTAAATTATTTAAAAACTTAAAAAGACTTAAATTGAGTCATTTAAGACATTTTAGGTCATAAGTTTACATACATTGACCGTTGCATTTAGTAGGCCTATTCTGGTCTAAATAAGCTTTTTGCATCTTAGGTGTTTACACACACAATTAAGCAGTTATACGTACATTTAATGTTACTTTGAAATTACTTTTGATGTAATAAATAATCCTAAATAGTTGAAAGTGTTAACATATTCTTGAAATGTAGTTATTTTATAACTATGAAATTTATTACTAAACAAAGTGAATCATTATGAATTTGCCAAGAAATAATCCACTTTACCACTGTAAAGCAATGCCCCGCACTCACTAGAACGGTAGAACCTGGACTGTATGATATGTTCTGTATGTAAAATAGAGAAAATAAGCAAGATGCGCTTTCAGTCTCATGCAGCCTTAGTGAAATATAGCGCGTCACAGCAATGAACTAAAAATAAAACCACCCTTGAAATGCTGGCGATCTTAATTTTTTCAGCCTACACTGACTGAGAATAATGTTGCACTATTTTATTAACAAATAATTAGAATGTTTTTTTTTCCTTCAACACATTCATCATTACTTTTGCCTGTGCAGGTTTTTTGCACGCGCTTGAGCGCGAAGGCATCTATTTTCAGGTGCAAGATGCCACTTTGGGTGGCACCAGCACACTCTGCCTCACCTGTGGCTATGTCCCTGCTACAATAATAATAACAACAATAATGACAAAATAATAATAACAAATAATAATAATAAGACAGGCCTACTTTGACGTTGCAATAAAAAAGTATTAATTATCAAATAAATATTTACAATAGGCTAAAGGCATATATTAAATTAAAATAGGAGAAAATCCAATAGAAACAAATGGTACCATTTATTATAGCCCCATGCAGGGTCCAATGTGTTCTTACAACCATTGAATAACTATTATAATATATTATAAGTAAATAATAATAATAACAATACTAATAATAATAGGCCTAATAATAATAATAATAATAATAATAATAAATTATTATTTTATACAGAGTAGGCTATTATTTAGGCCTACAATAGCTCTGAAACAATCATGTAAACCAGGTGCTGCTCGGAAATGACTATCTTTGCTCTGCATCAGGTGCACAGCAGCAAGAAGCTTGGCAGTGAACTATGACCTTATTTTAACGACAAATGTCTAAGAATACTGCTGATTTACGTTTTTATTTATTTATACATACGGAATGAATGTAAGCCTGCTAACTGTGTGTGGTTCAAATGATAGAATATGTAAACTTAGTTAATATATAATTAAATAATAATAATTAAAAGCCTGCGTGTAAGGCTTTTATTTTGAGGGTGACGTCACGAGCGCAGATTTGGTTGACCAATTAGAGGAAAGTGGGCGTTTCAGCACCGCCTACATGTGTAAAATGAATTTTAAAGTCGTTTATCCGTTTTCCTACCCTAAACCAAAAAACGAAAATCCAGCCAAAATCTCGTTTTTTCGTGAGCAAAAGTAAGACGGAAAAACGGCCGTTTTCTCCATTTCCTTTATTCCGTTTGAAAATGGAAAACAAATGAACAAAACGTACACGGACCGTACACGGACCATTTTTTGACTCATTATTTCGTTTTGGTTTTGTGTTTGTTTTAATATTTCGTTTTAAGTTAATAAGCTGAATAACAGATGAGTTTCCGTTTTTTCTGCCTACAGAATAAACAGAAAAACGAAATATTCATCGTTTTTCTGATGTTTCGTTTTCCGTAATAAAAGGAATAATCAAATGAACGGATGATACACGGACCTAAGGCAACCAAAATCAAGAAGAAAACAGCAAAATACTGTAAAACAGTTTTTGTGTCACCATTGTGGAGGATAGTAGCGTCTGCATGCAAGTCCAAGATGAACTAAGAGTATTTGATGTTATAGTGCATCTTCTTTTGTTTAAAGGTAACTGTGTAGTTATTAATACAGTCAAAATCTGTTTGCTAATTGTACAGACATGAACACTGACTGCGTTTTTATGAGCTAAGCTCTGTTTTTGTGAACTGAACATTGTATTAGTTAATAATATATGGTTATTTCCCATATATTTTAACAGTTTTATAAACGTCCCTATTTTTTACGGAAAAATTCTGGTAACCACAGCTGCTGGTATTTTTCCGTAAGTTTAACATATTTTTTAACAGTGTAAATACACTGCATGTGTTGTTTATTAATTGAACCTTTTTGTGTCATTGTAAATAGAAAAGGTATTCAAATCTGCTGATTTCTGTAATTTCGTAAGACATTTTCTGTTGTATTTTTTTGTGAACAATTGTTTTTATTATTTAAATTTTTTGTTTAATATAGAGAGCATACAGCATATGACTATATCATAAAACAACCCCGAATCCCGCCCCCACCCAGGTAGACTTGTTCTATAATGACAAAACTTAAAGCTTGCTGTGTTAAATAAAAAAAAAAATAAATAAATAAAAAATGATGTAAACCTGAATACAGAGTAGAAGTTAGGTACGTACAAATAAATAACTATTATATCATGAGATACATAAAGACCATAAACAGAAAAGCTGTACATTAGAAGGAAGAAACAAAGGATTTGACAATATCAAAAGTTAAATTGCAGGACTTAACAGTTTTTGACTGAGCTCCATGTATGCGCGCTGTTGAAAGTTCCATACAGATAATG
The DNA here is from genome assembly GCF_052040795.2 of Danio rerio. NCBI lineage: Eukaryota > Metazoa > Chordata > Actinopteri > Cypriniformes > Danionidae > Danio > Danio rerio. Next base: position 43,921,069 of record NC_141025.1, read on the forward strand.
TCCAACAAAGATAGGCCCCATTGACGTCTACTCATAATATGAGGAGGGATCCAGCGGCAGACCAACATTTTCTTAGCAGCTGTGAAGGCAGCTAAGAGTAAGTTCTTTTGTTGCATTGAGAGTAACATGTTAGAAAAATCATTTAGGAAAAAGCACACTGGAGTCAATTCTACATCTTTTCCTAACAAAAATGAAGTGTCATGAGCCAGCTGCGACCAAAAGGAGTGAAGTGCAGGACAATCCCAGTAATAATGAAAATAAGTGCCAATTGTCTTCTGTGAGCATAAATTACAATCTGGGGAAGGTAATAAATGCAAATAGAATCGTTTTACAGGAGGATAAGTAGAGTCTATGCAATAGTTTCCAATGTATCATTTGATGATTCAGATTTTTTCAGGAGGATGAAATAGTGTCCCAAGTTTGGTCAGAAAATATAGATTCTACATCTCCACTGATATCCTTAGCCCAAATAGTAGTAATGGATGGTGGTTTGTAGGAATTTTTAAGAAGAGAGGCATATATAAGTGAAGCAGAAGCAACAGATTTTATATTAGGTGTAATTATCTCCCGCAAAGGATGTGCAATTGTGCACCCCAGGGAATGCCATATGCGCGAATCGAAGATCTAATATGAAGATACATAAAAAATGAAGTTCCTGGTAAACTAAACTGGTGCTTAATGTCTTAAAATGATTTTAGGCCTTTATCATCATAAATATCGGCCAGTGATTTAACGTTGCATTTCTCCCAGTGTGGACAGTGAAAAGGAATTTTCCCTGATAAAAAATTATAATTATGGAACAAGGGTGAGTGTCTGTGCCACTCCACATTTGGTTACATTTTTTTTTAGTTATTGACCTCCAGGTAGAAATGAAATGTGTGATGATAGGGCCAAAACGAAGTTTACATTGCCTTAGAGAGAGAGAGACGGGAAAAAAACAAATATTCTAAGTCATGTGGGAAAACAAAAGCTTTTTCAATTTCCTGCCATGACGTAGATACATCAGGATTAAACCAAGATGATAATGCACGGAGGTGAAAAGAGTCTATATACAATTTAAAATTTGGGAACGACCAGCCTCCATCTGTTTTGCTATGCTGTAGAGTAGACAGTTTATTTCGAGGCCGTTTGCCATTCTAAATATAGCGTTTGATTATAGAATTTTAATTTTTCCAGTAACTAATTGGTGGAGATAGAGGAATCAAAAAAGAAAAAAAAAATATTGCAAGGAAGGATATTCATTTTTATAACAAACAGTCTTGCGTGGAGGGAGGTAGGGAGGTGTGTCCAGTTTGCCAGATCTGAGGTGACCTTGGTTAAGTTATTGTTATAATTTTTCAAAACAATATCCTGTAGATATGGATAAATATCTACACCAAGATATTTGAAGGAGTGTACCACGGTAATATAGCCAAATTATGTTGTAGACCCCACATTATACCCAGATAGGGTGCTTAATTTACTGAATAATGTTAAAACGTGTGGGACTGTTTGAGCTGGTTTATCTAAAAAAAGTAAAACATCATCAGCAAATAATGATATGTGATGTGAGGTGTTCCTAATTGAAATGGGAAGTATTAATTCTGATTGACGTACAGCTTGGGCCAGTGGTTCTAAAGATAGAGCAAATAATAGTGGAGAGAGAGGGCACCCTGGACGTGTGCCTCCTCCAATAAAAAAAGATTGTGAAGATATAGGACCTGTGAGTAAAGTGGTTGTGGGATTAGCATACAGCATTTTGATCATTTAAAAAAAATTTGAATTAAAGCCTAAATGACTAAGTACCGCCCAAAAATAGTCTCATTCTAAATAGTTAAAGGCTTTCATTGCATCGAGTGATAGTATAGCGGAAGGAGAATTCCTTTGCTCAGATGAAGAGATTACATGAAGAAGTCTTCGTAGATTACCTGATGCAGAGCGTGATTTTATAAACCCTGTTTGGTTGTGATGTACAAGTTTGGTCATATGGCCTTCTAGACGGCTGGCAAGGAGTTTGGCATAAATTTTAAAGTCTGTGCCGATTATCGAAAGTAGGCGGTAGCTAGAACATAATAAGGGGTCTTTATCTTTTTTTAATAACAGGAATATAATAGCCATATTTATGTTTTAAGGGAAAAGATCGATAACCAGTTGAACATTGCAACATGTTTAACAAATAGGGACCCAGATTAGACCAAAAATACAAATATAATTCCACTGGTATGCCATCTAGGCCTGGGGATTTCCCTTCGCTCAAGCATTTAATAGAAGATTCTGACTCAGTAAGTGATATAGGTTTATCAATCAATAGGTTTACATAGGTTTAGCAGCTCCGAATCTGTTTCTGACAGATGCGGAAGATTAAGAGTAGATAATAAGGAAGAATAGGACGTGGGTTCGCAACTAGACTTAGAAGTATATAGGTTACAGTAAAACGAGCGAAACGTATCATTTATGCTTTTTTGATCAGTCAAAATATCTCCATTTTGAGATTTTACTGCAGTAATGTTGGTAAAAATTTTCACTGTTACGTAATCTTAATGCCAATAAATGACTAGGTCTGCTGCCTTGAAAATAGTAGTTTTGTCTGGACCTTTGAATCAGAAATTTAACTTTGTGTCTATATAATAAATTTAATTCCTTTTTAATCATTTCAATAGAAACTGCAGGAATGTCAGAAAAAGATTGCTGGTTGATCAACTCTAGTGTTTGCAAAGACTCTAAATTATTGTATTTAGACTCTAAATCAGATATTTTCTTGCGATTACTTTTTGGACGAAAGGATGCAAATGAAATTGAAAAATTTCTTACAAAACCCTTAATTGCTTGCCATAATGGCAGAGGATCCTCTACTGAGCCTTTATTTATATCGATAAATTCACGTAGTTTTAATCTAAATTGCTCACAAAATTTTTCATCCTTTAATAAGTTTGTATTAAAGTGCCATCTTGAGGCTCGTGGGGGATGTTGATTAAATGAGAGCTTCACAAAATTTCTAAAGTGATCAGACAAAGAAACGGGGGAGGATCAAATTTTCTTTGTTGTAATAAATCCAAAAAACTTATGTGAGTCATTAATGCCATTACTATTACAGTTAAGTATGTTCAACTCAGTCATAACTATCAAACAACAAAGTAAATCGGATGGATAATGTGTAATAGAAACACAGCACTTGCATTGTCTGAAGTCTACCTTTGACCCATTTAACGTATTTAGAAAAAAACAGTTACAGCCCAGGGTGAGAACTAACCCTGTACTGTCGCCCACCCCGCTTTTAGTCAGTGACATTGTCATGACAACCTGAACAATATTAACGTTAGTCACCGCCATGAGCCCTTTTGTAACGTGACAAAACAACTGCATATAAACATACGGAGAATATTTTGGGGGTTAAATAATATATAGAAAGAATAAAATGTATTTATCAGGAAAATTAAGTAAGGTGTTCTTTAAGAAAAACAAAAATGTCGGATTTTATATGTAACAGTTAACCTAAAATATATGTATTATTGACAATATCTCTATCGGCTTGTAAGCACAAACAGCAAGTGAAAGACCACCATATTTAGGAGTTTAAAATCCTAAATCAAGCTACTAAGTATTAACCAACCCTTGCAACACTTCCATAGTTGGGGAAAGTCCCGAAAATGAATTCAGCAACTGGCGAGCTTCCTCCAATGAATATAAATGTTTAATTTCGCCGTGTTTCATGACAATCTTTATCGTAGCTGGACACAGGAGAAAAGTTTGTAGACCTGCATCTTTTAGTTTCTTTCATATTGTAGTGAAAGAGCTGCTCCTTTTTGCTATTGTAGGGGAGAAATCCAGAAAAAAGTTCAGCATTGCACCGTCGTTTGTTTTAACCGGACCATGGCATCTTGCTTCATTCAGAATCAGATTTCTGTCGTTGAAGCGTAGCAGCTTGAATAGAAAAGGTTGGGGCTTGGAGTGATCGCACTATGTTCTGGGATAGACTCGGTGTCCGCGTTTAACCTCTATTTCTTTGTTCGCCAGCAACGGGATCCATGTCAGCAGTGATCACTTCAGAAAACCGATTGGGTCATCTTTCTTCGTTCCTTCGGGTAATCCTAGTAAACGGAGGTAAGTGCGTCTGCTGCGGTCTTGTAGTTCAGTCACTTGTTGCTCGAGAGAATCCAGGCGCCAAGCGTGCTCGTTAATCATCTTTTTCTGCTCTCTCTGCTCTCCAGTTAAAAAATCCACTTTGGAACATATTTTGAATTGTTGTCACGTGAGAGGAAAATTCTGAGCGCATTGCAGCAAGTTCAGCTTTCAGAATGTCCTTAAATCACTTCAAAGTGGCTGCCATGTTATCCTCCATGTCCATGTCCTCCATGACGTGGTCGACGATTTAGTTTTCTTCTTTATAGAGCATAATGGTGAATAAAAAGCAAGTTTCCCACTGTACGTCATCACCAAAACATATATAAATGAAAAAAAAACTACCCCAAAAGTAACTTAATGAGATGAATCTAAGGGAAAAAGGGGCTTGGTTCTGATTTTCCTCCCCATTAGAAGCTAGGCTGGGCTTACTCCTGTAGTAACACAGGGCGTCGAACGATAGCAAATAAGAGCTAAAAGAGGGTCTGACTGCTTTAAGATCCTTTTTGCTATTTGCACTGCTCGTTCTGCATGGCCATTTCCTTGGGAGTGATGAGGGCTTGATGTGATGTGTCTAAAATCTAGCTTATTGGCTAACTCCTGGAAAACTGCACTTGGAGACTGACGGCCATTGTCACTCACCACCTCATCTGGAATACCAAATCTGGCAAAAACAGCTTTTAGCTTCTGGGTTACACACGATGTGGTTGTAAAAGGTAAGTGCAATATCTCAAGAAATCTGGAGTAGTAGTCTGATACAATTAAATAATGTAATTTCTTATACCCACAGAGATAAACTGCAATCCGTTTCCAAGGCCTTTCATGAAGTGGTGTGGAGATTAGTGGCTCCTTCTGCTGGGTTTTCCTTAACTCCTGGCATGTCTGACAAGACATCACCAAATTCTTTATTTCCATTGAAATCCCAGGCCACCACACAGACTCTCTAGCCCTCTCTCTAGATTTTGTGAGGCCCAGGTGACCCTCATGAACTTTTCCAGGATCTCTTTCCTCACCACTCTTGTCACTACAATTCTCCTTCCCTTAATCACCAAGCCCTTATACTCCGAAAGCTTTGCTTTTGCAGCCATGTATTCCCTGGCTTCCACAGGAATATGACTAATATGCTGTGGCCATCCGGCTCTGATCAGCTTGATTACAGCTTGCAGCTCACCATCAGCTGCAGTGGCAGCTCTAATGCAGTCCATTCTACTGGGCGTTGCTGGTATGCCATGCAACACCGAAGCCACATAGCAGTCCACATCAGTATGTGTTGTTGTCTCCTCAGTAATGCTGGTTTGGGATGCTCTAGACAATGTATCTGCTACAAGTGTCTTGCCTGGTGCATACTCAGCTATGGGCTTGAATCTCATTAGGCGCATCAAAAGTCTCTGACATCGGACAGGGACATTGTCAAGACTCCGATTATTAATGAGAGGAACCAGTGGCTTGTGGTCCGTCACTAGTTTGAAGTCTTCTAAGCCACACAAGTATTTTTCAAACTCCTCACAAGCCCAAACACAAGCTAAACATTCTTTCTCGATCTGTGCATACCGTGTTTCTGGTTCAGTGAGTCGTCGAGAACAGAACGCTACAGGTTTCCACTCATCTCCATGAAGCTGCAGGAGCACTCCTCCTAGCCCAAAGCTGCTGGCATCAGCGGAGATAACGGTGCTTCGAGTGACGTCATAATATGTCAGAACTGGTGCGGTGGTGAGAAGCTGTTTAATTTTTCCAAAAGCAGTCTGCTGGGCATGTCCCCACATCCACATGTTTTTCTCCTTCAGGGGCTCATGCAGTGGTTGGCTGACTGTTGAAAGGTTGGGGATAAACCTCCCTAAATAGTTCACCTTGCCCAGCACTCTTTTCAGTTCTTGCACATTTTGTGGTGGTGGCAGTAGTCAAATGGCATCCACTTAGCTGGATCAGGCTGCACCCCAGATTCATTAATCACATGACCCAGGAACCGAAGCTGACTTTGTCTATATGTGCACTTCTCACTGTTTATGTTTTAGCCCCGTTGACTCCACTCGGCTAGAGGCTCTAATACTATGGTAAACAAAACTGGGGACAATGGACATCCTTGACAAGTACCTCTGCCATTTGTAATCACTGCTGCTTTAGAGTTTTTATATAATAAATTAATCCAGGATGTAAAAGTATTGCCAAATCCAAACCTTGACAGGGCTGAGGCCAAAAAGTCCCTTTCAACCCTGTCAAAGGCCTTTTCAGCATCCAGAGATATAGCTGCAATTGGAGTATTGTCTGAATAATTTAACCACATCAAATGCACCATTTTTCTCACATTATCTGCCGAGGACCTCCCCTTAATAAAGCCCACCTGGTCTTTATGAATTATACTGGGTAAAACCTTTTCCAGCCGAGAGGCCAGTATTTTTGCCAACACCTTACAGTCAACATTGATAAGGCTTATTGGCCTATAGTTTGCAGGATCAGTTACGTCTTTGTCTTTTTTGGGTATCAGTGTTATCAATGCTTCCATGAAAGTATTTGTTAATTTCCCAATATGCAGTGCCTCTATGAAAACTTGGGTTAGAATTGGGGCCAGTGTATCGATACATTTTTTATAATACTTAAATGGAAAACCATCCACCCCTGGCGATTTTCCAGATTTCATTGAAGCTATTGCAGCCTTAACCTCCTCCTGTATGATGGGAAGATCTAATGACTCTGCTTGTAATCCATCTAATTTAGGTAGATTTATATTTGAATTTTTTTTTCTCAATTTTACTTCATCTAGACTACATGAGGATGTATATAGGTGTTCGTAAAAGTTCTGAAACACCTCATTTATGTCCTTTAGTAAAGAGACCATTGTATTTCCTCTCTTGATTGCTGGAATAACATTTGCAACAATTTGTTGTTTTAATTTTCTGGACAAGAGCTTATCAGCTTTTTCACCTCCCTCATAGAACTTAGTTCGTAGTCTAAATAGTGCATATTCCGCCCTTTTGTTAAATATCTCATGTAATTGAAATTTATATTTACAAATATCCTTATATAAATAATCAGAGTATTGACTCGCCAATTCTTTTTCCAATTTGCAGATTGTTGCTTCTAGGCTTTTGATTAAAGTTCTTCTCTCTTTCATCTTTCTGGAAGCATGTGCAATGAGTTTCCCTTTTATGTATGCTTTAGAGGCATCCCACACTGTGGCTAGCCTTTCAGTACTTCCCAGACCTATATTCACGATTCCACATAAATCCGCATGCAAAAAATACATTACTTCCTTTTCTTCATAGCAAATTAACATGCAACTTGACTGTTGCATAAAATTAATAACGTTAAATAACAAAATGGGATTTAATCAACAAGCAAGTTAAATATATTTAAATAAGATGAAAATGAAAGCACTAAGGACTGTAACCAGCTCAAATGGTATTGAAGCAAACGGGTTACAGTGATGTACACATGTTCAAATACGTCATGTTTGAAAAAGCCTTTTTTAGAGGTGTTTTGACAGTTTAGAGCCACCGTACAAGCAAACAGCTAAATATATATAGTACGTTTAGAAAATGTGGCACAGATTCATCCTATTTGGCGTTTTAGATTCTGTTGAACATGAAGCTGCTGCTTGTCAATCAGACAACGCTTCTGCGCTTGTTCTTGCTGTCAATTGCGGGGAAAATAATCAATGAAAAGTTTATGATAAACCTCTGTGAGTTTCACTTAACTGTAGATCAGAGTCAGATTTTCATACAAAACCTGCCTTGAGCTGACTTTATGGCAAACACAGAGCTGAATATAAAGACAGAATGAGCGGCTGGTCGAGAGCCTCTATGACTGGATTCACCTCTCCCTCGTGCTACAGTGTGTGTGTGTGTGCGCGGTGACAGCTTGCGCGCTCGTCATAATCAATATGAATATTCCGATCAAACTGAACACATCTTACATCAACAACATGACAAGCAACGCGTTGATAATAACAAATAATCAGATTACAAACAACCGTTATGTTTACATGTGTTGTAAAATGTGCGGGTCGAGCTGCAGTATGGGGTGTGTGTGTGGAGTAGAGAGGGAGAGGGAGAGAGAAAGAAGGAGCAGTTTTTGGGCATTGAGACTAATATTATTCAGCCCTGGAGTAATAAGTTAAGATCCCCTGCTATCTCTACACAACAAAGAGATTAGATAAGATTAGATTAGATTCAACTTTCTTGTCATTACACATGTACAAGTACAATGCAACGAAATGCAGTTTAGGTCTAACCAGCAGTGCAATAGCAGCGAGTGCAGGATACAGGAATAAGTTATAAAGTGCAGTTATAGAAAACTATGGTGATATTTACAGATGGATGTACTATGAACATTATATACAGGTTGGATAAGCTATGAACAGATTTACAATATATGAATATATGTGCAGGTTGCTATTAATAATCAGTAGTGTGCAGATAGATAAACATGATTACAAGTGTATATGTTACAATATATGAATATATGTACAGGTTGCTATTAATAATCAGTAGTATGCAGATAAATAAGCATGATTACAAGTGTATATGTATAGTGGGTGTGTACATAATTACAAATGCCCATATGCAGTGGGTATGTACAGTTTAATAAGTAAACAGTTCAATGGGGTGCAGTGAATGTGCAAATTTTAAACGTCCAAATGTTAAACAGTGCAGTTATTGCGAGGAGTTTAAGTTAGAGGAGAGTGGGGGGTGTATTGGGGGGGCAAAAGAATCAGTGTGGGGCAGAGTTCAGGAGGGAGACAGCTCTGGGGAAAAAGCTGTTCCTCAGTCTGCTGGTTTTTGTCCGGGGGAGCCTGAAGCGCCTGCCGGAGGGCAGGAGAGAATACAGTATGTGAGCAGGGTGAGAGGTGTCCTTCAGAATGCCACAGCCATGTCACCCTGCAGCCCAAGACTGGTTACTCACTGAAGCTAAGCAGGGCTGAGCCTGGTCAGTACCTGGATGGGAGACCACTAGGGAACACTAGGTTGCTGTTGGAAGTGGTGTTAGTGAGGCCAGCAGGGGGCGCTCAACCTGTGGTCTGTGTGAGTCCTAATGCCCCAGTAAAAGTGAAGGGGTCACTACACTGTCAGTGGGCGCCGTCTTTCAGATGAGACGTTAAACCGAGGTCCTGACTCTCTGTGGTCATTAAAAATCCCAAGGCACTTCTCGTGAAAGAGCAGGGGTTTAACCCCGGTGTCCTGGCCAAAGTCCCTCTATCGGCCCTTACGATCATGGCCTCCCAATCATCCCCTCTCCACCGAATTGGCTCTATCACTGTCCCTCCACTCCACCAATAGCTGGTGTGTGGTGAGCGCACTGGCGCCGTTGTCCTGTGGCAGCCGTCGCATCATCCAAGTGGATGCCGCACGCTGGTGGTGGTGTGGAGAGACCCGCCCTCATGATTGTGAAGCGCTTTGGGTGTATGGCCATACACAATAAATGCGCTATATAAATACACATTACATTACATTACATTACAGAATACTGCGTGCTCGGCTCAAACAGTGTTTCTTCTGGATGTCCTCTATGGCTGGCAGTGTGGTCCCTGTGATGCGTTGGGCAGTTTTCACCACCCGCTGCAGTGCCTTACCGCTCAGCAACAGAGCAGCTTCCATACCAGACTGTGACACAGTTTGTCAGAATGCTCTCTATTGTGCAGCGGTAGAAGTTCACCAAGACGGCTGATGAAAGCTGGTTCTTCTTCAGTTGCCTTAAGAAGAATAGGCGCTGGTGAGCCTTCTTGATCCGGCTGGAGGTGTTGGTGGACCAGGAAAGGTCCTTTGAGATGTGGGTCCCCAGGAACTTAAAGGATGAGACAGGCTCAACGGCCATCCCATTGATGTGGATAGGATCATGTGAGCCTGTTCGTCCCTTTCTGAAGTCCACAATGAGCTCCTTGGTCTTGTTGGTGTTAAGGAGCAGATTATTGTCGGTGCACCAAGTGGCCAGATGCTGTATCTCCTCCCTGTAGGCCGTCTCATCATTGTTGCTGATTAGACCAATCACTGTGGTGTCATCTGCAAATTTGATGATGGTGTTGGATCTATTAACAGGCCTACAATCAACGATAAAAAGGGAGTAGAGGAAGGGGCTCAGCACACAGCCCTGTGGTACACCAGTGTTGAGTGTGACGGTGGTGGAGCAGATGTGGCCTGATCTAACATTCTGAGGTCTGTTAGTCAGAAAGTCCTTAATCCAGTTGCAGAGTGATGTGTCGATATCCAGGTTCCGTAGTTTGATCAGTAACTTGGAGGGTATGACAGTGTTGAATGCTGAGCTGAAGTCCACAAACAGCATTCGCGCATAAGTGTTTTTATTGTCCAGGTGTGTGAGTACAGAGTGCAGTGCTATAGAGACTGCATCATCTGTGCTCCTGTTGCCACGGTAGGCAAACTGATGTGGGTCCAGTGTGGAGGGCAAAGAGTCTTTTAGATGTGCCAGGACCAACCGCTCAAAACACTTCATGATGATCGGTGTGAGTGCTACAGGCCGGTAGTCATTCAGGCATGTTGGGCTGGAGTGTTTGGGCACTGGCACAGTAGAGGTGGTTTTAAAGCATGTTGGCACAGCTGCTAGTTTGAGCGACAGGTTGAAAATGTCTGTGAATACCCCAGCGAGCTGTTCTGCACATACTTTGAGGACACGCCCAGGAATACCGTCTGGTCCAGCAGCCTTACGCCCATTGATACGACTCAGTGCGGTGTGTACTTCTGAGGAGGTGAGTGTGATAGGTGAGTGGTCGGTGGAGGAAGTGATCCTGGTTTAGGGTTCTTTATTGTCTCTATCAAAGCGGGCATAAAAGTCATTTAGCTCGTTCAGGAAGGAGACGTCAGTGGCTGTGGGTGTGGACTGGCTGGGTTTGTAGTGGCCTGGATGCCCTGCCACATGCGCCGAGGATCAGAGTTGGAAAAGTGCTCCTCTAGCTTAAGCTTATAGCAGTGCTTGGCCTTTTTGATGCCCCTCTTCAGATTAGCCCTGGAAGTGCTGTAGGCCTGTGCATCCCCTGATCTGAAGGCAGTGTTGCGTGCATCCATGTTCATCCATGGCTTCTGATTCGGGTATGTGGTGATTTGTTTCTGGGTTGTAACTCTGTCTATGGTGTTGTTGATATATTCCAGAACAGAGGAAGTGTAACTGTCAATGTCTGTGTGAGAGCCATGTGTGGCCTGGGAAGCAAACATACCCCAGTCTTTGTGTTGAAACCTGTCCTGGAGTGTGGAGTCTACCCCCGCTGGCCACACTTTGATGGTCCTCACTGATGGCTTCACACCGTCGATGAGGGGTGAGTATTTGGGGGTAAGGAACAGAGAAAGGTGATCTGACTGACCCAGGTGGGGGAGGGGGGTCATAGCATAGGCTTCAGCTATGTTTGTGTAAACAGGGTACAATGTTTTGTTTCCCCTTGTTTGGCAGAGAATGTTTTGATGGAATTAAGGGAACACTGTCTTTAAGTTTGAGTGAATAAAATCCCCCGCAACAATAAAAGCAGCCTCCGGGTGAGCAGTCTGTTGTTTGCTGATGGCTGCATGAAGTTCGTTCATAGCCAGCTTTGCATCAGCGTCGGGGGAAATATAAGCAGCAGATATTATGGTGGATGTGAACTCCCGTGGTAGTTAAAATAGTCTACATTTAACCATTAGGAATTCCAGGTTAGCAGAGCAATGTCTCCCAACGACGACAGAGTCTGTGCACTAAGCTTTGTTAATATAAATGCATAATCCTCCGCCTCTGGTCTTACCGGAGTCATCCGCCGCTCTGTCCGCTCGGAATGTGTGGTGCTTCGTTAGCAATACAGCGTTGTCTGGTATTCCGCTGTTTAGCCATGTTTCTGTGAAAATCATGACGTTACAGTTCCATAATCTTTTGCTGTGGTTGATGCGCAGTCAAATCTCATCCATTTTGTTCACCAGTGACCGTACATTGGTGAGAAAGATGCTGGGTAAAGAGAGCCGGTGTGGTGTTAGCTTTAGCTTAGCTTTTAGCCCACCGCGCTTCCCCCGTCTTTGTTTACGTTCTCTGCGCGGTCTGCGAACACTTCCTCCCGGCTGGGCAGGGCGCCCAGCCCGGGGTGTTCTGGCGATCTCATGGATGAGTCGAAGATTGCTAATAAAACTGTCCGGAATGCACAAACCAATATCCAAAAGCTCCTGTCGGGTGTACAATGTAAAGGCACCACTGTTCTGCACGAACAGACCCGAAATGAGCAGCAATAATACTGCAAAAATGCAGAAACTGGAGAGACCCTGAGCCTCGCGTTGTGCACGCGCCGCCATCTTGGAGACAGAGCAGGAAAGGTTTACAGATGTAATATTTTTCCTGAGGCGATTTAAAGCAAAATACACAATGACACTTAATCAAACACATCTACAATGATAAGGAACACGGTTACTTACTGACTTATTAACGTACAGCAATACCACATGAATAAATGACAGACTTTGAAGGAACAAACAGTGTGGGAGAGATCCATTATAGTGCACTGGGCAAGTCTGAACAAGTTCCGCCCACGCGTGCGCAGCACTTAAAGATATCGGCCTAATTTAGACATGGGATCGATAACGATAATCTTAAAAATAGCATTTATCGGCCGATAACGATATGGCTGCCGATATATTGTGCATCCCTAATTGCAACACTTACAGTAGGACTACTCTTCTGTATAGTACATTAAATTAGAGGCGACCGCCACCCCTTGTACTTTTTGGATAGATAGTTAGGACTCGGAAGACTCTTTGTGTGTTTGTTATTTTTAGTTAGTTAGTGTTAGGCAGTTAGATATAGTTTGGGTTTTGTTCTTTTAATTTCTTTTGCGCTGCCCACATCTCTTCTGTCAGCTCTCTTGTTTTTCCCCATCTTTGTATTTTTCCCAGTGTTGTAAATATTGTTAAAGGGGTGGTCCAGAATGTAATTTTAAGGCTAGGTTGTGTTTATAAGATGCAAAGCAATGTGTGCTCATGTTTTCCTTTTAGGAAATCATATTTTTTATATTCTTTCATATTCGTTATTTTTTTTTCATAAATCTCACTTTGATTATAAACAGCTTCTCTGCTAACATGAAAACGACTAATATATTTCCCAGTTCCTCGGAAAGACCCGGCCTCAAGTGACTCTGATTGGTCATCTGTCATAATGTGCTGTGATTCGTGGATCAGCTCCACGTCACGCCCATACAAGCACGCGCATTTTGTGCTGTGTAAACATTCAGTCAACTTCCTGCCCTTTATCTAAAATAAAATCTGACAAGTGTCTGTAACAAGTGAAAATGGGGTGAGGCTCCTTTAAGAGAGATTGCCCTTGTGTGTGTTTGTGTGTGTGTCAACAGTCTGTAGACGCGTGTAACACGAGAAGCGCATGTGCGCGGGACCGATGTTTATTTTTATTTTACTCTGATGCTCAGATTAAGTTCTTTTCTGTAATATACAGTGACACTGTTGACAGAAGAATAAAGCACAAGATGTAGGATGCCACCTGTGTGAGCCTTCATTTATTTTTCTGCTGCTACACGAGTTAGGCCAGCTCTCCTGTATTTTTTTAACCTGCGTTACACAACGTCTTAAACATATATTCGGAATATCATAAATCGTTCACATATCTATTGCAAGTTCATTATCTAAGTAAAATGTAAAATGCATGGAAAAGCTGCGAGAAATACTGCACAGTCGCACACGCACAGAGAGACGCTGCACGCGCTACTGAAGAGAGTGTGTGTGTGTGTGTGTGTGTTTACAGCAGTTTGACTGATAAATATGAATTTGTAGCTTATTCGTTTGTGGTGCCAAACAGCATTTCCCGTTGTTTACGTCTTTGCTACAACATACCATTAATGCTAGACACTGTACATGTCATGATCAATTTAACAAATAAAAACACTTACACGTTGTGAGTCCACAGCTTCTGCTTGTTTGAGTTGCTCATTCTTTGTGGAGATTTTTACCAAATCCTGAACTGGAAGAGATTCTGGAGCTATTTTGTCAAATCATGCTTGCTATGTATATTATAGTTCTCTGAAACATAATTATTATTGAACTGTAAGCACTACTGTCTTTGTGTCGTGTCCTTTGGAAACCCAAGTGCCGAAACAGAAAAAGCTCTGTGGAAATAGCAGCATTTGAACAGAATTTTAGCTCTCTCTGCTGTAACATTACTGTGCCCCTGACCACGGCCTTTAGCTGCGCAGTGTGTGTGCGCGGTAAAAGTACGTTTGTGATCTCACATGGGCCGGAAGTATTTTTTGTAGTTCCCAAAATTCAATCATTGTAGGCTTTGCTAACCTAACTCTGTAAAAGTCAAGGTCTCCCTTTGCATTGAACTTTAAGCGCCTTACATTCAGAGACGCTGTTTATGTTCACTCAGCTACATTACACATCAACTAAAGTTTAAAATATGATATCGTAGTGAACCACCTCTTTAATATATACAGTTGAAATCAGAATTATTAGCCCCTATGAATTTTTAGCGCTCCTGTTTATTTTTTTCCCCAATTTCTGTTTAATGGAGGGAAGATTGTTTCAGCACATTTCTAAGTATAATAGTTTTAAAAACTTATTTCTAATAACGGATTTATGATGACAGTAAATAATATTTTACTTGATATTTTTCAAGACACTTCTATATAGCTTAAAGAGGCATTTAAAGGCTTAACTAGGTTAATTAGGCTAACCAGGCAGGTAAGGGTAATTAGGCAAGTTATTGTAAAACAATGGTTTGTTCTGTAGACTATCGAAAAAAAAAGGGGTCAATAATTTTGTCCCAAAAATGTTTTTTAAAAAATTAATAACTGCTTTTATTCTAGACGAAATAAAACAAATAAGACTTTTTCCAGAAGAAAAAATATTATCAGACATACTGTGAAAATTTCCTTGCTCTGTTAAAAATCATTTGGGAAATATATATAAAAAAAAAAAAATCAAAAGGGGGCTAATTATTCTGACTTCAACTGTATGTACTTTTTTTGCCTTTATTTTCTTTATTATTAATTCATTGTTTTTGTTCACTTTGGGTATTGTAAATAAAGTCAAAATCTTTGGTATCTACTTTGGTTGTCTCTTCCACTTCATTCACTGTTTGTATAAATTCATTTTAAATGCACATAAATGTCAAACCCCACTTTCCCCTAGACAAACATCAGGGGTTTGTAACATTTACAATAATATATAATATATATACATATATATATATTATATGAGTGGTGTCAAAATAAATTTTTTTTAACGTGTTAATTATTTCAAATTAATCGCATGCATTAACGCGTTAAAAAAAATTAACGCAATTAACGCAGTTGCCATTTTTTTTTCCCCTGTTGTGGCCAGGGGCAGACCGGGCAGTTTCCCGTTGGGTCGACGTACTTTTTGGGCCGGGCTGATCATCTTCTTCATTCTTCTTATAAAACACAGCAGACTGTCATGTTTTTCTCCCTAAGTGATTGACGAGCTGTCACGCTCCTGTGAGCTGTCACGCTCTGAAAGTGAGATGTTTCTTTTCCGGACAGAGCGGCCCATGTGACATAATCTGCAGCCCATTGGTTCTTTTCTTTATTGACATTGGGCTGACCCAATTACAAACTTCAATGTTGGGCTCTGTGTAACGTAGGTGTTTATTTGTCAGGCGCGAGAGAGCAGAAGCGGAAAGCCTTTCGCGTCTGCACTCTGCAGTGTGCAGCGGGGCACAGATCAATATATTCCTGTTTGTTCTATCTAGTTACCTATTTGTCCATATAAATATACTTTTATTCTTTTAATCGGCACCAAGGCCCGCGGCAACTTCCTCCTATGCTGTTATGCTCCTATTTCACAAATGATAAAGAATGTCTGCTTCTCAAGCTCTATGAGGGGTGTCAGTCATGTATTTTAAGATGCACTCGGTCAGAAGACAATCGCATGAGATATCATGACATTGTGTTTTTGATTGTCAGCATGACGTAGGCTAATAGTGACAATAATATTTATACAATATGAATATTATAATGATATTTATACATGACCAAACTAGTGTGCAACTTAAGCAGCTTATTTTAACATTTAGTTTTGTAGTTCTGCCCAAACAAATATTTGTTGCTTTTTTCAATTGTTTAAGTTCATTTGATTGACAATGCAAAAGCTGTTAGCTACGTTTGATGTTTTATTGTTGAGTTAAAAATTTATTTAAGGGTTTCTGATACATTGCTTTTATTATTTATCTTTATTTTATTAATCAACATTAACTGTGTGCATCAGCAGGCAGTTTTTGTTGTGTTCATTATTTATTAGGCTCCCTCAAAACACACAGGCACCCACATTTCCAGTGTGGATTATAATTTTATTATAATAATAAAAAAAATTAGGTTTTTAATTTGTCTACTCTCATTATTTTCTATATATGGCGTTTGTGCTTTTATAGAGTGGGAGTTGGTAAACATATTTAAGGGTGTGCACAGATGGGGAGCATTTTGATTGATGTAGTGCGTTGCTCTGGCCCAAAATGCCAGGGCTGATTATTTTGTTCCAGTCCAGCCCTGCAATTAGTTCAACTGTTTGTATTGAATACTTTATTATTATTATTATAATTTTTCATTTTCCATATCTGTAATGCCTGTATTTTGGCATTTTTTTGCAGTCCACTTAGAATCCAACTTGGAAATCGATGTTTTCTTTATTGGCATTGACTGTTTTGAACTTCAAATGGCATTAACATGCCTGTGTTTTAATTTCTCCAATAAATATGGCTGCCAAGCCAGGTTCTTGATGGTTTATTGTGGGTATGTTGTTTACATTAAGAAATCTGTGTTACATGTAAAACAAAAATTCTAATAATAATATTTATATATATAAAAATATTTATATCTAAATAATATTTATATATATATGAGATATTAGAGGTAATGATTAAACCTGATATGCCTGTTAACAATTTATAGATGCAGTTTTACATCCTGATTTGATATTACAAACTGTTAGGCCCAATCCCGATACTATTTTTTACCTCTACCTCTACTTAGAGTTTCATCATTGAGTGTGAGAATGTTGTGGGACTGCTATACAGGAGTTATTATTAGGGATTATAGATAGCAAAATTACGTGTTTTTTATTTTTGCTTGTTTTTTAAAAGCTTGATGGTAAAACGCGAGCGCCTTTATGAATGTAATAAAACATGTGCTTGCATGTCTCAAAAATTCGTAAGAATGACAAAACACACTAATTTGTGGATCTCCTGACTTCCGATGACTTTAAGCTGCCGTTGTGACATTGGTGGGGACTGGGGACGAACTGCTATTAAAATTTATTATTAAGTAATCCTCTCTTTTTACAATTTATTAAGTTAAATTAAATAGTCATGCGTGTAGCCAAGGGGGTTCAGGTGGTTTGAAAGACCAAAAGTTGGGTTATTATTATTATGTTTAAATTTATCTTATTAATCGAATGGACAAATTTTCACTGAGGAAGGTTGAATGCGCTGGCCAGTTTGTTATTTGCCTATAGGCTTCAGTTTAATTTAAATCAAGTTTTAACAGATTTCCCAAAGAAAATTATGATGAAAAATTGTATTTTAAAAATAAGTATATTTACATATTTGAAGAGTTTAGATGCAAAAACCTCTAAATGCCATTTCATATTTTCTTCTAAAATTAGCATTTTTTTCTCCAACTCCTGTGTGTGGACTTTTACTTTTATAGTGACAAATACGTTCTTTTCATTGCCTTTAAAGTGAAATAACTGAACATAAATATACAAGGCTGAGAAAAATGCTCATTTTACATGGCATTTAGAGGTTTTGGCATCTGTACTGTACTTCATTACTTTATTCTAAGAATTTAAAGTCCTAATTTCTAGTTTAAAGTATTTTTATTATTTATAAAACTGTAATAAAACTTAGTTTAAATGTGTAAATAAAGAAATTGGACAAAATGGTAGGAAATAGTTTTGGTACATCAAAAAGTGTAGTTATAATAACTATCCAACAAGATTACCCAGCAAAAATTAGTTCTTAATATGTCAATAAAATGTCATATTTATACCTCAATTAAACAGAAAATCAGGTGAATAACTGCAAAAAGGTTCAGTTTTTCAGAAAACAAATAACCCCTTTTAATAAGCTAGCTACAGGCCTGAAAGTGTCATGTTAAAATAATGTTTATTAACGGATAAAGAGAGAGTTTAATAAAGACTTTCGTTCATTTTTCGTACAAATTAAACATGTCTCATAGTATTATTAAAAGATGGAGCACAGGCTGTAGTTTTTCTGACAAATTGTTTCAACCAAAATTGGAGTCTCTAAGAGATTAGGAGAACTGGCAGGGTCATATATGTTTACATGTAGGTGTTTATTCTGCAGTTAGTGTTCAGGGAATATTGTTTACAGACTAGTCTGTTTTAACGTTAGACTGAACGTAAAAGCGGTGAAAACACTAGCATAACAGCATTATCATGATGGACTCATTCAGTAGCGAACTTGAGTTTATGTGACTTACACTTTTCGTTGGATAAAGCTCTTTATATCCAGCTCTTCTTGCTACCTCCATCCTCCCTTGTGCGTGTCACACATCTCACACATCGGGAAATTCCCCCCGCGCAGTTGTTTTGGCGCTGTTTGTATCTGAAACTATGATCTGAAAGCAGCCACTCACATGACAGCAGGAAAAGGCACAGCCAATCACAATGTTCATATGTGTTTGGGGGCGGTGCGACTCGAGGAGAGAACTTGATTTAACCCTTTCGGCATGTCTAGGTTTATACTGACAGCGCGATGTTTTTAAGTAATAATTAAATTATTGGTGGGGACATTTCGGTAGTTTGTGGATATTGGTGGGGACACGTCCCCACCGTCCACCCTAAATCTACGCCCCTGCCTCATTGATTTCAAGAGTGGCCCTGAAAAATCTCAAGGGGTATCTAGCCCTTCCTGCTAGCCCAACGCCTTCAAGCTAAAGAGAATTGGGACAACCTTTCCCCTTCATGTGAACACGCAAAATGAGGAGTAAGGGGAAGAGCTAAGAAGTAGAAATAGAATTGGGCCTTAATGTTTTCTTAAAATGACTTTTGGGACAGCAAACAAACAAACACTCTCGTTGGCATCTTATTGGAAAAGTGTTTGAAACTGACTTCAACAGAACTGATTTGATTTTAAATCTGGCAAATATCTTATAAACAACGACTGCCTTACTTTCTTGTACCATTTATCTGTCTAATTCCCTGTTCTATCTCCTTAAACAAAGTAGGAAAAAGGGTGCATGTGTAATGTCAGTCTGATTTGTAGATTTGAAGAGTTCCACAGACCTTTGGCAGAGCCTCCAGGGCATTTGTGGTTTTTGCTGCCTCCCCGTACTGCTGATAGTCCTCAGGTTTGAGCCTCATCTTCTCTGCTTTAGCTTTACCCACAGCCTCAATGGAACCGGCCTCTGCTTCTCCAATGCATTTCCTTTTCTCTGCTTCAGCCAGCGCCGTCGACACTTTCTTTATCCTGATAGAAAAGAGCAGAGGACAGAATCAATTCCCCAGGCATCAGTTCTTCTTTACTCTCTGGCGTCATACATTTATATAAATGTGAATTCTCTGACGAAAGACACACACTCTTGTTTACACCATGTGTTGTTTACACCTGTCCATTTTCTCCACCACTTTTCTAATCTTATTGACAGGAGGGTCTATGAATGAGCTTATGTATTATGGCTGAGTGAAATTTCAGGTTTTTCAGTCAATTGTGTTTTTTAAAGTGGCTCATTTAATGTTTTTAAATATTGTGAATTCATCTTTTTCCATAGAAAGATCGAGGGAATTCAGTGTCAAAATGCCCATCTTAACATGGGTACAGACTACACAGCTAGCTTAAACATTCTAAGACTTGAATTCAACACAATGAAAGACTGTTTCCATTATCAGGAGCAGATTCTTATTGAAAGTCTCTTCATAGCCTGATCCTTTTGCTAAAAGGATATTCACCCAAAAATGAAAGGTCTGTCATCATTTATTCACATTTGAGTTTTATTTTTAATATTTATTATTTTGATAGCGATATTTTGGGTGAACTACATACAACACCTCAGTGAAATGTCGAAATGTTGCACTGTAAAAAATTGCTGTTAAAAAACAGTCAGATTCTACGGTAAAATAATGTTTTTTCACTAAAACAGTAATATTCTGTTAAAAACAGTGCTTTCTGGGTAACATTTTTGTTTTCGAGAAAGTAACCAACTGCAGAAAACTGTGAGCTAACAGAGTTCAGATTCGATGTTTTGAAGTCTGTGTTTGAAATCACGCTTTGTGTCCTTGTTCACTATTTCATACACTAGTTAACTAATATAGTTCACCTGACAGTTTTAATGAACACTAATGAGTGAATTCAGACACTGATGAACACCTGCTGTTAATAATTACAATTACTGAAGAAAATAAACAAGAAACACAAACAGTGACTTGAGTTACAACATTAAATAGAATCAAATAAAATAAAACAGCTTCAGTCTCAGCAGAGGATCATTAAACAACTCCACAAACAACAGCAGACACACTTATTACTGACTGATTTGACTTCCATACTATTCACATTGAGATCCAACAGAAATTAAGGTGTTTTTTGTGTCACCGTAATGGAGTGAGGGGCTGGTTTAGTTGGGCTCTTCACCCTTGAACTGATTAATTCAGACTCTCGAATCACTATAATAAAGAGTTAACAAAGTGCTTGTATTATAGCAGTCAAGTTGGAAAGTCAATAAATAGAGAAATATATTTGTCTGAAATTAGTTCTGATAAATGTTTTGGTATAAATCTGGAAGAAGGGCCTCATGCAATAGATTTTATGTTTAGTTACAGGTATTAATTAAATTAATGAGAAGTGAAAACAGAAAGATACCTCCGTAATTACTTAACAGGTAAGAAATAACATACAAAAACAGTTCAGTTATGACAAATACACACTCAGACCTGATGAATCTGACCTTGTATCTCAACAATGGTAACATCTCAAATGTTTCATGCTACAATGCATGCTGGGAGTGGCATGGTACAAATATCCCAGCATGCATTGCGGTATAAAAAAATGTTGTATAACGGTCTAAGAGTTTTCTTTACTTGTGTTTGATTCTGCTGTTGTTTATGTTTAGACTTTCAGTTGCCTGTTTGTGAGTTAAACTGTTAATTTTGTTAGTCGTCACCATTATTGAGGTTCATCCGCTGATTATTGATGTCTCTTTGAGTGCGATATACACCATAGAGCAGTGTTATTGTCCAAGATATTCTTAAAAACTTCCAGAAATCGTTGCCATATATATATATATATATATACATAATGTAAAACAATAGATTTAACATTGAATGGGAGCAGTAAATTTTATTATACTAAATGAGAACAGACTCTGCCATTTAATAACAACTTGAACATCACCAGATCTTACTTTTTCAGATTTAGGTTTTTGGCTGGCTTGCCACAACAAAAGAGCTTTTTAAGTAAAGTTCTTAACAATTGCAGCAGTCAAGATATATAAATGTTAAAAATGTCAGGGCTAAGAGCCCAACTAAAGCAAACTCTGTTCTCCATGATGGTGACGTAAAACTTTTTCTCAAGAAGAACTTTAGTAGATGTTATACAAAAATACATGTATTAAGTAATAAGTGTAGCTGGTGATGATGTTTGTAGAGTTGTTTAATCATCCGCTGATCATTTAAATGATTTAATCATTTGTTGTTCTTCAGGTTATTTCATTATAAAGCTGTGACTAAAGTTTAGCATGTTCTGTTCTTGTTTTTTCCCTTCAGTATTTCTTCATTTGTTCATTGTTAATCCTCAATTATCATTTAATTAGTCAGTTAATTAATGAATTTTCTTCAGCTTTGCTACATGTTTCTTGAACACTCAGTAGTGTGGACACTTCAATTAAAACTGAAGTATTTGCTCTGGGGTTTAAAGGGTTAAAGGTGTGAGAGGTAAAAACACAGTGTAAAAATGTATTTTAACAGTAATATACTGTTAATTTACACAACGGAAGTAGACTGTTAAAAAAACAGTATATTGCTGGCAACCACAGCTGCCAGTAGATTACCGTTAAATCAAGGAAAAAACAGTATTTTACTGTAAAACCTGAAGCTAATTTCTTCTGTGTGTCACCGTTGTGGAGGAGAGTAGAGCCAGTGTATGAGTTAAAGATGAACAATGAACTGCTGATGTTATTCTGCATGTTTCTCTATTTAAAGACAGTGGCTGTTTAGTTGCTGATGCAGTCAGAATCTCTCTGGTGATTCCAGATTTACATGTATGTGTGCTGTTGTGAAAAATAAGACATTAGAGTTAAACCAAACTTTTTTAATTAACTAAAATAAGTTATCATTATAAGTATGCTTCTAAGCATATATAGCACATTACTTCATAAACTCATTCAGCAGTTGACCAAGTTGAGGCAGTTGCTTTCAGTGAGCAAAATGAGTTCACTTGAGTATTGTGTAAATCAATGTAGTCCATGTATTTTTACAGCAACATACTGTAAAATAACAGTACATTGCTGGCAACTGCAGCTGCCAGTATTTTCCTGTTTTTTAACGGGACAATTTTTAACAGTGTGCATTTAGCAAAAGTAACCCAATCACCAGAATTCGAATTCTTCATCACTAATCAATCTAGCACTCTCGTCAGTCAGTATAGCCTTCAGTGTGCATTACTCAAACCTATGCTTTCCTTGCCTTGCTGGAATACATCCCGATTTCACGATTCCCTCCAGGTCTCCTACATTTCCTTACTGGTCTTTGTCTTCCTTCTCTAGGTTTCACCAGCTCCTGGCTAACACCACCATCGTCCTCATCTGTGCTCAGAGTTTGCTTCCCAGACTAATTGATATATTAAAAAAAAAAAAAAAAACAATCAGTTGATCAGGCTTTCCCTCAAAGGTTGTTATGATTGCTGTACTCACCTGTCACTTCTGTTATCACAAGCCTGACAATAAACACCTATTTGGGAGTAATATATTCTGCATTTTGTCTGCTTATAATACACTTATTCATAAAATATGGTCTGAACATTATAATGTATTATTCGCACAGTTATGAAAATATTAATTATCATTTCTTAGACAGGGGTTCATTCTGCTGTGGTGACCCCAGTTAAATAAGAGACTAAGTCGAAGCAAAATGAATGAATTTCTTAGTCAAATTTCTTACTTCTTACTCTTTAAAGAATATTATATTTTTCAAGATACTAGTATTCAGCTTAAAGTTCAATTTAAAGACTTTTTTAGGTTCATTAGGTTAAATAGGCAATTTAGTGCAACTAGGCAAGTCATTGTATAAAAAAGATTTGTTCTGTAGCCAATTGACAAAAATATATTGCTTAAGGGGGCTAATAATATTGAAATGTTGAAAAAATAAAAATAAAAACGGTTCCTATTCTAGCCAAAATAAAACAAATAAGACTGTGAAATAATACTGTAAAATATTCCTTGCTCTGTTAAACAATATTTGGGAAATATTTGAAAAATAAAAAATCATTTACAGGAGGATTAATAATTTAGACTTTACCTGAATATCTAATAGGAATATTTTTCAAGACAAAATCATTTAAATTATTTGAAGTTGTTCTCGGACATCCATATAAATATTTAATATGCCCGTATATTATAACATAAAATAAATTACAGCTAATAAATTTAACACACGTACATACACTCACCGGCCACATTATTAGGTACACCTTACTAGTACTGGGTTGGACCCCCTTTTGCCTTCAGAACTGCCTTAATCCTTCTTGGCATAGTTTCAACAAGATACTGGAAATATTCCTCAGAGATTTTGGTCTATATTGACATGATAGCATCACGCAGTTGCTGCAGATTTTTCAGCTGCACATCTATGATGAGAATCTCTTGTTTCACCTCATCACAAGGGCACTCTATTGGATAGGGATCTGGTAACTGTGGAGGCCATTTGAATACAGTGAACTCATTGTCATGTTCAAGAAACCAGTCTAAGATGATTCGTGCTTTATGACATGGTGTTTTCCTGCAGAAAGTAGCCATCAGAGGATGGGTACACTGTGGTCATAAAGAATGAACATGGTTAGCAACAATACTCAGGTAGGCTGTGGCATTGCCATGATGCTCAGTTGGTGTTAATGGGCCCAAAGTGTGCCAAGAAAATATCCCCCACACTATTACACCACGACCACCAGCCTGAACCATTGATACAAGGCAGGATGGATCCATGCTTTCATGTTTTTGATGCCAAATTCTGACCCTACCATCTGAATGCTGCAGCAGAAATCGAGACTCATCAGACCCAGCAACGTTTCTCCAATCTCTTTTATTGTCCAATTTTGGTGACTCTGTGTAAATTGTAGCCTCAGTTTCCTGTTCTTAGCTGACAGGAGTTGTGGTCTTCTGCTGCTGTAGCCCATCCACCTCAAGGTTCCATGTGTTGTGCATTCAGAGATGCTCTTCTGTATACCTCGGTTGTAACGAGTGGTTAATTGAGTAACTGTTGACTTTCTATCAGCTCAAACCAGTCTGGCCATTCTCCTCTGACCTCTGGCATCAACAAGGCATTTGCCCCCACAAAACTGCCGCTCACTGGATATTTTCTCTTTTTCAGACCACACAGCAAATTCATTGGTGTTAAATTTCAAGTGTTGAGGTAATTCAGAGTAAAGTGTTAAAATTCTAGAGTTAGATAAAGGTAAAATAACCCTCTCGGCGTTAGAAGCTGATTTGCCTCCTTGTCACACAGAGTAACATGTATCTACCTTTGTAGAAAACCCTTGTATTAGAGAAACTAATCAGAGTGTCTGAAATCTCACCACACCCTCATTCACCTGACCCTTAAATTGGTCAATTGGTTTAGTCCACTAGACAGAAGGAATGACCACAAATAAGTGAATTCAGACACCGGCGGTTGAACACCTGCTGTTAACAAGCACAATCACTGAAGGAATAAGAAATTGAAGGAAGAAATAAAACTACAGACACAGCCTCACACCAAACCAACTGAATTAAAACAGAGAATTAAACAACTCCATTAAATAATAGTATAAGCAGCTTCACTGATTACAGTTTGACTTCATTTCTGTAAGAATATTTGACAATGAACAGAGGTTTATTTATTTTTTATTAAAAATATTTCATTTGACCTCACCATCATAGAGAGCTCTTGAAGCTTTACTCTTATATCCTAATGTTTCTCTGACTGTTATAGCTGTGTTTCTAAAACTCATTAGCTATAGCAAGAAAGATCAAGAGAAACTATATACGTTTATGCTTAATTGTTCTAGGTTTAATTTCAGGTGTTTAATAAGTTGACTCATAAAGATATGCAAATATAGTTGTTTTAAAACTGCATGGGACAATACTACTGCCAGTCTGCTGCTGTTCATAGAAGATTCAATTAGGACAATTAGGATGCAATTAATAGTTAGAGTGTCATGCACTAAACATTCAAGTTCCAGCTTGCTCTGTATGACACACAGGCATCAAGAATCAACATATGAACCTCAACCGTGGTTGCTTAAAAAAAAAAAAAGCTGCATAGTTCATGCCGCAATGCATGCTGGGTGCCAGCATAGTACAAAGCTCCCAGCATGCATTGCAGCATGAATAAATTATGCAGCTTTATGTTCTTACAATCTCTTTCTTATCCTTTATTTTGTAATGTTTTTGGGAGGTGATATTTCAGTAGAGTGTTTTTTTTACTTGATTTTAATTTTTTTGTTTGTCACCATTATTGAGATTCAAAGATTAAATATTGATGTCTGTGTGTTTTTGAGTTCTGCCATAGATCAAACATTCTCATTGTAAATATTGGTTTTATTTTATTTTATTGGAGCTTCAGTGGTTTCATTTATGTATATTATTTATTTCTCACACATAACTAATATGATATTGAATTAGAAAACAAGCAGGAAAGGATGGCTATGATATCATAAATAATCTCTTCAGACTGACACTTTAGTTTTCTTTCAGCTTTCCATGCTTTATATTTAAAGAGTGTGATTAACACTAACTACAGCAGCCAAAATAAAACACATTTATAGTAAGAAGTTGAAGAGCCTGACTAAAGCAGACTCTGTCCTCCATCATGGTGACTTCAAATGAACAACAGAAATTTCATGAAGAGCTTTTGTTCACATGACAGAAAACAAGTCAAAGGTCAGTAATAGGTGAAGCTCCATGATAAGTTGTTTAATGTGATGAGTTTTTTTTAAAGATGTTGAAAAATAAAATTTTTTATTGTGTAATTTGTTTTATTTTTATTGATTATTATTTTATTTAGTTTTTTTTTCTCAGTTGATTTCATCTTTGGTTTTGGCTTGTGTTTTTCTGTCCTTCAGTGATTCTGCTTGTTAACAGTTGTTCATCAACAATTCTCAATCCTCCTTTAATTAGACACTTAATTGTCTCATTAACTTCATCACTGTCTAAGTGTTCAGCCCTCTGTAGTGAGGACACTAGTGAGGATTTTGCTCTGGAATTTAAGGCTTACGTGTGTTCGAATGAAAAATACAGACTTTGGGATTTGTTTTTAACAGAAATATTCTGGAAACTGAATTTACGAATCTAAATTGTTGAAAACAGCAGATTACTGGCAACCACTGCTGCCAGTATTTTGACATACATTTAACAGATATTTTACACAATAAGAGTTTGCTAATTAACACTCTGGGTGTTAAAAGTTTTAACACTTTCAAAAATGTTATTTTAACACTTATAGTGGTTCCCATAAAAACACTGAGGGAGTGTTATTTTAACTCTAAGGTAGTTAGATCTACCAAATCTAAAATTTGCAGTGTGAGATCGATAAAAAATACAGACTGTTGAATGTGCTTTTAACAGAAATATTCTGTAAACAATTTATGAATGTTAAAAACAGCAGATTACTGGCAACCACAGCTGCTGGTATTTTTCCGTAAAATCTAAAAATGAAAAAAAAAAAGAAAAACAGCAAAACGGTTTTTGTGTCACCATTGTGGAGGATAATAGCGTCTCTGTTCAAGTCCAAGATGAACTGAGAGTATTTGTTGTTATGCTGCATCTTCTTTTGTTTCAAGGTAACTGTGTAGTTACTAATGCAGTCAAAATCTGTTTGCTAATTGCAATCACACATGAAAACATTATTGCATCTAAAGACTTTACATTTTTGTGCACTAAGCTATGATTTTGTAAAATAAACAATCTGTTAGTTCATGAAATATGGTTAATTTTTGTAAACTTATACAGTTATATAAAACTTCCATGTTTTTCACATAAACATTCTGGCAACCACAGCTGCTGGTATTTTTTTGGAAATTTAACAGATATTTTACACAATAAGAGTTTGCTAATTAACACTCTCTTGGTGTTGACAATGTTAACACTTTCAAAAGTGTTATTTTTAACAATTATAGTGGTTCCCATATAAACTCTGAGGGAGTGTTAATTTTAACTCCAAGGTAGTTAAATCTACTATCTAAAATTTGCAGTGCATTCTCTGTAAACCCTAGAGACGGTTGTTGATATTTGTCACATTACTGCAGACAATTTGGGAAAGTCAGTTGTCTTTAATCTTTTAAACAACTGGGGGAAAAGTAATCGTTTCTACTTAAAGAGGTCATGGTGCATCACAACTAAACAACTACAGGAACCTTCAACAAATATTAAGATATTTTAACATTTATAGACTTATAATTATAATTCATTACTTCCAATGAACAGAGAAGTGGTCTGCAGCCAGCAAATCGCTGCATTTGAGCGGTGAAATTTACAGGATTCTAATCCAATGGTGTTGTAGTATCACCTCCCTCTAAATCCAAAGGTGGAGCACATTCAGCTGAGCTTTCCTGCTTTACTTATGCAGAGATTTTTCTGAATCCTGATTTTTTTCCACAACATTATGCATGGTAGTTGTGCTTTTCTAATTTTTCTAAACCCTTTCTGGGTAGCACAGTTCAAACAGAAGGTAAAAAGAAGGTGGTATTTCATGGCTGTTTGAATGTGCTGAACCACATAGACATTTTAACACTGAAAGCAATCTGACAGAATGAGATCTACGCCTGAAAGGGGGAAGCAAGGACAAGTTCAGAATCTTTCACCCTGTTTACAGCAGTCTTTAGCGTTGTCCACTTGTGATTGTCCAAATATCTTGATGATGATCTTAATTAAAATGTCATCTTAATTCCAGGAATACACAGGGCCTAAATTATGACAGCCACGTATTTTACAACTAAATCCTTATCATACCCCATTTTATTTATTCATTCATTCTTTTTCTTTTCGGCTTAGTCCCTTTAATAAACAGGGGTTGCCACAGCAGAATGAACCACCAATTCATCCAGCATATTTTCAGCAGATGCCCTTCCAGCCGCGTACATCCATACATACTTATTCACACACATACACAACAGACAATTTATCTTACCCAATTCACCTATTACACATGTCTTTAGACTTGTGGGGGAAACAAGAGCAACACGGTTTAACACGCGAACACCGGGAGAACATGCAAACTCCACACAGAAATGCCACTTGACCCAGCTTCTTGTTGTGAGGTGATTGAGCTACCAACAGCACCACTGTGCTGCCCTTCATTTTATTAAAGGGTTTAAACATTTGTAATGTTCTGCTTTCAACCAAATCCAGAGGAAGTCAAAAACTGATGATCTGATCTGAGTGGACTGTTTTGTTTGTGTTTAGAAAAGGACTAAAGTTTGTAAGAAAGCTTTTTTCAACTTATTATG
The DNA here is from genome assembly GCF_052040795.2 of Danio rerio. Lineage (NCBI taxonomy): Eukaryota > Metazoa > Chordata > Actinopteri > Cypriniformes > Danionidae > Danio > Danio rerio. Next base: position 43,949,797 of record NC_141025.1, read on the forward strand.
TTTGAATGACCACAAAAAAAAAATCAAAAACTCCTCCACATCTGTTAGTTGTGTTGTCAAAAAAAGCATTAAAACACAAGCACTTCATTCTTTACTGTATTTTAACCAACACATGAATTACTTTCCCTCTTGCTGGAAATTCATTAATTTAGTAATGCCTCTGGATTGTGTTGAGTGCTTCAATGAAAGTAAATGTAGAGATACACACATAGAAAATAATTTCAATGAAATTCAAGTAATAAGCAATACTGCATCTCAGCTGACCATTCTTGACAATGGCAGGTTGAAACAAGGTCTCGAGTGTGTTACTCACTTTTTTTTTGCCTCTGAGAGCTGCTCCATCTTGAAGGCTTCAGCATCAGCTGGTCTCCTTTCAGTATCGATCAGCTCTTTATCCATCCTGAGGATCAACACCTCAATCTCATCCAGTCAGATCTTTTGTTGCTTCTTGGCCGCCTGAATCTTATAGGACAGCTGCACATCAGTTTTCTGAGATAGGAGACAAGAAAGTAAGATGAAGGAGCACTTACAAACTGTAAATAGATGCATATTAGATATAAATATGGATATTTAAACAAAAATGTATTTAATAATTAATCATAAAATAGCTTAAAGCCAACATTTAGCAAAACAATACATTTGACTCAATATATTAAGACAAATGTTCTTATTTTCAAGTGGTCAAGTGGCGCTCGCTGCAGAGCCATTTGGGCAAGCTGAGCTCCAGCGAGGGGGAGCTTGAGCTAAACCTTTTTTGCACTTCTTCTACGAGTGATGTCACTGGGGGTAGGGTTAGGGGTGGGATTAGTGTACGCATTAAAACAGCTTACAGGAGGCAGAGCGAGAGCTCATGCTCCCCCTCGCTGGAGCTCAGCTCTGCTCAAATGGCTCTGCAGCGAGCACCCTCTCCTTATTTTGCCTCTGCCTGCTTGTCAGCCCCCGGCTGTATCTGATGTGTGTTTACTGCACCAACAGAGCTAACTTAGTGCCAAAACTTTTACAAGCTTTAAACCTCATAAATAGGCCAACAAAGTTTACTAAAACATCTAAACTAGTTTATTATATAATAATGAGGCTGTTTTTTTAGGAAAATCATAAAACGTGATTGAGCAATTCCAGCTATGGATGTGACATTTGCAGTAAAAACACAAAACATAAATTCACATAGAGAGCATATGTTAACATTATATTGAAACTTTTCTTTATATTTTCCAGAGCAACTCGCCACAGTTTTATATGACCAGAAAAATATCAATCTGTAAACATGTTTTGCACTTTAAATGAGGGAAATAAACATGTGCTATGGATGTGACAAAAAAATCTGTGAGTTTACAGTATACAGCATCATTTGTAGAAATTATGTGAATTAAACTGCACAACCCAAAAAAGAAACAATGATAATCAAAAGACTACACTGTAAAAAATTGCTGTTAAAAAACAGTCAGATTCTACGGTAAAATAATGTTTTTTCACTAAAACAGTAATATTCTGTTAAAAACAGTGCTTTCTGGGTAACATTTTTGTTTTCGAGAAAGTAACCAACTGCAGAAAACTGTGAGCTAACAGAGTTCAGATTCGATGTTTTGAAGTCTGTGTTTGAAATCACGCTTTGTGTCCTTGTTCACTATTTCATACACTAGTTAACTAATATAGTTCACCTGACTGTTTTAATGAACACTAATGAGTGAATTCAGACACTGATGAACACCTGCTGTTAATAATTACAATTACTGAAGAAAATAAACAAGAAACACAAACAGTGACGTCAGTTACAACATTAAATAAAATCAAATAAAATAAAACAGCTTCAGTCTCAGCAGAGGATCATTAAACAACTCCACAAACAACAGCAGACACACTTATTACTGACTGATTTGACTTCCATACTATTCACATTGAGATCCAACAGAAATTAAGGTGTTTTTTGTGTCACCGTAATGGAGTGAGGGGCTGGTTTAGTTGGGCTCTTCACCCTTGAACTGATTAATTTAGACTCTCGAATCACTATAATAAAGAGTTAACAAAATGTTTGTATTATAGCAGTCAAGTTGGAAAGTCAATAAATAGAGAAATATATATGTCTGAAATTAGTTCTGATAAATGTTTTGGTATAAATCTGGAAGAAGGGCCTCATGCAATAGATTTTATGTTTAGTTACAGGTATTAATTAAATTAATGAGAAGTGGAAACAGAAAAGATACCTCCGTAATTACTTAACAGTTAAGAAATAACATACAAAAACAGTTCAGTTATGACAAATACACACTCAGACCTCATGAATCTGACCTTGTATCTCAACAATGGTAACATCTCAAATGTTTCATGCTACAATGCATGCTGGGAGTGGCATGGTACAAATATCCCAGCATGCATTGCGGTATAAAAAATGTTGTATAACGGTCTAAGAGTTTTCTTTACTTGTGTTTGATTCTGCTGTTGTTTATGTTTAGACTTTTAGTTGCCTGTTTGTGAGTTAAACTGTTAATTTTGTTAGTCGTCACCATTATTGAGGTTCATCCGCTGATTATTGATGTCTCTTTGAGTGCGATATACACCATAGAGCAGTGTTATTGTCCAAGATATTCTTAAAAACTTCCAGAAATCGTTGCCATATATATATACATAATGTAAAACAATAGATTTAACATTGAATGGGAGCAGTAAATTTTATTATACTAAATGAGAACAGACTCTGCCATTTAATAACAACTTGAACATCACCAGATCTTACTTTTTCAGATTTAGGTTTTTGGCTGGCTTGCCACAACAAAGGAGCTTTTTAAACAAAGTTCTTAACAATTGCAGCAGCCAAGATATATAAATGTTAAAAATGTCAGGGCTAAGAGCCCAACTAAAGCAAACTCTGTTCTCCATGATGGTGACGTAAAACTTTAACTTTTTCTCAAGAAGAACTTTAGTAGATGTTATACAAAAATACATGTATTAAGTAATAAGTGTAGCTGGTGATGATGTTTGTAGAGTTGTTTAATCATCCGCTGATCATTTAAATGATTTAATCATTTGTTGTTCTTCAGGTTATTTCATTATAAAGCTGTGACTAAAGTTTAGCATGTTCTGTTCTTGTTTTTTCCCTTCAGTATTTCTTCATTTGTTCATTGTTAATCCTCAATTATCATTTAATTAGTCAGTTAATTAATGAATTTACTTCAGCTTTGCTCCATGTTTCTTGAACACTCAGTAGTGTGGACACTTCAATAAAAACTGAAGTATTTGCTCTGGGGTTTAAAGGGTTAAAGGTGTGAGAGGTAAAAACACAGTGTAAAAATGTATTTTAACAGTAATATACTGTTAATTTACACAACGGAAGTAGACTGTTAAAAAACAGTATATTGCTGGCAACCACAGCTGCCAGTAGATTACTGTTAAATCAAGGAAAAAACAGTATTTTACTGTAAAACCTGAAGCTAATTTCTTCTGTGTGTCACCGTTGTGGAGGAGAGTAGAGCCAGTGTATGAGTTAAAGATGAACAATGAACTGCTGATGTTATTCTGCATGTTTCTCTATTTAAAGAAAGCGGCTGTTTAGTGGCTGATGCAGTCAGAATCTCTCTGGTGATTCCAGATTTACATGTATGTGTGCTGTTGTGAAAAATAAGACATTAGAGTTAAACCAAACTTTTTTAATTAACTAAAATAAGTTATCATTATAAGTATGCTTCTAAGCATATATAGCACATTACTTCATAAACTCATTCAGCAGTTGACCAAGTTGAGGCAGTTGCTTTCAGTGTGCAAAATGAGTTCACTTGAGTATTGTGTAAATTAATGTAGTCCATGTATTTTTACAGCAACATACTGTAAAATAACAGTACATTGCTGGCAACTGCAGCTGCCAGTATTTTCCTGTTTTTTAACGGGACAATTTTTAACAGTGTAAGAGTTGGCTCTCTGTAAAACAAAAATTATTGGGTTTTTTTATTTTTTTATTTTCACATTTTTAAGGGAAAAGTGTGGTTATGGATGTTTGCCACTTGTGATTTTGGTAAATCAAATATAATAGTTTGAAAACATGTATTTTTGTGTATTTATAAGGTGCTGTAAAATACTTGCTTACAGAAACTTATTTTCTTTTTTTTCTTTTTTTTGTTGAAAACTAATTTTTTTTCATGGCAAGGTTGACATTTGCACGGAATTGCTCTATTACATTTGTCATTAACATGTTATACACTACAGCTCCATTCCCCTGCTGTATACCTTCCGTGAATATCTTATCTGTCTTTAAACACTCATGTAACTTTACAATTAATAATGTTAGCGTGTAATATTTATGTGATGATAGTATGGGCGCTGCTGCACACTAGCTGATGTTAGCTAAATGTTGGATGGTTATAGCGCTGAAAGGAGAAGAAAAACTACAGTAGGCCTATTTACACATGAACAACTGACCTGTACATGAAGCCCTGGACAGATAACCTTAGATAATTCAGCACCATTTCGCTTCTTTTCTTCCTCAAACACTTTATTTTTGTGCGCCATTTGTCCACCTGTGGCTTTCTCTCCATTCTCCCGTGGTTAACCGTTGTTGGAAGCAAGGGCGCAACTGCACATTTACTGAGGGGTATGCGAGTTCAAGTTTTGCGCCCCACCATATTCATTTCCTCATCGACATGTCGAAGTTCTGAACACAACTGAAATAGTATAAAGTAGTAAAAGTATAATTACATTAAACATGTTAAGTCACAAAGAATTACATCTCATCCCAACCCAAATTTCTTCTTAATTCCATTTTCCTCACCAAATGATTATAGCACCTTGACATGTCTTGTTTTTGTTTCTTTTTGTACATTTGTCAAAACAAAATGAAAGATATGGGAGTCGTAAAGGGCAAAAGAAATTAAAAATGCAATAACTTCTAACATGCATTTGCGAGAGGTGTAAGGTGTGTCTTCACATGAACAATTGACTGAAACTGCTATCACACCTTTTACAAAGTGAAATAAAAAAGACTGTAGTTAAAAAAAATAGAGACAAACTGCCTGAAATGTTTTATTTGATAAAAATGTTAAAGGCAAACTTTTTGGAAACTAAATTGAACTTTGAGCAGAAAAAGTTACCAAAAGGCTTGATGTATCAATATGATACATAATTAATTTATAAAAAACATGTATATGGTATAAAAATAGATCTTGATGGGATTAATAAACATGACAGTTCCAAAAAATGTGAATATTCTGACTATAGTTTTAACAGGGTTAAAAATCATTATAATTAGATATCTAAAATTTATATAGGGGAATTTTTTAATCCATGTATTATTTTCTATTTTGTCTAAAATATATTCAGTATAGTCCCACACGGAGTATGCGTGCATGCGCAGACATCTGCAGTTTTCTACAGATTTTTAGCCCATCATTGAATCTATTTATTTGTGTAAATTTGTAAATTTGTTTACATTTATATTTACTCAGTATTCAAATTCATTTCACTAATATTATTGTGATATAATAATAGTAATATTAAAATGTTCATATGATTTATTTACAATACAGTTGGTAAAGTAGTATTTTCTGCCTGTAATTCTCAGCAGAAAATGTTTGCAGATTCTGTCTGGCCCTAATATTCAGGTTTTAAACATACATTTTGTTTGATCCCTCTTATTTTTTGCTAAATAATCAATTAATAATAAAATGTTTCACATTACTCATACCTTTTGAGCTCAACTGTGAGTATGATTTGAAAGTTTATTTTGATAAAACTTTGACATAAACTTTACACTTGGATGTGTGACTGCATGCTATTGTTTTAAACGATTTTGAATTAAAATGTGTGTGCCAACGAATGCAATTCATACCTATAAACCCTCTCGTTTTTGGCATATTAATTCTACCATATTTTACCATTCTATCCGCTGTCTTCCGTGTGTGTTTTTCCAGTATTTCTCCTGCATTTGTAATGTTTCTATGAAAAGTGAAAGTAGCAGCTGCACAGAGCCGATCTCAAATGTGATGTAAGAACTGTTTAAGAGAATTAAGCTTTCACATTATTTTGATTGACAGCACGTTGAAATTAATGTAAAAACGGCCGCATTCACGTCCTTTCCAGTAAAGCTTTATGTGTCTTTTGTAGCCCTTATGCAGCCTCTGAATCAGTATAACGGTCGGTAGTGAACCGACGGATGCGCTCCATAGTGATAAAGACGGCTTCTATACACGCGATTTGAAGATGAATGAGAGCGGATACTTTAAGATTCAGGTGTGTAAATAGAAAAAAATATATACACAATAATATGTAAACATGTTTTATTTGAAACACAAGTAATATTATCTTAAATTAGCATAAGCAAAACAAATGTTTTCATTGCATTCTTACAGTCAGACTCGCACCTCTGTTATCAAACAAAACAGAGGATCAAACTAGATTCATTTGTCGCTTTTATAGTAAATAACTATAGTACCTGTAATCAATATTTAAATGCAGTAAATAAAAATTTTCTTTTTTTGAAGCTGACGGTCCATGAATTTACGACTGTCAAAAGCCTTTACCATAAAGTTAACTTTACACCAGCTTATCATGGCTTTAGCCCATAGAATTACATTTGCATACTATACAGGATGCAAATATGCGATTTCAGACGCAGTTCAGGTGTGGCCGTGCGTCACTGTCCCCCTGCCTGGACAAAACCACCTTGTCTGCATTTATGTTAAGTAAAAGCCCATGCATGCAGTGACTGAGTGGCGATAATGAATAATTAATGATATGGCAGCCCGTCGCTCCTAAAAACATTAGAAGTTGATTAAAAGTGTGGTAATATTAAGCTTAACCAATTCCTTATTATCCAATTTGTCATGGCAGTTTTTATTTTAAGGCATTGTTTGTTCTCTTTTTGTTTTCTATTTTGACCTCCATGTCTCTTTACTCTTCTTTCCATTTTGAACATGTGACTGTAACCGAGCAACGGATCAATCAAATGGTCAATGAAGAAGGAGGGGTGGTATCATTTTTTTTATTCAATAAAATACAATTGTATATTTATATAAAATGCAGGATAAACATTTTTAACCAAAAATATGTATTTATTTTGTTTAATATGTATAATAATATGTATAATTTCAAAAATAGTTTTGGCACAATGGCGCCCCCCCCACGTGTGGCGCCCCTATGCGCCGCATATACTGCATACCCTCTTTTTGCGGCACTGGTTGGAAGATCACAGACGGTTGTGGCCGGAAGTTAACGGGAATTATTTATTTATTTATTAAATTACCCAGTAAATTATATTTTATTAAGATCTACACCTATCCCAACCCTAAACCCAACCACCACAGTACTGTAAAAATATTATTCATTGTTTTACAGTGTTACAAAAATTATGCTATATTGATGTGCGTCTAGACTTCACCATGGTAACCGTTTTGGCGGAGAGATGAATATTTATTATTATTTAATAATTTTCAATTATTTAAATGCTGAATTCTGAAATGAGAACAACTTTAGTACAATGTTATTGTCAATACTATATAATAAATATTAAGAAGTTTAGCCTGCTGACTGAAAAATTTCCTTCAATACTGCTGCTGCATGAATTGAAAATGGCATAGACTATATGGGGTTAATTAATACTTAAAAATAATAATTATTTTTTATCTATTTTTCCTACAGAAATATATTTTCCAGACCTCCCACAGACCTTGGCTTGATGTTCTGCAAATACGCGTTTTTATTATTGTTTTTAAATTATGATGAACATCATATTACTGTGTGCTGTATATTTAACAATCAAACTATAACAAAGTATTGCAATTATGACACTCGCATCGTAAAGTCGAAAGTCCTTTAAGGGTTTTAAAATAAATCTTTAAATGAGCCTGGAAAGGGAAGATATTGGCTATATCCTTTCGGTCCATTTGTTTGTGTAAAACTTGCCTAAAAGCGGGAGAGATTTAACACAGAAATGTGACTTTTATTTTCTCGTGAGAATCAAATATAAACATTAGTCTCGGGTTTAGCGCCTCGTTCTAAAAGCAGTGACGTCAGCTCCAGCGTTCCATAAATTCGGCCGCGCGAAGCCATTTCCTCAGTTGATATTGAACTCGCGAGAGAAGTGGTCGTCTATTGCATATCGACAGACCTCCAGAGATTTTACAGCACAGTTGAATCTTTAAACTTGTTTTTTTTGAAAATTTTCCACTTATGGATTCTTCGGCAAACACACCTCCGATCGCCGGACCAGCTTCAACGTCAGTTGGAGGAATTACAGGTATTTGAAGTAGTATATTACACCTTTAAATCATTTGATTCTTTTGCTCGATATAATTTAGGCCTAACGTTAATTGGGTCATTCCCACTCTTCGGTGCCATTTCAGGGTAGTAACTGTGTCCGATAAATTGTTATTTTTTCCAAGATTTCATCATTTGAGTTGAAGTACTTATTGAACTAGAAAAATATAGTCTTCCAGCTCAGGATTTTACGGTTTAGAGAAGCTGAAATGGCGTATGAAAGTATGATCGGTAACTAATATTGTGTAAATGTTTTTTAATGTCTTTATATTATGAATGTTCCATAATGTACAGATAACCACATTGTGCATCTGTTTACAGTTTTGACAGAAATTCAGGACATCGAGCCCGTTCCAGGGCCATCAATGACCGAAGGACCGTTGACTGAATTTGCTTCAACGATGTCAGTTGAGCCATCGAATGTCTCAGGTACGTTTGGAACAGATTTTTTTTCCCTCCATGTTGTAGAAAAGTGATTTAATTACCTGCCTTGAGCCAAATGTGGACTCTGCATATTTTGTAGTGGGGCTGGATGAAATGACCATCAATATTATATAATTCTGATCTAGATATAAACAATTTTTAAAAACCTTAGAAAAACTGCCAAAAATGCTCACAAAGGAAAAAGTTAAAACCTCTTCCTTTATTGCTCTGTATTATTTTAGAAATAAAACCAGTACAAATATTTGTTCACCTTTTTTTGAATCCGTGTACAAACAAGAATCAGAATCAGTTTTGTTGCCAAGTGTGCTTGACAAGCACAAGGAAATTGTTTTGGCTAACGTACCGAAGCTTTCAGTGTACATAAAGTGACAACACAAATTAAACATGAGAAAAAAAGTCAAACATTAAACCGATGCAGTTAGTCAAAAAATTCTATATGAAGAAACATTCATTTAACATAGATAAACCATTAAACAAAGATAAAACCCTCAGATTTGGCCGGTTATTCCAATGGATTGAAATAAAAACACTGCTTCAGACAGGATAAAGGTATGAGCAACAACCAATAGCCTATATAAATTATTAAGATTAAATAGAAATAAAGGCAATGTCTATTTGCATTTACAGTAAGCTAACAGCAACAGAAGTATTCATTATTTAAGTGCAAATAGAGTGGTAATAGAAAATGGATGTTATTTACACTAATAGTTAGTATAATTTAGATGCATCAAGATACTGTATGGGTATATTTACACTAAAGACTTGTTATTTCTTATTTTACAAAGAGTACAATATACTTTATCTGCCTAATTATCAAATTAAATGTGCTATTCGCTTATGTTAAGATGCCGGACCACATACTATAGTGTAATTTACAGTAGTGCCAATGCTGTTGTGCATGAGAGGACATACATTACGTGCAACAGTTTTAGTGTATGTCATTCATTGTACATGTACACAAAATATCTATAAGTACAATAGTTCAAATTAAATCTGAAAAAAAAAAAACACACAGTCGGACATTTTAAAACAGAAATCAAATGATGATTATTTTTCGTGCCTGCATTCTGGAGAACGGTTTTCATCTTTTGAAGTTGTCTGCACATTAAACTAGTGTAAGTGGGCGCACAAAAAATGTAGAAAAATACATTTCACAATCTGGAGAATATTGCAGTAAAGAGAAATCAACTATTTTGATTCATAAAATGTATTTCTGGCTAGTTAAGTTTAAAGTCTTACAAAATTATATTTTTTATTAAAACAATAAATAATTATTTCACTGCCCTTGAGCTATAACCAACCAATGCTGGCTGCAGTCTACTGTATCAAAATATTGGAAATGTGTTTAGAAGTCAAATCGCTGTCACTGAAAAAAATATATCAATTTTATTTTAATAATAAATTATTGTCCAGCACTAATTTGTGGAGTAAAGTTTAATTTTTAACTGTAAAAAAGACTGAAGTTTTGCAATGTCTTTCTGAGAGAAGCTGCAACGGCTCAAAAGGTATGATGTCTTAAACATGTATACAGCTTTAGTAAAAAATACAATTAAGTTATTTTAAAGTGTTTATATTAATGTTATACAAGCATAACTTTATATTAATTATATTATATAAGAATGTATTATAAAATGTACAGATAATCATCCTCCCAACTCTGCACCAGGTTTGACAAGAAATGAGGAGACTGAGCCGGTTCCAGGCCCATCAGAGCTGCAGCCCACTCAGGCTGAATCAGATTCAAGGCCAATCCATCGATCACCTGGATTAGGTACATCTGAAACATTGACTTTTTTTATTTTTATTGGTGTCTTTTAACAGTATTTTGATTCTATTTTCTTCCAGAGCCATTTGTGCAATCTGCATAGCTTGTGAAGTACAAAGCAAAGTGGATTGTGTTTTTAGATGGTTTTAAATAATAGCTGATGATTTCTGTAACGATTAAAACACTCAACACGTACGTTATTTACAAAGTAAATAAACACAAAGGCACCCAAATAAAGAATAATTCTCTTTTACATCTCTTACATTACTTATTCTGTTTGTTCAGGCATAACATGAATCTTAAATGAACATGTCTTTTATCTTTCAGTGACGGACAAGTATGATATGGGGAGAGAGCTGGGACGAGGACGCTTTGGCATCGTCAAAATAGGAGTGCGAAAGTCCGATCAGCAGAAGGTAAACCTCTTCTACACTATAGGGCTGTAACGATACACGATATAAAATCGAAATCGCGACACTCAGATCTACGATCCTGTGTCGCGGTGTAATAAGGAAGAATCGCGACACACCCACCCCGTGATACCTTTCCAATAACGTCACGCGTGCCTGCAAAAGTTGAGCTAATTAACACTTTTTTTCGTTCGACATTACAAGCACTGCTCCGTTTAAGCCCTCGCAATATTAAGCCGGGAGAGCTCGCACGGAGCTCTTAGTAAGGGGCCGTCTGAATGTGTCAAGAATATCAAAAACAAAACCAACTTAACCCCGCTTGACAACCGACAACGCCAGAAACATTGCCAATGCTGTCAAAGCAGCCGGATTTTCAGCGCATATACGATGATTTGCTCACACTGTTAATGTGGCTGCGCAGAGAGGGATGGGCGTTCACCAGATGTTAGGTAACAGCCAAACTTTTCTGTAACCGTGCAGTGCGCTTTCTGTTTGAACCTTTGGGAGTGCTGACTGACAGGTGCGTGAGGTCAGAAAACACGACGAAGCTTTCAGTTAAAATAAACACAGTTTCTATAGTTATAGCCTACTTTATTTAGAGATAAAGGTATATGGCTCTGCATATAATCACTCTATCTTGCTGGAGTTTATAGCCGTTTCGCTTTACTTCAAGACGCATTAACACCGCTCTCTAATCGTTGTTTTAAGTTATCCAGAGCTGTATGAATATACAAATCTTGAATATCACAATAGTATTAAATATTACAATTGTAACAACACAGACAGCAACACTTTTGCACAATCGATACCCAGCTGATTCAGTCGTTTATAAGAGGACCGAGCCTCTTCTTTTTTCCTTGTCAACATAAAGGCAGTGAGGTGCGCCTTGTTTTCGGCCACTTGTTTAACTGCAAGGCATACTTAATTTGCGGGATGATAACGTATAACCCGTGCCTACAGACACATTTGCTAAAGAAGCAAAATGGAAGAAGAATATTGCTGTTTGATACAGACCTGTTGATACTAAACCAGCGCTTATGTTGACCTGGATCTGCGTAATAAACGCAACAAATAGGCTTTACTTTTTATTTTACAGCTTAAAGCATGTACGCAGATTAATGCAATATCATATTTAAACAAACTGTTTACAAAAAGTCAACATATGCGCGCGTGTTGTTGTCTTTTCATCAGGCAGCGCGCGCACTTGAACCGCGAGGGAGAGAGAGGAAACCAGGCTATATCAGGACATAATCTTTAAAATAAGGATTTCTATTAAAATGTAAAAGGTTTTATGATTATAATAATAACAGCGGGGCATTAAATAAATGCATATTTTCCGTGGAGCAAGCAATTTGAGAAAGTCTGTGATTTTTATTTGACGGAAGAAATAAACATATGATTGAAAAAAAAAGCCTATGCCGGTTATTAAAAAGAATCAGTCAGTATTTTCGTTTTGTAAAATAAATAAATTATTTAAGTGAAAATAATTTAAAGCAGTCCTATTTATTTTATTCATTTTATGTAGATTATTCTGCTCTTCTGTGCTAAACACTGCAGGTGCGTGAAGATGCTCTGTTGTTCTGTTCCGCTATTAATATATAAAAATAAATCAGTATTTTAAAATGCAATATTTAATGTGTCATACACAAAATAGACACGTCAATTTGTTTAATATAAAATTAATAGTAATCTGACCAGTTAACCGTTAATAACCGATTAATGAGCGGCGGTTGTCAGTTAGCAAAATTAACGAAATGAGCATCCCTAGCTTTTTAATTGACTTTTTCTATGCAAGAGAACTTGATTGATTGAAAAATAATTTTCAACATGCTTGAACCATCTAAACAATGGAGTTTAGTTTGATTTTTCAACAGTATTTTGTTACAAAGAAAACAGAAGTGATATAGCTTTGGCTATTTATTTATTTTATATATGGGTATTTATATTGTTAATAATTTGCATAGTTAATATTGTTCTTTGATGTTTAGTTTATAAAGATTTTTCAAATGTTATTTAATTAAAAATAGTTTTAAAAATCTTTTTTTTTTTCCCACCCCACACGAAAAAAATTAAATAAAAAATCGTGATACGAATCGAATCGTGGGTTTGGTGTATCGTTACAGCCCTATTCTACACTTCTCTGTTTTCTTTTTTCAGTACAGTGACTGCAGATCAAAATAGACCTGTGCTCACAATAAAAGAACGAATGTTTTTGCAAGAAGCTAACTTATGTTCACCATCTTTTCATCCACAGGTTGCCATCAAATTCATCAAAAGGGCTAAAAAGCCAAAGGACTGTAAGACAAACGTAAGACTGAAAACAATGCATATTAGTATATGACTCTGAATACAAATTATATTGAAATAAGATTATAAGGCTTTCAATTATATTTTTTCCCCAGCCTGGCGATCGCAGAGGACCCCCCAAAGAAGTGATGCTATTGAATATGCTCATGGCACCTCCAAGCACCTACACTGTGCGCCTCTTTGAGTGGTTTCAGGAGGAAACGCACTTTCATCTGGTCATGGAGTATCCAGAGCCCTGTGAACCAATAGGGCGTTTTCTTAGCCGCTGTGGACACTTGGAGGATAGTGTTGGCAAGAGTTTGATGGTGCAGGTTGTCCGGTGTGCTCAAGAGTTCATAAACCACAGGGTTTGCCATAATGACATGCACACTAGCAATGTTTTAATCAATACAGCTTTGATGCAAATCAAGCTTATTGACTTTGGAAAAGGACTACAAATCAGGGGTAAGTATTTCTTTGCTCTGTTTTTTTCACAGTTTATTGACAGACATCTACTGTAAGTAGACAAAAGCTTAAATGTCAGAGAGAGAGACTAGCAAACCTCTAGTTCACAAACTAATGCAATTAAGAGTTTAGCTTTCTCTTGAGTGTGCTTTACTGCTGTTTACTAACCTCAAAACTGTTTTTCTTACAGAATCATTAAGTCATCCACACCCGAAACAAACAACATGCTTACCACATGCTCTTGAAACCACCGTGAAATCTGTGGGTAAACTTTTGGAATACATAGCAATCCGTGTCTGCATACCTGAAGGTGAGATAATGACACTAACAACCCCATGACAATAACATTCAGTACATACAGCAAGTTCTCTGTATATTGCATCTATAAAACTACAACATATCTGTATATAAGGCTTGCCTTACGTTTGATTAACTGTATTTTAGAAGCTGTTTTTATACATGTGAACTGTGTGTGGCCTTGACTAACCAACTTTGTTTCTAAAATGCATCCAGAACTGAAGAAATGTATTGCTGCTTGCCAAAGTGAGAAGCAACCCAGTCTGGAACACATTTTAAGCACTGAATGGCTTAGAAGTGTTTCAGACATTTAAAGCAATAGTTCACTCAAATGTAAATTCTGTCTTTAATTACTCACCCTCATGCCATTCCAAACCCCTAAGACCTTTGTTTAGAGCACATGCTCACAAGCACAGTGCACTGTATACCCCGAATGCAACCTGGAAAAATGTGAATGTGAGTAATTAATGACAGAATAGTCCAGTGAACTGATTAAAAATGCAGTACCAGCCCCAGAGCATCTACCAGTTTCAGCACTAACCCCAGGAATGCCAGCCAGTGACTCCTCCAGCCCCAGAGCAACCCCTAGTGACGGCTCCATCCCCAGAGCACCCGCCAGTGACGGCTCCTTCCCCAGAGCACCCGCCAGTGTTGGCACAAACTTTAAATAAAGAAAAAAAAGACATCTTGCAAGTGCATTTTATGTCTTCAAGCTTAATCTTCTAATATTTCTGAACATTCAACAACATTTTTCAAAAAAGTAAAAATTCAATCAAGTTATCTATGAAAACAGCGTTTGAATTTGCATTTATGTCTTGAAAATATTAACTTCCACGTTTTATCTTTGTGAAGTTACAGGTCAAAGTACCCATCAGATCATTTATTTTACCCTGTTAAAAATGAACACTTTCGGACCAGATGGAATTTTAGCTGTGTACACCTATGATCTAAATGCAAATGAGCTGATTCTCTCTGCCCACTCCTGAGGGTTGTTGCTTCAGAACAAAAGCAAGCTTTAGATGTCAGATGAGCACAGACAGAGACTGAAGCAGAGAGCCACAGTCACAAATTACAAAGTTAAGGCCAAAGCAGGAAGTTTCCAAATGGTTATTTGATGTAGTTGTGGAGTTTATTTGGCCTTCCTGCAATGATGAATGAGCCACACAAAAATGCTGTTTCAATCAATGTTTGAAGTACACACAAGCACGCACACTCAGAGGTTTAACATGCTGTTTTTTGTTTTTTCTAATTGCAGCAAATGGGACAGGATGTACACCAAACAGGTACATGTATTCTGCTGTATAGAATTTCATTATAGCTAACCCTACTAACAAGCCTGTGCTGGCCCTTAATAGAGAAGGTGCTTGTTGAAGAGATGCATGCATGCTGATTTAACATGTACACCGACACCACCCCTAAAACCTCAACTCCCAGTGAGGAGGAAGTGCAGCAAAAGGAATCTGGAGCTCCATTTGGCTCTGGAGTGAATTGTACTTGCCTTGATAGGCTCACATAGGACTAGCATCTTTTTCTCTGAATGACCAAGCTCATTGAGTACTAGACCTAGAGAGCATGCTCGAGTGACTTTCTTGCTTGTTGCAGGGGTGTTGTTTGTGTTTGAAACACCATTGTGTGAATTTGTTGTTTTTATTCTTCCCCATTTGTTACTATTGTTCTCTATTTAAGAGGGAACATACCCTTCATACTGTTTTACAACAAAATGTACTCAAAACATCTTGTATCACTAGTTTTATCTAATCCATTGAGCTAGGCTATATCTCTACTGCTGTTTTGCTCTCTGTAAATTTTTGTTTCACCCTCTATACGTCACTTGTCTGGCTACCTTTGATTGCAGGTTAAGAATTGGCTGAGGATGAAGCAAGTCCAGCTCTGGTAGATAAGACACCTCCCGGGCTGACACTCGCTTATCTGGGGTAAGTTTGCTGTGTAACGTTAATGTCAACACTAGTTCCACCTCAGAAAGACAGTGTGTGTAGGCCAGAGTCATAGCAAAGAACTAACACTGCCATAGAGAGAAATGTCCGGCATAAGCTACACTTTTAGCATTTAAACACTTTACACTTTTTTTTTTTTTTTTAGGTTTTTACAATTTGCATTTTGTAAATGGCGGATTGCCGTCTTAAAAGAGCCACAAAAATGCAAAAAAATGAACCGGTCTGTGTGTGAGTGCACAGTACCATTTCTAGGCATAGATCTCACCCCACCCAGCTGCAAGGCCCCAATAAATACCCATTGCACCAGCCCCAGTCCCGATCACCCACTAATTCCATTGCTTATTTTGTTAGGTAGAGCTTTTTACTGAAAAGCAAATTAAAAGATAAATAAATGAACAATTAAAACAGGAGTGCTCAACCTTGTTGCCGAAGATCCTTCCTGCAGAGTTAAGCCCTAGCCCAGATCAAACACACATGAACCAATTAAATAGGACCTGAACAGGTCCTGCACCTCTTGAGAATTGCAAGCAGGTGTGTTTGATATGGGTTGCTACTGAAATATGCAGGATGGTAGATCTCCAGGGCCCGATTTTTCAAAAAGTAATCCACTAGGATTTTGGATAAGGGATTGTATCAAATCTTGAAAATGGGTTTTTCAAAAGGAAAAACGGATTACATAATCGGATTAGATCACGTAATCCAATCCTGGTTTTGATCCGGATCAAACCTTTAGTTTGGGTTTTTCAGACCTTTTTTGTAAGATTCGGATCACTTTGATCCAAAAAACCTGGATTAAACTGATCCCATCAGAAGGGTGGATTTAGCGTGGATTTCATGCCCAAAATGTAATGAAAACTTTACAAAATTATTAAATAGTACTATTTTTGGATCATGCAGTTTTTTACGAGATGTACTATTTAATAATAAGGTTTTAATTTTATTTGTTCATCTGTCAGGCTATAGTGACTATAGGCTTTAACGTATTCAGCCCTTCAGTATAGGCCTACAGCAAAGTAGAAAGAGTTTGGCCTCATAAAATAATCCCCCAAACAGCTGTCAAAATTGACCAAAAACAATAATTTTTTTTCTGGTCACTAATTGAGATATATATATATATATATATATATATATATATATATTAGGGATGTAATGGTATTGTAAATACCGTCATACCACAATATTAATTTTTTTCGATATTACCGTAGTCGCATGACTCGGTAAAACTATAGGTCTTCTGTGAAAATTTGCTCAGGCAAATGAAGCGAACGGGAGGTACCGGAAACTACAATTCCCATCAGCCCAGGCTTGGCCATAATCCCTTGCGGTCTGTTGTCGCTACAGATTCAGTAATGCGGAAATGGAGTATGCTGCTAGAAGCGGGGATGAAAAAGAACTGGGTGTTGTCGCCGCGCGCGTACTGAATAGTGGTGTTGTCGCGCGAGTTCTTATCAGCTGTGTTGTCGCGCGCGTACTGTAAAGCGGGTACGGAGGGTATGTCGCGTCGCGGGGGCACTTTTGATCATTTTGGAAGGGAACTTTCTATCCAAGACTAAAAAGGGCATGTGCACTGCACAGGTTGAGCCTTGAGTGTGCACGTGCCTGCAAGTTGGGGAATAGGACTAATAATCAGTCATGGGGACTGCAGAAACACAGCACACTGTTCAGATTGATGCAGACATGAGATCTCTATCTCACTCATGGTTTGTCCTCTCAAGTGGGGGAAAGACAATGCACAACGTTACCCACTGCTGTCAACCTGGGCCAAGTCATATCTCTCTGTCCCAGAAACCTCAGTCCCAAATGAGAGGGTTTTTTTCTGTTGTAGGGGACATTGTAAATACCCAGAGATACCAGCTTTTACCAGATTATGGTTGTATGATAATTTTCCTTAAAACCCATCTCTATCTAAGTGAGTGAGTGATTAAATGTTGAATGTGATGAGTTTTCAACACTACTAAATTGAAACTTAATTTTTTTTACATGGTTTAATATTTTTTTGTTATTAAAATTGAAGTTCCTGTTTCAAAGCTTACAGATAGATGGCTAATTTGTATGTCATTGACACTTTTGGCACTTTTTTGGAGTATTTTCATAAGTTTTGTTTTTTCCTGTAAATGATTCAATAAATACCGTACCGTGACATTCATACCGAGGTATTACCGTACCGTGAAATTCTGATACCGTTACATCCCTAATATATATATATATTCATCACAATGGAAAATATTTTTCTTTTTAGTATATTTATTAGTGATGCATGTAATGATTACAGAATAACCAAAAAAAAAAAAAATTGCAAAGAATGACAATCCCTGATTTTAGAAATCTCTTTCAACAATTGCAAAAAGAGACTGAAAGGGCAGAAGCACAGCTTCATCTGGCAGAGGAACAACTGACTTTGACCAAACTGCACCAAACCAAGGCAAGCTGGCCTCTCCACATCAGATGAGGAAGTGTGAAATTATTGTGGAGTTTTTGACATTAAGTCTTTTTTTTATTTACATCTATATTTGAAACTTATTATAAATATCCTCAATGTACAGTGTTGTAGGTCTCAGATGAGCGAACTGCTGGAAGAGGATGGGGTGGGGTTTTTCTTGTTTTTATTATTATAATTTTATTATTTATTAAATTTTCTTAGTTTTCATTTCAAATAAAAATAAAGTTATATTGACCCCACACTGGCTATTATATTTGTTGCTCTGTACACAGGCCTATCTATCTATCTACATTGTGATTGAGCATTAGTAATCCAGATTTAGTAATCCTGAAAAGTTTCTATCTGGATCAGATTGATCCAATCCGATGTTGCTTTGAAAAACTGGCTCAAAAAGTAAGCCGGATCATGTGATCACAGATCGAAAAAACAGGATTACTATATCAGGATCAACTTGATCCGGATTAACCCTTTTGAAAAAACGGGCCCAGGGGCCTGTTTTTTATACTTGGACTAAGCTGGATTTGGATATAATCAATTGCGTCCATTCCATATCCGTTTTCAAACAAAAAAGGGAAAAGTAAGAAAATGATAGTTTTTTCATTTATTGTTTGCTTACAAAAAGCGAGATTTTGGCTTAATCATAATTTTTTGGTTTAGTGTAAGAAAACGGATAAACGACTTTAAAGTTCATTACTGTGCGTTCACACCGAATCTGTGTATGATAATAAACATGCATAATATTCGATAGTTTCTTTTTAAAAGGAATAATAATTTCTGCAGTCATGCATGTGTTTTGACAACTAATATGAAGGTGATTTGATGCTTCGCAAAAGTTGCAGACACCTTTACCGACATTAAAATGCTTTTTTGATGCAAAATTAATGTCATTTTTTTTGTTTTAAAATTTTATTTATAAGAGCAATTTTTGGGGGATAAAAGAGGGTTTAATACATTAGGGTGACATGGAAAATAAGTCACACAGCAAAATCCTCAGAGAAAAATGTACTCAGTTCAGAGAATATTTGGTCCCTCTCTCAATTGAGTAAAATTTGCTCAACAGCAGTTAAAGTTAATGAGACAATGAAGGGATTAATTAAGTAATGATTGAGCACTAATGATGAACACCAGCTGTTAATATACAGAAACAGAAGAGAAGCAGCAGCAGCTTTGCTCATTGCTTACATGTTTGACTATTTATTTGAAATGTTCACAAAAGTCCATATGAGCTTTTCATTATAATAATTAATGATGTATTTGAGAAAGTAGATGGGGGATAAGTAGGTGTTTGTTTGCGGATGATGGAGCTTTTGGTTAAGGGGAAAAATATATATTATATTATGAGGAAAATGCAAGAGACATTATATAAGGTTGAAGAGTGGTCAATTAAATGGGGTTTCAAGTTATCAAAGGGCATAAGAGTACTACATGAAATATATGTAAGGGAAAGTTTAAATGGAAAAATACGGAGAGATGGTACTTTTTTTTTTTTTTTTTTTTTTTTTAAAAGAAGCATCGAAAGTCCAGATAATGACCAGAAATAGCAAATGTAATTCCAAATTTTAATATAGAAAAAATATATAAGGATTTCAAACAAATTATCAGTATACACAGGGGTAATGCTGGCAATAAGTTTAGCATTACAATGGATGAAAGATGCAGGAATTCTCAGTCCCAAAGCGCTAACAGGCATACAAGGCAAACAAAGCAGAATTAAAAAAAACAGTCAGAAAATAAAATAGAATAAAAAGACTGCAGTAAAATATGAAAGATTCAATACAACTGGATGATAAAATGACAAAAATAATCAATCTAAATTAAAAGCAGCGGTAAAAAGGGGAGTCTTAAGAAGTTTCTTAAAACAATCCAGAGAAACCACATTCCTGATGCTGGTGGGTAGGCCATTCCATAGCTTAGGCGCACTTTACAAAAAAAAGCACGACCACTATTAGTCTTCAGTTTACAGCGTGGCTGAAACAGCAAGATTGCAGATGAGAAACGAAGACTGCGGGTGGAAGTGGCCAGAGTTACTAGGTCACAAATGTAGTCAGGTGCTAGCCCATGCACTGCTTTGTATTTTTAAAACCAGAGTCTTAAAATCAATACGTGATTTAACAGGAAGCCAGTGAAGTTGCTGAAGTACAGAAGTGATATGATGGTGCGAGGAAGTGTGTGTTAAAACATGTACAGCAGAATTTTGAAAATACTGTAAACGTCTCAGAGAGCTTGCTGGTAGGCCCCCGAAGAGGGAGTTACAGAAGTCAAGACGTGATGTGATAAAGGCATGAATAAGCCTTTCCACATCAGGCCGTGATCAAAAAGGTCTAATCCGCGCAATGTTTGTCACGTTAGGTGTGATCAAAACAATAACAAAAACGGGAACCAAAAGATAACGGATTCAAGTTCTGATTTTAATATATTAAAGTTCAAAAACAGTGAATAAAAATCCAAAAATATTAAAGTGCAAAGTAACAAATAAACAACAAAACAAGAAACTAAAACAGATAAACATGAACAAGACTATAGCGAGAAACACGGTGAGATCAGAAACAACAACTAGGAAAAACAGACTTATAGGGTACAAGAAAGACAAACGGCGCAATGACGAACAGTGGTTGAATGACTGAATATATAGTCCTGGTAATCACGGAGAATGGAGACAGCTGTGGTAGTAAATCAATGTAAATGACAGACCGGGTGTGTGCACGAAAGAATGTATGGAAATGTAGTCTTTATGGGCGCTGTAGTTTCACTCAGTGTCCATTGAACTACAGCGCCCTCAGGTGGTCACTGACAGATGACAATGTTACGTAGGTGAAAGAAGGCTATTTTAGTCAAGTGTTTGAAATGTGAGTTAAAACTAAGCTGTGCATCAAAAAGCACCCCAAAGATTGTGCAACTGTGTAGAGGGCGACACTAAAAGATCACCAACAGACAGTTTAAGATTATTACACTGGTTAATACTGGTAGGAGTGCCAATTAATAGAACCTCTGTTTTAGAACTGTTTAATTTGAGGAAATTTTGATTCATCCAGGCTTTAACTTCAAGTTAACAGGCAGATAAAACTGACGTGGCAGAGGTGAGATCACCCAAATTCACAGAAATTAAGGAAATCACAGAAATTAAGGAATTTTTAGTTTGCTCAGATTGTAGTTCTGCTCTTAAGCATTGAAGCAAAACACTCAGACTGTAGGCAATATTTAGTTATTGAAATATTACAAGAGTTGTATAAATTAAAACGAGAGAGTAAAGGTAGTGTCCACGTGGGTGCCAGCTCATGTGGCATTAAAAGGAAATGAAGCAGCAGATAAAATGGCAAAGCAAGCTGGAAGATAATATAGGTATGGAAGTGACTTACAGTTGACTTGAATTGGAAGAAGTCAAGAAAGAAAGAGATAATGAGTTTACATTGAAATTTTTATTAAATCCTGAGGTATAGAGACAAAAGTACACTGCATTGTTTAGATTTTTAATTACACAGGACTGAATAATAAGATATGATTATTAGAATTATTTGAATGTAAATTTATTAAGTTTAAGGTAGGGATGGAGGGAGTTATTTTCTGATCCTGACATAGTGGGAGGAGAAGTCAGAAGAGCTGGAGAAGCAGCACTGGCGGATGTGAAGTCTCTCACTGAGTTAGGGGAAGGGATTATTATGGGAAAAGAGTAGATTCTGAATCAGGTTACAGGAAGGTGACGGTAATGTACAAGAACTTGTGGGATCCGCCAAACAAAAACGAAAGAAGAAGAAAAGTCCGTGGCTGTTTCTCAATAGAGTGGAGGAACTATGACGTCACTTTGTAGGCTAATTGGCTGCTTGCATAAAACTGGTTCCCTCGTGAAAATCCCTATAGAATTTTCCCATAGGCTTTTCAAAAAGTGCAAATAATATGCTCTGTGTTCAAACACTGTTCATTACATTTACACGTTTTGTCCAGCTGGATAATCCTCACACGAAAATACAACATTTAGCACTTTTTGGATTTTAAATTCAAACGCAAGAACTGAAAGCTAACATTAGGCTATAAACGGACTACAGTGCCCTCGGGGCGCTCGCTTGTGACGTCAGCACCACCCTGCTACAGACAACTTATCAAGCTTATTTTTAGAAAAAAATGTCCATGACAGAGTTATCTTTCTGTTTATTATATTATAATCCACGATAAATATTATAAACAAATAAATACGCAAAAACACAGACCTATGTGCCTTTTAGATCGTTTTTACATGGGAAATGCATTGTTTTGCTTTACGGTTCTAAAAGTTTTAAAATGGTGTGTATAAATCTGCCTACATAGTATTATCATAAGACATATTTAAATAAGTGTATCGCTCACGTGCACACAGCCTGCTTACCTTAACAGAGGACAGAAATGAGGCGTGAGGGACAAGTCTATCAAATGCCTGAGTGTAAAAATTGCAGTTAAATGTGAGTTAAATGTGTTCAGATGAAGAAAAACCAGACGATAAATCTATTTTTCACATTAAAATAACAGTTAACATGAATGTATTTTTACACATTTTATCACACATCCGGGAAGTTTCACGCATCCTCTGTACTTGTACACTTTTTGTATTTAAGCTGTCACCATTGAGGAGAACAGTAGCTGCTTTACTTGGACTCTGACTCGATATTTAATGTTAGTTTCTCTTTGTTTGCCAAATAGTGTATTGTATAAAGAGAGCAGTTGTGCTCTGGATAATTGACGCTGTGGTGGTTTAGTCACTGATCAAATCAGTAAAATTGGTTTTGACCTATTAAGTTTAAATAAGGTTGTATCACAAAAGGAGCACTGTGTTAAGAAAATGGAGCTCACCAATACTTTTATCAGATCATAAAACACATTGAACATCTAAAACACTTGAAACCCACAGACATAAGACACAGACGGTTTTTTTTTTTTTTCTCCCCACTGTGCATGCTGGGAACTATGTATAAATGTCGTATGATTGTCTTAACATGCACTGCAGCAAAAAAAAATAAAAAATCTCTAACCACTGTTGAGATAGATACGCTGATTATTGATGTCTGTGTCTCTAAAATGATTCAGATGCTCAATGTATTTTAATATAACACCACAGCTGAAATCCATTCTCTTGAAAAACACTGAATTTTCCTTCTTGCATGATAAACCATCATCTAAACGTAATTTCTTGAATTGCAACTCTTATCAATAGTTAGAATCAAAACAGGGTCAATCAACTTGATCACATGTGCTTTCTTTATACTTGTCATTGCAAGTAAAGAAAATTAACATTAGAAATCGAGTCCAAGTAAATCAACCACTTTTCTCCATGATGGTGACATTAGGTGAAAAAAAAACATGTTTTGTTTTGTAATATTTAAATAACTAAAACGGTTAATTCTCAATAAATCTTATATGGACTTTTGTGAACATCTGACAGAAATAAAGTCAATCAGGTAACCAATGAGCGAAGCTGCTGCTGCTTCTCTTCTGTTTCTGCTTATTAACAGCAGGTGTTCATCATCAGTGCTCAATCAACACTTAATTAACCCCATCATTGTCTCATTAACTTTAACTCTGCTGCTGAGTAAATTTTGCTCAATTTAGAGAGGGACCAAATGTTCTCTGAACTGAGGAAATTTTACTCTGAGGATTTTACTGTGTGTATAGTTTTATTTTTGCATGAAGAAAACTGTATACATACACATGTATATAATAAAGAAAACAGTATGGATTTGCATAGCTTTATTTACATGTATTTTAAGAGAATTTCCGCCTTATTCTGTTTATTCTGTAGTTAATTCAATAGTAACTAGCATCTATTTAGATATTAGTAAGCAGAAATTAGATACTAGTACATATTAAATAGATACTGATACCAATTCATTAGATACTAGTAACTATTACAGTTTTTCTCAGTGGCTTTGGTGCATTTCTCATAACACTATTTACATTTGCACAACAGTTAATGCATTTATCAAAACAATTATTCATTTGTGCACATCATAGCAGTTTATCACTCCTTCCAACAATTTACAAATGCTTTTGGACATGCACCAGTTGCTTTCATACAACTGTCTGCTGTTTTATAACATTATCATTTGCTCATGTCAGTCAAAATTAACTAAACTTGTGAATGCTGAATAGTCATTCCATATAATAATACTAATAGTCTAAAACTAAACTTTCACAACTGATGTACAGACCTGTGTGTGTTGTAGGTTCAGTTCCAATATGTACTGTGTAAGGTCCAGCCAGTTGGTCCAATGACGGTTTCCACTGGTGGATGAAGGTTCACTGCATGTTCGGTCTTTCCAGTGCACAATGTTGATTTATATTAAACTTAACTCATATCTGACTCCAATTTTAGTATGAGATGGTTTAGAATATTAATATGTTTATCCTCTTTTTATCTGACTCCAATTATAAAACATTGAGAAGGTTATTTTGTTTCCATTCACATTAATTTAGATTATGATTGAATATTCTCTTCGGTTCATCATTTTATGTTATTCTCGTTCATTGGGATTCCTATAACATCCTGAATCTTGTACCGGCCGAGTATACAATTTCTTAAGCACAAGCATGTCAGTCTTGGTCACTAAACAGTGGCGATTGACCGCTATTCTAAAAAGGCAGAACCCTACTTACTCAGATTAGGATATTTTTTATGCGGTCCCCATAGGTCTGCTACCTCCTAAATCAGACAGAGCTATTTAGTCATATAACGATCATTACTATAGAGTTAAGCAGACCAGTCGTACTTAAACTAGTAGTAACTTTGAATAATCACTATACTATCTAAATAGTCTTATAAGTTTATCGGGTGAAGGACTATCCCCTTAGATATCCTTTTACAGCCTAAGTATACATGAATAAATGCCAATTTGTTAGTCGGAGCTCTAGAGACATCGTATAGCGTGCCGCAATGCTCCGTCTACCGTGTCCTAGTCCGCTACTAACCTGAACAGGGGCTTGTGGTGCTATGAAATTACCACAATCTACTAAAGATAATAACACGAACTCTGTTTGAATCATTCAAAACATAACAATTTATTAGTCAGGTAAATGTATTTTGCCAATTCAATCAGTCAATTCATAAATGATCAATATAAAACATCAAATTATCAAAGATAAATCCAAGATGAAAAAGATGCATTCCTGACTTTGAAATATACATAACATGGGGCAGACCCCATGTTATGGGCTGATCTGGTTAGGCAGAATCGCCCTGGGTTTTTCTCAAACCTTACCTTAAATAATCCAAGAATTCCCTCAAGGAAGGGGGTGTGTGAATAACAAAAGGCATTCACACTTAGTGGAAAGTCACACCTTTCAAAGTGGTTCAAAAGATGCCTGAAGTTATATATTTATTGTTTTGATTATGTCTATTTCTGAGAGAATGAGACCATTGTACCAATCACACTGAGACATTTCAAATGATATCAAACATGATAGTTAAAGTCAGTTTGGTTAATCTAGAACATTCAAACATTGAAATGACCATATGTGCGAGTTGGGGGATGAAGCTGAGTTTCAGCATACTCAGATGCAAATGCAGCAGGAACTGGTTTTTTCCGCATTCCCCCCTGGTGGGTTGTGGAGTCCATTGGCCCTGTTTTCAGCTCATGTTTTGAATTGTCAAAGATATCAGAATATTTGCAATATTTCAACTCTTACAACTGCAATCTTGTTACAGTTTTTCTCAGTTGCTTTGGTTCATTTCTCACAACATTATTTACATTTGCACAAAAGTTAATGCATTTTTCAAAACAATTAGTCATTTGTGCACATCCTAGTAGCAGTTTCTCATTCTTTCCAACAAATTGCAAATGCCTTTTTACATGCATAAATTGCTTTCATACAACTATCTGCTGTTTTATATAACATCATTTGCTTATGTCATGTCAGTCAAAATTAACTAAACTTGAGAATGCTGAATAGTCATTCCATGTAAAACTAATAGTCCTCATTTCTTTACTTGAGTCATTACATACACAAATGTTGAACTAGTCAAAATCTGTCAAGCTAATTTTGTTAAAGAAATTAAAATCTTTATTTTCCTGAAAATGCCTTCTAAATTGAACAATTTAATGAATGATTTACAGACTTATGTATGTCGTAGGTTCAGTTCTGATATGTACTGCAATATTGTATGCAGTTGTGCACAGCTCTACCCTAAAAGAGTTTATGTTTGTTGTAAATATATGAAGGTAAATCATATAAATAAGGGTGTATTTATTCTTTTGCACAATGCTGTCAATAAATTAGAATTGTAAAGAGAAATTTCAGTGAAATGTGAAACGTTCATATTTAGTGTCTTGATACCTCACTAAATGCAGTGATGTCTAACTTTACTGTAGTTTTCAAATGGCTGTGCAAATAGTTTATAGTGCTGTCTTGAGCATTTTCAGGAAGTGTCACCAAAATCTGACTTTTTTGTAATGAAAAAATGTCCAGAGTAAACTGTTGTAATGAAAACATGACAAAGCCATTTGACTATCTTGTTCATAAACAATGGTGTCAGGACTTTTCATCTTGATGACACTCACACTTTCATTGACATCAATACTTGTTTTTGAGGAATGAGCTCTCCATTTTGAGCAAGTGGCATGCTTTTGCAGGTTATCAGCTAGGTTTTGTAGTTTGTTCTAATTGTTTTGAGAAATGCACTAACTGTTGTGTAGAAATCCACTAGTGTTGTGAGAAATGCATCAAAGCGACTGAGAAAGACTGTAAAGTTGTGCACAGCTCTCCCAAAGAAAGTTTATGTTTGTTGTAATTTATTCTTTTGCTCAATACTGTGAATTAATGAGAATTGCAAAGAGCAAATGCAGTAAAAATATGAAACATACATCAGTGTCTTGTACTCAGATACCTCACTAAATGCAGTGATGTCTAACTTTACTCTAGTTTTCAAATGGCTGTGCAAATAGTATATAGTGCTGTCTTGAGCATTTTCAGGAAGTGTCATCAAAATCAGACTTTTTTGCATTGAAAAAGATTTATAGAGTAAACTGTCATTATGAAAACATGACAAAGCCATTTGACTATCTTGTTCATAAACATTGGTGTCAGGACTTTTCATCTTGCTGACACTGACAGTTTCATTGACATCAATACTTGCTTTTGAGGAATGAGCTGTCCATTTTGAGCAAGTGGCATGCTTTTGCAGGTTATCAGCTAGGTTTTGCAGTTTGTACTAATTGTTTTGAGAAATGAATTAACTGTTGTGCAAATGTAAATAGTGCTGTGAGAAATGGACCAAAGCCACTGAGAAAAACTGTAAATAGATACTAGTCGTTATTCATTAGTACTATGATTTATTTATTTATTAGAATCTTACTATTACTAGTAACAATTCTTATTTTAGTCGGTTCTGCTTTTTTACTCATGTTATGACTAGTTCAAGTGGAAGAGTTGAGTTCAACTAGACAATAAAGTTCGTCGAGACAAACTTTGAGGCTGGCTTGACAAAGCCTGTTGGTAATAGTTCATTTAGTTTAAAACAGTTTAAAAACCTATGAAAATATAGATAGGTAGATAGATTAAATCATGGATTAGCATGTTATTTGGATGATCAAATTAGCATGTTTTTAGCATGGATCTAGTATGAATTAACATGTTGTTAACACGATTCTAACATGAATTAGCATATTTATTAGCATGATTCTAACATAAATTAGCATGATTCTAGCACGAGTTAGCATGCTTTTAGCATGGATCTAGTACAAGTTAGCATGTTTTAGCATGGATCTAGTACAAATTAGCATGTTGTTGGTTCCAGCATGGTTAGCATGATTCTAGCACAGGGATGGGCAAACTTGATCCTTGAGGGCCGGTGTCCCTGCAGAGTTTTGTTCCAACACTAGTCAAACACACCTGAACAATCTAATCAGTGTCTTCAAGATCACTTGAACTTTATAGGGAGGTCTGTTTGAATAGGGTTGGAGCTAAAGTGTGCAGGACACCAGCCCTCCAGGACCGAGATTGCCCACCCCTGTTTTAGCATGAATTAGCATGTAATTAGCACAATTCCAGTATGAATAAGCATGTTATAAGCATAATTCTAGCTTAAATTAGCATATTGTTAGCATGATTCTAGCATAAATTGGCATGTTATTTGCATAATGCATGACTTGGCATGTTATTAGCATGATTCCAGCATGAATTAACATGTCATTAACATGTTTCCTGTATGGATTAACATGTTAATTTTTACTAGAATCATGCTAATAACATGTCAATAGCATGATTCTAGCATGTTGTTAGCAAGACAGACAGATAGATAGATAGATAGATAGATAGATAGATAGATAGATAGATAGATAGATAGATAGATAGATAGATTGATAGATTGATAGAATTAACAGCATGAAATTAATTAGCTTTTATTTTGAATTAGTTTGAATTTGATAGCATTAATTTGTATGTTGTTGGCATCTATCTAGTATGAATTAGCATGTTGTTAGCATGATTCTAACATAGATTAACATGGTATTAGCATGACTAAAGCATGGGTTAGCATGTTTTTAGCATAATTCTAGCACAAATTAGCATGCTTTTAGGATGGATGTACGAATTTGCATGTTGTTAGCATGGTTCCAACATGCATTAGCATGTAACCAGCCTGATTCTAGCACGAATTAGCATGTCATTAACACCCAGTAATAATTCCAGTATGGATTAGCATGTTATTAGCATGATTCTACACCGTTCAAAAAATCTGTTAAGGAAAAATACCGGCAGCTGTGGTTGCCAGAATTTTTGAGGATATAGGAATTATTCTGTAAAAAATAAGTTTATGGAAAATAACCGTATTTCATGAACTGATACAATGTTCAGTTCACAAAGATGTAGCCTATTGCATAAAAACAAAGTCATTTAATGCACTAATGTGATCAGGTGTTTACAATTAGCAAACTGATTTTCACTGCATCAGTAACAACACAGTTATCTTTAAACAAAAGAAGATGCAGCATGTCAACAATTACTTGTAATTTATCTTGGAATTGAGCACATATGCTACTGTCCTCCACAATGGTGACACAAAAAACGTTTTACAGTATTTTGCTGCTTGATTTTACGGTAAAATACCGGCAGCTGTGGTTGCCAGTAATCTGCTGTTTTCAACATTTCACATTCGTAAATTCTGTTTACAGAATATTTCTGTTTAAAATACATTCCACAGTCTGTATTTTTCATTAAACACATTTAACCCCTCAAATCCCAGAGCAAAATCCTCACTAGTGTTCTCAATACAGAGGGTTGAACACTCAAACAGTGATGAAGTTAATGAGATAATGAAGTGTCTAATTGAAGGACGGTTGAAAATTATTGATGAACAACTGTTAACAGCAGAATCACTAAAGACTAAAAAAAACAACAAAGAAAAACAAATTACAGTCAAAATCCAAAGATGAAATTAACTGACATTAAAAATCTAAATAAAATAATAATCAATAAAAATAAAACAAAATACACGATTCCCAGAGATGGGTTGCGGTTGGAAGAGCATCCGCTATGTAAAAACTTGCTGGATAAGTTGGTGGTTCATTCTGCTGTGGCGATCCCGGATTAATAAAGGGACTAAGCCGACAAGAAAATGAATGAATGAATGAAAACAAATTACACAATAAAAATGTAATTTCTCAGAATCTCAGCAGAGATCATTAAACAAAAGAAGACAGAGTCTGCTTTAATTGGGCTCTTCGACTATTTGTTCTGACATTAGTGTTTAATTTGGCTGCTATAATTAAATGTGTTACTCACACTATTTGTATAGCATGAAAGGCCAAAAGAATAAAACATTAATGAACCTGAGAAGGTTAATTATGATATTGAAACCACCCACACCTGCTTGTGCAGTGAATATGAATATTAAATATCTTGTTAATTGTAAGTGGGAAATGAAACCATATGTAAAAGTAACCACATGATCAACAGCAAGGGTGTCAAACTCAATTCTTGGAGCGCCGAAGCCCTGCACAGTTTAGTTCCAACCCTGCTCCAACAAACTTACCTGTAGGCTTCAAACAAGCCTGAAGGACTCAATTAGCTTGATTAAGTGAGTTTAATTAGGGTTGGAACTAAACTTTAAAGAGTTGCGGCCCTTTTGAAACGAGTTTGACACCTGTGATTTACAACAAATACTGTTTAACAAGTTTAAATATATCATTCACCATGAGAATGTTTGATCTATGGCAGAACTTAAAAACACACAGACATCAACAATTAGTCTTTAAGTCTCAACAATGGTGACAATCAAAAAATCTAAATCAAATAAAAATCAACCCAGAACAATACAAAGCAATCTACTGAAACATGACCTCCAAAGAACATAAAATAAAGAAAAAGAAAGAGATTGTAAGAACTTTAAGTTGCTAAGTTAATGTATTCATGCTGCAATGCATTCTGGGGTTTTTGTACTAGATGCTGGCACCCAGCATGCATTGCAGCATGAATGAATTAAGCAGCTTTTTTGTAGCAACCATGGTTGAGGTTCATGTCCTGATTCTTGATGTTTGTGTGTCTCAATGAGCAGCAGAAAAACTCAAAGAATTTGAGTATGAAATATATAAAATATTATGTCTTATTTACTCATTGGTTACTCAATGAACTTCCATTGTAAGTGTTACACATCTCACACAATTTCAAATAAAACTCTTGTCTATGACTTATCTTTTTATATACTAATAATTATATCTGTAACCATTGATTAAGCATAAACAGTAGAGTTTCTCATCATCTTTCTTGCTACAACTGATGAGTCTCAGAAACTCAGTTATAACAATCAGAGAATCATTAAGATTGAAATGTGAAGGTTCAAGAGCCCAACTACAGCAGCCTCTGATCTCCATGATGGTGAGGTCAATAAAAATATAAACCTCTGTTAATTATCAAATATTCTTGCAGATATGAGAGAACTGAAGTCAAACTGTAATCAATGAAGCTGCTAATGCAGTTATTTAATGGAGTTGTTTAATCCTCTGTTTTAATTCAGTTGGTTTAGTGTAAGGCTGTGTCTGTAGTTTTATTTCTTGTTCTTTCCTTCAGTGATTGTGCTTGTTAACAGCAGCTGTTCATCATTCAGTCATTTGTGGTCATTCACTCTGTCTAGTGGACTAAACTTATTGACTAATTTAGGGACTAGTGAATGAGGGTGTGTGGTGAGATTTCAGACACTCTTATTAGTTTCTCGAAAAGTAATCGGTTAGATCTGTTACAGTTATTTTTCGTATTTTGTACAGAAATGAGCTGTTAATCATTTAACAGGTTTTCACTGTAGATTGTACAGACTTTTACCGTTAAAATCAGATACATTTTTTACAGTGTAGCATGAATTAGCATGTTGTTGGCATGATTCTAGCGTAGATTAGCATGTTGTTAGCATAAATTAGGATGTAATTAACACAATTCCTGTATGGATTAGCATGATTCTAGCATTAATAAACATTGTTAGCATGATTCCAGCATGAAATTAACATGTTTCCAGTATGGATTAACATGTCATTAACATGACTCTAGTATGAATTAATGTCTTTAGCATGATTCTAGCATTGATTAGCATGTTGTTAGCATAGGTAGATTGGTAGGTAGTTGGTTGTTAAAGGTCAGCTGTAAAGCTGCAGTCACACTTGACTTTTTTCCCCATAGACTAGTGTCATTCTTGAATGATTCGTTCATTTTAAACGGATCTTTAATATGACTCGGGAACTACGAGTCCTGTCAGGGAGGGATTCGTTCATCCGCGCGTGCGCACATTTGTGCAGGTGGGATCGTTCATTTCAAGTCTTGAGTCGTTCATCACAGAAAGACAGAAGCCAATCATTTGCGTTTAGAGCCGGAAAAAGAATTGATCCGTTCACCTCTCGAGTCCTCTATCAGGTTTGAGTCATTCGTTTCTCATGGGCCAATCATATGCATTTAGAGAAGGAAAAAGAATTGATCCGTTCAACTCTCGAGTCCTCGGGTTTGAGCCATTCTGTCACATGATGAACGAATGATTCAAGAACCAGAAGACTCGGAAGGTGAACTAATTATCATGGCTCCTATTGGCTCAGACTGTGTACTTTGGTAAAGATTATATGTGACTGTCAGTTTAACGTGAACGAACCACTGACATTTGAAGACATGAAGAGGTGAGCTGAGCAAAGAGACAAAAATACCTTCATAGACAAAAGAGCTGGTAAACATTGAATTATTATTTTCTTCTCATCGTATTCTATTTATGACTTATTTGTTAAAGGATCAACCTTTTGGGCTAGATGTAGATGTGTTTGGAAGCAATTTGTAACATTTTAATAATATTTTGGCAAATTGAACCAAATGAACGAAATGACTCGCAAAAAGATTCGTTCATCTCGATAAACGAGACTCAAAAGATCAAAGTCACTAAAATGATCCGAACCTTCCATCACTACCATAGACTTCCATTCATACGCACGCAAATGTGTCAGACTGGAAACGCAGGGTCATGCGTTAAGTTTCGCAGTTCGCTGCGGTGCAAAGTTTAAGCTTGGTGAACTCTGACCTGCGAAATCCAATCACTTGACTGTGTCAAACTGCCAATAATGTAATGTTTTGTTTTAACACTATTTTAGCTTCACGCAAAGCTGATGTAACATTGGATGTTGTTGTTATAAAAATGGGTTATATCTTCACCGAAGTGTTGTTCAGCCACTAAAATCTTCCGTTAAAAGATTGATGTGACTATAGACTGATTTCACGTGGCCGCCATTTTTAAAAGCGAAGTCGAGGTTGCGGTGGGAAGAAACCCGGAAGTATTGTTGGGAGTTGCATAGGAAGTTTGTGTACTTGGCTGTATATCTTATCAGAGAAGAAAAAGTGACACAAATATATAATTCCTCCGCTTTCCGAGTGACCCGAAGATCCGTTCTGAATGAATGGTGAAAATAAAAAGGGATATCAGAGCTTATTTTCAGCTAAGTTAAGGGAAATGTCACTAGTTAACTAACGTTTTCTTTCCCAAACACACATTTAGATGCCATTTATCAAACTTGAGTTAATGAACTGATTTTTTCACTATATTAGACTTGTCACAATGCTGAATTAAAAGAAAAACAAACAGGCAATTTCGCACTAACATTTAAGGCACTGTTGATGGTTTTCTTAAAACAGAGCTGATTGAACACAAGCTCACCTCTTCATGTCTTCACGTGCTCGACAGAAATGCTTGTGATTGGCCAAGAAAGTCATCAATTCACCCACCGCTGTTTACTGAGCACAAACACAGACGGCCCAAACAATCTCTAGTATGGGTAACTGCTTGATGACTCGACTGATCTTCACAGCTGCTTCGCACTCCAGTCTCCGTGTATCTGTGTCTGCACTGGGTGAAGAGCAGTAAACTGAGTGAAAACACAGATACACGGAGACTGGAGTGCGAAGCAGCCGTGAAGATCAGTCGAGTCATCCACGCTCAGCAGCTCTTCAATGTTAGCCAGTTTTAAAACTTCAGTACCGGGACAACACTATTACAGACAACACGAGGATGTGCTACAGGGGCCTGTAGTGTTTTATCACTCACCGGGTTACATAGGCTGAAGCAGGAAAGCGTCCCCACAATGTTTTTTTTTTTTTTATCAATATATTTTTTATTATTTTCACATCAATAATTTACAGAGTCATTTCAGTATAAATGTAAACATTCTTTTCTAACCACCCTCCACCCCTTTCCCACCCTCATAAGACAGAACACTTAAACAGACATACTTGTGAGACATCGAGCTGATGTGTAAATTAGGAGGAAATAAACAATTAACAAACAATAATGACAACTACAGGATTAAAGCAATGAAGTGTCATACTTTTCCATCCGTATTTTTAGTCCATGTAACATCCAAGTTATTCATGTATTCAATAAATTTACCCCAAGTCTTCTCAAACATTGAAGAGTTTTTTTAAGAATAAACATTATTTTTTCAACAGGAACATAAGAAGAAAGTTCTCTAAGCCATACAATATGACTTGGTGGTTCTACTGATTTCCAATGTATAGCAATGCATTTCTTTGCTGCTATCAGAGCCATTTTAATTAAACGTAAATTTTTCCTTTGATCGAACAGAAGATCTGACTCATCCCCCAACAACATAAATCTTGGATCAGGTAAAAGGTTAACATTGGCAATTTTACTAATAGTTTGTATTATATTTCTCCAATAGGTTTTAAGTTTGGAACATGTCCAAAACATATGAAATAATGTACCAACCTCAATCTTACATCTAGAACAATGTTCTGAATATGAATCACTTATTCTTTGCAATTGTTTAGGTGTATAATATACCCTGTGTAAAATATTAAACTGTATTAATGTATGTCTACTATTAAATGAAAATGTTAGGGCACTTTTACAGATATGTTCCCAAGTATCTTGATCAAACATGCATTCTAAATCTTTCTCCCATTTAAGTTTTGAAGATGACACTTCCATCTCATACAAATCGTTAAGGTTGCTATACATATAAGACACAAATCCTTTGGGTTTTTTACTCTTTCTTATAATAGCATCTATTGGGAGGGAAGATAGAGGTCCTAAATTACCCTTTTGCATTGTGGTAATATAGTGTCTCACCTTAATATATTTAAAAAAATGTTTAACAGGAAGGGAAAACTTTAATCTCAATTGTTCAAATGTCATTAGTATGCCCTGCTCATATAAATCTCCAAACATCTGTATTCCCTTTTTGTACCAGTATTGTGTTATTCCATCTCTTAATGCTTCAGGAAGAGATGGGTTACAGTGAAACAGAGTATTATTATACATTGAAAGTAGCCAATTATTTTTTTTCTTGATTACAAACCCCAATTTGCAAGTGTGCCTAATGAATGGGTTACTAACTGCCTTCATAACACAATTCAAAGGGATGAATATAGCCAGGGGTTCTACCGCTAGAGCAAAGAGTAGCGGGGAGAGGGGACATCCCTGTCTGGTTCCTCTTGATAAATAAAAATGTTCAGATACATCAGAATTAGTACGGATGGCTGCCGATGGATTCCTATACAACATCTTAATCATCTCAATAAAGTTTGGACCAAAATTCATTTTTTGTAAAACCGCAATCAGATAAGACCATTCCACTCGGTCGAAGGCTTTTTCTGCATCTAAAGAAAGAGCAATCACCGGAAAATCAATTTGTTTTGCTGAATAAATAATATTCATTAGCCTCCGTATGTTATCGAAAGAGGATCTATTTATCCAGTTTGGTCCATGTGAACTAAACTAGGCAGTACCCGCTCTAAACGTAATGAAGTCATTTTGGTAAGAATTTTATAATCAGAATTAAGCAGTGAGATTGGCCGATAGGAAGCACATAGATTAGGATCTTTGCCAGGTTTTAAAAGAACTGTGATTTCACAGTGATTTCACAATTTTCCTGGTTTAAAGTCTCTGTTAATTCTTTTTTATGAATTGCCTCTGTATACATTGAAAACAACGGGTCTGCTAATTTAGAAAAAAACGTTTTATAAAAATCCACCGAAAACCCGTCTAACCCAGGTGTTTTACCCTTGGCTAGAGCAGTGACTGCAAATTGCATCTCTTTTTTCGAAATTTCTTTTTCAAGTTCTTCTCGATCATTATCACTTAAGACTGGTATATCCCATTTACTTAAAAACATTTTAATCGTCGCCTCCTCTATTCCCTGAGATTTATAAAGTGACTTATAAAAATCTAAGAATTTTTGGTTAATTAATTTGGGGTGTTTAATAATTTTATTTTCGGATGAATATAATTTAGATATAGATTTACTAATTTCTTCTTTTCTTATTTGCCATGCTAGTATTTTCCCGATCTTATCTTCATGTTCGTAATACTTCTGCCGTGATCTGAGAAGTGCATTTTCTGCTTCTTTGGATGATAGAATATCATATTCCATTTTTTTTTGACTGCAATTGTTGAAGCAGCTGAGCATCTTTATTTCTAAAATGTTCCCTTTCCATTACTGAGATTTCTTTTTCAAGTGATTGTAACTGTTTTTGATATTGTTTTTTTCTCCCGGAAGAAAAAGCTATGATTTGACCCCGTAAGAATGCCTTCATGGCCTCCCAGATTACACCCGAAGAAGCAGAACTTTTATTTGTACTAATAAAATTTTCTATATTATTATTTATGAAGCTTAATGCATCAGAGCTATTTAGTAAATGGCCACTAAATCTCCAAAGCTTATAATTAGGCATTTCCAGAGAGCATTGCGCTGAAATAAGTAACGGGGCATGATCTGACAATATTCTTGGTAAATACTCACACAATTCAATCAAATAATCCTTCGCTTTTGGAACAAAAAATTAGTCAATTCTGGAGTAATTATTATGCCTATGCGAGTAGAAGGAATATTCTTTTTTTGTTTTATTCTTAAATCTCCATACATCTATTAAACTAAAACTTGAAAGTTCGTATTTTAGAGCTTTAGCAACTTGACTTAAGGGTAACAGTTTAGTAGATGATCTATCTAACACTGGGTCCAAAACTACATTAAAGTCTCCTCCAATTATCAGCTCTGCAGTTGGGCAAGCAAATTTAAAGAATATATTGTGAATGAAATCGGCACCTTCCATTTCAGGACGATATATATTTACTAAGGTTATTCTTTGCATCCCAATCGTTCCTCTTAAAATAATATACCTGCCTGCTTTGTCTTTATCAACAGATTCCATTTTCAAGGGAATATTTTTATCAATAAGTATAACCACCCCTCTTGATTGCGATGTGAAGGAAGAAAAAAAGCTTGTCCAGACCACTGCTTTTTAAGATTTAGATGTTCGGGATCAGTCAAGTGTGTTTCTAGTAGAAGGGCAATTCCAATATTATGCTTTCTGAGGTATAATATTACTTTTTTTCTTTTAAGTCTTTGATTTAAACCGTTAACATTCCAAGTCACATATTTATATTTCAGTGTATCTGACATTAACTATAAATTAATGTTTTATTTCCTGAGTGCCTTGAGAACATATGGTTAAACAGCCCAACACCTAAATAAATCGAATATGTGTTCTGTCCAATCCCCCCTACCACCACTTCCCCAAACGAAGTGTGAAACTTTAAACCCCCATGACTGAGTGTGCACTGCATCATACAGTCGACCTTGACTTCTTGTCCAAACTTAAAGCTCCCTAAAAAGTTATGTATATCCCCACAAATACTTATATTATGTACTTTAAAGCAACGTAGTAATCACTACGAACAAGTGATAAATCCGAAATATGCAAGTTAGTAAACATTTGAACAAAAATATGAACATATATTTCTCTTGCCAGCTTTTCAATATAAAGATCACTCTTGACAGAGTTAACGTTAAGTTTTTACATGTTCATCCGAGAGAAAAGTTATCCACCGTATATTTTTAGCATAGTTTGGTGTGATTGTTCAGGTAACGTTAGAGTTGGATGATCCGGAATTCGTCTATATAGTTTTAGTGTCTTATCCGACAAGCAGATGTGGATGATGTTGTCGAAGATAAGTTTCTGCTGATGCCTTGGAGTTGAAAGATCTTTGTCCCTCAGGCAGCTGAATCCTCAGCGTCGAAGGATAAAGTACGGCGTAAGACACATCATTATTGCGTAGCTGTCTTTTGAGTGCGCTGAATTCTTGTCGCTTTCTAAACAGGGTGGATGACATATCCCGAAAAATCATAATGCTAGAGTTGCTATAGGTGAGCTTGCCGTTTTCTCTGGCCACATTGAGGATCTTAAGTGTGTCTCCGTACCGAAGGAATCGAACCAGAATGGCCAGCGGTTTGCCATTTTCAGCCGGTCGTCGTTGCAAAGTGCGGTGAGCTCTTTCAATTTCGTAGAACTCGTCCTCCTGATCCAGAATCTTAGGTAACCATTCCTTCAAAAAATCCACAGCATTCCTACCTTCCACTCCCTCTGGGAAACCGACAAGACGAAATTCTGGCGACGAGATTGATTTTCGAGTTCATCAATTTTATCTTTCAGCAGTTTGATTTCGTCGTCAGCAGCCGATTTAACATCCGCGACATCTTTGTGAAGGCTCGTTACCGCTTCTTCCGTCTCCTTCTGTTTAGTTTCTACCTCCACCATTCTCAGATTCATCGATTGTAGTTCGTTACCCATTTTCTCCACGGATACTGCAAATTTACTCAGGCGTCCGTCAATTAACTCCTGGATTCTGAGAAATCCTTTCTCCATTTCTGCGTGGAACCAGGGCGGGGGTTCGGATAGTGGCTGCCTCGTGTCGTGTGTATCATCCTTTTTGTTGTCCGTTTTCTTTGGATTCGGCATGTTTGTTGTAATGTTCGAAGTTTATCAAATTATTATGTTAAATAAAGTACTTTTGTTACGCTAAAGGTCTTTAGGGTGTGTTATTTAAGTGAAATTATTCGGGAGCTCTCCACACCACGTCCTACCCTAACGCTACCATAACCGGAAGTCCGTCCCCACAATGTTTAACATGATGCCATGAACTGAAGCCTTGGAGGACACTTGAGCATATTACTCTTACAGAGATTGTGATGTTGTTTGATGCCTAATTTGCTTATAATTGTTTAAATTAAACTTACTGTATAACATTTAAGAGATGTTTACACCATTTCTGCATTTTAAAATCTCGGCAACAGCTGGAGGTTTGTATTCCACAGCATGTTGCTGCAATTTTTACAGTGCTGCTCCTACACTTCCGGGTTTCTTCCCACCGCAGCATGGCGGCCGCGTGAAATAAGCGTATTTTCAGTTTCATAAGGGACCTTTTACAGCATTGATAATGTAGATATTAATTAATTTAACAACAAATCACAAGTAAATACTCCTATACTGCCTAATCTCCCTATAATGTTTACCATGCAACTCTGAAAATAGCATGTCAGTTTGGCTTAGTAATGAGGGTAATTCCTGCACGCCGCCGGACAAGCACTAGTCGCTTTTAACTCATGAGAGAGGGCTCTTTTGCTGTCATCTTTAAGGTGCGCATGCTCCTGTTTCAGGAGGTGTGGCTCTCGACGGCAGGGAAGGGACTGTGATTCAGAGATTTATGCTAAGCTGTTAGCATTGTGGAAGATCACCTACTGCACCTTTAAATCTCTTTAACTGGTTAATAACAAGAAAAGTGATAGATTTCACCGTGTGCTGCATAGAAATAACGGAAAGCTAGATGCCCCGTAAGCGGCTGGATGGTACGACAGCGCCACCCCCTGGCTTTAGTGATTTTAACACATTGCTGTAAAAAAAATCTGTAAAAATACAGGAAAAACTACCGTATAATTGTGAAGGAACTTTCCGTATTTTCATTTTACAGCAATATTACCCGTATTTTCGGTTACGCACTGCATTATGGAAGCAAGAATCTCAGTGGAACAGCGTGAGAAGCAAACGACATTTCTTGTACACACACACCCCTCACTGTAGTCAGCCGTCGGAGAAGGATACACCTCAAGCTTCTGTGATAAAAAAGTGTTTTAGTTATTTTCCCCATTTTATATACCCACAACATGTTTTATAGCGTCGTTATGCTTTTAGTTACTGTGTTATTCGTTTGAGTGACTGAACTCAGTTTCTGCTGTGTGTCCTCGAGACAGGGCCGGAGCAAGCTGAACTGCCGCTCTAGGCAAAGGATGTTCACGGATATAACTGAAGACGCGGGTGGTGAGGGAGGTGTCGTGGACAGATCTGAGGTCGCGGGTGGTAAGGAAGGTGTCGCGGGCATACTGGGGACGCAGGTTGTGACGGAGGTGTTGCGGACGCCGCCCTCTTTATTCTGCCGCCTCGGTCGCCTTTATGGATGCACCGGCCCTGCCTTGAGGCTGCTGCTGCATGTCTTTGCGGCTCACGCGATGGTTGATTCCGGTTTAGTTCATATTTGTGAAGAGAATGTGAGTGCATAATGTCACTGTGTCGGTATGTGTTTTTCTATTCGTTTATGATGATTGGTGACCTTAGTTATCTTGACTGACCCTAAATAAACTTGCTGTTAAAGTAGTCGTGTGTGGCGCAGCTGATTTAAACTATTGTTAATCCCGTCGTAATGTTTACTTGCAGTGTCTGTGAAAAGCTCATCTGGAATCCCTAAAGGAGAGACCTTAACATCTTTACTTTCAGCAGAGGTTGGTTTAAACTCTTTAACATTAGTGACTTTATCAAGCACTAAACTGACAGTTGTTATTAACATCATTTGTTTGTGTGTGTGTGTGTGTGTGTGTGTGTGTGTGTGTGTGTGTGTGTGTGTGTGTGTGTGTGTGTGTGTGTGTGTGTGTGTGTGTGTGTATGTATAAAGGTTGTGGAAGAAAAAAA
Organism: Danio rerio; assembly: GCF_052040795.2. NCBI lineage: Eukaryota > Metazoa > Chordata > Actinopteri > Cypriniformes > Danionidae > Danio > Danio rerio. Next base: position 43,990,327 of record NC_141025.1, read on the forward strand.
AATCCAGTACAGCTCACCTCTGGTATTGCCACATTCTTAAGAGAAGTAAAACATCTTTACTTCCAGCAGAGGTTGGTTTAAACTCTTTAACATTAGTGACTTTATCAAGCACTAAACTGACAGTTGTTATTAACATCATTTGTTTGTGTGTGTGTGTGTGTGTGTGTGTGTGTGTGTGTGTGTGTGTGTGTGTGTGTGTGTGTGTGTGTGTGTGTGTGTGTGTATGTATAAAGGTTGTGGAAGAAAAAAAAATCCAGTACAGCTCACCTCTGGTATTGCCACATTCTTAAGAGAAGTAAAACATCTTTACTTCCAGCAGAGGTTGGTTTAAATCCTTTTACATTAGTGACTTCATCTAACCTATACATGTGTTAATGTGTTTTATATTATTCATTTAAAACCACAGACAATAACATTATGCATTGAAGACAATGACTACTTGTTTGGTGGTAATGATATACAGTCACACTGCCTAGCTCTAACAGCTTTTTATTTCTTTTTTTTAAGGTGATTGACAATTAAAGATTGCTGTGGATCCAAAAGTTGTAAAATATCTATTTTTTATGTAGTTCTCAACATTACAGTAAGAGTTAAAAATTAAAAGACGCTTTATTATAGATTAACATTCAAGAAAACATCACAACCGAAAAACTTTCAAACTGTTTTTCACTTTCAGATTTATTTATTTTTGACTGACATTACCAGCTACAATCAAGCATGCATTATTATTTGCTGTCATGGTTTTGCAATCAAAAAAAGTTGTTATAATGGAAGTCAATGGGGCAAAAAAACAGCCACCAACTGGGTAGTAAATTTGAACAATAGGTTTAGGGAAATTCTTACACTTTAAAGTCCATACCACTTACAGCTTTAGTGTAGAGTGCCTGAGTAAAACATTCTGTCAATTCAGTATGACATGTTGGTGGCATTATTCTTTCACTAATGAAAAGTGTTTCTCACCTCAATCCAAACTGAATCATCCTTTTTGATGTTACTTTGTTCAAAGAGTGTGATCTTTGATTGCAAGCATCTACTTGTAGGCAATTTTTTTTATTTTATTAAATGAATACATTTCTAATTTCTTACATTTGACTATAGCATTAAGTTATACCAAGGTACTGTAGGACTTACAAATCAAATGAAATATTTACACTGCAAAATTAGAACTAAACTAAATGTTAAATGTTTACATGGAAAGTAATATCAAAATATTTTTGATGATTTTATCTAATTGGGCAAGTAAACACTTTTCCCTTCAAAAAAAATCTGAAAAGGTGTGTTACTTCGGCAATTTTATTTAGTGCATCACTTCTAAAGCTAAAAGTATTTTTTCCTTTCACAGTTTTCTTGAAAATAAATCCTGGACGATGGTCATAGGCTGAGATGAAAGGGACTCTTCTAAGACCTCGGATGTTCTAAATGACTTAAATCCTTGGAAAATGTGAGCTTTGTCCAAAGAAACTGAACATTTGATTGCTGTAATTGGCATACAGAGAGGTAATGAACATACACATGGAGTCCTGCTTTTTGCAGTTCTCAACATCACAACATTCCTCCAAGACAGATGGATTTTTTTTTTTTTATATATATAGCTTGAGTCTAGCTATACCATTTTTCATTCTGAAATGTTTTACTTATGAGGTTATTTTTATAAGGTAATTTTAATGAACTACTGACTTAGTATGTTTATACGCTCACAAGAAATTTGTATGTTCTTTGTAATTTTGTTTTTGGATGTGCATTTTTACCAAAGCTGCAGGCCTGTTTGTTTCAGATTCCCTGTTTATTTGTTTAAGAAGTAATAGTAAATGCAGAAAATAACAAAGGGAAGCGATTATACAAATATAAATTCATGAAATACTAACTTTTCATTCTGTGACATTTATTTATGTTACCTGTTTCAATTTCAGTGCTTATAGTTTTCTTCTTTTGAAATAACTTACTGAATGTAATGTTAAAAAAATAAATTGTTTTGTGCACATTGTGTTATGATCGGGTAAGAGTAATGGAAGGACCCAAATTGCAAGTAAAAATACTTTATTGACGCAGTCAATATAGTATGACAAAGTCCAAACCCAGAAAAATAAACAAACAAACATGCTACGTATCCCACTCTATCGGCAATCTGAAAAACAGATGGGGACCAAGTAGCAAGGTCTCAGAAAGGGACTCCACGCCAGTCCTCAACACAGAGAGATCGGCAGAGAAATAACGAATTGACAAGAGACATGCTGCCTAGATATAGCAGAGTTAACGAGTCGCAGCTGGCAGGCTAATCAGGACAGCAGGACTCCACATAGCACGTGACAAAAACACTGACGTCAGACACACGTGGAACACCAAAACAAAACAAAACCATGTGACCAGAAAGACACTCAGAAGTGCGCACACACCTACAACCATGACACATTGTGCTTTATTTGTTGTTCTATGTTTGCAAAACTAAATTGAATTTATAAAGAAATTTTAATGTACTCTTGCAAAATTTGATGGATAAAGTGTTTTTACAAATTTATGTTTCTATTTAAAGTTTACTGAAGTTTCTGTATAATCATTTAACGGAATAAGTAAATTGTACTGAGAATTTACTGTAAATTTATTGGATTTAAAAAAAAAAATGAAATTCAGTAAAAGAACAGAGAATGTACTGGTAATTACCATCACATTTTTTATTTTTTTTTTTTTACGGAAGTTTTACAGAATTTTCCGTTTACAAAAGAAGAAAATTTCTGTAAAAAAACAGGTAAATGTGCTGGTAATTTTCTGCCAGTACATTCTCTGTATTTTTTCACGGATTTCTTTTTTTTTTTACAGTGCGTTAGCTTACTACTTATATTTTAGCTTACATTTTATTCTAAATTAAAATGGCTGCAATCGAAATATTCATATTAATGTTGCTGTTATTCACTCCCATTACTCATACAACAATTTAGATTGAATACAGTGATCTAATAAACTGTACAGCAATATACTTTAGTTTTTATACAGTAAACTGTGGTGTATTGTAGTATAAAATACCCTGTAGTTGTAGAAATGTTGTGTTACCATAGCAACTATTCATTCATTCATTTTCTTTTCGGCTTAGTCCCTTTATTAATCTGGGGTCGCCACAGCAGAATGAACCGCCAACTTACCCAGCAAATGTTTTTCTCAGCGGATGCCCTTCCAGCCGCAACTCAACACTGGTAAACACCCATACACACTCTACGGACAGTTTTAATTTTCCCAATTAACCTGTACCGCATGTCTTTGGACTTGTGGGGGAAACTGGAGCACTCGGAGGAAACCCACGCAAACACAGGGAGAACATGCAAACTCCCAGCCAAAGCTCGAACCAGCAACCTTCTTGCTGTAAGGGCGACAGCACTACCTACTGCGCCACCGCGCCGCCACCTTAGCAACTATAGAACAGATTTTTTCAATTACTTTACTATAGTATGGCTCAAAAAATATGACAAGATTTGCTATAAATTATTCTAGTATTGTTTCATGTAAGAACAAAATATTAGAACATTATTTTCACCAGCTAAAATGATTTTGAGTCAGTTATTAAGTAATCTTTTGGTGTAGTGTGTCATTTTTGCTATTAATTGTAATAATGCAGTGTAATTTTTGTTTGACAGCAGCCGATGCTCCACGCAGAGATCAGATAATTCAGAAGAACTGAAGAACATCTTCAAGACATTTCAAGAAACCTGTCTGCAAAGCATTAGTAATAGGAAGGTTATAGATTTATGTGCTGTAACACTGAGGTTGCTTTCAAAAATATTTCATCAGTGAACTCTAGTGTAAACTAAATTAAATCAACATTTGTTGGCATTTTTAATAACTTTTTTTGGTCTTATTATTAGTTGTGTCTGTCTTTCACAAAATAAGGATGTACGACACTGCCAAACACTTTCCACAACAATGTTTTGGTTAAAAGGGTTATGATTGAATACCCAATACATTGATTGATGTATTATACACACACACACACACACACACACACACACAAAGACGAATGAAAAATTGCTCTGTATTAATTGGCTGATGGCCATGTTTTTTCATGTTATGCCACCTTAGAAAACTGGATAGCAAATTTCAAGTTGCTTGGACAAACGATAGCTTAGATACAGTGTTTTTCACTTAATATACATTTATAATTATGTCTAACACAAAAACACATCCACAAATAACAATGTTTACATGGAGAAAAAATAAACAGAAATCCATTTTTTTAATAATAGTCATTAATCATGCTTACACACATTTTGTGTCACACGTAGATATTTAAACCAAAGAATAGGTAACAAAATGTTAACAAGACCTTCAAGACCTTTTGTTGAAATGTATATACAGAATAATCAGCTTTCAGTGTAATTATTATAATTTCATAAGTAAAATAAGAAAACCTTGAATGGTAAGATTGGACTAAGTTTGATTTAAAATGCAATAACAGTGTTTTACCCATAGACTGTCTGTAGTAAGTGCTCTTTTGCTGCCATCTAGTGGTACAATGACAAAACTTGAAGGACTTTAAATGTTGTATATTGGTTTAGAATCATGTCACGTGTCTGAATAACTGAGGTTTTAAGTTTTATGCAATCCTGCTACACAGTATGTTTTACCCGCTACACGCTATATTTTGTATCTGTCTATATCATCTTAATTTGTTGTAATTCCACTACTATTTTAATATTATAATAGTAGGAAAACCTATTATAGTTATGAATACTAATATAGTATTATTCATACTATGATTATAGTATACATAGATATGCACATACTATTTTATATTGTATTGCTATTATTTATCTTTTAAAATATAATGTATTATTTTATTCTATAATATTGTATAGAATTTGTACTATTTTAATAATGTGTAATTCATTCTTTTTTATTAACGTTTTTATTCACTTTTATATAGATGGGCTACTGCTGTACATTATTGTTTGTTATTGTTTACTGTCAACTCTTCAAGAGGTAAGATCTGGAGCAACTCTAACACTTCACAACGTACATGGAAACAAACAAAACTGTAAGAACAAAGAGGATTCCAGCACTACTTGTGATAAAGGAGATACAATTATTGATAATACAGCTCTTTTTGTACTATAAAATATTCAGCTTCCTTTAATACTGGAGTTTTTCATGCCGTAAAATTATAATAAGTTCATAAATATAAGTTCATAATACTGTTTTTTTATCCGAGACAGTTGCATCTGTTTATTTATTTATTTATATATATATATATATATATATATATATATATATATATATATATATATATATATATATATATATATATATATATATATATATATATTAGTTTAAAAATACAATGCAAATATCGTCAACTATAATTGTGACTAGTCGAAACGGTTATCTCTTATTACCATTATATCTATACGGATACATGACGCATATTTTAGAGATATCTTCATTGAGTTTTGACTAGTCAAAATACATTTACAGAGATCTCGAATTTCTAATTTTCATTCTGACTATTCAAATTATAATTATCACTCGTCAAAATATAATTAGAAATATCTTTAAATATATTTATAGATAGTAAGAATAAAGGTTGAAATGCTAAAAAGGCTTGCCATAGGCGGCCGCATTTACGTTAACCGTGGCAGGCGCATTTAGCTGTGGCAGGTATCCATTTTACCCCTGCAGCCAGTATGTCAAAAACTTATACAACGTCCACACTTATTTGTATATTGTTATCACCGGGACTAAACCGAAAAGTGAATGAATGAATCTCTGGTATTAAGCAGTGGGTTAACATAACACTTCACCTGAAACCCTGAAAAATAATGACGATTACCTACATCACAACCATCTTGGATCACCTTGGGAACCCGCGTTCTAATAATGACGTTACAGAACGCGGGGTTCTCAGGCGCACACACACACACAGTTTTCAGTAGTAATCTTCCAATTAGTTCAAGCACAAAAAGTATTTACAGCTGTCAGATCGAGTTTGTGAAAGAAGCTCAGTGCGAGAATTATCGAGATTTATCAGCTTTGCTATTTTGAATTTCCATATTTACTTGTTGTTGAAACTAACAGAAATGGAGTACATTTGGAAGATGATTGGTTTTTTTAAGGGGGAAACAAGCAATTGTTCCCGCCCTGAAGCAGAAAACACCAGCTCAGGTGAGTTTACTATGACAAGACTCTTCATTTCTCCAGTTCTAATTTAATAAATGTGGTCCTTAAAATACAGTTATACACAAAATACACAAAACCTGCAGTGGTAATTGTCTAGTACTGTGTTGTTTTTGTCGTGTAGTTTTGTTGTATGTAATATTCCTGTAATGAACTGTATAACTTTTATATATCTCTGGTATTTACCACAGTATTTTGTGTACTGTAATATTCTCCAGGTAAAATGTGGTATTTCACATTTTTGTAGTATTTACCACAGGACTTTTTGTATTGTATGTAATATTCCTGTTGTATTCTTGTGGCAATGAGTTGATATATTGCCTCATGAAAACAACAGAAAAATCACATGCATAACTGTAAATTGTTGTGATACTCCACTATAGAAAGTATGTCACAGATAATCACTTGTCATTGTCTTCTAGGAACATTTTAATACCATAAAGAATATAAAATCTATTTATGTTGCGAAAATTGAATAAAAGGTTTATTGTATTTAATCCACTTTAGGAAGCAGAGACAGAAAAAGAAAAGTCGATGAAGCTTTCCAGGATGACGAAAATCAGGAGGACTTGATGCCGGCAAAACGCCGTAAACCAGCACAGTTCCCTGATGACAGTAAAGAACCCAGCACCAGCTCAGGTCAGTTTACTTCCACAAGAACACACTTTTCTACAGCTTTGTTAAAGAGATATACTTCACCAAAAATTTTAATTCTGTCATCATTTACTCACACTTTACTTGTTCTAAGCCTTTTTTATTTTCTTTTTTTCTGTCAACCAAAATAGATGATATTTTGAAGAAAGCTGGAAACCTGTCTTTATTGAATTCCATAGTATTTGTTTTCCTGTCGGGGTTGAGGGGGGCTGGTGTTTGTGGGAGTGGAGATTGGCGGGAGTCTGATAATAATCATTAAAAAAAAAAAAAACTAATTACATATGCAGTGTAAAACTAGCACTCAAAAAGCATAAATCTGGTAAAAATTGGTAAAACAACAGGCAATATATATTAACTTAAGGGGAGAAAGCCGGTAGTTCGATATGAAATCAGACATTGAGGAACCCCCATATAGCCAAAATGGCCTGATCCTCATTTCATAATTTACCTCTGTTAATATTCAGCTGAGAGATTGGTAGTTGCAAAGTTTTGACTATTTAGGGTCACCCTATACCGAGTAGTAATGAATGAATGCAGATTACCAAAATAAGTGATCATCTATAATTAACCCTTCCATATTTTGATCCACTTTAGGATGCAGAGGCAGAAAAAGAAAAGCCAAGGAAGCTTTTCAGGATGATGAAGATCAGGAGGACTTGATGCCGGCAAAACGCCATAAACCAGCACAGTTCCCTGATGACAATGAAGAACCCAGCACCAGCTCAGGTCAGTTTACCATGACAAGACCCTTCATTTCTCCAATTCTACTATGATCAATTTGGTCCTTAAAATACAGATTGTAAAGTCGAACACTATCACATGACTGTTGTTAATTATTGTGATTCAGAAAGAGTGCCATGGGTAATAATTTAAAGCCATCTCTCACCAAAATATCCTGTGGTATTTCATATGATCAATAGAAGAACAAAAAACTGGAGTGGTAATTGTGTAGTACTGTGCTGTTCTTGTGTAAGGTATTGTTGCATGTAATATTTCTGTAATGTTCTTACAGTAATTAGTAGTATTGCTTTAATATGTTTGTAATTTTTACAACAATACTTTGTGTACTGTAGTAGTGTCCATTTTAATGTGGTAATAATTTAACATTTTTGTAGATTTTACCACAGGGTTTTGTTGTACTGTATGTAATATTCCTGGAATTTTGTGGTAATAAATTGATATTAGCACATGAAAACAACAGAAAAATCACATGCATAACTCTAAATTGTTGTGATACTCCACTACAGAAAGTGCTGTGGTGATCCTGTCATATTTTGCTCAGCTTATTTGTTCTGTGGTAAATTAATTTTGTTCAGCAGGACAGTAGGATCAGTAAAGCCCCACTGAAGCCCAAGTTAAGTGTTAAATTGGGTTTATGCGACCGTTCAATTACACAAATGTGTAAAATGCCTACAAACAACCACAGTGTCTAAAAATCCTTTTGTCTGGAAAAAACTCTGTCACAGAGAACATTTGAATACAATAAAGATGATAAAATCTATTTATGTTATGAACATTTTATGAAAACCAAATTTTGTATATAATCCACTTTAGGAGGCACAAAAAGAAAACTCCAGGTGACTTTTCAGGATGATCAGGAGGACTTGATGCCGGCAAAACGCCGTAAACCATCACAGTTCCCTGATGACAGTGATGAACCCAGCACCAGCTCAGGTCAGTTTACTACCACAAGAACACACTTTTCTACAGCTTCGTTAAACCAAAAAAAGATGATATTTTGAAGAAAGCTGGAAACCTGTCTTCATTAAATTCCATAGTATTTTTTTCCTGTCGGGGTTGAGGAGGGCTGGTGTTTGTGGGAGTGGAGATTGGCGGGAGTCTGATAATAATCATTAAAAAAAAAGACATATGGAGTGCAAAACTAGCACTCAAAAAAGCATAAATCTGGTAAAAATTGGTAAAACAACAGGCATTATATATTAACTTAAGGGGAGAAAGCGAAAGCCGGTAGTTCGATGTGAAATCAGACATTGAGGAACCCTCATATAGCCAAAATGGCCTGATCCTCATTTCATAATTTACCTCTGTTATTATTCAGCTGAGAGATTGGTCGTTGCAAAGTTTTGACTATTTAGGGTCACCCTATACCAAGTAGTAATGAATGAATGAAGATTACTAAAATAAGTGATCATCTGTAATTAACCCTTCCATATTTTGTTCCACTTTAGGATGCAGAGGCAGAAAAAGAAAAGCCAAGGAAGCTTTTCAGGATGATGAAGATCAGGAGGACTTGATGCCGACAAAACGCCATAAACCAGCACAGTTCCCTGATGACAGTGATGAACCCAGCACCAGCTCAGGTCAGTTTACAATGACAAGACCCTTCATTTCTCCAATCCTACTATGATCAATTTGGTCCTTAAAATACAGTTTGTTAAGTTGAGCAATATCACATGACTGTCATTACCATCGCCATCTCTCACAAAAATATCCTGTGGTATTCCATATGATAAAACAGAAAAACAAAAAAACTGGAGTGGTTATTGTGTAGTACTGTGCTGTTCTTGTGTAAGGTATTGTTGCATGTAATATTTCTGTAATGTTCTTACAGTAATTAATAGTATTGCTTTAATATGTTAGTAATTTTTACAACAATACTTTGTGTACTGTAGTAGTGTCTAGGTTAATGTGGTAATAATTTAACATTTTTGTAGGTTTTACCACAGGGTTTTGTTGTACTGTATGTAATATTCCTGGATTCTTGTGGTAATGAGTTGATATTGCCACATGAAAACAACAGAAAAAGCTTAAATCTCTTTGAATAAACAAGCTCTTATCTAATTCATTTGATTATTTCTTCATTTAGTTTCAAACAACTAGAATAAATCATTTAACAGAACTAAACTCGTTCTATTCTTTTCCATAAGACATGTTTCTGTTTTGCAAATCCAACAAGTAGCTTGTTTCCTTTTTTTGAGTGTAATGAGTTAATATTGCCTCATGAAAACAACAGAAAAATCACATGCATAGCTCTAAATTGTTGTGATACTCCACTACAGAAAGTGCTGTGGTGATCCTGTCATATTTTGCTCAGCTTATTTGTTCTGTGGTAAATTTATTTTGTTCAGCAGGACAGTAGGATCAGTAAAGCCCCACTAAATCCCAACTTAAAGTGTTAAATTGGGTTTATGCGAAATGTGTAAAATACTTAAAAGCAATTACAGTGTCTAAAAAATTATTTTGTCTGTAGAAACTCTGTCTCAGATATAATCACTTGTTAATTGTTTTTAAAGAAAATCTTAATACAATAAAGATTATAAAATCTATTTATGTTAACAAAATTTTATAAAAAAAAAAAATTATTGTATCTAATCCACTTTAGGAGGCAGAAAAAGAAAACTCGAGGTGACTTTTCAGGATGATCAGGAGGACTTGATGCCGGCAAAACGTTGTGAACCATCACAGTTCCCTGATGACAATGAAGAACCCAGCACCAGCTCAGGTCAGTTTACTAACACAAGAACACACTTTTCTACAGCTTTGTTAAAGAGATATACTTCACCAAAAATGAAAGTTCTGTCATCATTTAGTCACGCTTTACTTGTTCCAAACCTTTTGTATTTTCTTTTTTCTGTCAACCAAAATAGATGATATTTTGAAGAAAGCTGGAAACCTGTCTTCATTGAATTCCATAGTATTTGTTTTCCTGCTGTGGAAGTCAATGATTAGAGGGTTTCAGCTTTCTTCAAAATATATTCTTTTAGTAATAATACTCTCATAAAGGTTCGGAACCACTTGAGGAGGAGTAAATTGTGAGTAAAACATGACATGCAGAAAACATAAATCTGGTAGAAGTTGGTGTAAAAACAGGCTATATATCAACTTAAGGGGAGAAAACCAGTCGTTTGATGTGAAATCAGACATTGAGGAACCCTCATATAGCCAAAATGGCCTGATCCTCGTTTCGTAATTTTCCTCTGCAAATATACTGAGAGATTGGTAGTTGCTAAGCTGCGACTATTCGGCGTCACCCTATACCGAGTAGTAATATGAATGCAGATTACCAAAATAAGTGATCATCTATAACTAATAGGGATGTAACGGTATTGTAAATACCGTCATACCGCAATATTAATTTTTTTCGATATTACCGTAGTCGCATGACTCGGTAAAACTATAGGTCTTCTGAGAAAATTTGCTCAGGCGAATGAAGCGAACGGGAGGTACCGGAAACTACAATTCCCATCAGCCCAGGCTTGGCCATAATCCCTTGCGGTCTGTTGTCGCTACAGATCCAGTAATGCGGAAATGGAGTGTGCTGCTAGAAGCGGGGATCAAAAAGAGCTGGGTGTTGTCGCCGCACGCGTACTGAATAGTGGTGTTGTCGCGCGAGTTCTTATCAGCTGTGTTGTCGCGCGAGTTTTTATCAGCTGTGTTGTCGCGCGCGTACTGTAAAGCGGGGACGGAGGGTATGTCGCGTCGCGGGGGCACTTTTGATCATTTTGGAAGGGAACTTTCTATCCAAGACTAAAAAGGGCATGTGCACTGCACAGGTTGACCCTTGTGTGTGCACGTGCCTGCAAGTTGGGGAATAGGACTAATAATCAGTCATGGGGACTGCAGAAACACAGCACACTGTTCAGATTGATGCAGACATGAGATCTCTATCTCACTCATGGTTTGTCCTCTCAAGTTGGGGAAAGACAATGCACAACGTTACCCACTGCTGTCAACCTGGGCCAAGTCATATCTCTCTGTCCCAGAAACCTCAGTCCCAAATGAGAGGGTTTTTTTCTGTTGTAGGGGACATTGTAAATACCCAGAGATACCAGCTTTTACCAGATTATAGTTGTATGATAATTTTCCTTAAAACCCATCTCTATCTAAGTGAGTGAGTGATTAAATGTTGAATGTGATGAGTTTTCAACACTACTAAATTGAAACTTAATTTTTTTTACATGGTTTAATATTTTTTTGTTATTAAAATTGAAGTTCCTGTTTCAAAGCTTACAGATAGATGACTAATTTGTATGTCATTGACACTTTTGGCACTTTTTTGGAGTATTTTCATAAGTTTTGTTTTTTCCTGTAAATGATTCAATAAATACCGTACCGTGACATTCATACCGAGGTATTACCGTACCGTGAAATTCTGATACCGTTACATCCCTAATAACTAACCCTTCCATATTTTCATCCACTTTAGGATGCCGAGGCAGAAAAAGAAAAGCCAAGAAAGCTTTTCAGGATGATGATGATCAGGAGGACTTGATGCCGGCAAAACGCCATAAACCAGCACAGTTCCCTGATGAAGGTGATGAACCCAGCACCAGCTCAGGTCAGTTTACTACCACAAGACCCTTCATTTCACCACTAAATTTGGTCCTTAAAATACAGATTGTTAAGTTGAGCAATATCACATCACTGTCGTTACTGTTTGTGGTTCAGAATGAGTGTCATAGGTAATAATTTAAAGCCATCTCTCACAAAAATATCCTGTGGTATTCCATATGATAAAACAGCATAACCCAAATAACTGGAGTGGTAATTGTGTAGTACTGTGTTGTTTTGTGTAAGGCATTGTTGTATGTGATTTTCTTGTAATATTCTTGTGGTAATGAGTTAATATTGGCACATGAAAACAACAGAAAAATTACATGCATAGCTCTAAATTGTTGTGATACTCCACTAAAGAAAGGGCTTTGGTGATCCTGTCATATTTTTCTCAGCTTATTTGTTCTGTGGTAAATTTATTTTGTTCAGCAGGACAGTAGGATCAGTAAAGCCCATTTTTAAAAGGGATATCACAAGGATAGGAGTGTCAAATTGGGTTTATGCAACCGTTTAATGACACAAATGTGAAAAATGCATAGAAACAACCACATTGTCTTTAAAATCTTTTTGTTTGAAGAAACTCTCTTGTCACAAATTATAATCACTTGTCATTGTCTTCTAGGAAAATGTTAATTAAGTATAAAACATCAAATCTATTTATAATTTGAAAATAAAACATTTGTTGTATCTAATCCATTTTAGGACGCAGAGGCGGAAAAAGAAAAGCCAAGAAAGCTTTTCAGGATGATGATGATCAGGAGGACTTGATGCCGGCAACACGCCGCAAACCAACACAGTTCCCTGATGACAGTGAAGAACCCAGCACCAGCTCAGGTCAGTTTACTACCACAAGAACACATTTGCAACCATTCGATGACACAACTATATACAACTAATATATAATACATAGAAGCAACCACAATGTCTTTTGGTTTGAAGAAACTCTGTTACAGATTATAATCACTTGTCATTGTTTTCTAAGAAAATGTTAATAAAACATAGAATATCACATTTATTTACATTATAAAAATTGAATAAAAAGTTTATTGTATTTAATCCACTTTAGGGGGCAGAGGCAGAAAAAGAAAAGCCAAGAAAGCTTTTCAGAATGATGATGATCAGGAGGACTTGATGCCGGCAAAACGCCATAAACCAACACAGTTCCCTGATGAAAGTGATGAACCCAGCACCAGCTCAGGTCAGTTTACTACCACAAGACCCTTCATTTCTCCACTAAATTTAGTCCTTAAAATACAGATTGTAAAGTTGAGCAGTATCACATCACTGTCGTTACTGTTTGTGGTTCAGAAAGAGTGTCATAGGAAATAATTCAATGCCATCTTTCACAAAAATATCCTGTGGTATTCCATATGATAAAACAGCATAACCCAAATAACTGGAGTGGTAATTGTGTAGTACTGTGTTGTTTTTGTGTAAGGTATTGTTGTCTGTAATTTTCTTGTAATATTCTTGTGGTAATGAGTTAATATTGGCACATGAAAACAACAGAAAAATCACATGCATAGCTCTAAATTGTTGTGATACTCCACTAAAGAAAGGGCTTTGGTGATCCTGTCATATTTTTCTCAGCTTATTTGTTCTGTGGTAAATTTATTTTGTTCAGCAGGACAGTAGGATCAGTAAAGCCCATTTTTAAAAGGGATATCACAAGGATAGGAGTGTCAAATTGGGTTTATGCAACCGTTTAATGACACAAATGTGAAAAATGCTTAGAAACAACCACATTGTCTTTAAAATCCTTTTGTTTGAAGAAACTCTCTTGTCACAGATTATAATCACTTGTCATTGTCTTCTAGGAAAATGTTAATTAAGTATAAAACATCAAATCTATTTATAATTTGAAAATAAAACATTTGTTGTATCTAATCCATTTTAGGACGCAGAGGCAGAAAAAGAAAAGCCAAGAAAGCTTTTCAGGATGATGATGATCAGGAGGACTTGATGCCGGCAACACGCCGCAAACCAACACAGTTCCCTGATGACAGTGAAGAACCCAGCACCAGCTCAGGTCAGTTTACTACCACAAGAACACACTTTTCTTCAGCTTCGTTAAAGAGAAATACTTTTCTGTGGTAAATTAATTTTGTTCAGCAGGATCACTAAAGCCCATTTTTGTTAGAGATATATCATGAATAGGAATGTTAAATTGGGATTTGCAACCATTGATGACACAGCTATATAAAATGCATAGAAGCAACCACAATGTCTTTTGGTTTGAAGAAACTGTTACATATTATAATCACTTGTCATTGTTTTGTAAGAAAATGTTAATTAAGTATAAAACATCAAATCTATTTATAATTTGAAAATAAAACGTTTGTTGTATCTAATCCATTTTAGGACGCAGAGGCAGAAAAAGAAAAGCCAAGAAAGCTTTTCAGGATGATGATGATCAGGAGGACTTGATGCCGGCAACACGCCGCAAACCAACACAGTTCCCTGATGAAAGTGAAGAACCCAGCACCAGCTCAGGTCAGTTTACTACCACAAGAACACATTTGCAACCATTCGATGACACAACTATATACAACTAATATATAATACACAGAAGCAACCACAATGTCTTTTGGTTTGAAGAAACTCTGTTACAGATTATAATCACTTGTCATTGTTTTCTAAGAAAATGTTAATAAAACATAGAATATCACATTTATTTACATTATAAAAATTGAATAAAAAGTTTATTGTATTTAATGTACTTTAGGGGGCAGAGGCAGAAAAATACAAATGGAGGAAGCTTTTAAGGATGATGAAGATCAGGAGGACTTGATGCCGGCAACACAGCATAAACCAACACAGTTCCCTGATGGAAGTGATGAACCCAGCACCAGCTCAGGTCAGTTTACTTCCACAAAACACACTTTTCTTTAGCTCCACTTTCAGTAAAGAGATAGTTTTCTGTCTCATCACTGCTGACAATGAACTGAAAAGTTTCCGACAACTTTCAAATACATGTAACTGAGATAACCTTCAGGTTAGAGACTATTTCAATAAGAGCACAAGAGATTCAGAAAATATAGAACCAACATCAGTGTGGGTATTTGCAGAAACTTACAAAAAGAAGGTGAATAAGAAATTAGTATCAATAAACTATTCCTGTCTGACATCAGCAAAGAAACACTCAGCCATGTATATCAAATAGAAATGGGAAAAGGAAGCTAATGTAATTATAAGAAAAGAGGTATGGTTATCTATGTGGAAAACACAGATGATCACAATTAACCCAGATTCAAGGGAATTTATTTGGAAAAAATAAATATTTTCCAACTTGTAATAAAAAATGGTGAATGCTGGAGAAAATGTGGAAATGCAATGGCCGATCATTTTCACGTAGTTTAATATTGTAATATTATTCACACATTTTGGCAAGATCTGAAAATAGAGATAAAAACAATAATGGGATTGAATCTGTAATGTAATTTTAAAACTATGTACATGGAAAATAATTCTTCAAAATAACAAAAAATTATACATATCTCCTTATTACACTGCTTGTAGTGCTGTGCGTCATTTGTTTAACCCTTTAAGGTTACGTGCTGGCTGACTGACTGACAGGTGCGTGATGTGTGAGGCCAGCAAACACGATGTATAGCTGTTTCACTTTACTTCAGGACACATTAATACCGCTCTGTAGGTCTTCAAAAATATTCCTAGCAAATCTAATAAATATTGGAGACATACTTGTTAAATAAATGCACTATATCGTTCTTCAGCAGCGTTTATTTGACAGCGCACAAGAAGATCTGCACTTAAGCAGCATATTTGAGGGGTTGTGCAAGAAGTTTTGTGCATGAGCAGAGGAAATCAGCGCGCAAGCAAAAAGATTGGCATGCTTGAAAGCTATTACATAATTGCGATCTCAAGTTGTAATACTGCGCTCACGACATTTGTCATTGTAATAACGCCACAGGTAGTTAGTAGATCTGTATAAAAAAGGCCTGCTTTCACAGCTGGAAAAAATCCTACAGGAAACACTGCTTAGGAATTTAAATAAGATTGTATCCAGTAAAGATATATATGAGTCCAGATGCAAAACCCTCTAAACCCATCAGACCACTTTTTTTGTAATAAGCATTCTCTATCAAACACCTATAATTAGGTTCAAACGAGTCATTTTCTAGATAATGAAAAGGTTATTGGCTAGTAAATGAAATAACTTTTTTTTTTTCAAAAATGTCACTTTAGACAATTCTTTGGTTTTTAACAAGGTATATTTTCTTTTGCGTTAAAACCAGCTAAATCCACTTGTGCTTTTTATGCAAAACCCTGTAAATCCACAAATTGGGACAAAAAAGTATAATTTGTTGCAAAATCACTAAAGAAGCAATTAGAAATTATTTTACCAAACAATAAACACATACACAAACCTCCTACAATTAAAAATACAGAAATCTGTCAAGTAAGTGGCAGTTCATTCCGCTGTGGTAACCCCTGATAAACCAGGGACTATAAGGAAATCTGTCAAGTAAGTGCATTAATCAATAACATTAAAATTGACATTACTTACATCTTAACATTATCATTTCTTAATTCTTATCATTATCTTAACTTCTTTCGTGAAACAATGTTGCCGTTTAATGTAAAGTAATTCAGATACATTTAAAGTAGCGTCACTGCGTAAAAAACATGAATGCATGCTGCACTTCTGACTGTAAAGTGTGTTTTCTTTTTCTTATAATGCACAGAGTTTTGAGGCAAGGGACATTTTCATTTGCCATTCACTGACATTCAGACAGGCTCATGAACTTCATCAAACTCCATCTTTTAAAATCTAAATTAATAAAACAGTCTGCTCATAAAAGCCCGCGTATCAGAGCGCTGTTACATTGAAAACATGATTCGATTCACAGCTTCTGATTGGTTCTCGGGACATAGCGGGTTTTGCTGTCAAAGGCAAGTGGCGTTTAAAAGCTTTTGCAAACAAACTGTTATTTCTGAATGTGTGGATGCTGGGATTTAGATGAACATGTACTATGTGCCTAAAGCATTTGCTTTATGTCTTTAGCTCATTTTTGGCGGAAGTTACGTTAAGCGGCTTTTGCATCTGAGCCCTTCATATATAAAAAAAGAAATAGTTCAGCCAAAAGTGAAGATGCTGAAATTGTTTGTTGCCTATACACAGCTTGACACAAACAGATATGCTGATAATGAGACTGAACGCTATGAATGCACATGCCCTGATCTGCTCATCCACAGAATAGGCAAAGCATTATTGTAGACAAAGAATCAGGAGACTAAAATGTAGTTAAAAAGATATAAAATAACCAGAATTAATTTGTTATAAACCACTACTTTGAGCAATTCCTTCATTAGATCCAGAGTTCAGAGCCCATGCTTTCAGGCAAGTTGCCTGTCAGATTCTGCTTGTGTCAAGCTGTTTTCATTGATGAAATCAACACTGAGAATATAAATATTGTACAAGTAAAATAAGCAAAACGTATTGTGAGATTCTTATTGGTTAACACACACACACACACACACACACACACACAAAAACAGTTTGAAGTGTTAGTTGTTGTTGAGTGATGTGACATGAATTATTGACACTCCCTGCTTCTTTTTTTGGTTAATCTTTTACCATTTGAAAGTGCCTTCACATTTTTAATAGTTGAAAATATTATAAAATATAACAGATATTGTGAAAGATTAAATCCCTGCTGCCTAGATGCTTGTCTGACAGTCACAGATCATGGAGAGTGAAACTTAAATGTCAAGGAGGGTGAATTTGTTCAAGCATGTCAAAATATTTACCAAAAACATTTTTATTTTCAGTTACAGCATTAATTACATGAACGCATGCTATATACCGACTGAGGGGGAGAAAACCAGTGGTTCGATGTGAAATCAGACATTGCGGAACCCCTTTATAGCCAAAATGGCCTGATCCTCATTTCATAATTTACCTCTGCAAATATTCGACTGAGAGATTGGTAGTTGCGAAGTTACTGAGTAGTAATGAATGAATGCAGATTACCAAAATAAGTGATCATCTTTAAATAACTTCCATATTTTGATCCATTTTAGGATGCAGAGGCAGAAAAAGAAAAGCCAAGAAAGCTTTTCAGAATGATGAAAATCAGGAGGACTTGATGCCGGCAAAACGCCATAAACCAACACAGTTCCCTGATGACAGTGAAGAACCCAGCACCAGCTCTGGTCAGTTTACTACCACAAGAACACACTTTTCTTCAGCTTCGTTAAAGAGATATACTTTTTTTGTGGTAAATTAATTTTGTTCAGCAGGAAAAAGAAAAATGGAGGAAGCTTTTAAGGATGATGAAGATCAGGAGGACTTGATGCCGGCAACACAGCATAAACCAACACAGTTCCCTGATGAAAGTGAAGAACCCAGCACCAGCTCAGGTCAGTTTACTTCCACAAAACACACTTTTCTTTAGCTCCACTTTCAATAAAGAGATAGTTTTCTGTCTCATCACTGCTGACAATGAACTGAAAAGTTTCCAACAACTTTCAAATACATGTAACTGAGATAACCTTCAGGTTAGAGACTATTTCAATAAGAGCACAAGAGATTTAGAAAATATAGAACCAACATCAGTGTGGGTATTTGCAGAAACTTACAAAAACAAGGTGAATAAGAAATTAGTATGTATATGAATAGAAATTGAAAAAGGAAGCTATATACTTCACCAAAAATTCTGTCATCATTTTCTCACACTTAACTTGTTCCAAACCAGTCGGTGCCAATAGCCTAGTGGTTAAGTGTGCCGTCATATAGCACCATGGTGCTCATGGCGACCCGAGTTCGATAACTGACTCGAGGACCTATGCTGACCCTTCCCCTCTCTCTGGTCCTAATACTTTCCTGTCTGTCCTCCACTATTCTATCCCAGTAAAAGGTGAAAAAAACATAATTATATACTTGTTCCAAACCTTTATGATTTTCTTTTTTTTCTGTCAACCAAAAATGATGATATTTTAAAGAAAGCTGGAAATCTGTCTTCATTGAATTCCATAGTGTTTGTTCTCCTGCTGTGGAAGTCATTGGTTAGAGAGTTTCAGCTTTCTTCAAAATATATTCTTTTGAGTTTACCAGAAAAAGTAAACATAAAGGTTTAGAACCACCTGAGTGAGAGTAAATTGTGAATAAAATTTATTTTTGGTGCTTAAAATTCCACTTTGTAAAGTAAAGAGTGAAGTGTTTTAATCAAATGACAAAGAACCAAACAAAATTAGTAAATAAAAATAAATAACTAAGTAGTAGTTCTGACCCTGAATCAGGATTAACATAGTCAAATGTTAATTTACCAATCTTATCTGTATTCGGGTTGATGTTTGTGGGAGTGGAGATTGGCGGGGGTCTAATAATAATAATAAAAAAAATAAATAATCACATATGGAGTGCAAAACTGACACTCAAAGCATAAATCTGGTAAATATTCATGGCTTTTTAAAATCATGAATGCTGGGGGATTCTTTCACTTCATTTGGGAGACAATTCCAAACTTATGGAGCATAGAGCCTAAAATAGTCCTGCCAGATCGCATCAGGAATACAGAGTGAAATTCTAAAAGTCCAGCGCTAGAAGAGCGTATAGCAAACGGTTTGGATTATATTTTGATAAGCAGTCACTAAAGGGGTGAAAACCAGTAGTTCGATGTGAAATCATGTGGAACCCCCATATAGCCAAAATAGCCTGATCCTCATTTCGTAATTTACCTCTGCAAATATTCAGCTGGGAGATTGGTCGTTGTGAAGCTTTGACTAATCGGGTTCACCCTATACTGAGTAGTAATATGAATGAACGCAGTAGATCTGCGCAATTAATCATAAAAAGATTGCGATCTTGATTCGACCCCCTAGACGATCTTAATCCAGCATTTCAACGATTCTGTCAATCATATTTTCAAGTTCAGGAGAGAAGCAATGATGGCCGCACAAGTCCTCACATTGTTTTACATACGTTGTTCAGCAACATGGACACCTCCAAATGGTGTTAAAAGTCACATGCTGTATTTATAAGATACAATTCAACTCAAAATGTCATTTCTTTTTCATGTAATGTATTTGCAACTGCAAAATCACTTGTGACGTGAGCTGACCGTCAGCTGTTACCAAAGGAAGGGAGGGAATGTAGGCGCACGCCTCTGAGTGAAGTTTACTTAGTGAACAGAACCTGCATAAGCTGTGAATAACAGGTAATAAAGTTGTAAATAACAGTTTGTGGCACAGAGTGATCGTTTGGAAGTCGCGCGGGCAGTGAACCGCTCTTAGTAGTGAAAATGAAACCGAAAGCGTGCACAGGGTTGCCAGCCCAAACAGTATCCAAAACCAACCGAATTGAAAAAATACCCACCCAGTCTTCTGTATTCACGAAAATGACGTCAGTGACAGATTTTAAGCAGAAAACGACAGATTGTAAGCATATGTCTGAAACAATAATTCAACATCAGAACTATCATCAGCATTGATGACCAGGACAAATCTAAAGTCTGTTCAAGTCCACCATTCCAAGTCTATACAAAATTAAGCATTTTAACTAACAGTACAGATACACAAAGCCTATTGCTGTTTTACCACATGTTTGAGAATGACAATAATCATAGCCCACTCATATTAACCTTTATTTTACATCTACAGACTCGTGAGAAAATCCTGATCTTTATTTTAGGCAAAAAAAAAAAAAAATTTGCGATTCTCATTTTAGCCAGAATTGTGCAGCTCTAGAATGCAGATTACCAAAATAAGTGATCATCTGTAATTAACCCTTCCATATTTTCCACTTTAGGACGCAGAGGCAGAAAAAGAAAAGTCGAGGAAGCTTTTCAGGATGATGAAAATCAGGAGGACTTGATGCTGCCACCTCAGTTCCCTGATGAAAGGGATGAACCCAGCCCCAGCTCAGGTCAGTTTACAATGACAAGACCCTTCATTTCTCCAATTCTACTATGATAAATTTGGTCCTTAAAATACAGATTGTTAAGTTGAGGCAGTATCACATGACTGTCGTTGCTGATTGTGATTCAGAAAGAGTGCCATGGGTAATAATTTAAAGCCATCGCTCACAAAAATATCCTGTGGTATTCCATATGATAAATAGAAGAACAAAAATCTGGAGTCGTAATTGTGTAGTACTGTGTTGTTTTTGTGTAAGGTATTGTTGCATGTAATATTTCTGTAATGTTCTTGCAGTAATTAATAGTATTGCTTTAATGTGTTTTTAATATTTACAACAATACTTTGTGTACTGTAATATTCTCCAGGTAATATGTGGTATTAAATTCACATTTTTGTAGGTTTTACCACTGGGTTTTGTTGTACTGTATGTAATATTCTTGTGGTAATAAGTTAAAGTTTAAAGTTTAAAATACTTTTGTTAGAAGAAACGGTAACAGATTCTAATCACTTGTTCAAATAAAATAAAAATTAGAATATGAAATGTATTTATATTATAAAAATGATGAAACTTTTTATATATTTAATCCACTTTAGTTGAAGAAGCTTCTCAGGTTGATGAAGATCAGGAGGACTTGATGCCGGCAGCAAGCAGTGAACCATCACAGTTTCCTGATGAAATTGAAGAACCCGGCACCAGCTCAGGTCAGTTTACTTTGATAAAAACAATGTAGGTGTGTTTACATGGAGCCTTTAAATTGGTTTAAAAGTTTAATCCGAATGATAAATGCTTCATATAAACACCTCAATGGAATAAACATGGTCAAACCAAATGAAATTGTAATCAGTTTGAAAGGGTGGTATAAACCTTGCCATATTTGAGTTTTGTTGGATATATTCAGGAAGCATGTTTTCTTTGAGCTGATCCAATTAAAAGTTCAGTTCGTATATCTGAATGTTTTTGTAGTTTTGAATTAAATAACAAAATTGTGTTCATGTGTAGGAATATTAAAAACTGTGTGTATGGAATTCATCATGATGTGGAATTAGATCAAATCAGTGACATGATAATTGTAAACAAAACCATGAGACCTGTGAAGGTTTAGACCCCTAATAAATAATATCTGTAGCTTAATGTGTGTTTAAGTCATGTAAGTGGAAGTGGGTGGAGTCAGGGGTGAACGCGATTCAAGGAATGTGTATGCTGAAGAATGGAGGTGCTGGAATGGTGTAATAAAAACAAGCTAAAGCTATAAATGATGGGTCCTGTTCATCTCACAATAATAAACCTTTTTTCATTGTAATCCCCTTAAGGAAGCAGAGAAGGAAATGCTGAGCAACATTTTCTGGATGATGACGATGATGATCCATATTTTTGTAGAAGAGACACCGGCCCAGGTCAGTCTTCTATCGCAAGACCTCACATTTCTCCTGTAATTTCTGTAACATGGTATCATGTTTCTCCTGAAAAATCTCCAGTAAATTCTGGATCGTTTTGAATAGTGGTGGGCAGAGCGAGGATTCATGAAAAACTGAAACAGTCAAAGCAAATGTGTCTCTACAGTGAAATCTGTTGGTCTGAAACCGCTTTGACAGAGAAGCAGTTGAGGATTTATAATATGTCGTGTAAAACATTCATTCCATCAAGTGATTGGAGAGTGGATAATGTTCACATCTGGAATGCAGTTGTCATGAGTTTGAATCCAGGGCAAAGCATGTAATAAACATTTAAAATATGTGGTTTCATAGTTTTGTTCTTGTAATGTGTTCGGTCTGACATCTGAATAAACTCTCTGTAAATAAATGCAAAGTTTAAGAGAAAGAGTAGGAAGGTCCACAAGCCAGGATTTGAACTCAGAGCATCTGCAATGTGCTGTAGTTACAGTACATGTTGCCGCACTGCCCACTAGGCTGTGTGCGATTGTGTGGATTTTCAGTCAATCAAATGCAGATTTAGAAAGGATGTCAAGTCTCGGATCACCGAATGTATGTGACGCGTGTGTTTTAGATCAGTGTTTCAATAGTGCTGAGCAAAGGTTATTCACGGTTAATCACGTCTAAATAAAAGTTTGTTTTGACATAATATATGTGCGTGTGTTATATAATATATATGTAGTGTTGGGGATAACGCATTACAAGTAACGTGAGTTACCTAATAATCTTACTTTTCTAAGTAATGAGTAAAGTATTCAGTAAAAATTTTGAGTTACTATTTGAAAAAATGTAAAGCGAGTTACTTCTTAGTTTAATTAATTCACTTTTTAAATAATAAATTGCTGAATTCAAATTAATGTTAAATGAGAATTTTCTCTCAGCAGAAACAGACAGAAACCAACAATGGAGAGTCTTACATTTCAGTGATGGAAATATTCTCATTATTCCCAAAACATGGAAGACAAGGAAAAGGGGCTTATAGTCTCAGTGCTCATTTAACTTCACTAATAAGACAAAAAGTAGGAAAGCATCAGACACATTGCTTTTAGCGTTCATTAATCTGTAAATACAGCATGTATAACTCTGGGGACAGAAAGTTCTCAGAACATAACATTATCCTACATTAGTATTGATATTTAATGTGTTTTTTAAAGGAGTGGTCCAGAATGTAATTTTAAGGCTTGGTTGTGTTAATAAGATGCAAAGCAATGTGTGCTCATGTTTCACTTGAAGGAAATCATCTTATTTTTTCATAAATCTCACTTTGATTCTAAACAGCTACTCTGCTAACATGAAAACAACTGATATATTTCCTAGTTTCTCTGAAAGGCCCGCCCTCAAGTGACTCTGATTGGTCATCGTCATAATGTACTGCGATTCGCGGATCGGCTCCACGTCACGCCCGTACAAGCACGCACTTTTCTGCTGTTTAAACAGTCAGTCAACTTCCTGCCTGCTCTCTAAAATAAAATCTGACAAGTGTCTGTAACAAGTAAAAATGGGGTGCAGCTCCTTTGAGAGACCTTGCCTTTGTGTGTGTCTATGTGTGTGTGTGTGTGTGTGTGTGTGTGTGTGTGTGTGTGTGTGTGTGTGAATGTGTGAACTTTCTGTAACAAGCGCATGTGCGCGAGACTTTCTTTTTCTCTGATGCTTGGATTAAGTTATTTTCTGTAAGATATCTTGAAAGAAGAATAGAGCACAAGATGTGGGATGTGACCTGTGTGAGCCTTGATTTATTTTTTGCTGCTTCACGAGAGTTAGGAGAGGTATCCTGTGTTTTTAACTTAACGTGTCACACGATGTCTTTCACATATATCCGGAATATGCAGGTGTATGTAATATAAATCATCTACATATCTTTTGCGACTTCATTATCTGAGATGTAAAACGCATGGAAAAGCTGCCAAAAGAGAGTCAATGCAAAGTCTCGTACACACATAGAGAGACACGAACGTGCTGGTGAAGTGTGTGTGTGGGTGTTTATAGCAGTTTGACTGATAAATATGAATTTGTAGCAAAATCTATGTAAATCGTTTGCATGCATGTGTCTATATATATAATAAATATACTATGATTAATCGTGATCAATTTTTTCCCAGCATTAGTTTTGAAACATCTGCGCTTCGGCATCTGGAGGCCAAAATGTCAGTTTTGGCATTTTTAAGTTTTATATTTTTGTCAGTAAGCAAACACAGTTTTATAGCACGCTGAACCTCAACAGAAATATATTCTCCTACTATCACAGTAAGACAAAAACAGAAATGAGCAATCCTGGTAAACTGTCATAATCCTTTTGTTTGTTTTTCAGGATCTCCTCTTGACAAATATGAGCTTGGAAGGAAGCTAGGAAAGGGAATCTATGGCACTGTCTACGTGGCAACACGCAAATCTGATGGAAAAAAGGTAAGTCACTTTTGCTGCACATGTTGTTTACTTAATTTTTTCTTCTTGTAAAGGAAGTGGTGTGCATATGGACACATGTCCATGTTGGATTATACACATGTATTATTGGATTTATTATGATTGTTTTTTTCATTGCTTTGGGGAAAAAATATTAATATTTTGTTTCTTTTGCAGGTTGCCCTGAAATTCGTTTATATGCCGAACTGTTACATAAATCGGAAAGTAAGTAAACACAACACAATGAATATATCTGAATATGTGTTGAATCTATATTAAACACATTATATTATACAGTTATAATTGTGCAGATACATTATACAGTTCACATGCTCTAACCTTTTTCCAATATTTTTCTCTAGCCTGGACGTGTCTTTTACCCGACTTCGGAGGCCAGAATAATGCTTGAACTGAAGAAGCCTTCCTTATGTCCCCACATCATAGAGTTGTATGACTTTTTTGAAGTGGAGGAATATGATGTTTTGGTCATGGAGTACATGCAGCCGAGTATGACCTTGACTGCATTCTTCAGGAGAAACAATGGTCCCTTGACTGAAAGTGTAGCGCGACTCTTGATCCTGCAGATCCTAATTGCATTAGAACACTGCCTGGAGCATGGCATTAACCATAGTGCAATCTATGAAGAAAACATCCTGGTGAATCCAAAGACCCTTCAAGTCAAGTTGATTGGTTTTGGCTGCAGTGATTACATTGCGGGCCACTTAAAACCGCACGCTGGTAAGATGCTTTTCTCTTCACCTCTCCTGCTGAAACCTCTGGTATTGCTGGTCACCGGCAGTTCTAGATTTTACAATTCATGCTGACTGTTATGCTGGAGAATTTGCACTGATTGTTTTTTTATTTTTTAATGCTGCTTATTAATATCCCAGCTTATTGATCTCCTGCTTTTACACTGACCACTTGTAATGAAATAGTTTTGATGGCTTAATTATTATAAATTGCTGTTCTACTCTTCTAACTCACAAATCTGTTGCTTACAGGATTTGACCAAATCTACTGCAAATGTAGGTGGCATTCTCGTCTAGTAGAAGTTGGTTTCTTGAGGAATGCACATTTTGCTCTAGAAGAAAATGTGAAGTGTGTGGCAAGACTCCTGGCAAGGATGGTGAATGGATATTGGCCCCTTCGCTCTATGTTTGAGTATCCAAGATTTCACCCCAGTGTATCCAAAGGTGAGACAATAACTCAACATAAAGTGCTGTTCAGATATAATTGGACAGTGTTGTCAAGACTGTAAAAATGTGAAATTAAGTCTAACTTCATATACAGTTTTCATGTTAGGCATGTGAGAACATACAAGATTAATCAATTCTCTCCGTTTCTACAGAATGCAGAGATCTTCTGAAAATGTGCTTCGGTTTCAATGTTGACGATGGACCCACTTTGGAGGATATTATTGATCATAAGTGGTTCAGCAAAAAGATAGACACCTGATGGACAGAAACCACTGGCACACTCTGGTAGGATTATTGACACTTCTGGTGGCACATCTGGAGGGCTTGATCGTGGATATGGTGCAGGTTCAAGTAGGTCACCAGGCAGATGTTTAGACAGCCAACAGGATCAATGCAGAGATTCGTCTATACCTTTAATTAAATGACACAACATCTGATGCACAGAAGCCATTGCGCCTGTTAATATGCTTGGCGACTGGTGTCAGTGGATAGCGGCATGTGCCACTGGAGCTTGTGACGTGCGCTGATGCGTTGCGTCCTGTGTCACTGAGATTGTCGCAGTACATGTCGCTGTGTGGCTCCTCTAGTGGTAGAAGTTACTGTTTCACACACCCCTCTTGACTTTGTTGTTGTTTCTCCCCAGCTGTGACCTTGCTTCACTCAGATATCAGCCTGCTGTTTTCCTTCAGACATCTTCAGAGCCCCTCTTTTTCTCCTACTCCCTCGCGGAATCCTCCTCAGGTGGTGGAATTTTCCTGCAGTGCCCAGCGTGCACCCACGTCGCCCGCTCTGCGACCTTCACCGCTGTCTCAGTGGTCAGTAGCATTTGAAATGGACCCAGCCAACGTTTCGCTCTCCAGCTCTTTCTCCTCAGGTCCCTTATCACCACGAAATCGCCAGGCCTCAGATTGTGTAGTGGTCTCTCAGCTGCCTTCCCCAATGCGGCCTTTACCTGCACACAAACATTGGACAACACATGAGACATATCTTACAGTAATTCAACATGTCATCCTCACACACATCTGTTGAGGGCAGCTGCTGTTTACCCCCATTCACACCTACACACGGTGGTCTGCCAAAGAGAATTTCAAATGGGCTCAAATTCATTTTTGATCTTTTTCTCATTCTCATGTACATTAGGACAATGGGTAAAGCTTGAACCCATAGAAGCCCTGTGTCTTCACAACATTTTGCCAATTTGTTTTTTTCACAATACCATTTTCTCTCTCAACAGCTCCACCTGAAGCTGAATGGTAACTGCAATGTGTTCTCAAATCAATTTCCAAATATTGGCCCACTTGTTTGATTGCTTCATTAACAAAATGGGTACCATTATCTGAGCTTATTTTTTGTGGTATTCCCCATCTCGGCACGATTTCAGTCAGTAACGCTTTTGCTACCGCAGCCGAATCTTGTTTTGAGGTTGGAAAAACTTCAACCCACTTTGACCACGTCAACCATCACCAAACAATACCTTTTCCCATTGCATGGGGACAATTCAATGAAATCCATTATCAAATATTCAAAAGGCCCCGTTGGAGGTGGATGAGATGATTGTGGAACTTTTATCACTCTGGCCACATTATGTGTGTTGCAAATTACACATCGTCTACAGAAATTGTCCGCAAATGTAGTCAACCCCTTTGTGAACCACAGTTCAATCATTTGCGCAACCATTGCTGTTTTTGACACATGATCTTTACCGTGAAGTAATTTCGCATAATGTTGGGAAAAAAAATTTTGGTAAACACGCCTTGCCCTCAGCATACTTCCACACATTATCTTTCATCACACAGCCAGACTGTCTCCACTTGTTTTTCTCCAGCCCCGTCGCGAAGGTCTGCATATCCTGCAAAGAAGAACACATGTCATTGTCATTATCAACAGATAGCAGAGAACATTCAGAGTTGTCCTCGTCTCGGGACGCCGTGACTTTTGCTGCTGCGTCAGCTCTGGAGTTACCTACAGAAACAGAATCTTTGTTGTTAGTGTGCGCTACGCATTTACAAATGGCCAGTTTGTCAAGTAGTAAAATCGCATCCAGCAGTGCTGCCACTAAAGGAGCATTGACTATTGGTCGACCATCAGACTTTAGAAATTTTCTGTGTTTCCACAGAGCCCCAAAATCATGAGCTACCCCAAATGCATACCTAGAGTCAGTGTAAATGGTAGCTTCTTTTTCTGCCATCAAATTACATGCCTCTGTCAATGCCACGAGCTCTGCGGCCTGTGCCGAATAGTGCCCTGGTAATTTACCAGAAGCCATCACATCAAATTCAGTTGTTTCAGCGTAACCAACCTTATTCTTGCCTGTTTGTGGATCTTTGAACGCTGAACCATCCACAAAGAGGACATTGTCACAATTTTCAAGTGGTTCGTCAGAGAGGTCAGGTCGTGGTGTACACACCTGTTCAAGTGCTGTTAAACAACAATGATGCCCTTCCCCATCCTCCTCAGTAGGAAGAATAGTAGCTGCATTCAAACCAGTACATCGTTTAACAGTCACATTTGGCATATCTAACAAGATAGTGTGATATCTCAGCCAGCGAGCAGTTGACAGATGCGATGTTTTTTGTTCTTGAAGTATCATGGACAGAGAATGTGGCACCATCAATATCAGATCAGAATAACCAACAAAATCTCTTGAAACCATAACAGCTTTTTCCGCAGCCGCCACTGCTCTTAAGCAACGTGGCAGGTCTGCTACTGCAGGGTCAAGTTTGCTCGAAAAGTAGGCCACAGGTCGCAATCTACCTCCATGATCCTGTAGGAGCAATGACATCATGAACCCATTTCTCTCATCTACCATCTGAACAAATGGTTTTGTTGGTACAGGTAAACCCAATGCAGGGGCTTCAGCCATTTGTAATTTCATGTTTACAAATGCCTGCTCTGCCTCTGTCGTCCACTCTAGTTTGTCAGTGGATTTCATCCCCTTCCCTAATGTAAGGGCTCTCAGGGGTTGTTCCAAAATTGCATAATTTGGAATAAATGTGCGACAATATGAGCACATTCCCAAAAAAGACAACATTTGTTTTTTCGTCAGCGGTTTTGGTACATTTTTTATACCACTCACCCTTTTTTCAGACAGAGATTTACTGTGTGGTGCAATGACATGCCCCAAAAATGTTACCTTTTGTTTAACAAACTGCAATTTTGTCAAACTGACTTTGTGGCCCTCCTTAGCCAGGTGTTTAAGGAGAGTCACAGTGTCTTTCACACATGTCTCCTCATCCTCAGCACATATCAACAAGTCATCAACATACTGTAGCAAAGCAGTTCCAGCTGTCAGGGTCAAAGGTTCCAAACTTCTTAACAACGCTTCATTGTACAAAGTTGGAGATGCTGTAAAACCCTGACACAGACGTATAAAGGTGTAGCCTTTACCATTGAAATTGAATGCAAACCAAAATTGGCTGTCTCTGTCCACTGGCACACTGAAAAATGCATTTGCCAGATCAACCACTGAATAGAATAGTGATTTTTCAGGAATTTGTGACAAAATCGTGTACGGATTTGGAACTAATGGAGCCCTTTGTTTGACAGCTGCATTTACTGCTTGTAAATCCTGTACAAAACGCCATTCTGTAGGCATCCCATTATCCCTTATCTTTTTCACAGGAAAAATAGGGGTGCGAACCTCAGAATTGTTGCATGGTACAATAACGCCCTGTTCCAGTAAAGCCTCAAACACTGGGGTAATGCCCTCAATGGCTTCCCTTTTCAAAGGATATTGTTGTTGACATGGTCTGTAATCAGATTTTGCAGTGATTGTAACTGGCTCACAACCTTTAATCAAACGAACATCATACTTGCTTTTAGCCCACAGTTCGCTGGGTATTTCTGCTAAAGCTGGGTGTATGTCTGTAAAGTCAACCATGCAAGAATTCTTCACGCACATCTTGTCAATAGAAGTCACAGTTTTTGAAACAGCTGTTTTTGTTTCACTGTCTACTCTAAATGCTTCTGCGCTTTTGCTAAATTCCATCCCTCTTTCTCTACTCTCCCAGTCATCAGCTTCAACACACTGCTTCACAAACGGCCCTAAATCAGCCCAAGATTGTTGTTTACCCTTGCAAACTGATATGTGAGGCACAGCCTGTGCTGACAAGAGATAGAATGAAAGCTGCTTTTCTGACAGAGACACTGAAACTGCGCAAAAACTGCCATTCCAGTACATTTTCTCCAATTTCAAAGTTTCCTGTTCATCTTTCTCAAACCAAGCTTTTTCAAAATCATCATCCCTATCAATTACGACCTGTGACGTACAATGCAGTTCACCAGGAGACATCATATCACTGTCAAAAGGTTTAACACGTTCTTTAGCCAATTTGCAAATTGAATTAGCCCATTCATTGTCTTCAATGAGCCATTCATAGGCCCACTTCGGCTCTTGTGATTCAATTTGTAAACAACAAAATTCCTCCCCTTCAATCACTCTCACACCAGAGGAATCTGCCGTTAAAATCAAGTTTAGTTTACACAAAATGTCCCTTCCGAGGATGGGAACCGGGCATTTTGGTGAACAAACAAATGCATGTCTGAAAATTTTACCCCCCTCTGTCTCACAGCTCAGCGGAGCTGTAAATCGCTCGATCACTGTATGACCAGATGCAGACAGAGACTCATGAAATTTGTTTTTCAAAGCTATTTCACACTGTAGGTCACATGGTCGTATGCAAGATCTGCTAGCTCCACTATCAGCTAGAAACTCAACCAAAGTGGTCTCACTCAACATAAAATATGTTGGCATATTAATGCTTCATTACCAAAAAAAAACAATGCCATTTCATCAGAAAAATGATCAACATCACTGTGATCAAAATTACAGTGGGAAATGCAAGCTTTTTCTTCATTGCAGAGAGCCAGTATATCAGTGTATGTGAATATGTGTGTATAAAAATGTGTCTGCATTTAAACATGTTAGTAAAAAATGTTTACTTCCCTTTACTGTAGCTGTTGGCTGCTTGCCCAGACCCTCTCCATTCTGCTCTTCCCTTTCCGCACATCAGCTCCGTTGTTGGTTTGCGCCTTTCGGGTCAATCCTTGACCAAAAGTCCATCTCGGTGGCAAGCGCAGACATTTGGTAGAGTTTCTCGTCACGTACCCCACAGGCTCTGTAGATTTCATTGCCATCCGTCACATTCCACTTTCTCCATCTTCTGGTATCTTTCTCACCCTTGACACCTTTGTCGCCTTTGAACTTGTGATATCTTTGGTTGTCAGGTCTTGGTTGGATCTTTGGTTGGCTGCTTGTACCAGAGCCATGTGCAGCTCGTTTTCTGCTTTCTTCTTGTCTTGCTCTTGCTTCACTCAGCTTGTCTTCAACATGTTGAGCACACAGCAGAATGTCCGTTAAATGTCCATTTCTCCAGTTCAAACAGATGTCCTCCACTCGCTCGAGGTGGGAATTTCGTTGTTGCGGTCGGAGGTCTTCTGGGACAGTAGCAGTTGAGGTCTGGGTCAGTTCTCAGGGCTCGCAGCTCAGCCACGGGATAGTGATGGTACAGCGGTACATGTATGGAAACAGATGTATAGAAAAGATTAGTAATGCTAATTAATCTTTCATTCACACTTTCACATTTTTCACTTGCTTTTTCCTTCACTTTATCTCCTTCATTCTTTTCCCTACATGACACTTCTTCATTCTCTTCCCTACATGCCAGCTGCCTCAGCAGCATTTTCCTCTTTGCCTCTTATCTTCCTTTCTGAGCCAACAATCAACAGCGTCTCCACACGACACACACACATTCCTTACACAAAAACAACCTGCTTTTCCTTCTGCCTTCTCAATCAACTCTTTTCAAGAGTTCACACTTAGATATTGCTTGACAACTGTAAGCAGGTTTGGCATGCTGTCCCGGGAGAGAACCCTGAGCTCGGAGATAGTTGAGCCCAGGGCTCCCACCAGGTCCATAGAGCATGTGAGGGGAGTACGAGATCAGGTGGTTCTCGAGAGCTCCCCTTTTTGTAAAGGAGAAAAGGAGGAGAAAGGGGTGGATGGGGGGTTTCTTCGGAAAACGAAGATAAGGGAGTAATGTCTAGCTAGGCTACTTATAGTGGGTTAGGATAGATCTGATTGGCTAACTAATGAGTGTAGATAGGTGGCCAGCTGCTGTCAATTATATCACGTGCTCCTCTCGAAATTAGTTTAAAAACTTCACTTCAAGAGTTCACACTTAGATATTGCTTGACAACTGTAAGCAGGTTTGGCATGCTGTCCCGGGAGAGAACCCTGAGCTCGGAGATAGTTGAGCCCAGGGCTCCCGCCAGGTCCATAGAGCATGTGAGGGGAGTACGAGATCAGGTGGTTCTCGAGAGCTCCCCAAATGCATGAAGCTCGGGACAGCAGCCATGTATTCGAAGAAACTCCCCAAAAGGCTTGAAATGCTATATCCGGCTGCTGGATATAGTTATTTGAAAAAGAAAAAGGTAAAGAGGGCTCCTTTGGAGCAAAGGGTGAAACAGGTTCCTGCGGGAACCCGAGCAGAGTTGGCGTGGGCTGTGAATACTCCTGCTTGAGTAGAGACTCGGGGAGACCCCTGCGGGGGTCAGAGCCATGGGGTGGGTGGGAATCCTGCTGGAGTCATATAAGGGAAGGGGAAGGAAGGACTCCGGCTGGAGAAGGGGGTGAAGGGGGGCAGGGGGGGCGGGGACTCCGAAGGAGTAATTTGCTCGAGGAACACTCCATGCGGAGATAGAGCTGGGAGGTGGCAGCACTATATATAATTATATATTTATATGAAACATATAGATATATAAATATATAATGGGGTAATCTAGGGCCTTGGGGGGGAGTTTTTACTGACTTTTGCGAGAGTCGAAGCTCTTGGCTCTCCTGCGGGAGAGAGAGCTGTATGTGCCATCTCCAGCTGGAGTCGGGAAAAGGAATGGTCGGTGAAGCCCCAGCTGGAGGGTGAAATGGCAGTTGGGAGATGACCCCTGCGGGGGTCCGGTGCTCGGGATTAACTCCGCGGGAGTTAGAGCTTGAGGGTGACAGCACTATATATAAATATATATTTATATGCGTGGGTGCATATATATATACATATATATAAATAAATTTAAAAAATAAAAGACAAGTGTGAGAAATAAACAAAAAAAATAATAAATAAAAAAAAATAAAAATAAACATAAATAAAAGCTAGGGCCGGGGAGGGTCGGTGACATGACTCGTGTCACAGCTCGGGGTTGGGTGAGCTATTTAGCTGGCTCCAGTAGGAGTCGGGAAAGATGAGGGGGAGGTAAAGACTCTTACTGGAGGGTGACGGGCGCTATAGGTGCTCTGGGGTTGTTCCTGCGGGAACAGAGCGTGAGGGTGACAGCACTATATATAAATTCATATTTATATGCGTGGGTGCATATAGATATAAAATTATATAAATAAAATCAAACAGAGAAAAATAAATAGTGCTATACTATATGTCATTATGGAATGACATATAATATAAAAAGCTAAGGCCAGGGCAGTGAGATGATTCCTGCGGGAATCGAAGCTCGGGGTAACGCCCCTGCGGGGGCCAGAGCCATGGGGGGGGGGCAGGGTCCTACAGAAGTTAGAAAAGTTGGGGGGCAGTGAAAACTTCTGTGGCAGCGGCCGGGGGGGGGCAGGGTTGACAAGGGGGCCTGGGCAGGGAGAGAACTCCTACTGGAGTTAGGTGAGTGAAAAGGGGGAGAAGGCTGAGTGCAAATCAGCTGGAAGGAAGAAAGGAAGTTAGATGGCTGGGTCATGCCCGCGCCCTTGGGAGACTGGGTAGTTCCTCTGCCCTCGGGAAGCTGGTATGGTTGGGTCGTATTCTCTCCCTGGACTAGGCCCATGCCCTTGGCCGCTGGGATTACTGCGTCTGCTGGTGAGGGTCCTCTGAGCTTCCCTGAGATGGCTGTGGCTGAGTCAGATATAAGATTTGAAGGTGTCGGGAGACTACCTTCCTAGTGTTTGTATGTGTTGTTACGATAGCCCTTGTGTGCTGCTGTGGTGGTGGCTCCAATTCTGAATGAGTGACTGGATTATGAATCTGGTGGGAAGCCTGAATAGTCCTATGACTTTAAGGTGTTTTGAAACCAAAAATGGTATTGAACGGAATGTGTGGATGTGTTGAGCAGTGAGAAACTGATGAGGTGTTCTGGGGTAACTTAAAATGTATAAATGAATGCTGACGCAAATTTTGTATGCTGTGGTTATGGGATTATCATCTTAAAAGGAGAGATGGAGTCAGCTGCGGCTCTGCTTCTGATACCAGTTTCTGAAAATAAAGCAAAAAGAGAGTCAGCGATTTCCTATGCAACTAGGAACATGTACAACAGTTTTTTTTTTTTTTTTTTCAGAATGTATTGACGATATTGCCCGTTAGAAGCGCATTGGCGGCCCCGATAATATACCCCTCGAAGGGGGCTGCATCTGTGTAAAAAGGATATACTGAGGATGAAGTTGAATAGCTAATAAATGAATGGCTTCTATTCCAGCGCTTAAGGAAGTAAGTATAAGCAGGTCGCATGCTTTAAGCGTCACCTGATGGTTACAAACCTTTATGAATTCTTTTCT
Source organism: Danio rerio (assembly GCF_052040795.2). NCBI lineage: Eukaryota > Metazoa > Chordata > Actinopteri > Cypriniformes > Danionidae > Danio > Danio rerio. Next base: position 44,024,881 of record NC_141025.1, read on the forward strand.
GTTAAACCAGGAGTCGCCAAATATGGTACCGATGGGCACCAGGTAGCCCACGAGGCTCTCGTGTGTTGCTCACAGGCTTGATCTAAAATAGCTCACCATAACGCCACTTACAAGTAAGCTTTCTCTAATATAGAAGTAATGAAAAAATGTAAATATTTGCAAAGATAAATAAAATAGTGTTGCACATTGATATATTAATTACGGGGTATTTCCTACCATGTTAAATCATTGTTGGTAACTTTAAGAGAATCATAACATGATCAGTGACTTCACCTGGATGAATATTATTAATTATTACCAAAAACTTAAATTATAATTAAAGTAAATTGAGCAATTTGTTATTTCAGAGGTTGGTGACTCCCATGTTAAACGCTAAAAACAACATTTTCAAGAAAGCTGAAAACCTGTAACCATTGACTTTCTCAGGAAGGAAAGAAATACTAAGGAAGTCAATGCGGCTGTCCGTAGTGCCCAGCCACAATTCATGACACTTCGTATTCTGCCGCGCCGCGGAGCGCTATTTGTACAATTGATTAGTTTATTGATAAAAGTATGAATGTGTGAGTCTGGTGTGCATTAATCTACTATTCTCTGTCATAAGCTCGCCGCGTCACCGCGCCGTCGGCGCCTCTGGTGCGCGACGCTCTTCAGGCAGAGTTTGTTACGGCCAAGATCGGATTTAGATCCTTTCTCTTCTATTGCGGAGATTGCTGCTGCGAGATGAAGTAGGTGAGTGACGAAAAGGCATCCCTGCGGGATAATGCGCATGTGTGTTTGATGTTCTAAGATGGATGCACAGTTTATGCTTAGCGTGATATTTTTGTTCCAGAATATAAAAGGGGACTGATTTGTCGATTTATTCAAGTAGCTTATTAATGCTTGAAATTCTATCACTCCACTGCACTGGAATCGGGCTGCAGGCTGGAAGAGGTGAGGTGGGATTCCCAAGAGTTGCTTTAATGTCCGGGAGATTGGTTTTATCCGTGTTTAGAATTATGATTGCTGCAATATGTCCAAATCCAATATTGCTTTTTAATCCTTTCCTTGATTCTCCGGGGAGGCGGAGAGATTGCGGGTTTAATGTCTGTTTAGGATAGGGGGTGTGGCAGGAGCGTGTTATGTCCTGGGGGTGGCGGTGAAGACGTGGATTCGCAAGTTTTTTGGGTTTAATGCAGCGGCTTTGAATTGTGGTCCCGGCGTCTAGGAGTTTGGAGGAGTTCAGTGACAGTCGTTGTTGGATATGAGAGACGCATGATGATGCTGGAGAAGGTACGTAGCGGAACTGGGGATTGCATTGTAATCTGGCTGGAGTGGATAGGCCTACGGCCTCTTGTTGGAGCCTCGGTCTCGAGCTGACTTTCATGCTGGGCTGGTTGTTGTTAAGACGGGGCTGGTGTTTTCAGGGAGCGCGGAGCTTTCTTTCTTGTATGTAGCTGCGCTGATGCTGTTGTGATCTCCGCCGCCGTCGCTGTTGTTGTTGTCATTTTTTGTAGTTGCTGACGATGGTAGTAATGGTGGTGTGGTATTGTAGTTGAAGGATAGTATGAGATGTGGAGGATCCGTTTTGTCCTTGAGTAACTTTGGAGGAGCTAGAGCGGACCTATCGTTTGTTTCTTCGGAAAACGAAGATAAGGGAGTAATGTCTAGCTAGGCTACTTATAGTGGGTTAGGATAGATCTGATTGGCTAACTAATGAGTGTAGATAGGTGGCCAGCTGCTGTCAATTATATCACGTGCTCCTCTCGAAATTAGTTTAAAAACTTCACTTAATTTGTTTAACCTAGTAACACTCAACATTCCCTTTCCCTCAGAAACTTGTGATACTTTATTAGTTTTCCTATATCTTGCATGCTTTTTTTCTTTTTCCATATAATTTTTTCCCATATTCCAAAACACCGGTCTATCATATCTTCGTACTTTGTTTTGAGACGTCCCCATGCTGGCAAAAACTTCCCCTGGACTTTGTCGGTACCTATTAATCTGTCGGACGTCTCCAACAGATTTCGATTTTTCACCTAAAATCGACAAGTTAAGCTTTTCAGCTCTATTTCTCGTGGCACACAATTTCACTTTCCTCCATAAAGTTAACCTCCACTCCACAGCTGCCCTGTCCTGACCTATTCATGCATCTCTAAGGACCGAGCTGTCCCGGGAGAAGCTTGCTAATATACAGAATTGGACTCAAGGCCTTCTGGGCGTTCAAAGCATTTGCAGACCTGGACAGATTTGTCCAGCCCATCACCCCCTTGTGCTGGAAAAGGGATTCATTCTCCCTATGAGCTATCAACCAAGGCTGAACCTGGACGGGGGCGTCCCGCGAGTCACTTTTAACACTCAAGGCAGGGATAGTTTGTCCCAATTGGAACGTAGCCAAGGCAGAACCTGGACGAGGGCATCCCACGTGACACTTTTAACACACAAGATAGGGCTAATCTGTCCCAATCGGAACGTAGCCAAGGCAGGACCTGGACGCAGCAGGCATACAGCGTTGAACTAAGAAGACAGGGCTCATTTTTGTCCCCACTGAATTTACTTTTACCACACAGATAATAAATAAAAGGAATAATGAAGACACTGAACACCATTTGACCGTTAAGTTGTACAATATTTATTCAGGACGATTCAGAGTCTTCTGTTTGTTCGAGCGGGCGAGCGCCCTGGCTTTTCCCTTTGGCAGGGCGCCATGGCAGCGTCCTCCTGCTGGTTCCCTCCTGGAAAAGAGACACATAAAGGGAAGTTAGCCAATGCCATACGTTCTGCTGTCCACGCCAAAGAGAATGTGATTTTTACCAGGGGATAGACGGAAGTCTCTGTCCTCTTGCGCCCTTTCCGCGGGGGGCTTTCAGTGCCCGCTGCCTCCCCATCCTCCTCCTCCTCCTCCTCCTCCACCAGGGCCCTTTCAAAGAGTCTGCGGCGCTCGCGTGCTTGGAGAGGTCCGAGGTGAAGTGCGTAGAACTTATCTGAGGTTGAAGTGTCATGGCACATGAATTGCGCCACCTTGCGGCGATCCTCTGAAGAGTGTGCATTCTTTGCCTGCGTCGGAGAGAGACAGAAGCTTGATTAGGATAGAAGCCGCCGCTGGTAGTTACAGGGGCGTCACAATGCCTACTCACATGAGTCGCGATCGCAGTGCGTACGTCAGTAAAGGTGGGTTTGCCTGGAAGGCCCATACTAAGCCAAGCAGACTGAAAGTACTTGTTCAGGGTCCGACAAGGACTGGCTCTGGAAGTGAAAAAGAAATAGGTAGCCTGGCTCCCTCCGGGGAGACCAGCCCGCAACGCCAAAAACCTGCGGAACCAGCTGTATTCCTCCCTGTTTAGGGACAGCTGAGCCGCCCCAAAGGCTCTGTTTGTTTTGTGAGTGGTAATCTGACATCAGAGAACAAGCAGTGAGTGAGTGAGTGAGTGAGTGAGTGAGAGAGCATGCTACTGGTGACCCCCACCTTACTTGCGCCATACTCACGTTAATGACATAAGCAGACTCGTCGGGGCTTCTGGAGGCCTCTTCAACCTCCTGGATTGTGAGATTCTGGAAGACTCCACAGCGGTGCCCAGAGATGGAGGTTAGGTAGCCAGTCAGAAAGCCATAGAAGCGCCACTGTTGCCTAGTGCTTGGGTTGGATTCGAGGCTATCTGGTGAAGGACATTAGACAGATTAGACCACCGACGGTTCTATTTCCTTTCTGGGTCACCAACAGCTCTTGGCTGCTGGTGACTTGTTCTCCGGGGCGCCAGCAGCTCAAACAACAGCTGCTGGTGGCCCGGAGAGGAATTGTGCGTTTCTTCTTCAGGGGCACCAGCAGTTCATGGACTGCTGGTGCCCCTGAAGAAGAAACGCACAATTCCTCTCCGGGCCACCAGCAGCTGTTGGTTCATCCAGCCACGTCGGTCTGCCCCCTTCCCCCCCGAATGAGTCCCATTCGCGGGGGAGAGGGGCAGACAGACGTGGCTGGATGAACCAAGGGCTGTTGGTGCCCCGGAAGAACGAACAGGGGGAATCGCTGGAACGGCGGAAGGGCTTGCTTACCTAGCAGGGCGGGAATTTTCCTCCCAGCGGTCCGGTGACAGCGCACCAGGCTGGCCTTGGGGATCAGTCGGCTTTCCTTCGCCTGCTTGGTCCTTACCTCGTGCACGACGACACGCCGGCGTATGCCGCGGATGAGGGCTCTGACCTCCCTTCGAATCAGAACCAGAGCAGTGCTGGAGAGCTGACAGGCGGCCGGCGGCGTCTCCGAGAGGTAGTCTAGGAACTGAGCCACGTTCTTCAGGTAGTGCTGCCTGGTGGGCTCGGCCATGCGCGTCTGACCTAGCCGGGCGGCCCACGCTCGGATTCGGGCTGGTTGGTTGAGGAAGAGGAAGTCCCCTGGCTCCGCGGTGCCCCTGGCCATGTAACCAAGGAAGGCTTTGATTCTCCCCAGCTTCGAAGTGACGTTGTTCCGCAGGCGGGGGGTGGGCTCGCTGCCCAGTTGGTACCCTTCGAACTCCCCCAAGAGAAGGTCTGTGGAACGAGCACAACCAAGAGTCAACTTCCCCGAAGCCACACACCCAGCAGAGCGACAGTGACGTGCCTGAAATATACTCAACTCAGCGCGGGGACGTGGTCCGGGAACGGGTAGGCAGTGGGCTCCAAAGCCTCCGGAGGCTCGGGGGGCGTCGGACCTCCGGCCGCCCCTCGCCCGGGAGGCGGTGGTGCAGGAGGCGACCTGGTTCTCCTGGCCCTCTTCCTCCTCCTTCTCCCCCCTTCTCCCTTCCTTAGCTCCCGGTAGAGGCGTGTGATTTGGAGCAGGGTGGACCGCATCTTGGTAACCTGTTTCCCCAGGTCAGTGAGCTGAGCCTGTATGCGCTCGGTGGCGCGCCTGCAGCCGCGGTCGGCGCACGGGCGGCGGCCTCTGGGTCCTCCGAGTCCCGCTCCCCCTCGGAGGACGATGCTAGCTGGGACACGACGGGGATTGCAGGCTGGGTGGACCGCAGCCACTGCAACTCCCGAGCTACTTTCCGGCGTTTCGCCCTCCCCATAGCCTCTTTCCTTCCCGAGGTCGAGAGCTCCGCGTGCTGCCTCAAGTGCCTGTCTAGGCGGGCTGGCGTCCGGCGACATCCCGGGACCGGGCACGGTGTCTTCCGCGTGTCCACGCGGCCGGCGGCCAGCGCGAGAAGCAGCCGCTTCTCGTCCGAGTTGGCCACCTTGTGAACGGCGGTCAGGTGAGGCGCAAGCCGGCTGTAGACGTTGAAGCATAGGGCACATTCAGCCATGACCGTGCTAGAGCCAATGCAGAGGGGGAAAGGGGCCCGCACGCCACGTGCGGCGGTTAATAAGCGGCCGGAGGCGGCGTCCACTTCCGCGTCATGACGTTGGTGCACCCGTATTTCTTAAAGGGGAAGGACACCCCCCCCGCACCAGGAGGTGTAAGCCGATGCCCTACGGAGATCCATTCGGTTCAAGCCTTATTTTGTTACGACTTCTCAAGTAGGGGGGAGAGGGGTGTCCACCTCACTCCCTTCCCCCCTTTTCAAAGGAACCAGAGGGGGTGTCCCGTTAAACAATGCACCCCACCGCCCCTTCATCGTTGCCCCGGTCAGCGGTTCGACACCTCTCTCTCTTGTCACGACTCGAGTTGGGGAAGGGGTGTCCCACCTCACTCCCTATCCCCCCTTCATTTTGCTGTTCTGGCCAGCGGGAGCTTTTCCACAGCCATTCACGTTCACTTTTTCCACCTCAAAACGGGGATTGTTTGAGCCCCATTGGGGGGGGGGGACAGCTCCACACGCGCCCAGCCGCGGGAGCTTTTGTGACCTGCTACAACCAACATGGAATACGCACCAACCATCGAAAGGGGGGTCCAGACAGCCCGTAACCCCGGCACCACTGACCCTGGCACGTTTCACCTCGCCGGAGTCCACTAGCTTCCCCTCCCAACCAACCACCCTCACTCCCCCGGGAGCAGGGTAGGCGGGGTGGGGGTCAGCCGGGAGCCAGCAAGGATAAACCCAGGGGGTGGGCGGCGTTGCGGGCGGACGGACGGGATGCAGACGCACACACTCGGGCGGGGGTAGAATCGAAGCCCACACCAGCTCGTTCCCTACGCTGCCCCTGGGGCCTCGATTCACCACGCCGGGTGACTCGACCGAACCCACCGAACATCCCCCAGCCCTCGCAGGGCGAGGGGCGTGGGGCGGGGGCACGGGCCGAGTATCGGCGCGGGGGAAACGGAGTCCAGGGGGGCGGGCAGGCTGAGCAGCAGACAAGCTCTGGGTCATTTAGCCAGACGGGCCATCTGGGTCCTTTACCCACAGATCGGGGCGGGAAGGGGGGGCGCTGTGTGCGGAGGGACACCCCCACGCCTCCCTGACAGAGCGCCCAGGACGGGGAGGATCTGCCACACCCATAGAGGCCGACCCCATTGGTGCTTTGGGGGGCCTGGGTGGGGGCCTGGCCCCTGGGGCGCCACACTAGCTCCTATCGATCAGTCACCGTGGGGTCTGGCGACTGGACTGTCAGAGACTAAGTCCATATTTCTTCGCCTTCCCCGAAAACCTGATGGCAGGTCAGAGATTGTGGGTGTCGGGCAAAAACCTCCAGGCGCGGGACGTCCCGACAAGCAGGCCGGGAAGGGTGGTCTCCCGTCGGGCATGGTTTGGTGGGCTCGGGCCTGGGTCTAACCAACGCCCCGGTGAGCGCCAGGCATAACATATTCCTGTTGGACCTTTGGCGCTAGATGCGTAAAGATGTGCCGCTGGTGAACCATTGATGGAGCCGCTGGTGAACCATTGATGGGGCCTCTGAGATCCAGCGTTGGGGAGGCCTGTGCCCGGCGCGCTCTGCCCGGGGTACACACACCCTTCTTGGGGAGCGAGCCCAGCCCCTCTCCCTGGCCTGGGGCCTCTGAGATCCAGCGTTGGGGAGGCCTGTGCCCGGCGCGCTCTGCCCGGGGTACACACACCCTTCTTGGGGAGCGAGCCCAGCCCCTCTCCCTGGCCTGGGGCCTCTGAGATCCAGCGTTGGGGAGGCCTGTGCCCGGCGCGCTCTGCCCGGGGTACACACACCCTTCTTGGGGAGCGAGCCCAGCCCCTCTCCCTGGCCTGGGGCCTCTGAGATCCAGCGTTGGGGAGGCCTGTGCCCGGCGCGCTCTGCCCGGGGTACACACACCCTTCTTGGGGAGCGAGCCCAGCCCCTCTCCCTGGCCTGGGGCCTCTGAGATCCAGCGTTGGGGAGGCCTGTGCCCGGCGCGCTCTGCCCGAGGTACACACACCCTCCGGCGGCAAGCGCTGGTTCCAAAGGACCCCCTAGATTTGCACCTAATCACCAGCCGTGCCCGGGCACCCCACTATTAAGCCCGGGGACACTAACTCCTCCAAACCGCATGGATCAGACAGACGTGCTGCTGGTGACCCAACTGGCCAAGACGTACCGTTGGTGGCCCAATCGGTCTTTGGGTTTGTGATTGGGTCACCACCGGCCCTGGGCTCGTGTATGGGGCACCAGCCGCACGTCGTTCTAGCCCCCGTCAGCGATGGGGTCTTATGTTTGCTGCGGGGTGGCGGACGCTGGGAGACGGGTTAGCAGCTCAGACATGGACCCTTGACTCCCGTGGACCCCCTGACTCCCATGGTGTTCAGCCCACTTGGTTTGCCCGGGTTTGAACGCTTGTTTTGGGTTAGCTTTGCTGGCCAAGAGGCCTGGATCCTTGGAAGGACCAGGGCAGCAGTGCGCATTTGGTTTGCCCGGATTTGAACGCTTGTTTTTGGGTTAGCTTTGCTGGCCAAGAGGCCTGGATCCTTGGAAGGACCAGGGCAGCAGTGCGCATTTGGTTTGCCCGGATTTGAACGCTTGTTTTTGGGTTAGCTTTGCTGGCCAAGAGGCCTGGATCCTTGGAAGGACCAGGGCAGCAGTGCGCATTTGGTTTGCCCGGATTTGAACGCTTGTTTTTGGGTTAGCTTTGCTGGCCAAGAGGCCTGGGTCCTTGGTAGGACCAGGGCAGCAGTGCGCATTTGGTTTGCCCGGATTTGAACGCTTGTTTTTGGGTTAGCTTTGCTGGCCAAGAGGCCTGGATCCTTGGAAGGACCAGGGCAGCAGTGCGCATTTGGTTTGCCCGGATTTGAACGCTTGTTTTTGGGTTAGCTTTGCTGGCCAAGAGGCCTGGGTCCTTGGTAGGACCAGGGCAGCAGTGCGCATTTGGTTTGCCCGGATTTGAACGCTTGTTTTGGGTTAGCTTTGCTGGCCAAGAGGCCTAGGTCCTTGGTAGGACCAGGGCAGCAGTGCGCATTTGGTTTGCCCGGGTTTGAACGCTTGTTTTGGGGCAACGGGGCCCTCGTTAGACCCCTGGTTCGTTCAACCGCGAAATCGAAAATTGCACTAAGTCCTTCATTTGAGTCTGTTATCGAAAACTCGACGGCAGGTCAGCGAAACCCAGGGACGCGCTACCACCCCCTCCAGGCGCGGGTCATGCCGGAGAGAGTGGTCTCTTTCCGGGCATGGCTTGGTGAGCTCTCCCCCTGGTCCAACCAACGCCCCCGGTGAGCGCACTTAGGTCTCAGCTGGTGCGTAAATGGTGCCGCTGGTGAACCATTGGCCTCCGAGGCTTCATGTCACGCGCTCTCTGCCCAATACACCCTCACTTATCCCGGGCAAGCACTGATCACCAAAGACCCCCCCCCCCTGGCTCTTTCTGACCCATCGCTTACCGTTGGTGACCCAAATAGGCCTTTGCGCGCGGTGGCCTGCCATGGACTCCTGACTCCCATGGTGTTCAGACCACTGGCCTTGCCCAGATTTGAACGCTTGTTTTTGGGTTAGCTTTGCTGGCCAAGAGGCCTGGATCCTTGGAAGGACCAGGGCAGCAGTGCGCATTTGGTTTGCCCGGATTTGAACGCTTGTTTTTGGGTTAGCTTTGCTGGCCAAGAGGCCTGGATCCTTGGAAGGACCAGGGCAGCAGTGCGCATTTGGTTTGCCCGGATTTGAACGCTTGTTTTTGGGTTAGCTTTGCTGGCCAAGAGGCCTGGATCCTTGGAAGGACCAGGGCAGCAGTGCGCATTTGGTTTGCCCGGATTTGAACGCTTGTTTTTGGGTTAGCTTTGCTGGCCAAGAGGCCTGGGTCCTTGGTAGGACCAGGGCAGCAGTGCGCATTTGGTTTGCCCGGATTTGAACGCTTGTTTTTGGGTTAGCTTTGCTGGCCAAGAGGCCTGGATCCTTGGAAGGACCAGGGCAGCAGTGCGCATTTGGTTTGCCCGGATTTGAACGCTTGTTTTTGGGTTAGCTTTGCTGGCCAAGAGGCCTGGGTCCTTGGTAGGACCAGGGCAGCAGTGCGCATTTGGTTTGCCCGGATTTGAACGCTTGTTTTTGGGTTAGCTTTGCTGGCCAAGAGGCCTGGATCCTTGGAAGGACCAGGGCAGCAGTGCGCATTTGGTTTGCCCGGATTTGAACGCTTGTTTTTGGGTTAGCTTTGCTGGCCAAGAGGCCTGGGTCCTTGGTAGGACCAGGGCAGCAGTGCGCATTTGGTTTGCCCGGATTTGAACGCTTGTTTTGGGTTAGCTTTGCTGGCCAAGAGGCCTGGGTCCTTGGTAGGACCAGGGCAGCAGTGCGCATTTGGTTTGCCCGGGTTTGAACGCTTGTTTTGGGGCAACGGGGCCCTCGTTAGACCCCTGGTTCGTTCAACCGCGAAATCGAAAATTGCACTAAGTCCTTCATTTGAGTCTGTTATCGAAAACTCGACGGCAGGTCAGCGAAACCCAGGGACGCGCTACCCCCCCTCCAGGCGCGGGTCATGCCGGAGAGAGTGGTCTCTATCCGGGCATGGCTTGGTGGGCTCTCCCCCTGGTCCAACCAACGCCCCCGGTGAGCTCATCCATAGCGTTTGCCAGCGGTCGTTCCAAAAACCCCCCCCCCGCTAGAGACCCACCATCCCCCAAATGAGTGTTAGTTGTTTCAAACAGCAAAAAAATAAAATCAATGCATTTCGTTTTCAAAATGATTTTTTTTTTACTTTCTTTTAGAAGTGAATCGCCCGGCCCCTGATTTCAACCTCCTTCTGGAAGTAAATCGCACAGCCTGGATTTCAGCTTCTTTTTGGAAGTAAATTGTACAGCCCCCTGATTTCAACCCCCTCCCGGGAGTAAATCGCAGTTAGCTAGCCGAACGTATTAAAAAGGTCTTGATCTTAGACAGGCGCCAGATCTCACTTGTTTAAGGTCTTGATCTCAGCTAAACGCCAGATCTCACTTGTATAAGGTCTTGATCTCAGCTAAACGCCAGATCTCACTTGTATAAGGTCTTGATCTCAGCTAAACGCCAGATCTCACTTGTATAAGGTCTTGATCTCAGCTAAACGCCAGATCTCACTTGTATAAGGTCTTGATTTCAGCTAAACGCCAGATCTCACTTGTATAAGGTCTTGATCTCAGCTAAACGCCAGATCTCACTTGTATAAGGTCTTGATTTCAGCTAAACGCCAGCGGCCTGTTTCAGTAAGGAGGTTCAAACAACTCAGAGTTTAAACTTGAACTCTGAGTTGATTTACCAAGAGATTAAAAACTCAGAGTTTTCGGTTTCAGAACAGCTGATCTGAGTTGGGTCAATCAACTTCGAGTAGACCAACTCAGAGTTAAGTGCGCGCACCGTGACTTTAAAAAGGCATTATCAATGGAGCGCAGACATTACGAGTGACTATGGCAATATCTTATAAAAGAGATCACCATTTCTTTCTCCAGCTGAACTTGATGTTCTCATGCAAAGTTATAGCAAATATGAGTGTGTATATATTTGAAAAGAAGCAACCATCAGTGAAGAAGAGACAGTTAGCGTGGGAAAACAGCTGCTCAAGTTAATGCCTAATTTAACTTTTTAAGTATTTAAATATTTAAGTATAATAAAATAAGTAATGTAATTTGTGACGTTTATATTTTTTTTCTAAACTTTTTTATACATTTATTAGTTTTAAATGATTTAACAGTGCACTTGTGTGTCTGCCTTTTTTATTGATCAAGTGATAGAGGTTAATATAACATTTAGAAGGTAAGCAGTACTAAAAATAATTTTTAGAAAGAATAATAATCCCATTAATCTAGTTACAGTGCATGTCGAAGGTGAATTTAATTTAATTATTTATTAAAAAAGGATAAGCCATTCTAGTACAGTTCTTCTGTGTGTGACTAAAATGTAGGCAATAGCTATGTTTCCATCCAAATATATTACATAAGTTTATGTGCAAAACTGGAATATTGCATAAAAGATGCGAATAAAATTCCATCCAACGAGTCAAAGAGAAAAAAATTGTCACTTCCTGATTAAACTGGCACCAAATATCAACAGTAAAAACAGAATTTACTGTGGTAGAAGAAGCTGCGTCATTTATTTAGCCTAATTAATGTACTTGTGCCTCGATGTCAGAAGACAATGCTGAAACACAATGAACACGTGGGGGCGTCTGAAGCCATGAGACGCGGAGACTCTTGACACGCACCAGACGTTCGGAGGTAATTAATAATATACACTAATACTGAAACAGTTAAGGCATTTTAGAATGACTAAAACAATATTTGAGACGTGTTACAGTGTGCCCAGCCTGCTGGTTTGTCCATTTACACACATTTTCATTATCATATGATCATGATCTTTTTTTTAATGTACATACTGTAATTTGTTCAGTAAAAGTGTTTCCATCGTAGTTTATGCGCACATTTTCTATCGAATAAAAGTTTATCCTACTCAGTTATGCATGTTTTTTATGCATATTTTAAAAAGTTATGTGCATCATGACGTTTCTATCAATCGTTTTTATGCACGTATCCAAAATGAGCATTAAAATAGGTGTGTGGAGATGTAAGGCTAAGGCGAGAAATACCGCTTCATCTTTAAGAAAAGGGAGGAGACAGACAGAAACTCTGAGTTTAGAGAATAAAACCTGCTTCTGACCAGGTTAGATTCACAGAGTAAGTTACCACAGTAACTTACTCTGAGTTAAAGTTACCTCTCTTTCAGAAACAGGCTTGACTTACCCTGCTTTTCTAGAGTTTAACAAACCTGCCATTTTGAAACGGAAAACCCAGAGTTTCTCTCGTTTCAGGGTTAAAATACTCTGAGTTTTCAGTTAACCTCCTTTCTGAAACAGGCCCCTGGTGTCATTCATTACACACAATGCCTCAAAATTGAAGACACTTGTTGCTAATGCTGTAACCACATGTATAAAAGCAAGTTTAGAGTGCACAGTTTGCTGAAGATTCCAAACAAACACAATGGATGAAGGCAGAGTCAGGGAAGAGGAATTCAAGTCAGAGGAGGGAGAAGAGCTACAGTAGCCATAGAAGAAGAGGAGTAGGCCAACGAGTATAAGGAGCACGCCAACAAGGAAGAAGAGGAGGCCAACAAGGGAGAGGAAAAGGTCCAGGAGAGGAGAAGGTCTCCTATGCAAGACAACTTCGCACCATCCTTACAGTTTTTCTTGTTTGCTTTGACCAGGTTAAAGAAACTAGGTTCCACTTCATTTTTATTTTCTCATTCCCAGCAGAGCAGAAGACCGGTCTCGCAAATATGTAAACCATTTCTCATTGGGTTGACACATTTTCCCCACCATTTTTCAAAACAGTTTACACAGATATCATTCAAGCAGTCCAAACTCCATTGTTTTAGCTATAGTATCCAAACAGAAACCTTCTATTCCTAACCATTAGAAACCACCAAGATCAGTATGAATTCACAGAAGCACCGATTTCACACTCCTTTGCACAAATCTTCACTTAGCAATCTGTCTACAAACATTAAAAATGGTGGAAGGTCTGTGTTGTTCTGTGCCAGCATGGATGGAGGAGGTCAATAGTGGCTATGTCCTATACTCCAAATAGATTTGACGGTATATTGGTTTACATGTGTTCTCTCTGATATTTACATTATTTTATTACTTTTTTTCTTCTTCTTTCTGCTACTTTTTTCTTTTTAAATTTTTTCTTTTTTTTTTTACGGTATTTCAGTTTTCAATATAAGTTTAATCAAAGCATTTCTTATTCTGAATCCAATTATTTGCAAAAAGGCAAATTTGACAGCCCAAATAGAATTCACAGTTCTGTATTTTGTTTTTTGTTGTCCATTGTCTAATGAATAATTGAAAGAGCTCATATACTTGCTTGCAAGTTGTGTTGTTTGAAGGTAAAACTAGCTTTTGTTGCATATTTTAAATGTTTTGGCACGGTATATGTGTTTTGCAAGCATAATGTTTCATTTTGACCATGAGTGCCGCTGTTTAGGCCTGTGTGTTAACTGTTTTGAAAATGTGGAGTTTTAGTTGACGGCTGCATCAAAGCAAACAAGAAAAACTGTAAGGACAAGCTGCAAGCAACAGTCATTGACCATGTGAATAATACTCTTTGTGCTGCCATGGGTTCGGAGGGGCTTGTTCACCGGCATGCTGTCCCTGAGTCTTACAACACCCAATGTCTTCTCACTTTTTCTAGAGGAGCTAATGAGACATTTTACTGGACCACCGATAACACCATCCTGGGCCCGCACATCACATTTATGTGATCATTTGGGACAATGTCCGCTTCCAGAGAATAAACCAAATCAGAGAGTGGTTCACCACCAAGAGTAACCACTTTTTACAGTTTTTCATGATCGCTAACATATTTAAAATTAAACTTTTCCCACAATTAGCAAAACCATACACTCAAGGAACAAAACACAAGGTGTTTTTCTTGCAGTGCCTGGCAAAAGACAGAATAGCTTGCAATGTGGATGAGGTGATGTGGCCTGATGCAGCTCAGTGACATGATGCTGCACAGTGATTGTGGTGTGTGAATAAAGTAAATAAAAAAACTTCAAACCCTAATCCGTAAAAAGATTTTGAAAGCTTCGAGCTGCTCTTTTGGTGTGAAAGTTTGAGTTTTGAAGTGAGAAGGTGTGGTTGTGTTTATATAGCTTTAGAAAAGGATATTGTGTTTAGACATTGGGGACCATGCACAGCAAATTTTAGATAGTAGATTTAACTACCTTGGAGTTAAAATTAACACTGCCTCAGAGTTTATATAGGAACCACTATAAGTGTTAAAAACAACACTTTTGAAAGTGTTAACATTGTCAACACCAAGAGAGTGTTAATTAGCAAACTCTTGTTGTGTAAAATATCTGTTCAATTTCCGAAAAAATACCAGCAGCTGTGGTTGCCAGAATCTTTTTGTGAAAAACATAGAAGTTTTATATATCTGTATAAATTTACAAAAAATAACCATATTTCATGAACTAATACATTGTTCATTTTACAAAATCATAGCTTAGTGCAAAAAAATGTAAAGTCTTTAGATGCAATAATGTTTTCATGTGTGATGGCAAGTAGCAAACAGATTTTGACTGCATTAGTAACTACACAGTTACCTTTAAACAAAAGAAGATGCAGCATAACATCAAATACTCTCAGTTCATCTTGGACTTGAACAGAGACGCTATTATCCTCCACAATGGTGACACAAAAACCGTTTTGCTGTTTTTCTTTCTTTTTTTTCATTTGCTGAGGATTACTGTGCTGATACTGCGATTCTTCAAGGAGACCAGAGAATTTCTGACAGAAGACTTTTATTTTACAAGGAGATCGACGCTCAGAGCTGAAATTATTCCTTTTGACACGTTTTGTTGCTCTTTTGTTGTGTTTATTTTGATTTTGATCTTGTTTTTATTGACATTTTTATTGATATTTGATCTTTGTTCTTGTTTTCAGGTTTGCTGGAGTTTGGAGGAGTTTGTCAGATGGGTGAAAACCGCAGTGAGTGTTTTAGTTTTTATTTGTTTATGATCAATCATGATATGATGTTGTGTAATGTTTGGGGAAATGTGATGTAAATAAACTGGTACAAATGAACCCATTTCAACACAACTGTTCCCCGATATAAGTGATCAGATGTCTTTTATTCTCTGTAGATGCAGCTACTAAAGTTAATTGTTGATTAATTCTTATAATCTTATAATAAACGTGATATGTTGTTGTTGTTGTTGTCGTTGTCTCAGGCCGCTCCAGATCCAGGAGTTCTGCTTTCATCCAGGCAGCTGTTCAGGACGTCAGGACACATGATGGTGATGGTGAAACCCAGACCGTGAGCCAAGAGCTTGATGGATTTCTCGCACCTCTGCCTTCCCTGTTGGCCAAATCTGTGTCCACAGATCAGGGTAACAGGAAGAGGAAGCGGCAGAGCGGCAGCCAGCAAACATTAGAAGATGAACGTCCGTCCACCTCATCTAGAAGAGCTCTCAAACGCTCTCGCAGAGGTCAGAATGGCTTTTTGAAGAAGTGATGATGATGTTTCAGTAATGCTCTTTTACAGTTTTCTCTACTGCTGCATGTTTTCTTTGAACACACATTTCTACTGCTCCTCTGTGTTGCAGACGCGTATGCAAAGGGCCCACTGCTGGGAGACGGTGGATTTGGCTCTGTGTTTGCTGGGATGCGCAGGTCTGATGGACTGCCAGTAAGTCGTTTTCTCCGCTCTTCATTCAAACAGCCTTTAGAAATCCTGATCTCAGTAAATGTGATGTGTGAGGATCAGGCAGGTGTGATTTATTATGCTTTATCTGTCTACAGGTCGCCATCAAGTATGTGTCTAAAGAGCGGACACAGAGGAGACTGAGAGTTGTGAGTTCAGTGTGAACCTGTTGTTGTGTTTGATGTTTCATTGGGTTCTGAATCCAATCGTTTGTCCTGCAGGAAGGTCAGGGTCGGCTGCCGCTGGAGGTGGCACTGATGACCCGCGTCAATTCAGCTCCTGCCTGCCCCAACGTCCTGCAGCTGCTAGACTGGTTTGACCGTCCCAGACGCTACATCCTGATCCTGGAGCGTCCGGATCCCTGCCAAGACCTCCAGAGCTTCTGTGAGGAGAACGGCTGTCTGGATGAGGGTCTGGCCAAGAAAGTGCTGGTGCAGCTGATCGCGGCTCTGAAACACTGCGAGAGCCGCGGAGTCCTGCACCGGGACGTCAAGCCAGAGAACCTGCTGATCTCCACAGAGTCCCAGGACATCAAGCTGCTGGACTTCGGCTGTGGAGATCTGCTCAAGCGCTCGGCCTACAAATACTTCGCAGGTGGGTTTGTGTTGCAGAAGGAAACACTCTGTGGATGTTTGTGAGCTTTTGATGATCCACCAAAGGGAATTTGTGTGTGCTGGAGTGTTTTGAACGGGTGTTTGTGTCTCCTTGTGTCTCTCAGGAACGATTCAATACGCTCCACCTGAGTGGTTCTGCAGACAGCGCTACCATGCGGGTCCAGCTACGGTGTGGTCAGTGGGAGTGACCCTCTTCAACATCCTGTGCAACCGTTTCCCCTTCGGAGGCTCACTGAGGGTCACGTCCAGGAGCAAACTGACCTTCCCCATAACTCTGTCAACAGGTAAGAGACTCACTGAGAGATCAGCAGAAGTGTGTTGCTCTGTGTTTCTGAACACGGTGTTGTGTGTATCAGAGTGCCGTCAGCTGATTGGCTGGTGTCTCAGTCCAGCGGCGGCTGATCGGCCCAGTTTGGACGATATTGAGCGCCATCCCTGGTTACAGTGAACAGGTGGCCAGTGACTTGACACTTATCTGAGTGACGCACTCATGGCTTTGATTGTGTTGTTAGGGTCAGTCTGGATTAATGATCTTAATGATTTGTGTAGGGTGAGCAGGAGTCACACAGGAAGTGCAGAGAACTGCTTCCTGATCACCTGCAGAATGAGGAGTGGGCACCTCACTAACTAATGGCCGACTCACCCAGGGCCGGGGCCCCTTTACCTGCACTAAGCCACCGCTTCAGATGACTTTAATGTTAATAGGGATTTTAATAATAAACGTATTATTTAGACAAATAATCCAGGTGTAGTGTCTTCCTAGAGTGACTGGAGAAAGCTCAAATAAAGGGAGAGTTCACACAGAAATCCAGATTTACTCACTGTTTACTCAAACTCAAGCGGTTTCAAATCTTTAAGAGTTTCTTGTTTTCTGTTTTGCACAAAATAAAATGTTTTGAAGAAGCTGAAAACCTGTAACCGTTGACTTTCATAGTAGCAAAAACAAACAAGTCAATGGGTACAGCTTTTCAGCTTTCTTCAAAATATCTTCTTTTGTATTGAACAGAATAAAGAAACTCAAACAGGTTTGGAGCAAGTGAAAGGGAGTTAATGATACAGAATTGTTATTTTGGGGTGAACTATCCATTTAAGTCCTCTTAATGGAGGTTTTCATAATGGTTTTAAAATGAAGATTGCAGCTCTACTGACTGAGGCTAAAGGTGTGATGAAATATTGTTTTGGTTGTTATTCCATTAAATGATCTTATAGATCTATAATATATAAGTTTTGGTGGAGTTGTTGTGGTAATTTGCCCACAGTAGCAGTAAAACCTCTGAAATGGTGTACACATCTGATGATCTAAGACCTAGTTTTTTGTTTTTTTAATATTAGGAATGTTCAGAGCTCTGTTAGATGTACATTTGCATTCTACATTTCTGTTGTTGTAGCAGGGAGATGTTTGTTTTGTGGCATGAAAAGAGTTTAAGAACTTCAGTTTTAGCTGGGAGTACTACTGCATATGCACTCATGTGATTGGCTTAAATTATATTAAACTGAGAGACCCAGAAACAACACTGAGTCCTTTCTGAGACTGCAAGTCAAATATTCTGAAAAAACCTTTAACCTTTCTTAAATGTATTTACATTTTTAATCATTAAAAACTTACAATATTAGAATCAATGAAAATAGGATGCAGATGCCAGAACATTGTCATTAACACTCTTTTGAATCATATTTCTACTAAAGAACAATGACTTTAGTTTACTCTACTTTACATTCTGCTGGTTCTGACATTAGAATAAATACTGAAGTCTGAACTCTGAGCTCTTTCATTCCTCTGCCTTTGTTGCTGTGTGGAAGGCATGTCTAATGAAGCATAACACACTTCATCACCAGCCTGAAACAGAATATATTTAATTAAAATAATAAACAAATAAATAAACAAATAAATATATTATATTATATTGATGTAATTTATGTTGCTGCTAAACTATTGCGAATAATATATATTAAAATTATTCTCAAAATGTGCTCATACCTCAACATGTCTGTTCTCAGCCCCAGAACCTACAGAAACTTAACAAAAGATAAGAATAATTTACATTTTATAATTTGAGATATACATTTTTTACGAATAGCTGATGACCTGTAGTTTTCTTCTGACAGAGGCAGTAGACGCAGATGGAGAAGAGGAGAACACACACCGAACACACACTGAACAGCAGATTCCAGCAGAAAACACACTCTGATGCAGGTGATGTGGAGGTGCTGTTAAACCGTTCAGCACAAGGAGACTCTTGCTCTAAAATGAACAACAGGCCATTATTAAAGTGAATATATATTTAGTTATTATATTCATTTTATTTTATCTTTACTGATTACACACAATAATGAAAAATATGAGTTTAACACGGATGAATTTGCTAAAAGTGGTTGGAAAATCAGAAGTTAAAGATTCTAATATTAAATACACTATAAATCATCGTTTTACAAAATATAATGAATTTGCTGTTAATTTAATTTAAAGTATTATTAGAAACTAAGATACACTTTAAAAACTAATTATAAACACTTATTTTACTAATATACTTTATTAAATATACATTATTTCTGTATTTGAAGTCGGACTATGGCTGCAGGATTGTGTTGCTTAATTATTTGCAGGACTTTCCATTAATTATCGATAAAATTCATTCAAATAATATTAAAATAATAAAACTTTAGGTAAACATGTAAACTTATCATTAAAGCACAGCTATATTATGAAGAGATAAACTATAATTGACACTAATATTAGCTGTAATCCATAATCTTCAAAATGAACTGAAATAAACACTTGAAATAAATTATTCTGAGTGTAATGAATGATTAAATAATTCCCCAGCACGGTTTAATTGAGAAAATATCTTTTGCAACACATTTTTAAACATAATATGTTAAATAAATAATCTCTAATAACTCATGACACAATATTTTAATAGTTATTTTACAAGACACTAGTATTCAGCTTAAAGTGCAGTTTAAAGGCTTAACTGGGTTAATTAGGTTAACTAAAGTTAGTTTAATTTAGGCAAATCATAGGACAACAGTGTTTGGTTCTGTAGCCAAAAAAAAAAAAATCTTACAGGGCTAATAATAATGTGCTTAATTTTTTGTTTGTTTTTATCAAAAACTGTTTTCACTTCAGCCAAACTGAAAAATAAAATTCACTGATCTGATAAGATCTCTTAGATCATTGTCACAAAGCACAGATTTTCCATTAGGCTTTCTTTAGTCTTGTGTATTGATTAATGTGCGCGAGGGCAACTATTGGTTTTATTGCGACTTCCTGATGCCTCCTATAAGTCGCTCGAGAGGCAGTTAGGGTCCTTTATATTTGTGACGCGCTGGTGGCTTTAGACAGAGACACTGTTTTGTATGGTGCCGATTATTGCGTTGGTGTGATGATTGTTGCGTGTGCCGTTGTGATACAGTTTTGCGTTGCTTGGTTTGCGCTGCTGTTTGCGTTGCTGTTTGCGGTCAACAAAAATACGCCTACCCCACTCTCCTTCTCTCCTCCACCTGTGTGATTGTGCACGCGCTTTATATGTTCGAGCAGGTGCCAGTTATGCCCACGTGACCAAAACATAAAACGTCACTGTGAAACCCAAACCAATCAGTATACAAATAAACATTATAATTAAATGAAAAGTAATATGGCTCCTATACACCAGCCCCTAATTATTAGATCACCACATAATAATTATCCAAAATCTTTGTGTCCTAATGGCAAAATCCACAAAAAAAAACAAAAAAAAAATAATCCACAAAAGGAATTATCAAAAAAAAAAAAAGAATTTAACTGTAGTTCATATTTAATCAAACTCAGCCTCCTGCAGCAAGCAGACCTTGGTAATAGGTCTTTCCAAACAGCTGGTTTTTGTTTTAATCCGTACTTGACGGACAAATCCTCTTCGGTCTGGGAAGGTTTGGATCACTCGACCTGTTGGCCAAGAATTTCTAGGAGCTGTGCTGTCCATAATGATCACAAGATCTCCCACAACGAGGTTCCTCTTAACTCCAATCCATCTCTGACGCTCCTTTAGCTGAGGTAAGTATTCCTTAACCCATCTCTTCCAGAATAGATCGGACATGTATTGTACCTGTTTCCACCTCCTAAGTGCATACATGTCTGTCGGTTGGAACAACCCTGGGGGTAATGATGGTGAAGTCTTTAACTGCAACAAGTGGTTTGGAGTTAGTGCTTCCAGGTCATTTGGATCCATGGAAGCCTTGGTGATTGGATGGCTGTTGATGATGGTTTCAATCTCACAGAGCACTGTGTGAAGACCTTCTTCATCCAGGTTTTGCACCTTAAACATTGAATTAAGGACTTTACGCACTGATCTTATTAACCTCTCCCATGATCCTCCATGATGAGAGCCAGCCGGTGGGTTAAAACTCCATCTGATTCCCTTCTGCAGCAAAAGATCATTGATCTGCCCCTGGTTCCACTGTTTAATGGCAGCTTTCAACTCACGTTCTGCACCTACAAAATTAGTTCCGTTATCTGAACGGATCTCTCGCACCTGTCCCCTTCTGGAAATGAAACGCCTGAGTGCATTAATGAATGAGTCCGTATCCAGTGATGGAGCAACCTCAAGGTGTACAGCTCTGATGGCAAGACAGGTAAATATAACCCCATACCGCTTTACCATGCTCCTTCGGCTCTTAACCTCAAAAGGTCCAAAATAGTCCACTCCCACTCGAGTAAATGGTGGTTCATCTGGGACTATTCTTTCGTGTGGCAAGTCTGCCATTTGCTGGTAAACTGGCAGAGCATTTAGACGGCGACAGACGATGCATTTGGACAGTACTTTCCTTATGGCTACACTGACACCAGTTATCCAGTACTTCTCCCTCAATTTGGACAGCATATGGTTCCGTCCACCATGCCCCACTTCCTGATGGATATGTCTCAGCAAGAGTTCTGAAATGTGAAGATCTTTTGTTAATATTATAGGGTGTTTAACTTCCACAGGCATAGCCAACCTACAGAGACGACCACCAACTCTCAGGATTCCATCTTGCAGCTGTGGACAGAGTTTATGGAGGTGACTGGATATTTTAATATGTTGCCCTTTCTCCAGACTGGCTAGCTCTTCAGGAAATCTCTGTCCCTGACAGAATTTAATGATGGCAAGCTCAGCCCGGTCCAAGTCCTCCACTGTAAGTTTACTGCTTGTCCTTTTAAAATAATCAATCTCCTCTGCCACGGAGGAGCTCTGCTGTGCATTGTTGTCAGACTGTACAACGGTCTGATGAAAGTGCCTTGTTTCCTTTAAACAAGACATGAGCCAGTCCTTGATCCTCAAGAACCATGCTACAGATTTCTTAAGGCGTGTCCAGGAAGAAAAATACTTGATCAGGTAAGTGACTGGATCTTCTTTGAGTTGTGTAACGTTTGTTGCAGCAACATTTTTGACCTCGGGGTCTTCAGGTGAAAGGTAGTTGAAGTCCTCCTTGTTTACAGGCCACTCACTCTCCGGATGTAAAAGAAAGTGAGGCCCTGACACCCATGTAGTGTTTTGAATAAACACATTCACCTTAACACCTCTAGATGCCATATCAGCTGGATTGCTTGCAGTGTCCACATACCTCCACTGCTCAGGACTGGAAACTTTCAGGATTTGAGAGACCCGATTAGAAACGAAAACTTTGAATCGTGAGGTTTCATTTCGGATGTATTTGAGCACAGATGTACTGTCTGTCCAAAACACAGAATCCAAAAGATCCATATGCATCTCTTTCCTCCAAAGAATGTCCATGCGACTGGCCATGGTAGCAGCAATAAGCTCCATTCTAGGGATGGTTACGGATTTTAACGGAGCCACTCTTGCCTTCCCCATGATGAAAGCACTGTGCATTACTGAATGCTGGTTCTTCAGCAACAGGTAAGACACTGTTCCATACCCATCCTGACTGGCATCACTGAAATGGTGTAACTGG
The DNA here is from genome assembly GCF_052040795.2 of Danio rerio. Taxonomy (NCBI): domain Eukaryota; kingdom Metazoa; phylum Chordata; class Actinopteri; order Cypriniformes; family Danionidae; genus Danio; species Danio rerio. The sequence continues at coordinate 44,046,875 of NC_141025.1, forward strand.
GCTGTAACAACATCTCCAAAGCATGATGGTTTCACACATCGGTCCACCTTAAACACATCCAACAAATGCAGCTGCTGCAGCCATTTCAGCCAATCCTTTGACACGGACTCCGGCACAGTGTCATCCCAGCCAATTTCTCTCCTGCACAAATCTCTCAGAATTTTCTTTGCTGTTAAAATGACAGGGCTTAGCATTCCCAGAGGGTCATAAATTGAACTGATAGTAGAGAGAATTCCTCTTCTGGTGAGTGGTCTATCCTTTAGTACAATCTTGAACTTAAAACAGTCTGATTTTATGCACCATTCCAAACCCAGCACTCTCTCCACAGGTAATGAATCCAACTCCATGTTTAACCCTTCCATGCCTCTTGCTCTGTGACTTTCAGGGATAGCTTCCAATACACCAGGCCTGTTGGTTATCCATTTTGTGAGGGAAAACCCACCCCTGGCACACAGAGAAACCAGCTCCTGGTAAAGTGACACTGCTTCCTTCTCTGTAACAACTGACACAAGGCAGTCATCTACATAAAAAGAGTTCAATAATTTGTCTACTGCATTCTCACTGTAGTGACATCCATAATCCTCTGCACACCTTCTGAGGGCATAATTTGCACAACTAGGTGATGATGCTGCCCCAAACAAATGCACCTTCATACGGTATTCAACAGGTTGTTGTTCCACATCTCCATTAGGCCACCAAAGAAACCTAAGCAGATCTGAGTAATCCGAAGAGACCCGTACCTGGTAAAACATGGATTCAACATCAGCCATGATTACTACTGGTTCCTTTCTAAAACGAGTCATGACTCCTATCAAAGAACTCGTAAGATCTGGGCCCTGTAAGAGCTGAGCATTCAACGATGTTCCTTGATAAGTCGCTGCACAGTCAAACACAACTCTCATCTTTCCCTTGGTGGGATGAAACACTCCATGGTGTGGTATATACCATACCTTTCCATCACTGCGGTCTAGTTCCTCTACAGGCACCTTCTCAGCATAATCTTTAAGAAGCAGATCATTCATAAAGTTGTTATATTCAGCATGAAATAATGAATCTTTCTGAAACCTCCTTTTCAGATGATGCAAACGCTGTTCGACAATGTTCTTGTTTTTTGGCATGCTGACATCAATGCTCCTTAATGGTAATGCAATTTGGTAGTGCCCATTCACATGTTTTACTGAATTACTCACTAGTTCTAGGAATTTTTGATCTTCTCTTGACATACCAGCATAATCATCGAGACGGTTTTCAGGGAAGTCAGTTTTAAACTGTTGGTGCCAAATCTCATCCAGATTTACAGCTGACACTCTATTAACCATTACCAGGGGCTGTTTCCAGTTAACCCTTTCTCCACTGTCTCCCATCAGTGGTCCATTAACAGTCCAGCCCAACATGGTTCTAATGGCATATGGTCCATCATTTACACTGCATACCACTTGTAATGGTTCCAGTGCTTTAGGGACATTGGTTCCTATCAGGAGTTCTATTTCGGAATCGATCTGAGGTAAATGAATGTGTTTTAAGTAAGACCATCTTTTAATATCCCTATTAGTTGGAATATTTCCTCGGTGCACTGGCATGGACTCTTGTGTATAAACTTTTGGCAGCTCAAGAAAACGATCTCCTTCCAGAGCTGCAACCTCCAAACCAGATATAATGTTGCTACTCACAACCTTCTCCTGCCCCATGGTTCGTAGAAGAATACGCCCCTTCCTTCCTGTAAGATGAAACTTGTGCATCAAGTTCTCTGTACAAAACACTGCAGTGCTCCCTTGGTCCAAAAATGCATAGGTATTAATAATTTTGCTTCCTTTATTAGATTTTACCTGAACCAGTACTATGGGTAGCTTGCAGTCCTCATCTCCAGCCCCTGTAAGACCACTTGACACCAGCATGTTGTCAACAGGCACCACTGTGTTCCTCTCAGTCTGCTCAATAACATGTGCAGGTTCCCTATGAAGTACTGTAGGATGCTTAAGGTTACACTTTGAACAGGAAATCCTTTTACGGCAATTTTTACTGATGTGTCCTCCTGTACACAAACAGCCAAAACATATACCATTTTCCCTCAAGAAGCCTATCTTCTTCTCGTGTACCATCTTCCCCAGCTGTATACACATATCTAGGGTGTGTCCTCCTCCACAGCACATACACACTTTCTTATCTGTTGTTATAATTTCCTTCCTTTTCTTTTCAGACTGACATTTACTTTCCACAGTGCCCACACTGGTCGCAAAGCTGATTCCTTTGTTTCCTGATTGATATTGTGACTTAAGTTTGTTCATTCCTTTATTTCCACTTACTGATGTAGTGTCTTGTATGTTACCAAACACCAGATCTGTGAGTATTTTCACTTGCTTCTCAATGAAATCAGCAATGTCTTTGAACTTAACTCTCTGGTTATTTCTTTCCTGCAGCTCACAAACCTGGCTCCTCCATCGATCTCTGAGTTTATATGGAAGTTTTTTAATAATACACAACATATTAGAAGGCATGTCTAAGTCATGAAGATACTGCACATCCTCCATTGCATTACAACAGCCTCTGAGAAAGAAACTGAAATCCTGCAGAGCCTTCACATCCTCGGTTTTAATTGGAGACCATAAAAGGGCTTTGTCCATATAAGCAGAGGCCACTTTCTGTTCGTCTCCAAACTGTTCCTTCAACAAAGTTTTTGCTTTCAAATATCCTCGATCTGGATTCATATAATGACAGCTCCCCACAAGTGCTTTAGCATGGCCCCTTGTATATTGCTCCAAGAAATACAAACGGTCACAGTTGTCATTTATATTTTTCTCAATCCCATTCTCAAAAGCTCTAATAAAAGAGTGGTATTTCAGTGGGTCACCATCAAATATGAGTATTTCTCTTTTTGGTAAAGCTGAAAGCCCCTGTTGCTGCATCAACAGTGTTGTTACCTCATTCTGTTTCTTCATGAGACCAAGAACACAATTTTTGGTTTCCGAATCCATGAAAATATCTGTATTGAAATCATGTGGTCCTTGTGAATCTTGCATGTCGAAAGAATTCAGGTGGTTTTGCGAAAATGGTGGGTCAATGATGTTTGAGTGAGTTATATTGTCCAACACTGGAGTAAGCTTGACTTTGGGTTTAGCTCCTAAATATCTCTCCTTATTTGAATCTGATGGAATAAATTCACCTGCATCAACATTGAGTGGTTGTTTAGACTGTTTTGCCACATAAGAGTTCATCCCATCTGAAACATTTGATGTCAGTATCACGCTTGTTGTTGTACTGTGTGTTTTGAGAACCTCAAGTTTTGCCTGTTCTCCTGCAATTTCAGCATCCAGTTGCAATCTTTCTTTCCTTGTACGCAACTTTTCCTCCTCTTCTTCCAGTGCATGTCTTTCTTCTAATAATTTTTTCTTCATGGCTAAAGCAGCCAACTCAGCTTGGGCTTTTAAACGTGCAGATGAGGTTGAAGAATGTTTTGACAGTGATGATTTGTTACAGCTTATGTTTGAGACACTATCACATGGATTAATTTCATCCTCATTTTCAACTTCATTTGATTTTGCATAAATCACATTTTCGTTCATTTCTGTTGCATTCTGTGAAACACCCTGGGTTTGCTCAGTTTCACTGATCCATTGCTCAGTTTGGTTTTGAAACACACTGCTGTAATTCATTATGCTTAAAAACCATTCCTTTTGTTTAAGAAATTCATCCTCAGGAAGTAATGGCATAAGTTCATCATGTGCATTAACAGCACTCTCACACATTGTGTTTAAAGTCATTAAACATTGCTTTATTTGAAGGATGTTTGCCTTTTGTTTCATATATTCTTTCATTTTTGGTATCAACCCTTTGATTTTATCAACAGCACGTTTACGTTCACATTGCAATCTCTCAATTTTATTCAGCAAGGCCTTTTGAGTGAGTTTGCTTTCCCTTTTCTTTCCCATCTCTTCAACCGAGCACGGGGTACCACCAGTTTGACTCATAGTGACTCTTTTGATTCAATGTTCAGTGAATCACAACATCCAAACACAATGCAACGTTTGAACACGCTCAAACGATTCGATTCAATTCAACAGCAGTTCATTTTCCTTCCAAACAACATCACGGCATCACACAAACAAGCCGCAAAGTGCAGACTTCCTACAGACACCAAAGTAAGTCGCGCGACCTCGCGCATCCGATTTGCTATCCAAACAACTTTAACATGCACCAATGCCAACCAGATTCCTCATCCACACATATATCCACAGATAAACTTATCTGTCCTATGTAAACGAACACATGACGTGGCCCATTTGGTTTGCAATCGCATCACTTACTTGGCGTCTTCCTGATTCGTCTGTGCGCTGATTTTGCGAGCGATGATTTTCCTGATAAGATGCCGTTTTTTGTTGACAAAATATTGCGACTTCCTGATGCCTCCTATAAGTCGCTCGAGAGGCAGTGAGGGTCCTTTATATTTGTGACGCGCTGGTGGCTTTAGACAGAGACACTGTTTTGTATGGTGCCGATTATTGCGTTGGTGTGATGATTGTTGCGTGTGCCGTTGTGATACAGTTTTGCGTTGCTTGGTTTGCGCTGTTGTTTGCGCTGTTGTTTGCGTTGCTGTTTGCGCTGCTGTTTGCGGTCAACAAAAAATACGGCTACCCCACTCTCCTTCTCTCCTCCACCTGTGTGATTGTGCACGCGCTTTATATGTTCGAGCAGGTGCCAGTTATGCCCACGTGACCAAAACATAAAACGTCACTGTGAAACCCAAACCAATCAGTATACAAATAAACATTATAATTAAATGAAAAGTAATATGGCTCCTATAGGTTTAATGAGGGAGTTTTCTGAGAGATGAAGAGCTGTAAAGTGAGTGTTCAATTACAAAAAGAAATGATTATACAAACTCAGTGTTTCCTTTTATTAACATTGACAAAACCGTATTACTTTAAAAGAAATATGATTATCAAAGCATGTCTTAGAGCGAATAAGCCCAACAGGTTTTTTATGTAATCGCCTTTTATCTTAATTTATATATAAAATAAATGTTTAATTAGTAATCACTACTGATGGGTTAGATTTTCAATATTCAATATTGTTCAGTAATTATTCAGCAGTAATTAAACATCTCTGTAGCATTTCCTCCTGCAGATGTGGTTCAGTCAGTTCAGCACTGCAGGGAGCTGTCCATTGTGCTGAATTTACTCCACACTAAACTCTCTTCTCACATTAAATTCATTATAAGTGTCTGATCAGTGAACAGGATACTGTCATTTCTCAACAACTAAAGAAGGTCTAATGTAGAAATTAAAAGATAATAGGAAATACAGCAGATGGATTTGCTTTATGAAAGGAAATTTTGTTGAATGATTATTACAATTTGGTTTAAATGTTGAATGTTGCACTCGTACATGTTGCATTGCTCTGCTCTTCTTTAAATAAATCAAACCTCAGTTGTGTGCTGTTTACACTGTCTCTGATTCATGGCACGTATTTTAATAAATCAGACTTTTGCATCTTCAGTTTCTCATCAATTCCAAGTCATGAAAATATTAAAAGCAACATTTACAGCTGCAGCGTGCACTAAATATTTTCTTACTCTTCTTATTTCTGTTTTTGTCTAACCACAGTTTATCTCATGCATTGATGTGTGTATTGAGCATGCAAGATCACCAGCTTGACCACAAACAGTTTTAGGACATTCAGTCTGTTGCATGCCTGAATAAAAACACTTGTGGTTTGTGTTCTCGCCTAGCTTTTCACAGCAACTGCAACATCACTGCACCAGGAGCGTCAGTAAAGACCAAGAAGAAGAAGAAGAAACACAGCACTGAGCCTGAAAGCTGATGTACTGTAGGCTGCACGCAGAATCCTTTATGACCCAGGGATAATTTAATATAAAAAATGTATATCAATATAATAAATGAATCATATTATTAATCATATTATTCATTTTATAAATAATTTTTAACTACATTCAAAAAATAGAAACCTGTTTACCTTTAATATGTTTACTTTAATTAACTTTGATATATTTTTACTACTGTAAACTGGTGTATAAAATCAGGCCGCTTCAAGGCAGACTTTGCACCCTTAACAGAAGTTCAGAAGCTCAAATCACATCAAATCATCAAACGTAATGACAAACGAGAGATGTTTTTCTGAATTTAATACAATCTTTTTTTGTTTTAATATAAATGAACAAGGCTAGATCGGTTAGGAAAATTCTAGCAAATGTACAAGCTAATTGTCATTACAGACCTTGTGATAGTAATTTAGCTTATTGAAAGCTGTATATTAGTGATGAAAACAGCTATTTAGATTCATACAAACAGAAATAATGTATTTATAAACTTGCACCTTTCTGCTGTGGACGCCATCTTGTGGTCAGACGCGGGAACTCATTCGGCAGGTGAACTTTTGTGCTTTCTAGCCGTTGAGTGAACACAAAGTCCCTTAAAAAGCCTTCACATACATCCAAAATAACGAAAACATTAATAAAACTTAATAATATTAAATCTGAAAACAAGAGCAAATGAAAAGTACATAAATATGACTGAACCATGTAGCCTACCAGATGATGATACAAACGGCCATGTGATCTGAAATCGTGCGTAGACCATAGACTGTAAAATATAGGCATAGACATAGAAATTGTGAACGATTTAATTTACTTTCTATTATTTACAATAATAAACTTTTTTTAACTTATATTCCTTATATCTACGTGAGCAGTTAGCACTGGAGGAAACATTTGTGAAATGTGTTTTAGAATTTAAGAAAAACTGTAACACAACCAAGCCTTAAAAATACATTATGGTCCACCCCTTTAATGACCTCTGCTGAGATCTTGAAAAATTACATTTTTATTATTTATTATTTTATTTAGAGTTTTATTCTCAGTTGATCTTATCTTTGGTTTTGGCTGTAATTTGTGTTTTTCTGCAGTGATTCTGCTGTTAACAGCTGTTTATCGACAATTCTCAATCCTCCTTTAATTAGAGACTTAATTATCTTATTACTTCATCACTGTCTGAGTGTTCAACCCTCTGTAGTGAGGACACTAGTGAGGGTTTTGCTCTGGGATTTAGGGGGAAATGTGTTCGATGAAAAATACAGACTGTGTAATGTATTTTTAACAGAAATATTCTGTAAACTGAATTTACGAATGTAAAATGTTAAAAACAGCAGATTACTGGCAACCACAGCTAGAAGGGTCCGTGTATCATCTGTTCATTTGATTATTCCTTTTATTACGGAAAACGAAACATCAGAAAAACGATGAATATTTCGTTTTTCTGTTTATTCTGTAGGCAGAAAAAACGGAAACTCATCTGTTATTCAGCTTATTAACTTAAAACGAAATATTAAAACAAACACAAAACCAAAACGAAATAATGAGTCAAAAAATGGTCCGTGTACGGTCCGTGTACGTTTTGTTCATTTGTTTTCCATTTTCAAACGGAATAAAGGAAATGAAGAAAACGGCCGTTTTTCCGTTTTTCTTTTGCTCACGAGAAAACGAAAAAACGAGATTTTGGCTGGATTTTCGTTTTTTGATTTAGGGTAGGAAAATGGATAAACGACTTTAAAATTCATTTTACACATGTAGGCGGTGCTGAAACGCCCACTTTCCTCTAATTGGTCAACCAAATCTGCGCTCGTGACGTCACCCTCAAAATAAAAGCCTTACACGCAGGCTTTTAATTATTATTATTTAATTATATATTAACTAAGTTTACATATTCTATCATTTGAACCACACACAGTTAGCAGGCTTACATTCATTGCGTATGTATGAATTAAATAAAAACGTAAAGCAGTATTCTTAGACATTTGTCATTAAAATAAGGTCATAGTTCACTGCCAAGCTTCTTGCTGCTGTGCACCTGATGCAGAGCAAAGATAAGCTGCGTCCCAAATCGCATACTTATGCACTATTCTACGCCACTTTGTAGTATAAATAGTGTAAGTAGTGTGTTCACACTGAAAACACTAAAAATAATAAGAGCACTTCAATTACCCGGATGATGCACTCATTCAGTCGCTAAAATGAAGTGTGTAATGGTATGGAAGGCCGTTGGGGCCAAAACGTCTGCAACAAACGTGTTAACGCGTAATTGCGTGTTAACACGTAATTTACGCGTTAACACGTCATTTACGCGTTAACACGTTGGTACGTGTTAACACGTCATTTACGTGTTAACACGCAATTTACGTGTTAACACGCAATTTACGTGTTAACACGCAATTTACGTGTTAACACGTCTTTTTTTAAACTAGTCTCATTTTAAAGTGCTATCATTTACTAATTTCTCCAATTAACCAACTTATTATATGTATAATGTAATTTCACTTAAATCACAATAAATGTTTTGCAGTCAATGATCTGTAGCAGATATTTAGTATTATGAAAGGCCAGACATCTTCTGTTATGTTATGTTTGATGGCATAATAATGTATAATAATAATGTTTGTTATTCAGCTGCTGAGATTTCTTTAAAAAAATGTGTCCAGAGATATCAGAATGAGATTTATTTGACAAGTGTCTGCAAACACACAAGGTGTTTTTTTTTTCCAGAAGCACATATAGAAGCACATATACATACAGTATATACATACAAATCAACACAAGAACACAGAATGACATAAGTGGATAAAGTAAATAATAAAACATTTTGGATACAAAATCATATACAGTAAGGGTTGTGTATATGTATGACTAAAACAGGAAGCAACTAATCTAATAATAAAGATGTATAGAGAAAGATATGTAGAGATCTGGAGGTTGGGCAGGTGCACTAATCCTCTCCCCTGTCCTGATAGTCCACTGCAGTCTTATGTCTGATTTGGTGATTTCTAGATGGCACTTAGAGTTTTTTTTATCTGATCTTTTTATACATTTATTGTTTGCAAAACTTTACACTATATACTTTTGGTCTCTGTACTGGAAACTCCAAATCACCAAGACAAAACATTCTTGTGTGCAAAAAATTGACAATAAATAATTGACAAGTTTGATAAAACTGTAATTAAGCTCCTTTCTGCCTGTTGAGAAAAGCCCAAGTTATGATATACTAAATTAAAATTACAAGACAAAAAGTCGAAATAATGATTTATTAATTCAAAATATGACTAAATAAATCTGTAGCAATGACATAACGACAATAGATGGCGACAACTCACCATTTAAATGTGTAACTTAATTCTCTAAAGATGATAAATCTAATAAAACTTTTTTTATTTATTTTTTATATTTTAGTTATTGAATCTTTAACTGAATGTCATTTTTTTCATGCATGCAGTTTTCATAAACAAGCTAATGAAAGAATTTAATCTCAAATTAATGGTCCATGGTAATTTGACAAGTAACTTTGCAATGTAGTGGGTAACACATGCAGTTTAAGTCAATTCAAAATGAAGTGAATTTAAAGTAATATTTCCCACATTATCTTTAACTAACCAAGGACAATTTCACAGTATTATTATGCCACAGTATCCATAAAACAAATTCTTCCTAAGTCATAAGTCTTATTTCTTATGGTTATATTATAAATATTAAGGTGCTGCAAGCAATTTTTCATCTTGACAGGCTGGCAAAATTCGTCATGTACACTCTCTCTCAAAAACAAAAACAAAAAAAATTGTGGGCAGGCATGCACAGAGTATCTTCTTTCTCACAATGAGTTTCTTACTTCTATCATTCATCCAACCAAGTTCATTCTTCCGAAGTGATCTGGGAACAAGGTCAGCGCTGCAAATAGCCTGTAAAGCCTGCCCTGGCTCATTTAAAGTGATCAGCGCAATGAATGATAATGTCATTAAAAATTAAAACGGGCTTCTCTAGAACTGTAAATATTGCACATTATATAACAAATTGTGTTAAAGCATACAAGCATATAGCTGACTTGTGCACTTCATGCTATTTTCTTCTTGCTTATTTTGCAGATAACAGACCAACAAAAAATACATTAAAATAAAGATACAAATTATATCAAATGAGTTTCAAAAATATATATTTTTCAAGAAATATATAAAAGTGTATATCCTTTTATAAAAGTGTATATTTATGGGCAGGAACAAAGTTTTTGTTCCTGCCCATAAATAGATTTTTGTTCTGTGGGAAATAGGGGTTTATTAAATGTTACACTGTAATTGGGTTACAAGCCCGTCATTTGTTTGCTACATTTTTAATTTGTCATTATGTTAAAGATTTTCATAAGTATCTGATTTTTCCTTGCTCTAATGCGTTTTCATTTTCTCCTCACCTGCTGCAGGAGTTTTAAAATCGTAAACAATAATGAAATCTGGTTACAGCACACACAAACCTTAAACGTGCGCACACTACAAGACCAGAAAACTGTGGCACAGCACACTACAAGATATTATTAAGATTATGATAAGCCTGATGGAGCACATAACCTGATTGCAGAATAACTCTGCTTTATGATAGGCTAATTAACAAATATTTGACCAACTGCCAGAGCGAACAGCCTGCAGAATGAAAAAAATGCTGCTTGAAAAGAGCACAGTCCAAACAAATGTCTAATATTATGAATAACAAAAATAAAACACAAACTACTATTATTATTAATAATAATAATAATAATAATAATATTACGGATCAGAGAGAAGACAAAGGCAGATTATCAGAGAATGGATATTTAATGATACTTTAAACAATGCTGAGGTTGTTCAGAAAAGAAATAACCAATACCAACAAAAAGAAGACAAACAAACAGAACTTAACTTCGGGTTGTAACAAAAACAAGATGATGCCAGTCGAGGTAAACAGTACAGGATTCACAGGACAAGATAACAGACAGGATGACAAACTGGTGAGCAGGCAGGTAGGCATGCAGGCAGGCTACATCGTCAGGTAAATGCTGTCACACCGAAGAGAAATAAGTCTGGCTAATAACAAATAAATCAAACCATAAATGAGTGAGTGTTCCAGGCTTATGTAGTGTGAGCAGTGATGAGCAACAGGTGAAGGTGATTAGTGATTAGTCTGGTGATTGGGGCTGTTCAGGTGCAGTGAATGAATCTGACAGTCCAGAAGGATTCCTGACAATTATTATTATAAGCTAATATCATAATAATGGGATGTGCCGTGCTTTGACTGGCTATTTATTTCAAAAGAAAAATTGTTAGTTGTTGCACTGCATAGCTTATATTGTGGAAAAATATAATTCACAATGCAACAAAACCCTGGTCTGCAGTTACAGTACTGTCTCTCCCTGGGAATTTTATTTTCTATACTTTAATTTTCTAAACCTTACATTTTAATGTTCAAGCATTTTATTTCATTGGCTACACATCTGGGTCATAGTAACCACACACACAGAATAAAGTGTGGCTAATGAAAAAAAATGATAGTCTAAGCATATTATAAATTAGCTTGTTAATTTATTCATTTGTTTGAAACCAACACAATTCCCACCAGCTTTTCTTATTAGGCTTTCAGGATGTTGTCACAGCCATGAACGGAATAACTGGCTTTATTAATAGCCTAATTGTTATAATTTGACCAACTGCCTATAGGCACAACCTCAAAATGGTTTCTGGCAGTTATAAAAAAATAAACGCATGCACTCAAGGTGTGCTGCAATTCTCTTTCATATATGAAATAAAAGTTTGTATGTTAGAGAGAAACAGAATTGCGGCTCATCGCGTGGTTTTACTTAATTTTATAAAAGCCAGTAAGAGATATGCAAACTGGGACATAATAGCCCCTTTCACACATACAGACCTTTCCGGAAAATTGCCGGCAATTTTCCGGAAAGGTTGTATGTGTGAACAGGTCCTTTTTGAAAATACCGGTAAATTCGTTCTGGCTATTTTCCGGAAAGAGAAGTTGTAACATTACCGGCAATTTGCCGGAATGCTGCGCTGTGTGAACGCAGAAGGAAGATTCCCGTAATAAGCGCGTGCACGTCTAGAACGTGCTGACGTGAGACGTCTGCTTTAGCCAATCACAACAGTCAGACGCATTTACGTCCGCGCGGTTTGTGAGGATAAAAGCCTTTGAATATTTTTCCAGACACATTTAGCTGCTAGAAGTTAGTCAGATCACGTTTATATGTTCTTCTTAATGCCAACTGTGTAAATAATCATCGATGAGATGCTTATGATAAGCCGTTGTTTGTTTACGTTCGTGTGCCTGTGAAACAGCCTGTGAGCGCCAGCACACGTACATATTTTGAACATCTCGACATGCGAAAGTGATCCTGAGAAAGTTGTTCACAATATTGATCATCCACAGAGTTTGTAATTTAGTCAAATGTTTACAAATACAAACGCAGCCGTTTAAAGCTCATTTGTGGTGAATGATGTCAGAATTTACCGGTATTTTGGAATGGATGTGTGAATGCTCTTTTCCGGAAAATATCCGTAACGTCCTCGCCTGTGTGAACAGCGCTTTTTTGAATATACCGGTAAAGTCTTTCCGGAAATTTTCCGGATATTTACCGGTATCACTGTGTGAAAGGGGCTAATGACACCTATTTTAAGGCTTTGCTTCTAGTGGCAGGTAATCAAATATTACCATAATAATAATAATAATTATTATTATTATTATTATTAGCAGGTTGTTGTTATTCCGTTCATTGTTGTGACAAGGTCCTGTAAGCCTAAAAAGAACAGCTGGGGAGAATCATGTCACTTTTAACAAATAAATAAATATATAAGCTAATTTATAATAAGCTTAAATTATAGTTTTTTACCCAAAGTGAATATATATATATATATATATATATATATATATATATATATATATATATATATATATATATATATATATATATATATATATATATATATATATTATTAATTATTAATTATTAATATATTATAAGTATTATATTTATGTTTAGTATAGGGGATAAAATAGTGTAAGTATAAAAAAAATATTTAGTCCCATAGCCTAAACCGAAACGAGTAGGCTATAGGCTATAAGACTTTTATTTTCAGAGAGATAACTGCAGGGCCGGGGTTTTGCATTGTGAATTATAGTTTTCAATACTATAGCTAACAATTTTGCTTTTAAACTACATAGCCAGTCAAAGCACAGTATAATAAGTAAAACTGGCCACAATTTAGTTTGGATGCGATACATTGAAAGGAAAATATACATTAAATACAAAGGCTGGTTATTTTACTGGTGATGAGGCACACTACAGTGTAACCTTACATTTTACTCATTATTTTAATTTATATTTTGTTAATTAATACTTAAATGTAAAAATGTTATTGAATCTACTTATAAAGATTTTTTATTAACTTTAAAAAATGTCTGGTGCAAAGCTTAATAACTGTTAGTTCTGAAAGTTATTGATGTGCTCTGGCTCCTTTAAGAGAGGTGCACCGGAAAGTAGGAGAGAGAAAAAAAGGAAGTGGAGAAAAGTTTGACAGATGCAATGCTGTTGTAATGCTGATTGTGAATGTCATGTTGATGCTCCAGATTAAAGAAAAAGAAATGAATTTTTACCCTGGTAACCCTCGTTTATTTATGATACCCACGTTGGAGAGACTGGTGTGTAAACAGCCAGAAATAAGGGTTACAACAGATTTTTAGCAAAAATATTATAAGAAAACTTATTTGACAAGCACAGATCCTATCAATCTCATAACAAATGCCCTAAATTACCTAGCCTAGTTGACAGCAAGCATCAAGTGTTTATTGAGACTGTGTCTGTCATCTGTCTTTATGAAGCATTAAACAGAAGCGCATACGGTGACAGCAGTGATGTTCAGCTGACGAGGCGCATTTATTTAGCCTGTAACCTACCCTATAGATTTTTTTTTTTACATGTAATGTTCTTAAACTTTTGTTAAAATGTATATTTATAGTTTATATATAAAATATAAATATATAAAGGCCTGGATAAATTATGTATTTAACTGTAATTCTCCAAATAGAAAATGACTAAAGTTGAATTTTTCATTACCTGTGTTAGTCTGGGGTTTAATTTCTCACGAAGGTGAAAAACTCTGATGCATGCAATCTCAGCATTGTCAAAATGAAAATCAAGCAAAAAGAGAGAGACAGAGTGCATGCGCGAGAGGACTCATATCTCCTTGGTGACGAATCTTCATTGACTGCAGATTCCAGCAGTAAGAGCAGACTGTGAAGGTTTAGTAGCACATTTTTATCCTAAAGTATTGCTGTGCACACAACATAATGAGTGACACATAGTTAAAAAAGAGGATAAACTGTTGGTGCGCGTCTCGCTGGCGCATCTGTGACCAAGACAGAACGTGTTTGTTTGAGATGATCAAGAGCCACGGTATCCAGAAACCACCAAATGAAAAAGATGAACCACATCCAATGGATGTCTTTGTGTAGTGAACAAGCATGAATAACATGCAGGTTTTGGAGTATTCATGTGAAATTCCTAGCTTCAGCTTACATGTTTTTCATGTTTGTTAACCATTTATTAATATGATTTACCATTAACAAAGCATTTGTTGGTGTAATTAATAACCTTAGTGTACACTCAGCATTATCTAATGTTACATTTGTTCATTAATGGTTCTTGTAAGCACTAAGGTGTTAACTAATTTATTAATTAACACAGACGTTAATAAGAGTTATCTTACATTTCTTCATGTTTAAGGATCACTTTATTTCTATTGTTTATGGGGGACTTTTATTTTGACAAGAAATCGTTTTTTTCAGAGCTAAAAAGTTATGATGAGAGAACAGTATGGATAGCGGACATTTCATGACGGTTTAACAGAGCTCGTGTTAAAAAGGACGGTTTGTAAGTTTATTCCTCGCTGCCACATATGTTGAGCTTCTTTAAAGGAAGTGGAGCAGATGACGTAGGCTCAACGTAGCCATTGTGTAACGAAACGATAGCTCGCATCACCACATTAATATTCACGAGAAGTATTACGAGCTGTTACGACAGACACAATCATCGTGACAACACAGCTACGTTTTACTTGAATTATTCATGATTCAGTGACCGAAGCACTACGCTGAGCTTACGGTGACCTTACCTCATCATCCAAGATCATGACGGGAGAGTAAAGCCTGATTTATACTTCTGCGTCAGGTGACCGGCGTAACCCACGGCGCAGGCAACGCGCGTGGCTGTGCATTTATACTTCTGCGCGCTGTCTCTGCCGGTCTGCATTAACACTTCCGAAACGCTAGTTGGCAGTGATGTGTAAATGTTCCTCTGTGTCAAGTTTCTTCGCTACTTTTTTGCATTTCCTGAACACTTCCGGGATGTACAAGTGGCTCAAACTCGCTCATTTTGAGGCAGGAACCGGCGGACGTGCAACAAATTTAACTATGAGGTAAACACAAAACAAAACTTTCCATCCGGAGCTCCTTCACGGGACTCCACACTTGTAAACAATCGCTCGCGCGGCGTCGCGCCATTCGCGCGCCTCTCGGTCCCGCCCAGACTCGTCAGCGCTACCAAGCCGACCAATCACAGAGCTTATGCTACGCGTCGCTGCGACGTGTAGTTACATTTTTTGAGAGGTGCACGTCAGTGACGGCGATGGCCACGGCGAAGGGCTATGCGTCAGCGCCGTAGCATACGCCGGTGTTTGACGCAGAAGTATAAATCAGGCTTTACGCACGCGGAAGTGCGTTAAGAAATACAAACCGAAAGCAGCAAAATACAAAGCAACAGAGTTTTGCTGCTGTTTAATGTCGTTCATCATGGGTAACACTTTACAATAACAGCATGAATAATGATATATTAATATGTAAACTAAACATTACTTTATTATTAACTAATGATGAGTTAATGCATGCCAATCATGAATTAACTTTAAGTATGAGTCACATGAGTTCATGTGTGAATAACGGCTACCTTAATTGTTAGTACATGTTTATGTCTAATTTAACCATCATGAACTCATGATATGTTAATGTATAATTATATTGTGACTTTACTTGGAGTGGCACATCATCATTAATCCATTCTTAACTACTTATGAACTTCCTATGCACGTCCATCTAGTATTTTTACACTGAATAACAATAGTAAAGTGTTCTGGCAGCATCAACATGAACAGGAATTCATGAGTAGGTAATGATGAGTTAATGGTGATGTGCCCCTCCAAGTCATGACATAATTATACATTACCAACTCACAAGTTCACGTTAGTTACATTTAGCTTAAACTTAAATGTTAATTAGTAAATTAATTAACAGCATGTACTAACAAGTAATTAAGGTAGCTGTTATTCACACATGAACTCATGTGACTCATGTTGTAGTTTATGTTAGTTCATGATAATTGCATGCATTAACTTATCATAAAATCATTCATTCATTTTCTTGTCGGCTTACTCCCTTTATTAATCTGTGTTCGCTACAACAGAATGAACCGCCAACTTATCTAGCATATGTTCTACGCAGCAGATGCCCTTCCAGCTGCAATGCATCTCTGGGAAACATCCATTTACACTCATTCACGCTCATACACTACGAACAATTTAGCCTACCCAATTCAACTGAACCGCATGTGTTTGGACTGTGGGGGAAACCGGAGCACCCGGAGAAAACCCAAGCGAACGCGGGGAGAACATGCACACAGAACTCCACACAGAAATACCAACTGACCCAGCCGAGGCTCAAACCAGCGACCTTCTTGCTGTGATTCAACAGCACTACTGTGCCACCACGTCGCCATCATGAATTTATAATAAAGTAATGTTTAGTTTACATATTAATACATCATTATCAATGTACTGTTATTGTAAAGTGTTACCAAATCAATTATATAATAAAAAAATTATATAATTACAAATAAATATCAAGATATATCATTTAATTATATATATATATATATATATATATATATATATATATATATATATATATATATATATATATATATATATATATAATCATTTTCAGATAATGATAACTCGTTATAAAGACATCATTTCATTAATTCTTTTTTTTAAAATAATGCAGTGACACATTTAGTTGGATCTTATATGAAAGCAATTGGCATGACTAGAACGCTAGTAAAAGGATTTTCACTCCAGTGTGGTGATACATTAAAGTATTTAGCGGCCTAAAAACACCAATAATACACATGGCCACATCTTATAGGACACATATTTCACACAAAATAACAGAATAATGGAAATATATTTACTTTGTGCATGATTTATTCAAATTACTGTAAATATGATTTGCTATTAAGCCATATGAAATGTGTAAATCTGTAAAGTATCTGAAATACAAGTTCATATTTGAATTATATATATTTTTTTTAAATATTGAAAAAATGGGCAACACTGTGCTGCAGTGGGTAGTACTGTCGCCTCACAGCAGGAAGATTACTGGTTTGAGCCTCGGCTGGGTCAGTTGGTGTTTCTGTGTGAAGTTTGCATGTTCTCCCTGTCAGAGATGGGCAGTATTTTACATACAAAATTGTAATCTGTATTTCATTGGCTTTATGAAAATGGTTTTATATTTTGTATCAAAATACTTTAGTGTCTTGTATTTTGTATTTTTCAAATACTGTAAAATACTTTGAAAGTCTACATAATGACATAAAATGCGGCCTCTGATTGATGTTTTCTCAGTTGTTTGCCCAGACTTGAGATCAGAACAGAAAATGTATTAAGAAGGTCATCAATGCTTGAAGTATTGATGGAAATTATGCTCATATAAAGAAAATAACAGACAAATGACAGGGGTATATTTGAGAGCAAGGCAACAATCATTGAAAATGGTAAAATTCACAATACCATGAAAAAATATAATATAATGAAAAAAACAAACACCTAAAGACAGTGTACTGAAGTTCACCAATTGGGTAAACAAAGACTTTAAGTTAAAGAAGAACTGAAAAAATCTTGAGAAAATTAGTAAACTGCACAAATAATAGTAGTTCTGGATGGATTGCTGATGTAGATGGCAAGACAATAAGACACACCACATAAAAATAAGCCCTACAGTGGTGACACCTATACTTAAATGGTTGTTTAAAAAGTCAGAATTTTGATCTGCAGGTGCACTTATATAGTTAATGAAGAGGAAAGATGTCAGTCTAAAGATAGCAAAGTGGCAAAATACAGTATATGAGACACACAAATTTAATAATACTCCAGCCTATACAGACTGGTCAAAAACTCCAGATTCCAGACTTTGCAAAAACAGATAAGTCCATTTTTACAGATGTCATGTTTTATGTTTTGCATTGGTTACCGCCAAAACCTTATTTTATGTGTAGGCCCTGCATATTGTGTTGTGCTCCACCCTGCTTTTCCACCCTGGTCTCTCACCAGCTCTCAGGTTAATTAGCTCCCAGCTGCTAATCATTATGAATTTGCCTGAATCAGAGTGTTTTGGCTTTAAATACAGCCCTTTGAAGCTAGAGAGCTGAGGAACACTTTTCCCCAGCTCTTAAGTGTAGTAGTAGTAGTAGTAGTAGTAGTAGTAGTAGTAGTAGTAGTAGTAGTAGTAGTAGTAGTAGTAGTAGTCGTAGTAGTAGTAGTAAATTTTATTATTATATTGTTCACTTGTGGTTGTGATATTGTTCATTAGTGTTCTTGTAGTTGGATTAAGCCTTAAAGCCAAGTTAACATTATTGTTGCATTTCCATTACTATATAATATTTTGTGTACTTTGAGATTTACTTCCAAGAGTGAATAAAGCGTAAGTATTTTATTTTGTATATCTTTACACCTGTTTATAGTTGAGAGAAAGCTCAGGGAATTTAGTAATTTGATTTTCATCTTTTTTTATTTATTTATTTTATTTTTTTTGTATTAGGTAAGCTTGTCCTCTAAACTTTGTTAGCTGCTTTCTGTTAGTTCAGGCTATACTCACTCAGTTTGACAGTTTAATAGAAATATAGAAACTAATTCTATGGTTTATTTTTTTTTCCAAACCATGTGTTAACTCTTTACTCTGGGGCTGAGGATTTAAGTGTTTACCAGGTTTTTAGTTCTAATTCAATATTTTACTAAACCTCTTTATATAACACCTTTTTAAAATATAAGACCGTTAAGAGATGGTGTCAAACTCAATGATGAGATCTAGTCTAACTCATTTGCATTAAATGTTTTTTTAAAGAGATCATTTTCAAGACTGTTGCTGTCAAACATTGTTTACATAGTATAGTCAGTGTAATGGTGAAGGAATTGACCAAATATGCCTATTAGTGGAGGGTTGGCGAAGAAATTTTCTGCTCGCTTGTAAATGTATTTTTTTTTTATATGTTTTTAAAATAATAAATATATAGTATTTTACTTTGATACATTTGTGGCTGCTGTATTTTGTAGTTTATATTGATACACGTAAAATTGATGGATTTAGGATTTTATTTAAAAATGTGGTTCAGTGTATTTTTGCCCATCCCTGCTCCCCGTGTTGGCTTGGGTTTCCTCCAGGTGCTCTGGTTTCCCCCACAAGTTCAAAGGGGTGTGTGTATGTGTGCGCGTGTGCGTGCGTTTTTATATATATATATATATATATATATATATATATATATATATATATATATATATATATATATATATATATACACACACACACACACACACACATTATAATTACAAATATGTATATGAATGTTCAATTATTTAATACCTTTTAACTATATCATGTTTTATAATATAAAAATCCTATTTTACCATAATTTTCAGTTAATGATTCAATAACTCTCTTAAAAAAACATCTTTTATTAGATTAATCATCTTTAGAATTATATTACATATTTAGATGGTTGTTTTTTTTTACCGCCTATTGTTGTAATGTAATTTCTACAGAATTATTCAGTCATAAATTTGAGTTATTAAATCATTACTTTGACTTTATCTTGTACTTTTGATTTAGTAAATTATAATTTTGGCTTTGCTTACCTTACATCGTTTGCACAAAGTAATTGTTTTGTCTTGGTGATTTGAGCTTCCAGCTATAAAAAAATATATAAAAATATCTAGTGCAAAGTTCTGCAAACAAATATATAAATAAATAAATATATATATATATATATATATATATATATATATATATATATATATATATATATATATATATATATATATTTATATGTAGTTTAGTAATTTATGACATGTTATATACGGTATACGAATGTAGAATCTGCAGCCACTTCATCTGACAAAACTTCAATTACTGTCTGGTTTGGATCAGCCACCAAATCAGACATAAGACTGCAGCGGACTGTCAGGACAGCGGAGAGGATTAATTCTGTGCACCTGCCCAACATCCAGATCTCTACACATCTTTATCGATCTTTATTATTAGATTGGTTGCTACCTGTTTTTATAGTCATAAATATACACAACCCTTACTGTTTATGATTTGTAACCAAAATGTTGTATTATTTACTTTATCCACTTATGTCATTCTTTTTTCCTGTGTTCATTTGTATGTGTGTACTGTATGTATATGTGCTCCTGAAAAAAAAAAACACAAAACATTTATTGTGTTTGCACACAATTGTCAAATAAATCTCATTCTGATTTCTCTGGACACATTTTTTTAAAGAAATCTCAGCAGCTGAATAACAAACATTATTATTATACATTATTATGCCATCAAACATAACATAACAGAAGATGTCTGGCCTTTCATAATACTAAATATCTGCTACAGATCATTGACTGCAAAACATTTATTGTGATTTTAGTGAAATTACATTATACATTTTAAAATAAGCAGTTTCAAGAATGAATAAATGATAGCACTTTAAAAAATGAGACTAGTTAAAAATAGACGTGTTAACACGTAAATTGCGTGTTAACACG
This sequence comes from Danio rerio, assembly GCF_052040795.2. Taxonomy (NCBI): domain Eukaryota; kingdom Metazoa; phylum Chordata; class Actinopteri; order Cypriniformes; family Danionidae; genus Danio; species Danio rerio. The sequence continues at coordinate 44,067,605 of NC_141025.1, forward strand.
TAAATGACGTGTTAACGCGTAAATTACGTGTTAACACGCAATTACGCGTTAACACGTTTGTTGCAGACGTTTTGGCCCTAACGGCCTTCCATAATGATGGACACTTCACGCACTCAACGACCGCAGGTTTGCTTACGTAGCGGAAGGGGCGGAGCTATCAGGCGCACATGTTGAATAACTTTATTTATTTTGGATGGTGAAAGCAAAATTCTCCTACGAGAGTGATTATAGCGACTCCCGATGGTGAATGCGGCAATACTCACGGCAGGTTTTATTTGATAATTCGGTCATTTATTTCAATGATTTGGCAACCGTCAAACGTCATCAGGGAAACGGTTTGAATTTCCGTTTAGTAAAAAAACATTAGTGTGCCATTTGGGACGACACTACATACATATACTATCCTGTTGAGTGTGTAAGTGCATAAGTACATAGTGCATGAGTGCATAGTGTATAGTGTGCCATTTGGGACGCAGCTATAGTCATTTCAGAGGAGCACCTGGTTTGCATGATTGTTTCAGAGCAAGGGCTTTATAATAATAATAATAATAATAATAATAATAATAATAATAATTATTATTATTATTATTATTATTATTATTATCAGTTACTAGTGTTTTTATTGTTTGGTGTGTTTTTTTTTCTTTTTAATAGTTGTTAGCAGAACCAGAATAAGAACACTTTGGGCCCTGCTATAAAAACAAAGGGTACCATTTGTTTTCATTTATTTCTTCCTATTTTAATTATATATTGTAATTATTTATTTGATAATTAATACTATTTTATTGCAACGCCAAAGTAGGCATGTCTTATTATTTTTTATTATTATTTTTTATAATTATTATTTTTTATTATTAAATTTGCTGTTATTGTAGGCTAGATGGCAGGCTTTAAATATTTTAAATAACATTTACTCATAACCTTACTAATTCGAGAGCCGAACCTAAAAAAGTTTAAGTGCAATAAGCCTGTACAATAAAGGGAGCCGCAATGCATATTTCTAGCACAATCTTTCACTCAACAATTATTGCTGGAATAATGAAATAAATTTCAAATTAACTAATTAAACACATTATAGTTGATAAAAAAAATTGTGTCTAGTAGTTCCGACAAACAGATGAGCTCGCTACATGTGCGTTGCGCTAATAATTTGACATTTGCTCTTCTTGAGAAAGTGCTACAGCGGGCCCTGCTATTTCACATATAAGGTTAGTGATACGTATTTTAAATTAGTATTGCACATTATTCATTCATTTTCTTGTCGGCTTAGTCCCTTTATTAATCTGGGGTCGCCACAGCGGAATGAACCGCCAACTTATTTAGCAAGTTTTTATGCAGCGGATGCCCTTCCAGCCACAACCCATCTCTGGGAAACATCCACACATACACACTTATACAGTACGGACAATTTAGCCTACCCAATTTACCTGTATACAGCATTAGCAACAAGTGTCTTCAATTTTGAGGCATTGTGTGTAATGAATGACACCAGGTGTGTTCATTGTGTTCAAATATTGCTGACTTTGGCAAGCATCTTGCATCACATGAGCTTTCATTTGAGAATATGAGCAGAGTTGTTTTGCAACTTGTGTTTTAGCAAGAAAAAAGGTGTTTAGATTTTTGAGAACGGAGGGTTGTGTTTTGTGAATTGTGTCTTCACGTGAAATGTGTTTATGATGTTGGAAAATTATAGCTAGATTAAGTAAATGAGTTGAGACAACTGGTCATTTGGTATAGAGGATTGGCTTTTGTGTTTTAGCATTTGAGAAAAACTGTAATAAGATGCAAAGCAATGTGTGCTCATGTTTCACTTGAAGGGAATCATGTTATATTTTCAGAAATCTCACTTTGATTATATACAGCTACTCTGCTAAAATGAAAGCGACTGATATATTTCCTAGTTCCTCTGAAAGGCCCGCCCTCAATTGACTCTGATTGGTCTTGTGTCATAATGTGCTATGGATCGGCTCCACGTCACGCCCGTACAAGCACGCACTTTTCCGCTGTTTAAATAGTCAGTCAACTTCATGCCTGCTCTCTAAAATAAAATCTGACAAGTGTCTGTAACAAGTAAAAATGGGGTGCGGCTCCTTTAAGAGAGAGAGTGTGTGTGTGTGTGTGTGTGTGTGTGTGTGTGTGTGTGTGTGTGTGTGTGTGTGTGTGTGTGCGCACATGTGTTTGTTTGTGTGCGTGTGTATACTGTGAACTATCTGTAATATGAGAAGCGCATGTGAGCTAGAGCGATGTTTATTTTTCTTTATCTCTGCTGCTCGGGTTAGGTTATTTTCTGTAGTGACGCTGCTGACAGAAGAATAACATTAAAGCACAAGATGTGGGATGCGACCTGTGTGAGCCTTGATTTATTTTTTGCTGCTACACAAGAGTTAGGAGAGCTAATTTTTTCACTCAATGTGGTACACAACATCTTTCACACATATCCGGAATATGTAGGTGTAAGTAACAGGAATTGTTCACGTATCTTTTGTGAGTTCATTATCTGAGATGTAAAACGTATGGAACAGCTGCCCATAGAGAAAAGTCACGCACACACATTGAGAGAGAGGCTGCATGCACCGGTGAAATGTGTGTGTGTGTGTGTGTGTGTGTGTGTTTACAGCAGTTTGATTGATAAATATGAATTTGTTGGCTAAATCGTTAGCGGTGGCAAACATCATTTCTCGTTGTTTACATCTTTGCTACAACTTACCGTTAACACTAGACACTGTTCATGTCATGATCAATTTAACAAATAAAAACACTTACAGGTCGTGGCTCAGAGTTCACAGCGTCTGCTTTTAGCTGCTCCATCTTTGAGGAGATTTTAACCGAATCCAGCACTAAACTGGGAGAGATTGTGGAGCTGTGTTTTGTCAAATCATGCTTGCAATGTATTTTATAATTCTCTGGAACATATTTAATATTGAACTGAAGGCACTTCTGTCTTTGTGTCGTGTCTTTTGGAAGCCCAAATACAGAAACAGAGAAGCTCTGTGGAAACAGCAGTGTTTGGATGCATTTGGCTCTAACTCTGCTTTAACATTACAGCGCCTCTGGCCACGGCCCTTAGCTGCGCAGTGTGTGTGTGCGGTAAAAGTGCCTTTATGATCTCACAAGGGGCAGAAGTATTTTTTGTAGTTCCCAAAATTCGTTCATTGTAGGCTTTGCTAAGCTAACTCTGTAAAAATCAAGGTCTCCCTTTGCATTGAACTTTGACCATTTTACATTCAGAGATGCTGTTTCTGTTCACACAGCTACATTACACATCAACTAAAGTTTAAAATATGATATCATAGTGGACCACCTCTTTAAACAACTACACAAACATCAGGAGCTTCACTTATTACTGACCTTTGACTTTGTTTCTGTCACATGAACAAAAGCTGTTAATTAAATTTCTGTTGTTTATCTGAAGTCACCATGATGGAGGACAGAGTCTGCTTTAGTTGAGCTCTTTATATATTTGTTCTGACACTAGTTTTCATTTTGGCTGCTGTAATTAATTGTGTTAATCAGACTATTTGTATAGCATGAAAGGCTAAAAGAAAAACAACAACAACAACAAGCCTGAGAAGGTTAACTAAAATATTGAAATTATTCTCACCTGCTTGTGCACTCATTGAACATTTTGTTAGTTATCATAGATATATACACTAGATATTCATAGGGACCCTCAGCATGGGTCAATAGCGCCGCCACATTGGTACAGTGCTCCCAGGACAAATGTCATTCAACCGCACTTGTCAAGACAGTGTTATTACGTAAAGATGCTGGACTTTAGCGCTGTCTAAAGGTGTAGTTACAAGCAAACAAAGAAAACAAAGCATAAAGGCAGAACATTTCATAGGTATAATTAAGTTTTTTTTCTGTTTTTGTATGTTCTGAACTTTTGTGCTAATCTGGTAACGTTATTGATGATAATGCAGTCACTTATTGCATTCACCATAAGGCAAAGCAGCTCCAACTCGCACTAAACACTCGGCTTATGCCAGTTTCGTTGAATAAAATCAGCAAACAATGCAACAGAAATATGACAACAAGATTCTGCGCTGCCAGAAACTTGCATTATTGTCAGCGAGTGAAGGAGTCGTTCGGGGGATTCATTTTCAAACGAATCGATCCTTCCGTCAGTATGAGAAGCGAAAGCAGGAGAGGAGCTGTGTTTCAGGATATGATTAGATCAAATTTAACAGGGAGGGTGAATAGTAAATTTCTGTACACACAAACACAAGCTTTTTGTCAGGAATGCCCATGCGGTCACTGATCCATCAATTTAGAAATGTGAAGTAAAATTATAATTTTCGTAATTAGAAAAAAAGAAATTACATTCTAACATCCAGGAAAACTCCCGATCATGGATATATGTGTATATGTGTATATCTCTGGCTTTGGATGGCCACAGTCCTCCACTGTACCTTGGTCCCGCATTCATTTCAAAGGAGCGCTACCCTGTACCAAGATGGCAGGCGCTATTAACGCATTCCGTCCAATAGACAACAATAGGCCAGGCGACATCTAATGTATATATCTATGGTTAGTTATAAGTGAGAAACGAATACCATGTAACAAAACGACTTGACCTACAGCAGCCAATGACTGTTTAACAGGTCTAAATACACCGCTTAATTAATACACTTAATACAAGGTTTTGTGCTTGAAACCAATTAAATTTAAATTTCTTATTAATTCCTTGATAAGTGCATGTTAAATCTCCATGGGAAGCTGTAATAGATCCTAAATCATATCAAATAAAACTATATTTTCTATGGCTTAATTTATAATACACTAGAAATTGTATCTGTAATGATTAAGTACACACAGTAAAGTTTCTCATTGCCTTTCTTGCTATGACTGATGATTTTAGAGACAAAGTTATAACAGCCAGAGAAACATTAAGATAGAAGTTTAAAGGATCAAGAGCCCAACTACAGCAGCCTCTGATTTCCATGATGGTGAGGTCTAATGAAATTTTCTCAATCAAAATATAAACCTCTGTTATTATCAAATATTCTTGCAGATATGAGACCGGAAACGCAGGGTCATGCGTTTCGCAGGTTGCTGCGGTGCAAAGTTCAAGCTTGGTGAATTCTGACCTGCGAAAATGCATCACTTGACTGCGTGAGACCAATCGAGAATCAAAACATGACATCTCTGGACAGAAATTTAAAACATTGAGCAATCGCTCGCTTTTTTTAATGTCTAATGATCTTGTTTAGTCCTTCCCCATTTCACAGTGCCATATGACAGAACTTTGCACACAGAAACTCTAGTGTGACTGCAGCTTCAAGCTATGGTCACACTAGAGTTTGTAGCTAATAATGTAGCTTTTAAGTGCACAGTTCAGAATAATAACAATTTCCTCCTCAGACCCTGCCTATTGACTTGTGTCCTCTGTGGTGGACATTGTATTTTCATGAATTTTTAATTTTTGAGTTACTCTGTCAAGTCCTGGGGCCTGTTTCAGAAAGGAGGTTAACTGAAAACTCAGAGTATTTTAACCCTGAAATGAGAGAAACTCTGGGTTTTCCGTTTCAAAATGGCAGGTTTGTTAAACTCTAGAAAGCAGGGTAAGTCAAGCCTGTTTCTGAAAGAGAGGTAACTTTAACTCAGAGTAAGTTACTGTGGTAACTTACTCCGTGAATCTAACCTGGTCAGAAGCAGGTTTTATTCTCTAAACTCAGAGTTTCTGTCTGTCTCCTCCCCTTTTTTAATGATGAAGCGGTATTTCTCGCCTTAGCCTTACATCTCCACACACCTATTTTAATGTTCATTTTGGATACGTGCATAAAAACGATTGATAGAAACGTCATGATGCACATAACTTTTTAAAATATGCATAATAAACACGCATAACTGAGTAGGATAAACTTTTATTCGATAGAAAATGTGCGCATAAACTACGATGGAAACACTTTTACTGAACAAATTACAGTATGTACATTAAAAAAAAGATCATGATCATATGATAATGAAAATGTGTGTAAATGGACAAACCAGCAGGCTGGGCACACTGTAACACGTCTTAAATATTGTTTTAGTCATTCTAAAATGCCTTAACTGTTTCAGTATTAGTGTATATTATTAATTACCTCCGAACGTCTGGTGCGTGTCAAGAGTCTCCGCGTCTCATGGCTTCAGACACCCCCACGTGTTCATTGTGTTTCAGCATTGTCTTCTGACATCGAGGCGCAAGTACATTAATTAGGCTAAATAAATGACGCAGCTTCTTCTACCACAGTAAATTCTGTTTTTACTGTTGATATTTGGTGCCAGTTTAATCAGGAAGTGACAATTTTTTTCTCTTTGACTCGTTGGATGGAATTTTATTTGCATCTTTTATGCAATATTCCAGTTTTGCACATAAATTTATGTAATATATTTGGATGGAAACATAGCTATTGCCTACATTTTAGTCACACACAGAAGAACTGTACTAGAATGGCTTATCCTTTTTTAATAAATAATTAAATTAAATTCACCTTCGACATGCACTGTAACTAGATTAATGGGATTATTATTCTTTCTAAAAATTATTTTTAGTACTGCTTACCTTCTAAATGTTATATTAACCTCTATCACTTGATCAATAAAAAAGGCAGACACACAAGTGCACTGTTAAATCATTTAAAACTAATAAATGTATAAAAAAGTTTAGAAAAAAAATATAAACGTCACAAATTACATTACTTATTTTATTATACTTAAATATTTAAATACTTAAAAAGTTAAATTAGGCATTAACTTGAGCAGCTGTTTTCCCACGCTAACTGTCTCTTCTTCACTGATGGTTGCTTCTTTTCAAATATATACACACTCATATTTGCTATAACTTTGCATGAGAACATCAAGTTCAGCTGGAGAAAGAAATGGTGATCTCTTTTATAAGATATTGCCATAGTCACTCGTAATGTCTGCGCTCCATTGATAATGCCTTTTTAAAGTCACGGTGCGCGCACTTAACTCTGAGTTGGTCTACTCGAAGTTGATTGACCCAACTCAGATTAGCTGTTCTGAAACCGAAAACTCTGAGTTTTTAATCTCTTGGTAAATCAACTCAGAGTTCAAGTTTAAACTCTGAGTTGTTTGAACCTCCTTACTGAAACAGGCCCCTGGCGTTTAGCTGAAATCAAGACCTTATACAAGTGAGATCTGGCGTTTAGCTGAAATCAAGACCTTATACAAGTGAGATCTGGCGTTTAGCTGAGATCAAGACCTTATACAAGTGAGATCTGGCGTTTAGCTGAAATCAAGACCTTATACAAGTGAGATCTGGCGTTTAGCTGAGATCAAGACCTTATACAAGTGAGATCTGGCGTTTAGCTGAGATCAAGACCTTATACAAGTGAGATCTGGCGTTTAGCTGAGATCAAGACCTTAAACAAGTGAGATCTGGCGCCTGTCTAAGATCAAGACCTTTTTAATACGTTCGGCTAGCTAACTGCGATTTACTCCCGGGAGGGGGTTGAAATCAGGGGGCTGTACAATTTACTTCCAAAAGAAGCTGAAATCCAGGCTGTGCGATTTACTTCCAGAAGGAGGTTGAAATCAGGGGCCGGGCGATTCACTTCTAAAAGGAAAGTGAAATTGTGTGCCACGAGAAATAGAGCTGAAAAGCTTAACTTGTCGATTTTAGGTGAAAAATCGAAATCTGTTGGAGACGTCTGACAGATTAATAGGTACTGACAAAGTCCAGGGGAAGTTTTTGCCAGCATGGGGACGTCTCAAAACAAAGTACGAAGATATGATAGACCGGTGTTTTGGAATATGGGAAAAAATTATATGGAAAAAGAAAAAAAGCATGCAAGATATAGGAAAACTAATAAAGTATCACAAGTTTCTGAGGGAAAGGTAATGTTGAGTGTTACTAGGTTAAACAAATTAAAAGAGTTGATTGAGAAGGCAGAAGGAAAAGCAGGTTGTTTTTGTGTAAGGAATGTGTGTGTGTCGTGTGGAGACGCTGTTGATTGTTGGCTCAGAAAGGAAGATAAGAGGCAAAGAGGAAAATGCTGCAGAGGCAGCTGGCATGTAGGGAAGAGAATGAAGAAGTGTCATGTAGGGAAAAGAATGAAGGAGATAAAGTGAAGTAAAAAGCAAGTGAAAAATGTGAAAGAGTGAATGAAAGATTAATTAGCATTACTAATCTTTTCTATACATCTGTTTCCATACATGTACCGCCGTACCATCACTATCCCGTGGCTGAGCTGCGAGCCCTGAGAACTGACCCAGACCTCAACTGCTACTGTCCCAGAAGACCTCTGACCGCACCAACGAAATTCCCACCTCGAGCGAGTGGAGGACATCTGTTTGAACTGGAGAAATGGACATTTAACGGACATTCTGCTGTGTGCTCAACATGTTGAAGACAAGCTGAGTGAAGCAAGAGCAAGACAAGAAGAAAGCAGAAAACGAGCTGCACATGGCTCTGGTACAAGCAGCCAACCAAAGATCCAACCAAGACCTGACAACCAAAGATATCACAAGTTCAAAGGAGACAAAGGTGTCAAGGGTGAGAAAGATACCAGAAGATGGAGAAACTGGAATTTGACGGATGGCAATGAAATCTACAGAGCCTGTGGGGTACGTGACGAGAAACTCTACCAAATGTCTGCGCTTGCCACCGAGATGGACTTTTGGTCAAGGATTGACCCGAAAGGCGCAAACCAACAACGGAGCTGATGTGCGGAAAGGGAAGAGCAGAATGGAGAGGGTCTGGGCAAGCAGCCAACAGCTACAGTAAAGGGAAGTGAACATTTTTTACTAACATGTTTAAATGCAGACACATTTTTATACACACATATTCACATACACTGATATACTGGCTCTCTGCAATGAAGAAAAAGCTTGCATTTCCCACTGTAATTTTGATCACAGTGATGTTGATCATTTTTCTGATGAAATGGCATTGTGTTTTTTTTGGTAATGAAGCATTTTTAATATGCCAACATATTTTATGTTGAGTGAGACCACTTTGGTTGAGTTTCTAGCTGAAAGTGGAGCTAGCAGATCTTGCATACGACCATGTGACCTACAGTGTGAAATAGCTTTGAAAAACAAATTTCATGAGTCTCTGTCTGCATCTGGTCATACAGTGATCGAGCGATTTACAGCTCCGCTGACCTGTGAGACAGAGGGGGGTAAAATTTTCAGACATGCATTTGTTTGTTTACCAAAATGCCCCGTTCCCATCCTCGGAAGGGACATTTTGTGTAAACTAAACTTGATTTTAACGGCAGATTCCTCTGGTGTGAGAGTGATTGAAGGGGAGGAATTTTGTTGTTTACAAATTGAATCACAAGAGCCGAAGTGGGCCTATGAATGGCTCATTGAAGACAATGAATGGGCTCATTCAATTTGCAAATTGGCTAAAGAACGTGTTAAACCTTTTGACAGTGATATGATGTCTCCTGGTGAACTGCATTGTACGTCACAGGTCGTAATTGATAGGGATGATGATTTTGAAAAAGCTTGGTTTGAGAAAGATGAACAGGAAACTTTGAAATTGGAGAAAATGTACTGGAATGGCAGTTTTTGCGCAGTTTCAGTGTCTCTGTCAGAAAAGCAGCTTTCATTCTATCTCTTGTCAGCACAGGCTGTGCCTCACATATCAGTTTGCAAGGGTAAACAACAATCTTGGGCTGATTTAGGGCCGTTTGTGAAGCAGTGTGTTGAAGCTGATGACTGGGAGAGTAGAGAAAGAGGGATGGAATTTAGCAAAAGCGCAGAAGCATTTAGAGTAGACAGTGAAACAAAAACAGCTGTTTCAAAAACTGTGACTTCTATTGACAAGATGTGCGTGAAGAATTCTTGCATGGTTGACTATAACGCTACAGACATACACCCAGCTTTAGCAGAAATACCCAGCGAACTGTGGGCTAAAAGCAAGTATGATGTTGGTTTGATTAAAGGTTGTGAGCCAGTTACAATCACTGCAAAATCTGATTACAGACCATGTCAACAACAATATCCTTTGAAAAGGGAAGCCATTGAGGGTATTACCCCAGTGTTTGAGGCTTTACTGGAACAGGGCGTTATTGTACCATGCAACAATTCTGAGGTTCGCACCCCTATTTTTCCTGTCAAAAAGATAAGGGATAATGGGATGCCTACAGAATGGCGTTTTGTACAGGATTTACAAGCAGTAAATGCAGCTGTCAAACAAAGGGCTCCATTAGTTCCAAATCCGTACACGATTTTGTCACAAATTCCTGAAAAATCACTATTCTATTCAGTGGTTGATCTGGCAAATGCATTTTTCAGTGTGCCAGTGGACAAAGACAGCCAATTTTGGTTTGCATTCAATTTCAATGGTAAAGGCTACACCTTTATACGTCTGTGTCAGGGTTTTACAGCATCTCCAACTTTGTACAATGAAGCGTTGTTAAGAAGTTTGGAACCTTTGACCCTGACAGCTGGAACTGCTTTGCTACAGTATGTTGATGACTTGTTGATATGTGCTGAGGATGAGGAGACATGTGTGAAAGACACTGTGACTCTCCTTAAACACCTGGCTAAGGAGGGCCACAAAGTCAGTTTGACAAAATTGCAGTTTGTTAAACAAAAGGTAACATTTTTGGGGCATGTCATTGCACCACACAGTAAATCTCTGTCTGAAAAAAGGGTGAGTGGTATAAAAAATGTACCAAAACCGCTGACGAAAAAACAAATGTTGTCTTTTTTGGGAATGTGCTCATATTGTCGCACATTTATTCCAAATTATGCAATTTTGGAACAACCCCTGAGAGCCCTAACATTAGGAAAGGGGATGAAATCCACTGACAAACTAGAGTGGACGACAGAGGCAGAGCAGGCATTTGTAAACATGAAATTACAAATGGCTGAAGCCCCTGCATTGGGTTTACCTGTACCAACAAAACCATTTGTTCAGATGGTAGATGAGAGAAATGGGTTCATGATGTCATTGCTCCTACAGGATCATGGAGGTAGATTGCGACCTGTGGCCTACTTTTCGAGCAAACTTGAGCCTGTAGCAGCAGGCCTGCCACGTTGCTTAAGAGCAGTGGCGGCTGCGGAAAAAGCTGTTATGGTTTCAAGAGATTTTGTTGGTTATTCTGATCTGATATTGATGGTGCCACATTCTCTGTCCATGATACTTCAAGAACAAAAAACATCGCATCTGTCAACTGCTCGCTGGCTGAGATATCACACTATCTTGTTAGATATGCCAAATGTGACTGTTAAACGATATACTGGTTTGAATGCAGCTACTCTTCTTCCTACTGAGGAGGATGGGGAAGGGCATCATTGTTGTTTAACAGCACTTGAACAGGTGTGTACACCACGACCTGACCTCTCTGACGAACCACTTGAAAATTGTGACAATGTCCTCTTTGTGGATGGTTCAGCGTTCAAAGATCCACAAACACGCCAGAATAAGGTTGGTTACGCTGTAACAACTGAATTTGATGTGATGGCTTCTGGTAAATTACCAGGGCACTATTCGGCACAGGCCGCAGAGCTCGTGGCATTGACAGAGGCATGTAATTTGATGGCAGAAAAAGAAGCTACCATTTACACTGACTCTAGGTATGCATTTGGGGTAGCTCATGATTTTGGGGCTCTGTGGAAACACAGAAAATTTCTAAAGTCTGATGGTCGACCAATAGTCAATGCTCCTTTAGTGGCAGCACTGCTGGATGCGATTTTACTTCCTGACAAACTGGCCATTTGTAAATGCGTAGCGCACACTAACAACAAAGATTCTGTTTCTGTAGGTAACTCCAGAGCAGACGCAGCAGCAAAAGTCACGGCGTCCCGAGACGAGGACAACTCTGAATGTTCTCTGCTATCTGTTGATAATGACAATGACATGTGTTCTTCTTTGCAGGATATGCAGACCTTCGCGACGGGGCTGGAGAAAAACAAGTAGAGACAGTCTGGCTGTGTGATTGTAGCCCTCTCCCCTTAACTAGCTCAGAAAAAGTAATATGTCTAGGGAAATTCAAATAAAATTCAAGGTGAGAGGCACATCCCTATAACTTTAAAATTATCAATGTCTGTTCATCAAATGGTAATAACAAACACTTAATAACACCGGGCCTCAGATATATATGTAGTGTTATTCAGAGTAGAAGTGACTATTTGTTTTCTTTTTCTATTGCATAATATAATTTAACTCTCTCATTTACAAGTTATTTTACACACTGGTTTATTTAACCATTAATTTTCACCCTTTCTGTAAAAGAAAATCACAAATGCAAGGCATATAATAACTTTTTACATTTATTAAATATTGTGAGGCTATTGTGTTAATTTTCTTTCATTGTGTTTTAAATCACTTTAAAGCTGTAGGACTCAATTCACTTTCAGTGACAACACAGCTTCACTTAATCAGACATACAAAGCAAACACACATTTGAGCAACATTATAGCATCAAATAAAACCCAAAATAAAATGTTACCCAGCTGGGATTTAAGTCTTACGTTGGCGCGCAATGTTGGAGCTCACGTTGGAAAAAAACACTTTTCAGTACTCACAGAATCCGTAGAAATAATGAAGGTCACAATCACAGTACCCATTCACAGAACCAGACACACTCCAAACGTCTCTGACGTCCATCCGCGATCCCGAATTGCATCACCGCAGTTGTAAATCCTCCGATCACGAAACAAACAGGCCCGATTAGCAAAGCCTCAGTCTCTCTCCAATCGATCTTTCAGTCCGCAGGTCTGACGTTCACTCTCTCTCTCTCTCTGAACAATTAACCACACAGATTGTCCAGCGATCCTCAAATGCACTAAGGATGTGGGTTAACAGTCTTTGTAAACTCAGAACTAACACATGAATTTTCTTTTGTGTAACTATTTCAAGGCAAACTATTAAAACAAAAACTCTAAATCAAACGCATCTGACTCTCTGCTCTTGGTTTCACTTCCTTCCCGTCTTCTAAGCTCCGCCCCCTAACCTCTAGAGGTCATCAAACTCGACACATAAAACATATTTATTTATTTATTAGATAATATTTTTCATAAATAACTATGATATCAGAATTTAAACACCTTTGTTATTTAGCAGAAAGTTCTTAAAATAGTTTGTTGAAAAAAACAAAAGAAAAACAAAAACTGCTTAATATCAACAGATCCTATATTAGTAGGGCTCTACATTCTCCCCCCACCAAGAATCGTTATGCCCTCATAACGAGGAAAAATACATCTAAATGAATGAAATATCACAAAATTACACTTGTTTTCTTTCACAGTTACTCATTATCTGAATCAATGACATATGCAGAGTACCTCTCGAAATAAAAACACAAAATAACGGCAAATATGACACAATGATCAATTACCCAGCAATAACTCTAATTACTGTCTTTTCTTCAAAGTAACCGCACATGTACTAATTTTTCTTGATGGCACATGCAACCACAAATATACAGAAGAATTGTATTTGACTGGATTTACTACTTTGGCCTGCACAACAACAGGTTCAACTGTTGGCATCCCAAGTGTATCATATGTTAACCTCTTGGGCACAGTTCTCATTCTCTGAGACCTCCCTTTAATTTCAGGTAAACTATCAGAGATAGTTTCGTTTTCATTACTCTGATCCACACTCTCTAGATCCTGCACTATACTTGTAACAGTATCACAAAGATCTGACACTTGACTCAAATTTTGTAAATTTTTTGAATCATTCTCAACCAGAAGTCTTGAATCAGTCTCTACAGAATCATCTGTTCTAACTCCTTGAGGAGTCTTATCTTTCACATCTACATGTTTTACAGTATCTCTGACTTCATTCTCAGAAACAACTGAATCACTCTGTAAAGATTCATTCCCACTAAAAGGCAATTGACAGTCTTTAGGAATTGGAACCCATACCCCATAGTCTTCATCCTCACTCTCACAACTTTCTTCAACAGTCTGATCAGCTCTGACTTCAATTTCTTGTACTACAGAGGCATCATTAGTTCCTTGTTCTGTACTCTGACTTTCTACAACATTTTTCCTCTGTCTCAGAAGTCTTTCTTGAGCTTTTGGTATTTTGTCTGAAACTCTCTGTCTCAACTGTTGTCGAATAGGAAGAATATGATTCCTGTGCAAAATTTTGACTGGTCCATTTCCACTCTGTGGCTTAAGTCGAAACACAGGTAGGTTAGGCATTTGGCTCTGGACAACATAAAGCTCAGAATTCCATCTGTCTGCCAATTTGTGCTTTCCTTGGAGTCCAAGATTTCGTATCAAGACTTTGTCCCCAGGAACCAGGTGAGAATAATGCAATCTCTGATCATATCTTCTCTTATTTCCTGCATTTTTCTTCTCAGCATTTTCCTCTGCTAGCTGATAAGCAGATTTCAGTTCGTTCTGCATCTTCTTTACGAACCGTTGGTAAGACTTTACAGAAGTACCATCACTTGACACACCAAAACTCAGGTCAATGGGCAGCCTGGCTTCCCTGCCAAACATAAGAAAGTAAGGGGAATACCCTGTAGCTTCATTCATGCTGCAATTGTACACATGCACAAGATGTCCAATGTGTCGACTCCACTGTTGTTTCTGCCTTGAATCCAGGGTCCCCAGCATATCTAAAAGTGTTCGGTTGAACCGTTCAGGCTGCGGATCACCCTGCGGATGATACGGTGTTGTTCGGGATTTCTCCACTCCTAATAGGTCAAACAACTCATGGATGAGCTTGCTCTCGAAATCCCGACCTTGGTCTGAGTGCATTCTTTTAGGCAGTCCGTAGTGAATGAAGTATTTTTCCCACAGAACTTTCGCAACTGTGGTTGCCTTCTGATCTTTAGTTGGAAAGGCCTGTGCATACCTTGTGTAGTGGTCCGTGATGACAAGGACATTACAGATGTTTTTGGAATCTGGCTCTATGGATAGAAAATCCATACATACAAGATCCATCGGTCCATTACTAGACAAATGTGACAAGGGTGCAGCTTTTCTAGGCAAAGTCTTTCTTTGGACACACCTGGCACATGTCTGGCAATATTTCTCAACATCAACCTTCATTCGGGGCCAGTAAAATCTATTTCTCACAAAACCATAGGTCTTGTCAAACCCCATGTGACCTGAATCATCATGAAGTGATTTTAAAACCACTTCATGGAACTTTTTGGGCAGACATAGCTGTTTATGACAAGGTCTTTCTGGTACTTGAGTGCACCGAAACATTACTCCATTATCCAAAACTAGTTTGTCCCAGTCTCTCATGATCAGTCGAATGTCTTTGTGAGCTTCTTTATTAACTGTGGACAAATCTCCCCTTTTCAAAGCTCTCCATATCTCACCCATACATGGGTCTTCTTGCTGAGCACAGGACAGATCCACAGAACTCAATTTAGGAATTTTTAGAGTATCCAATGTAGCTAAATTACAGTACGTTTTGGGGATTGACTTAGGAGATCCACCTAATGACGTCACAATCCTGCTGACACTTGCAAAGCAGTTTGGCTTGTCCTGGGCTGGCAGCTTACACAAAGATCTTACACCAGAAGATGGAATACTTGTCCATTCCTTTTCTTTTTGATGAGATCGACGAGATAATGCATCAGCATCGATATTCTGTCTCCCAGGCCGGTACTTGAGACTGAAGTCATAGGCTGAGAGGGCTGCCAGCCAACGATGTCCTACAGCATCCAGCTTGGCTGTTGTCAGAACATAAGTTAGCGGGTTATTGTCTGTCTGGACCTCAAATTTAACCCCATAGAGATAGTCATGTAGCTTGTCAACCACCGCCCATTTTAATGCCAAGAACTCAAGTTTGTGGACGGGGTAGTTCTTTTCAGAAGGCGTCAAACTTCTGCTGACAAATGCCACTGGTTTTAACCCCTCTCCTTGATCCTGGTACAACACGCCACCAAGTCGTTCACAACAGGCGTCGACATGTAATACATAGGGGAGCTGAGGATTTGCAAAGACCAAGACTGGAGCTTCAGTTAATCTCACCTTTAACTCTTTAAAGGCAGTTTCGCATGCATCAGTCCATCTACTCCCAAAAGGGTCAGTAGCTTTGTACACTAATTGTTCTGGGCGAAGTCCTGCTTTGATCTTTTTCAAACTTGCTGCAGGCAGACAACCTTGTAAGAGCTGATTCAGTGGATAGGATACTTTTGAATAGTCTTTCACAAATCTTCTATAGTATCCACAGAAACCTAAAAATGAACGCAGTTCTGACACGTTCTGAGGTCGAGGCCAAGATTTTACAGCATCAATCTTGGAGGGGTCTGTTGAGACACCGTCTTGGGAGACAATGTGTCCAACGTAGCTGACAGAGGTCTGACAGAAGGTGCATTTATCCAAAGACAACTTCAATCCTTCACTATGTAATCTGTCCAAGACTTTTAGCAACCTCTCTTCATGCTCCTCCAATGTCCTGCCAAATACGATGAGGTCGTCCAGATACACTAATACTTCCAACAAGTTCATGTCCCCAACGGTCTTTTCCATAACTCTTTGAAAAGTCGATGGAGCTCCACAAATCCCCTGTGGCATTCTCTGGAACTGATAGAACCCCACTGGGCAGATGAATGCTGTCTTTTCTTGATCTGCTTCACTCATAGGAATCTGGTAATATCCACTCCGGAGATCCAATACACTAAACCACTTGCTCCCATTCAGACAAGTTAGTGCATCCTCTATCCGTGGAACAGTGTATTGATCTGGAATAGTACGTCGGTTTAGCGTTCGATAATCCACGCACATTCTGATCTGGCCATTCTTTTTCCGTACTACAACAATCGGAGAAGCATATGGACTCCTGGATTCTGTGATAATCCCTGCTCCTTTTAACTTCTCTAGATGTTGCCTGACATCTTCCAGATCAGCTGGAGCAAGACGTCTTGAACGCTCACGAAAAGGTTTGTTCTCTGTCAGCCGAATCTGATGCTGGGTACTCTTCGAACATCCAACCTCAAATTCATCACAGGAGAACACATCTGTCCTTTCCAACATCTTTTTAACCAGTCGTTGTTTCCATTCGTTGGGCACAGAGGAATCACCAAAGTTAAATGAGCTAGCATCTAGTTTAGTCTGCCCACTACACTCTTGTAGTTTTGAGCTGGTAGACACAACCTCCACTGGAAACACATGAGCAATGGGCATTCCTCTTTTAAGATTTACAGTGCGAGAGGAGACATTTCTGATCGTAACTCCAATCTTTCTTGACTGAACACCAGTATTGGCCTGTACTTCTGCAGTTACAAGCAGTTCATCTGGAAACACAGATTCCTCTGGCTTATCGACTAACAGAGTCTTTCCAGAAAAAACAGAAGGACATTTCAACACTCCATAAACCGTAGCACTCTCTCCGGGAGGCAACTTTAATGGCTTAGGGTTAAGATACCAAACAGTTCCTCTGCTGTCGTCACAGTGACTCTTTTCAACTGCTATGGCCCGTTCATAAGCATCTCTGATCTCAGGATGAACAGTCAAGGTATGTAGAAAATCATCTCCCACCTTTTCTTTGCATGCTTCTACCAGCTTTTTCACTACAGATGTATTTGTTCCCACCAGAATGTTTACATCCCCTTTCATGACAGGATCGGGACAGACCAGCACAAGTGCATCTATGGATTCCGCCACTCCTGCAACAGATCCTGGAAACTCCAGCCTCAAAGACAAACAGCCATCATATGGGTACTTTTGCATACTCAATCCCCATATCTCCAAATTTTCTATTGGTATCAATGGCATATGTCTCAAGTATTTGTCATAGAAGGATCTGTATAGCAGGGTAACTTGCGATCCACTATCTAACAAAGCCTTTGCATAGATTCCTTCCACTTGAACAGGAAGGACAGAACTGGGTCCTACTAACCCGTTTGGAAGAACTGCTGGCTCAGCTTGGACTCTTTTGCACTTTGTGGAACGTGTCTTTCCCGGAGCTTCAGGCCGTTCCTTTACTGAGCCCCGGAGAAGTTTCCCGAAGATTGTCTCATTCTGATGAGTCGCTGGTTTACTTTCCTGAGATTTTCATCGTTTTTACAGTCCCGCTTAAGATGCCCATCTTCCCCGCATCTGTAGCAAAATATGTTGGCTTTGGTTACTGTACGTGTTGGAGTTTTACAGTCAGCAACAGCAGCCAGACTGTGCATGGCTGGACGATCATGGGCTACAGGTTCTTTGGCTGCAGCTGACAACCGAGACACCTCATTTTTCAGCCCCCTAATCTCCTTCTTTAACTTTTCTACTTCTGAGTCGACAGTACCACTGTTAGCAGACGAATCCTTCTTGGTAGTGGGCACTACAGACATGGCAACATTAGATGGTAAGGTGCGCTTACTGCTGACCATATTTTCTTCTTCTCTAACCTCCTTCATTAACTCGTTGAAAGAAGGTGGCTCACAAAGCTTGTGGGTCATCCTCAAACGCATAGCCACCATGTCACCTGCCAGGGCACCTCTGACTATTTGCTGCATTCTAAGATGATTAAGAGCAGAATACTCAATTCCTTTTTTCCGCAGCATGCTATGGAGCAGCCTGTCCAACCTCAATATGTAGGCTGACAGCTTCTCTCCTTCATTCTGGTATGTGCTTCGAAATTTAAGCATTAAATCTGCAGCATCCTCAGTACTGCCAAATGCTGACTCTAGTACACTAAGATAGTCACTATAAGTAGCGGCTGAGTTGCCAGTCTTTTCAAATCTTACAATATCTGCTGCAGGACCTCGGAGGCACTCTACTAGTTTCTGCTTCTTAACATTATCAGAGCACTGCCACTCTTCCAAAATGTGTGTAGTCTGCTCCACCCAAATCTCAAACTCATCTTCCCCAAGAGGAGTTGGTATAAACCCTGAAAAAGGGCGCAGTTTTCTATATATCCCTCTCTCCTCAGATGAAGCCACATGACATGTTTGAACTAGGGAGTTTATGGCCTCGACCAGCTTAGTGTTGAGGTCAGGAGCAGGAGATGGCAAACTTGAAATGTCAGCTAATGATTTTCCTTCGTTTTGAAGGAACAAATTCAACTTAGTCTGAAATTCATCTTCCTTGCTCTTTTTAGGAGCTTCAGCTGCAACACACACAACCTGTATGTGCCAGGGACCTACTTCAGGTCCTCCAATCTCTGCAGGGATAGATGTCTTGGATATGTCATCATCAAATTCAATCAAAACAAATTGAAACTCCTTATTTTTATCTAAGCGACAACCAAGCACTTTGCATTTACCAACTCCCAGAGCAGTATCTAGTACATTATAGATCACTCTGTCCTCACAGTCTGTAGGCACATTGCTAAGAATAATAACTTTGTCAAGACCCACATCTTTGTCTCTGCACCAAGCAATAATCTCACTAACCTCCATTTTTTTTCCTACAAAAAAAATGTAAAATATGCTTGTAAAAAAAAACTGAATGAAAGAGAAAAATATATATTCAAAATAAACCCTAGAATAAGTATACACGCAAATAAATCACTTCTAAATTTCTTTCTGAATTTACAATCTGAGTAATCTGATTAATCCCGGAACGAGCCCCCACAAATGTAGCCCTCTCCCCTTAACTAGCTCAGAAAAAGTAATATGTCTAGGGAAATTCAAATAAAATTCAAGGTGAGAGGCACATCCCTATAACTTTAAAATTATCAATGTCTGTTCATCAAATGGTAATAACAAACACTTAATAACACCGGGCCTCAGATATATATGTAGTGTTATTCAGAGTAGAAGTGACTATTTGTTTTCTTTTTCTATTGCATAATATAATTTAACTCTCTCATTTACAAGTTATTTTACACACTGGTTTATTTAACCATTAATTTTCACCCTTTCTGTAAAAGAAAATCACAAATGCAAGGCATATAATAACTTTTTACATTTATTAAATATTGTGAGGCTATTGTGTTAATTTTCTTTCATTGTGTTTTAAATCACTTTAAAGCTGTAGGACTCAATTCACTTTCAGTGACAACACAGCTTCACTTAATCAGACATACAAAGCAAACACACATTTGAGCAACATTATAGCATCAAATAAAACCCAAAATAAAATGTTACCCAGCTGGGATTTAAGTCTTACGTTGGCGCGCAATGTTGGAGCTCACGTTGGAAAAAAACACTTTTCAGTACTCACAGAATCCGTAGAAATAATGAAGGTCACAATCACAGTACCCATTCACAGAACCAGACACACTCCAAACGTCTCTGACGTCCATCCGCGATCCCGAATTGCATCACCGCAGTTGTAAATCCTCCGATCACGAAACAAACAGGCCCGATTAGCAAAGCCTCAGTCTCTCTCCAATCGATCTTTCAGTCCGCAGGTCTGACGTTCACTCTCTCTCTCTCTCTGAACAATTAACCACACAGATTGTCCAGCGATCCTCAAATGCACTAAGGATGTGGGTTAACAGTCTTTGTAAACTCAGAACTAACACATGAATTTTCTTTTGTGTAACTATTTCAAGGCAAACTATTAAAACAAAAACTCTAAATCAAACGCATCTGACTCTCTGCTCTTGGTTTCACTTCCTTCCCGTCTTCTAAGCTCCGCCCCCTAACCTCTAGAGGTCATCAAACTCGACACATAAAACATATTTATTTATTTATTAGATAATATTTTTCATAAATAACTATGATATCAGAATTTAAACACCTTTGTTATTTAGCAGAAAGTTCTTAAAATAGTTTGTTGAAAAAAACAAAAGAAAAACAAAAACTGCTTAATATCAACAGATCCTATATTAGTAGGGCTCTACATGATGAAAGATAATGTGTGGAAGTATGCTGAGGGCAAGGCGTGTTTACCAAAAAATTTTTTCCAACATTATGCGAAATTACTTCACGGTAAAGATCATGAGTCAAAAACAGCAATGGATGCGCAAATGAATGAACTGTGGTTCACAAAGGGGTTGACTACATTTGCGGACAATTTCTGTAGACGATGTGTAATTTGCAACACACATAATGTGGCCAGAGCGATAAAGGTTCCACAATCATCTCATCCACCTTCAACGGGGCCTTTTGAATATTTGATAATGGATTTCATTGAATTGTCCCCATGCAATGGGAAAAGGTATTGTTTGGTGATGGTTGACATGTGGTCAAAGTGGGTTGAAGTTTTTCCAACCTCAAAACAAGATTCGGCTGCGGTAGCAAAAGCGTTACTGACTGAAATCGTGCCGAGATGGGGAATACCACAAAAAATAAGCTCAGATAATGGTACCCATTTTGTTAATGAAGCAATCAAACAAGTGGGCCAATATTTGGAAATTGATTTGAGAACACATTGCAGTTACCATTCAGCTTCAGGTGGAGCTGTTGAGAGAGAAAATGGTATTGTGAAAAAAACAAATTGGCAAAATGTTGTGAAGACACAGGGCTTCTATGGGTTCAAGCTTTACCCATTGTCCTAATGTACATGAGAATGAGAAAAAGATCAAAAATGAATTTGAGCCCATTTGAAATTCTCTTTGGCAGACCACCGTGTGTAGGTGTGAATGGGGGTTAACAGCAGCTGCCCTCAACAGATGTGTGTGAGGATGACATGTTGAATTACTGTAAAGAAATGTCTCATGTGTTGTCCAATGTTTGTGTGCAGGTAAAGGCCGCATTGGGGAAGGCAGCTGAGAGACCACTACACAATCTGAGGCCTGGCGATTTCGTGGTGATAAGGGACCTGAGGAGAAAGAGCTGGAGAGCGAAACGTTGGCTGGGTCCATTTCAAGTGCTACTGACCACTGAGACAGCGGTGAAGGTCGCGGAGCGGGCGACGTGGGTGCACGCTGGGCACTGCAGGAAAATTCCACCACCTGAGGAGGATTCCGCGAGGGAGTAGGAGAGAAAGAGGGGCTCTGAAGATGTCTGAAGGAAAACAGCAGGCTGATATCTGAGTGAAGCAAGGTCACAGCTGGGGAGAAACAACAACAAAGTCAAGAGGGGTGTGTGAAACAGTAACTTCTGAATACAACACCAAGCAGCAATCAGACGGAGGAGAAGGCAACCAAAAGAGAGGTGAAAAAGCTGTGCTTGACCATCACATTAAGGATCTGAAGATGGACGAAAAGATTGCTGGCATCCATTCTGTGTGCAAGTAATGTGTGGTCTGAGGAGAACAACACTGGCATTGCTGCTAGTGTCACCTTAATTAACCTGATTACAACAAAACATTACTGGCGTTGTAGTTGATATGAGATTGGCCGTAAAAGTGCCTAAGAAAGCCAACAACTCCTGGCTAGATTGGCTATCGTTTAAATGGGGAACCTGGATCTACTGGGCCTTTACTGTAGTTTTACCTATAGTGGGGGTGGGTCTAGTGTTATTGTGTTGTCTGCCATGTATTTTCAGATTTATATCATGGTCAGTGGGCAGACTGATTACATCTACAACATCCCTTCAGATGGTAAAGATGGCTGTCAACAAAGAGGGTATGAATATTGATATGGGGGATGAATTTGATTATGACTTTGGTGATAGCAGCAGCTATGTGGATATGAACAAAAAAAAACCCGTGAACAGACTAAGAACAGATTTAGGTGACGGCTGTTACTTAATTGAGAAAATGTTAATTGATCTGACTTTTTGTTTGAATTTTGAGACGACTATTTGCTTGCTTACATGTATTTTGGGTCTATCCAAAGAAAAACAGCAAACTGCATGAGTTGTATGTTCTGTAACAAGTCTTAAAAGAGTGATCATTTGCATGAAAATCGAGAGAAGAGTGTAAATGTGATGTATGTTTAAGAGTACAGAAACAACAACGTGTTCCTATGTTTATGAGTATTATGATTTAATTAACAACGTAGAGGGTTAGTTATTTTAATTAACTGACAAATATTTCTGAATTTTGTTGTGTAAAATCAATCAATAGTGTGCAAATAACAGGCAATTTCTGTGATGGAACCTCTGAGGGGTAACTGAGGGTCTGACTTCGGTCAGGAGCGCAATAACAGTGATTATTCTTTTAGCCCGGCTCCCAGGGAAGAGGGATGTTTTGAAAAGTAAATCTTAATGGGGAAACTATATTAAGAAGAGGGTTTGAACATCTCTAGTGTATTTATGTGTGCAGAAACCTGTTAAATGATTTGTGTAATCAGCATGATCAATATAATCAGAATGTGATTTATAACTAGTGTGATTTTAGAAAAGGTGAAAAAATGAATTTGATGATGAGTTATCAATGAATGATAAAAAGAGAGGAATTGTAATGAAAATTCATATTTAGATGAGCTTTATATGTTAGAAACTTGTCTAAGACTCATTTTTACATGTGTGTGTATCTGTGTTTGAAGTGGATTTTATACTCTTTAAAGTGTGAAGTTAATTTATATATTCAAATTATATGTGTATAATCTGCTTGTAGATTTGCCTACCATTAAAACAATTAAAGTGTTATGTAAGGGGAAAGGGCCTGAGGAAACCACTAAGGGTCACGAGAAGTGGATGAGAAGAGAGCGGGAGAAAGCCTGAGTAAGCAACTAAGGTGTCTCAGGAAATGAATAAGAATAGAGCAACACATGTGTAAACAGAGACGTATAGATGGATAAGATATATAGTTACCAGGTTTGGGTCAGGGGTTAACCTAGGTGGAATTTGTGTGACATATGTAGAAATAAGGGAAAAACTGATGACAGAGGTGGAATTTGGGGTCAAGGGTTAAAGTAGGAGGGATCTTGTGTAACATATGGAGAACAAAGAAAAAAACTGGTGTAGAAGACTATTTAAACAGGCTATAATTTGAGTGAGACAGAATTTTTCAGACAGAGATGCTACTGGGGGTCTCCTGAAAGTTCTCCTTTGTTGTCGACAATAAAGTATATTCTTCTGATATTCATAACCTCCAGACTGAGTTTGATTTAGTAAGAGAAAAACCAAGAAAACCACTACATTTGGCGTCCCTCTGGGTGGACTGGAAAGGAGCAAGACTGGTGTTGCTGTGCATGCTGGACTGGAGAGAAAACACAAATATGTGGCCACAATAAAAAACGGTAAGCGATTTTATGCTTATTAGTTTGTGTTTTTTCTGCCAGGACCTGCTTGTACAGGTAAATACACTTGAACTGTTTCTCCAGCTTTAAAGAATTAAAAGTAAATGTAAAAAAGATATTAAAGAAAAATGGGGTTTTGAATAACAGAAGAAAAAGAGTAATTTGCATGCAAATGATCTGTGTTTTCCTAAGTGGGCCTTGATGGATAGGATAAACATTAACTAGTAACTGTTACTCAGATTTGGGAAATTATTAATGATATAAGATATGCATAGAGCATTTATAGGTTTTAAGAGAGAGTCTTCAATGTGTTGTGACAGTTAAGAGATTAAAGCAGAGTAAGGTATGCAAATGATCTGTGTTTTCCTAAGAGGGCCTTGATGGATAGGATAAACAATCACTAGTAACTGTTACCCAGATTTGGGAAATTAATAATGATGTAAGAAATGCATAGAGCATTTATAAGTTTTAAGAGAGAGTCCTTAATGTGTGGTAACAGTTAAGAGATTAAAGTAGAGAGATGCGCGCTAAGACCTACGATACCGCTTTGTTAAATGAGATAAACAAAGGGCTGCATGGGTAGGCGAAAGCCTGTGGTTACCGCTCTAAGGTTAGAGGGCTGCTCGGACAGGTCACTCAAGAGGAGTGTAGTGAAGAGTATTTATTTAATTGAAGTGTTTGTGTATTTGTTGCCTCAGATTGTGGCAAAATAGTCCACATTGGTGTGCAGAGAAGACTGCCTTCCTCCTCCTTGAATGAAATGAGGATGGGGGGATGCAGCTCCTGTTACACTGAGTGGAGGAGAGGAGTGAATGAGAAGAGGAAAAGTAATAAGATTAGAGATGTGAATGCGTTTAAAAGTATGTTTTCAAAAAAGAGTAGGTTAAAATAATGATTATAGTATATTATAATATAAAAGGAGGGCTGCATATGTGTGGTGTGAATTAAAGAGCAAGAAGAAAAGTGATTGATGCAGTTTAAGAGAAGAGATTATGATAGAAAGAAAGGAGTCTCCTAAATTAAAACTAATGGAACATGTACATTTGAAAGACACAGAGTAAAAAGCAGAAGAATAAACATTTTTCTTAAATTATCTTTGTGTTTTAAGTTTGAATATGTTAAAAAAGAACAATAGGCAGAGTGAACTTAAATTCTTTACATAGCAACAGGTGAAAGACAGTCTGCTCCAGGATGGGGGTAAGAGAGAGATTTATGGTGTCCATGTGGGAACAATAAATAGATTGTCTATTTACAGCACTAGGGAAACAGAGAAGAGGAGAGTTAATGAGAGGAGATCAAACTACAGATAAAATAATGACATAGACTTTAACATAATTTGGATAGAATATAAGTTATTAATGAATAGATAAATTATAAAGTAGTATAGTAAGATAAATGAAATGAGGAAATACTAATAATAGAGTTATATTATATAGAAAAGAGTTTGAAACTCTACTAATGAAAAAGAATAAATGAAGTCATAGTGATCAATATATATAGAGATAAAGGTAATATGGAGTAAAAGAATGTAGTAATAAACAAATATATTTACTAAATAAGTATGGATAAATAACATATAAGTTAGTTCTTTGATTGAGAATAAAATAAAAAAAAAACTTGAAAAATGAATAGTGATTAATTGAAGATTTAATTATAAAATGTGTAACAAAATAAGCTTTAAAATGTATAAGAAAACCTAAGAGCTAAAAACTCAAATTATGGAAAGGAAAAAGAATAAAATAGAAATAGAAAAAATAAGTCCACTGTTTCAAGGATAAAAATAGATGTTTAAAATATGCTTACAATATAGGTACAGTGAACAGATAAGATAAAAAGAAAAAAGCAGTAACAATTTAAAGAAATAATTGACTTTAGAGAATTTGATTGGATTTAAGGGAAAAAATGTTTTTTCATCTTTCTCAAAGTCAGCTATGTCATTTGTTTGTAGTAAAGTACAGTGATTCAGATGAAAATCATAGAAGCTCGGTAAATGTTAAAGAATGCATTAGAGTGAGTTAAAAAATACATTTTAAAGTTTATGCAGTAAGAAGCTAAATTGATAAGTATTCATTGCACTTCGAAAAAGAAAATTGCTTTTAGTAAATAAATAGGTGAATTTAATTAATAATATTAACTTTGAGCTATAGCAGTAATGATTTTGAACAGTTATACCAGATATTGGGTCACCATGTAGTATTGTTGAATTAAATCAGGTATGGAAAAACATATATGGAAATAAAAAATGCAATACTTAAATACGTGACAGAGAAAATAAAATATAAGATAATGACAAATGGCAAACAGAAGAAACATTTGATGCAAGCAGTGAGAAAATAGAAACTGAGTATAGAAATTGTTACAATGTAAAATGACCGGTTAGTAAAGGAACACTAGCATAGATGAGGAGAAATGTAAAGTAAAGCATAATCTGAAGCTAAAGAAATTATTTAGAAGGACACTAAAGAAATAAAAAATTAAACATATTTACATATGATAAAATGATTATGAATTAGAGAAAAATAAACTGTTAAAACCGTAAAGAGGAAAAATAGATGAGAGGAGTCTCCATTTGATGGAAAAAAATGGGAAAGAAGGAAAGACTTTTATAGGTCATGAGCTAAATTCCATATATTAATTAGGAGGACAAAGGGATGGACTTTGGGGGACTGTGGTCTCTTACCTACTTAACATCTCTGAGTGCACTGGCAAATGGAAAAGGTGTTTGAAAAACACAATGGACAAACTGTTGGCTGTGGACATTTGTGAAAGCAGTGAGGCAGACACTGCATGCCCAGGAATTACTGAGGACTGGAAAGGCTACTTATGTTCAGAGACACTAAAAAGAGGCAAACAAGCTAATGATGAACTGATCAAAGAGAAAAAGCGCTCCACCAGAACTTTACAACAGCTCAATGAAAGAAGCCAGCACTAAGAAAGAAGGGGGAAACACTGTGCCCTGATATGGACACCACAGAAAAGACTACACCAATCTATGAACCAGTTGTCTACTCAGGGTGTGAGGAGGGGGAGTCTGGCAGTCCATCTCAAAGCAGTCGACCTATAGTCCAAATTGAGAACAATGTGACCACTCAGAGGGCAAAATAAGAGCAAAAGTGTAGCTACCCATTCTTGTATCAAATCAGACTCCTATCAATATGATAAAAAGAAAAGTATCATGTAAACTGTAAGAAAAGTCTTAGATGATAATGTACGATGAAACTTTAAATGTGTAATGTTGAAATGATAAATTATGAAGAATGTTAAATTATTTTGGTTCATTTTCATAGGTTAACTCATAGAGATTATTGAACACAGAAGGATAAAGTACAATGCATGGTGGTGACTAATAAAAGAAAAAGAGACAGCCTTTATAACACAAAAAATAATTTGGATTAGACATTTTAATGGAATTAAATAGTAAAGTAAAAATTATGGGTATATCATAGCATAATATTATTTCGAGTAATCTAAACCAAGATTTGAAAGAAAAATTATGTCAGAAATTAAGACAGAAAAGTGATTTAAAGAAGAAATAGAAACACAAAAAAAGTAAAATGAACTCACAGTACTGAATAAGCCAAAAAGTAACAATTCTAAATGTACTAAAATAATATGTGAAAGAGAAAAGTGTTTAAAAACAGAAAACACATTGTTTTACAAATCTGAAGAAATAATTAAAAGCAAAAAAGAATTAAGGACTAAAGGAGAAAAATCAGATCAGCTAGAGAGGAACCTATAGAGAAATCCAGTGATTTTTCAGTCAACTTGTAGAAAATTGTATGTACAAAAAATGTATGTACAAACAGTGTGATGTGAAAGTAGGAAGGAATTAGGAGCTGAAAATGCTGAAAAGTGAAAAATGGTAATGAATATAAAATGCAAAATAAGAAATGGCTCAGAAATAAGAAATTATTTAGGTGTCAAATTTTAATAATGATTAACAGTTCAGGACATTAAGGGAAAACAAAATTAGCCAGCATAGGGAGGATTAATAAAAAATTAAACCAGATGCAGGTCTGTTAAATGCTGGAATAGGCATTATTGAAACTTTTGAGAACATAGCAATAATAGAAACACTTAGATATGTTATGGCATTCCTAATTAAAGTCAATTTCAATTTGGTTGTGATTGTATAGGTGAAGAATAAAATGGATTCTATTTGAATTTGATTTGAATTTAAATTTTGATTATGGCATTAGTCAAAACAGACAAAAGTAGAGGTTGTAAAGTTTATGACTTAAGAACAATCAGTGATAGAGAATTTCTCAACAGAGGTTCATAACACACACTGTATTTAAATGTTTTCCTTTGGAGGTCAAATATTTTAAAGTAATTGATTTCTGTTCAGGTAATTATCAGAGGAGGGTAGACACTTGGTTACACTTAAAGTAAATAGGCTGATTTACATAGTTACATACGTTAGAATGCATAAAAGAATTTAGAATATTTCGTGATGGATATTGTAACGTGTAGGATTTAGTTATCTGCAGGTACATCTAGCTAAGTAAAAGACAGAAATAAAACTTTTTAGGGATGAGGGTTTAGTGTTAACAAGATTCTGTATCTATTCTAGATGCGATAATAACTGTTAAGCTGATAAATAAAAAATTGATTTTACACTACAGAAAATAGGGTAGCAGGTCTAATAATAGTATAGAGTCACAACCTTAATTAGATTATAGTACAAATAAACAAAGTACTAGTCTTTATGAACATGTGTAGCATCAAAGGGAAGCAAAAAAGATAGGTATGATTTTTGTAATAGAAAGTACAGATTGTTGAGGCAACAGCATTTCTAGATATTGTCATTGGCGATGTACATGGTTAGAATCAAGGGTGAAGTGGTAAGGAAGATTAAGCAGCAAGGATAATAATCTCCTTTTTGAATGCAGTGATTGGTGAATTGTTGTACACATATGACATCTGTGTAAAGTAGAATGTGAGTAAAAGATCAGCGGTAGGCCTAAGAGGATATTCAAGAACTTGATTGTGGATGTTGTGATATAATAAAATTAGCTTAGGGCAAGAGATACAAACTTTTGGAAATAACAGTTGTGGTAGATGAGTGAAGGTAATTCCATTAGCAGAGCAGGGAAGAAGGAACAGTTATTACATTTAAGACAAGAGAAGTCTCAGATTTGGAATAACCTCTGAAGAAAGTTCAAGTAATGTGTCTACATTTATAAATAAATTATAGTAATGAAAGTTAATTAAAGTAAATAAAGGTAATTAAGTAGATAAATAAGTGGATATGTGATTCAGTGAATAGATAAGTAAATGTATTGATAAAGAATTGGAAATCAAGAAAATTGAGAAATTACACATAATTGTAAGGAATGATTGAAAGAGCTAAAGATGATTCATCAAGGCCTAGTTTAACAAGATGTGTTAAAATAATATACCTTTTGCATTAATAAGTGATTGCATGAAAACTGATAGAAACAAGCAACTAACATTGCATGAAGTACTATTGGGTCGACCCTTGCATGTAATCTCGTATTTAATCTTGTGGAATGTTTGGAGAACATTTATAATGCATTGGAAAGACGTTTGGTCTTTTATGAGGAAACTAACTGCCATGTGCAAAGCAATATCTGTACAGGAAACCAGAAAGGACCAGAAGCAGGAGATTAATCCGGTGATCGAGTATATCTGAGGTTTTCTGGAGAAAGTGGAGTGAAATCAGGAGAAATGGACCTTATGCCAAGGTTACCAAAGGGAATGCCATCAACTGGGTACCATCTGGACCACAGCACAAGACAGCCAAAGGATAGAATAGAGCAACACATGTGTAAACAGAGACGTATAGATGGATAAGATATATAGTTACCAGGTTTGGGTCAGGGGTTAACCTAGGTGGAATTTGTGTGACATATGTAGAAATAAGGGAAAAACTGATGACAGAGGTGGAATTTGGGGTCAAGGGTTAAAGTAGGAGGGATCTTGTGTAACATATGGAGAACAAAGAAAAAAACTGGTGTAGAAGACTATTTAAACAGGCTATAATTTGAGTGAGACAGAATTTTTCAGACAGAGATGCTACTGGGGGTCTCCTGAAAGTTCTCCTTTGTTGTCGACAATAAAGTATATTCTTCTGATATTCATAACCTCCAGACTGAGTTTGATTTAGTAAGAGAAAAACCAAGAAAACCACTACATGTTCTCCATATGTTCATCATAAAACCTATGTGTACATTTTTATAGATAACTATATTTCTTTAGGTGAAAGCTTTTTCATTATCCTAAGAAGGATGTGTGGTTGTTATGAGCATATCGCACGAACAGCAGAAGACGCCTGACGTAATTGTA
Organism: Danio rerio; assembly: GCF_052040795.2. Taxonomy (NCBI): domain Eukaryota; kingdom Metazoa; phylum Chordata; class Actinopteri; order Cypriniformes; family Danionidae; genus Danio; species Danio rerio. Next base: position 44,097,804 of record NC_141025.1, read on the forward strand.
GATGAGGCCTTATTGGGAGTTGACCTCGTAAGCAGTACAAACCAGATAAAAGGGTGAACACACTTGACTTCAGTATCTCACTCTGCAGAAACTGTTGTTGCTGTATGACTGTGATCTTCTTTATAAAGAATAAAACTTGTAAAAGACATCCCGGGTAAGACTTTGTTTCTTGACCACTGAGAGAAAATAGCCACTACAGGGCACTGTGGTTCGCCACTCACTCTGAGAGCGAACTACAGTCCCTAAAGACTTCAAGTTCATACATACCTCGCGCACACATCCGGAACTCACTTACACTGATTTATGATTCACAGCTGTCCTCCGTTTCCTTTTGGATCTGGCCCCAAGGAGCACTTTTAGCGATTTACTGCTAATGATGTTCTTTCGGGGAGGACTTTTAGAACCTGTGCGATCCAAAATGCCACCATTTGAGGAGGAGTGGAGTCTCTATTTCTTTATGGAGCACGCACTTTTAATATCTGGCTCTCCTCTCTCGATCGCCCTGAAGCAGGAAAACCCTCAGGAGGAAGGCCTAAGCGGTGATCAACAGAAAGGTCTGTTTTCGGGTCCTGCTAATTTATCTTCAGGAGGGAGGAGAGAAGCCCAACTGAAGCTTCGGGCTTATCCGCGTCGGGCTATTCCAAGACTTGCTTTTTCTGAGCCTCTGGACAGACTTCTTGAACTTTGTAAATCCCCAGTGTCGGCTCTAGCCCCAGAGCGCCCGCCAGTGTCGGCTCTATCCCCAGAGCGCCCGCCAGTGCGCACTTCAGTGCCGGTTGCAGTCTGCCTCCTTGCTTTACCGGTGCCGCCCAGACTCCTTGCCCTGCCGGCCCCAGCCCGGCTCCTTGCCCTGCTGGCCCCAGTCCGGCTCCTCGCCTTACCAACGCCATCCAGACGTCTTGCCCTGCCAGTACCTCCCAGACGTCTTGCCCTGCCAGCACCTCCCAGACGTCTTGCCCTGCCGGCCCCAGCCCGGCTCCTTGCTCTGCCGACCCCAGCCCGGCTCCCAGCTCTGCCGGTCCCAGCCCCGCCGGCCCCAGTCCAGCCGCCTCCAGCCCCGCCGGCTCCAGTTCAGCCGCCTCCAGCCCCGCTGGCTCCAGTCCAGCCGCCTCCAGCCCCGCCCGCTCTAGTCCAGTTGCTTCCAGCCCCGCCAGCTCCTGTCCAGTTGCTTCCAGCTCAGCCGAATCCAGTCCAGTTGCCTCTCATACAGCCGGCTCCCCACAGACCTCCTGCCTTGTATCTCCTGTTGGATTGTCCCTGGGTCATCCCTCCCGCTCCTCCCTGTTGTGCCTCTTCGCTACTCGGGACGAACCCTCCGGCTACAACCTGGTTTCCTGCCGGGGCACCTGAACCCCCCCTGGACGTTTTCTTCTGATTCTCCCTGGTCTGACCCTCCCATCCCTCCCCTTGCTCCTCCAATTGTACACCTGTCACACTCTAAAATTGAATATTAATTTGGTTAAGAGCTTATTAGAAAACAAATAAACTGAATTTGTATATTAAATAGAGCATGAACTTATACATTGTGAATACACTTTTAATATGTGATAAGAACTTTTTAAATATTTTTTTTTAATGTGTGTGGTGATGGAAATGACAGTAGTAAAAATGACTTTTCAACAGTTTATTGTGAAAAAATGAAAAATAGCTTCACAGATTAGCTTTGAGTTGATACTAGCCTTTCATGTATACACAACACTCCTATTTACCTTCATTTTGTTCAGCAAGTTTGGAAATGATGTAGAATAAATGTATTTCCTTATCAAGCAGTACCTTCATTTTTCTTCAAGTGTTGTTGATAAAAATGTAAATTCCTTCCATCTTGAAGATGTTCTCAGATGGCACTATTCATTTTCATAGAAACCACCTAAATAATCTCACACAAACTTTTTAAAGCGACATTACAGTGTTGTGGTGGAAATGACACTGATATATTTTATAAAAAAGTAATAATGATAATAGTCTCACATTAATAACTATAATATATTTAAATGATTTCACTAGTGCTTCATTAAGATACATTAATAGATACCAGAAAAATAATATTTTAAATGTTATTTTCATTGTTGAAGTTTAAAACTCTGGGTGTGCGACAAGGTGAAAACAGTGATTTTGAAACCTAAAAGGAGGTTGAATAATATGAAAAAATATAATAAAAAGCTAGTATTTTTTAAGTAGGTTTTATTATTAGTTTGACAAAGTAAGAGGAATTTGAACAAAATTATATATATATATATATATTTGGATATATGATCAAAGGACCTTGAAGTGCCCGTAGTTGAAGAATTACACATATATTATACTATATACTACGCCTGTCTAGAGCTAACTTACTTGAACTGTCTCAATCACCGCTTTTATCAAATTTTCAATCTGCATCATTCTCATGGTCACTAAAACCCATCTCATCCTCATTTTACAGCAGGAAGAGCCAGTTCTGACCTTTTCTTCTTTCACTTACCATAGAACATGGTGGTGCTCGCTAATACACTGTTTCCTGAATTCAAAAGTAGTATTGCCATTATATCTAGATATTATCCATAATGCAAATGCCTTTAACACATGACTTATCAACATTATAATACTAGCATTCATAGTGTTATTGTTACAACTTAAAAGATCACAGCTGACCTTGCTAGCTAGCTAACCCATTGCAATATTGCACATTACCGTCAGCCACACAGTTCATGCATAAAGCTCTCATCTATCAAGCTGATTATCTAAGAGCCGTGTGGTGCAGGAACAGATACTGAGAACAAAGTCAAGACATTATAAATTCTAGAGCACTTTTAAAATGTAGACTGTGACAAAGCAGCTAAACATAGATGAAGAATCGAGAATGAAATCAATTTTAGGAGAGTGGAGGTCAAATGCTGCTGTAGTTCTACTTAAATCAAAACCAATTAAGTTCAGTTTTATTCACTTCAGTTTAATACAAACATCATCATTAAAGCAGTTTCAGTTACATTCACTTCAGATGAATACAAATGGGTGAAGCTGTAGTCTGGATGATGGAGGGTTTGATGAGTATGAGCATCCATCATGGACGGTAGGATTATTGACACTTCTGGTGGCACATCTGGAGGGCTTGATCGTGGATATGGTGCAGTTCCAAGTAGGTCACCAGGCAGATGTTTAGACAGCCAACAGGATCAATGCAGAGATTCGTCTATACCTTTAATTAAATGACACAACATCTGATGCACAGAAGCCATTGCGCCTGTTAATATGCTTGGCGACTGGTGTCAGTGGATAGCGGCATGTGCCACTGGAGCTTGTGACGTGCGCTGATGCGTTGCGTCCTGTGTCACTGAGATTGTCGCAGTACATGTCGCTGTGTGGCTCCTCTAGTGGTGACTGACAGCTCCTGCTGCTGCTGCTGATGATGCTGACTACTGACTGAGCATGAAGTAGAGGTCTGCAGAGGTCAGATTTCTGCGGCGCGGGAGTACATTTTCGAAAAAAGCGCGGGAGCGGTCGATAACTGGTTGTATTTTGGACGGGATATCCACAATATATAGCAATATAGCGCCAAACCCACGCGAGCGAGCGAGCGAGCGAGCATATGTACGTGTATGAATGAGACAGCGTTATGCTATGTTTTTCGTTGTTGCTGTGTGTGTGTATGTGTGTGTGTGTGTGTGCGTATGAGAAGTGTGTGTGTGTGTGTGCGCATAAATGAGAGAGCTTTGCCTGTGTGTGTGTGCTTCGTGCTTGTGTGTGTGTGTGTGTATGCTTGTGTTGTGTGTTTATACAGACAGCTTGTAATAGGCTGTCTGGACTCTGTATAGCTGGGTGGTTTTCGGTTTTGCTCTCATCCCCCCCCCCCCCTCTTTAGCGGGATCGGGTGCGGCGGGTAGAAAATGGGGTGGGGCAGGCAGCGGGACAACAAATGCTGAATATAAGCGGGAGCGGTCGGGTTCGGGCTAAAACCTGGCGGGAGCGGGATTCAAATTTGCAGATCTCTAGCATGAAGTAGGTTGTGTAACACACACACTCAACGACAGAACAATATTTCATATTATATTAATATTAAATATAATTACGATATTGTATGACAATTATATTAACTACAGATCAAAATGATATAATATAACAAAATAATAATCATATAGTATTCAAATTATTATAAACTATATAAATGATTAGCCCTCCTGTGAAATTGTAATTCTTTTAAAAATATATTTATTTAAATTTCATCTAAATATTTAAATAAACTATATATTATATATTTATATGTACACGTGTTTCTAAGTTGAAGAATATTTTAAAAGCATATAAAACATAGTTTGAATAACTAATTTTCAATAATAAATGTCTTGGGAACACTTTACAATAAGGGAGTATGAGTTAATGTTAGTTACTGCATTAGGTAACATGAATTACCAGTGAACAACACATCAGTTATGCAACACTTAATCGTTGTTAATGTTAACTAAACATATATTAATCTGCTATTTAATACATGATGTAACACGAACTGATGCTGAGAAATGACTATTATTCAACACTACATATTATTTGTTAATGTTAACTTACTCGTCTTCTAATGCACCACTTTACATTCATTCTTTATAATTACATAACGTTTACCTACACATACATTAATGCATTTGATCATGGATTAGATAACCTGACCTGACAATGAACAACCCATCTAATCAGCAATACTAAATCTCACATGTAAACTAAACACTAGAGTTAATTATTAATACATTATTGAACACACTAGTTAATGCATTAGTTATATAATGACCATATATAATTAATATAATAATAAACAATAAATAAGGGTGTCACACCAGATGACAACAAAACTATTTTTTAGTGGTTTCAAAAAAGTGAATTATGTGATAAAGTTCAATTATGACAATATTAATAATATTCATTTTTGTCATGTGTGACGGTGAAAATGCAAAGTGATGTCGACGTACATTGCAGTGTTCATTTGTACAACAATATTAGGCTTCTGTATTTTAAAATAAGTTTCATGTCCCTTTAAATGTATTAGGTCATTTATTTAGGATATTGTATCACGTACAGCTATTCCAGTAATTCCTCACTTTACTTTTTCCAGTGGATAATTAAATGAAACTAAATGCAAGCAACTAGTTATTCATGTAAAACTTTTGTATAAAACTGCACTTCTCATGCAAATTGATGTTTTTGCACTTTCTACTTTGTGAAATGAACTAAATGAAAACTAAACATTCAAAAATTACACATTTATTTTTTGTTTTTGCTTCAATCAAAATTATTTTCAAATATGTTTTTTATAATTTTTGTGCATTCTCAAATCTTCAAATTACAACTTAGAAATGATCATTTTAATTTACAGAATTTTTATAATTCTAATATAATTTATATAAGTTTTTATAATTATCATTTCTATCTTTTTGCATTATATTTCATTTTTATAAGCAGTGTTGCTGACATTACCACAATTACATTACAGTATGTTTAGTGAACGACAAAATAATAAAACACTTAAGTAAAATCTCTAACTTGGAGATTTTTAACTAAACCAAACTACATATTTTACATTATTTTCAGATTTTTTCTTTAAACAAATTATCTTACGCTGTTTTAGCATTACAGTGCAGTAATAATATGAATATTTCTAAGCCCAGTATGTTGTATAAACAAACTCTGCAATGTAATAAATATTATTTTTGGCGGTTTTTATATTATTAATGAAATATTGTTCTGTTGTTAAGTGTCTGTGTTACACAACCTACTTCATGCTCAGTCAGCAGTCAGCATCGTCAGCAGCAGCAGCAGGAGCTGTCAGTCACCACTAGAGGAGCCACACAGCGACATGTACTGCGACAATCTCAGTGACACAGGACGCAACGCATCAGCGCACGTCACAAGCTCCAGTGGCACATGCCGCTATCCACTGACACCAGTCGCCAAGCATATTAACAGGCGCAATGGCTTCTGTGCGTCAGATGTTGTGTCATTTAATTAAAGGTATAGACGAATCTCTGCATTGATCCTATTGGCTGTCTAAACATCTGCCTGGTGACCTACTTGGACCTGCACCATATCCACGATCAAGCCCTGCAGATGTGACACCAGAAGTGTCAATAAGCCTACCAGAGTGTGCCAGTGGTTTCTGTCCATCAGGTGTCTATCTTTTTGCTGAACCACTTATGATCAATAATATCCTCCAAAGTGGGTCCATCGTCAACATTGAAACCGAAGCACATTTTCAGAAGATCTCTGCATTCTGTAGAAACGTAGAGAATTGATTAATCCTGTATGTTCTCACATGCCTAACATGAAAACTGTATATGAAGTTAGACTTAATTTTACATTTTTACAGTCTTGACAACACTGTCCAATTATATCTGAACAGCACTTTGTTGAGTTATTGTCTCACCTTTGGATACACTGGGGTGAAATCTTGGATACTCAACCATAGAGCGAAGGGGCCAATATCCATTCACCATCCTTGCCAGGAGTCTTGCCACACACTCAACATTTTCTTCTAGAGCAAAATGTGCATTCCTCAAGAAACCAACTTCTACTAGACGAGAATGCCACATACATTTGCAGTAGATTTGGTCAAATCCTGTAAGCAACAGATTTGTGAGTTAGAAGAGTAGAACAGCAATTTATAATAATTAAGCCATCAAAACTATTTCATTACAAGTGGTCAATGTAAAAGCAGGAGATCAATAAGCTGGGATATTAATAAGCAGCATTAAAAAATAAAAAACAATCAGTGCAAATTCTCCAGCATAACAGCCAGCATGAATTGTAAAATCTAGAACTGCCGGTGACCAGCAATACCAGAGGTTTCAGCAGGAGAGGTGAAGAGAAAAGCATCTTACCAGCGTGCGGTTTTAAGTCGCCCGCAATGTAATCACTGCAGCCAAAACCAATCAACTTGACTTGAAGGGTCTTTGGATTCACCAGGATGTTTTCTTCATAGATTGCTCTATGGTCAATGCCATGCTCCAGGCAGTGTTCTAATGCAATTAGGATCTGCAGGATCAAGAGTCGCGCTACACTTTCAGTCAAGGGACCATTGTTTCTCCTCAAGAATGCAGTCAAGGTCATACTCGGCTGCATGTACTCCATGACCAAAACATCATATTCCTCCACTTCAAAAAAGTCATACAACTCTATGATGTGGGGACATAAGGAAGGCTTCTTCAGTTCAAGCAATATTCTGGCCTCCGAAGTCGGGTAAAAGACACGTCCAGGCTAGAGAAAAATATTAGAAAAAGGTTAGAGCATGTGAACTGTATAATGTATCTGCACAATTATAACTGTATAATATAATGTGTTTAATATAGATTCAACACATATTCAGATATATTCATTGTGTTGTGTTTACTTACTTTCCGATTTATGTAACAGTTCGGCATATAAACGAATTTCAGGGCAACCTGCAAAAGAAACAAAATATTAATATTTTTTCCCCAAAGCAATGAAAAACGAATCATAATAAATCCAATAATACATGTGTATAATCCAACATGGACATGCGTCCATATGCACACCACTTCCTTTACAAGAAGAAAAAATTAAGTAAACAACATGTGCCGCAAAAGTGACTTACCTTTTTTCCATCAGATTTGCGTGTTGCCACGTAGACAGTGCCATAGATTCCCTTTCCTAGCTTCCTTCCAAGCTCATATTTGTCAAGAGGAGATCCTGAAAAACAAACAAAAGGATTATGACAGTTTACCAGGATTGCTCATTTCTGTTTTTGTCTTACTGTGATAGTAGGAGAATATATTTCTGTTGAGGTTCAGCGTGCTATAAAACTGTGTTTGCTTACTGACAAAAATATAAAACTTAAAAATGCCAAAACTGACATTTTGGCCTCCAGATGCCGAAGCGCAGATGTTTCAAAACTAATGCTGGGAAAAAATTGATCACGATTAATCATAGTATATTTATTATATATATAGACACATGCATGCAAACGATTTACAGATTTAGCTACAAATTCATATTTATTAGTCAAACTGCTATAAACACCCACACACACACTTCACCAGCACGTTCGTGTCTCTCTATGTGTGTACGAGCCCCTTTTCCTTTTCTTCCATGTTTTGGGAATAATGAGAATATTTCCATCACTGAAATGTAAGACTCTCCATTGTTGGTTTTTGTCTGTTTCTGCTGAGAGAAAATTCTCATTCAACATTAATTTGAATTCAGCAATTTATTATTTAAAAAGTGAATTAATTAAACTAAGAAGTAACTCGCTTTACATTTTTTTAAATAGTAACTCAAAATTTTTACTGAATACTTTACTCATTACTTAGAAAAGTAAGATTATTAGGTAACTCACGTTACTTGTAATGCGTTATCCCCAACACTACATATATATTATATAACACACGCACATATATTATGTCAAAACAAACTTTTATTTAGACGTGATTAACCGTGATTAACCTTTGCTCAGCACTATTGAAACACTGATCTAAAACACACGTGTCACATACATTCGGTGATCCGAGACTTGACATCCTTTCTAAATCTGCATTTGATTGACTGAAAATCCACACAATCGCACACAGCCTAGTGGGCAGTGCGGCAACATGTACTGTAACTACAGCACATTGCAGATGCTCTGAGTTCAAATCCTGGCTTGTGGACCTTCCTACTCTTTCTCTTAAACTTTGCATTTATTTACAAAGAGTTTATTCATATGTCAGACCGAACACATTACAAGAACAAAACTATGAAACCACATATTTTAAATGTTTATTACATGCTTTGCCCTGGATTCAAACTCATGACAACTGCATTCCAGATGTGAACATTATCCACTCTCCAATCACTTGATGAAATGAATGTTTTACACAACATATTATATTTCCTCAACTGCTTCTCTGTCAAAGCGGTTTCAGACCAACAGATTTCACTGTAGAGACACATTTGCTTTGACTGTTTCAGTGTTTCATGAATCCTCGCTCTGCCCACCACTATTCAAAACTATACAGAATTTACTGGAGATTTTTCAGGAGAAACATGATACCATGTTACAGAAATTACAGGAGAAATGTGAGGTCTTGCGATAAAGACTGACCTGGGCCGGTGTCTCTTCTACAAAAATCTGGATCCTCGTCGTAGGAGGAATCATCATCTTCATCATCCAGAAAATGTTGCTCAGCATTTCCTTCTCTGCTTCCTTAAGGGGATTACAATGAACAAAGGTTTATTATTGTGAGATGAACAGGACCCATCATTTATAGCTTTAGCTTGTTTTTATTACACCATTCCAGCACCTCCATTCTTCAGCATACACATTCCTTGAACACTGTTCACCCCTGACTCCACCCACTTCCACTTACATGACTTAAACACACATTAAGCTACAGATATTATTTATTAGGGGTCTAAACCTTCACAGGGCTCATGGTTTTGTTTACAATTATCATGTCACTGATTTGATCTAATTCCACATCATGATGAATTCCATACACACAGTTTTTAATATTCCTACACATGAACACAATTTTGTTATTTAATACAAAACTACAAAAACAAAAACATTCAGATATACGAACTGAACTTTTAATTGGATCAGCTCAAAGAAAACATGCTTCCTGAATATATCCAACAAAACTCAAATATGGCAAGGTTTATACCACCCTTTCAAACTGATTACAATTTCATTTGGTTTGACCATGTTTATTCCATTGAGGTGTTTATATGAAGCATTTATCATTCGAATTAAACTTTTAAACCAATTTAAAGGCTCCATGTAAACACACCTACATTGTTTTTATCAAAGTAAACTGACCTGAGCTGGTGCCGGGTTCTTCAATTTCATCAGGAAACTGTGATGGTTCACTGCTTGCTGCCGGCATCAAGTCCTCCTGATCTTCATCAACCTGAGAAGCTTCTTCAACTAAAGGGGATTAAATATATAAAAAGTTTCATCATTTTTATAATATAAATACATTTCATATTCTAAATTTTATTTTATTTGAACAAGTGATTAGAATCTGTTACCGTTTCTTCAAACAAAAGTATTTTAAACTTTAAACTTTAATTTTAAACTTATTACCACAAGAATATTACATACAGTACAACAAAACCCAGTGGTAAAACCTACAAAAATGTGAATTTAATACCACATATTACCTGGAGAATATTACAGTACACAAAGTATTGTTGTAAATATTACAAACATATTAAAGTAATACTATTATTCACTGCAAGAACATTACAGAAATATTACATGCAACAATACCTTACACAAAAACAACACAGTACTACACAATTACCACTCCAGATTTTTGTTCTTCTATTTATCATATGGAATACCACAGGATATTTTTGTGAGAGATGGCTTTAAATTATTACCCATGGCACTCTTTCTGAATCACAATCATCAACGACAGTCATGTGATATTGCTCAACTTAACAATCTGTATTTTAAGGACCAAATTTATCATAGTAGAATTGGAGAAATGAAGGGTCTTGTCATTGTAAACTGACCTGAGCTGGGGCTGGGTTCATCCCTTTCATCAGGGAACTGAGGTGGCAGCATCAAGTCCTCCTGATTTTCATCATCCTGAAAAGCTTCCTCGACTTTTCTTTTTCTGCCTCTGCGTCCTAAAGTGGATCAAAATATGGAAGGGTTAATTACAGATGATCACTTATTTTGGTAATCTGCATTCTAGAGCTGCACAATTCTGGCTAAAATGAGAATCGAAATTTTTTTTTTGCCTAAAATAAAGATCAGGATTTTCTCACGAGTCTGTAGATGTAAAATAAAGAATGATATGAGTGGGCTATTATTATTGTCATTCTCAAACATGTGGTAAAACAGCAATAGGCTTTGTGTATCTGTACTGTAAGTTAAAATGCTTAATTTTGTATAGACTTGGAATGGTTCCCTTGAACAGACTTTAGATTTGTCCTGGTCATCAATGCTGATGATAGTTCTGATGTTGAATTATTGTTTCAGACATATGCTTACAATCTGTCGTTTTCTGCTTAAAATCTGTCACTGACGTCATTTTCGTGAATACAGAAGACTGGGTGGGTATTTTTGCATTTCGGCTGGTTTTGGATACTGTTTGGGCTGGCAACACTGTGCACGCTTTCGGTTTCATTTTCACTACTAAGAGCGGTTCACTGCCCGCGCGACTTCCAAACGATCACTCTGTGCCACAAACTGTTATTTACAACTTTATTACCTGTTATTTACAGCTTATGCAGGTTCTGTTCACTAAGTAAACTTCACTCAGAGGCGTGCGCCCACGCTCCCTCCCTTTCTGTGGTAACAGCTGACGGTCAGCTCATGTCACGAATGATTTTGCACTCACAAAAACATGACAAAGACAGAAATGACATTTTGAGGTGAATTGTATCTTGTAAATACAGCATGTGACTTTTAACACCATTTGGATGTGTCCATGTTGCTGAACAACGTATGTAAAACAATGTGAGGACTTGTGCGGCCATCATTGCTTCTCTCCTGAACTTGAAAATATGATTGACAGAATCGTAGAAATGCTGAATTAAGATCGTCTAGGGGGTCGAATCAAGATCGCAATCTTCTTACGATAAATTGTGCAGCTCTACTGCGTTCATTCATATTACTACTCAGTATAGGGTGAACCCGATTAGTCAAAGCTTCGCAACGACCAATCTCTCAGCTGAATATTTGCAGAGGTAAATTACGAAATGAGGATCAGGCTATTTTGGCTATATGGGGGTTCCACATGATTTCACATCGAACTACTGGTTTTCACCCCTTTAGTGACTGCTTATCAAAATATAATCCAAACCGTTTGCTATACGCTCTTCTAGCGCTGGACTTTTAGAATTTCACTCTGTATTCCTGATGCGATCTGGCAGGACTATTTTAGGCTCTATGCTCCATAAGTTTGGAATTGTCTCCCAAATGAAGTGAAAGAATCCCCCAGCATTCATTTTTTTAAAATGCATGTTCAGATTTTTACCAGATTTATGCTTTGAGTGTCAGTTTTGCACTCCATATGTGATTATTTATTTTTTTATTATTATTATTAGACTCCTGCCAATCTCCACTCCCACAAACATTCTTTAAAATATCATCTTTTTTGGTTGACAGAAAAAAAGAAAATCATAAAGGTTTGGAACAAGTATATAATTATGTTTTTTTTCACCTTTTACTGGGATAGAATAGTGGAGGACAGACAGGAAAGTATTAGGACCAGAGAGAGGGGAAGGGTCGACATAGGTCCTCGAGTCGGGAATCGAACATGGGTCGCCATGAGCACCATGGTGCTATATGTCGGCACACTTAACCACTAGGCTATTGGTACCGACTGGTTTGGAACAAGAAAAGTGTGAGAAAATGATGACAGAATTTTTGGTGAAGTATATCTCCGTAACGAAGCTGAAGAAAAGTGTGTTCTAGTGGTAGTAAACTGACCAGAGCTGGTGCTGGGTTCTTCACTGTCATCAGGGACCTGTGCTGGTTTATGGCGTTTTGCTGGCATCAAGTCCTCCTGATTTTCATCATTCTGAAAAGCTTTCTTGGCTTTTCTTTTTCTGCCTCTGCATCCTAAAATGGATCAAAATATGGAAGTTATTTACAGATGATCACTTATTTTGGTAATCTGCATTCATTCATTACTACTCAGTAACTTCGCAACTACCAATCTCTCAGTCGAATATTTGCAGAGGTAAATTATGAAATGAGGATCAGGCCATTTCGGCTATTAAGGGGTTCCGCAATGTCTGATTTCACATCGAACCACTGGTTTTCTCCCCCTCAGTCGGTATATAGCATGCGTTCATGTAATTAATGCTGTAACTGAAAATAAAAATGTTTTTGGTAAATATTTTGACATGCTTGAACAAATTCACCCTCCTTGACATTTAAGTTTCACTTTCCATGATCTGTAACTGTCAGACAAGCATCTAGGCAGCAGGGATTTAATCTTTCACAATATCTGTTATATTTTATAATATTTTCAACTATTAAAAATGTGAAGGCACTTTCAAATGGTAAAAGATTAAACCAAAAAAACTACATTTTAGTCTCCTGATTCTTTGTCTACAATAATGCTTTGCCTATTCTGTGGATGAGCAGATCAGGGCATCTGCATTCATAGCGTTCACTCTCATTATCAGCATATCTGTTTGTGTCAAGCTGTGTATAGCCAACAAACAATTTCAGCATCCTCACTTTTGGCTGAACTATTTTTTTTATATATGAAGGGCTCAGATGCAAAAGCCGCTTAACGTCACTTCCGCCAAAAATGAGCTAAAGACATAAAGCAAATGCTTTATACACATAGTACATGTTCATCTAAATCCCAGCATCCACACATTCAGAAATAACAGTTTGTTTGCAAAAGCCTCTAAACGCCACTTGCCTTTGACAGCAAAACCCGCTATGTCCCGAGAACCAATCAGAAGCTGTGAATCGAATCATGTTTTCAATGTAACAGCGCTCTGATACGCGGGCTTTTATGAGCAGACTGTTTTATTAATTTAGATTTTAAAAGATGGAGTTTGATGAAGTTCATGAGCCTGTCTGAATGTCAGTGAATGGCAAATGAAAATGTCCCTTGCCTCAAAACTCTGTGCATTATAAGAAAAAGAAAACACACTTTACAGTCAGAAGTGCAGCATGCATTCATGTTTTTTTTACGCAGTGACGCTACTTTAAATGAATCCGAATTACTTTACATTAAACGGCAACATTGTTTCACGAAAGAAGTTAGGATGTCATTCAGAAATGATAATGTTAAGATGTAAGTAATGTCAATTTTAATGTTATTGATTAATGCACTTACTTGACAGATTTCCATATAGTCCCTGGTTTATCAGGGGTTACCACAGCGGAATGAACTGCCACTTACTTGACAGATTTCTGTATTTTTAATTTTAGGAGGTTTGTGTATGTGTTTATTGTTTGGTAAAATAATTTCTAATTGCTTCTTTAGTGATTTTGCAACAAATTATACTTTTTTGTCCCAATTTGTGGATTTACAGGGTTTTGCATAAAAAGCACAAGTGGATTTAGCTGGTTTTAACGCAAAAGAAAATATACCTTGTTAAAAACCAAAGAATTGTCTAAAGTGACATTTTTGAAAAAAAAAAAAAGTTATTTCATTTACTAGCCAATAACCTTTTCATTATCTAGAAAATGACTCGTTTGAACCTAATTATAGGTGTTTGATAGAAAATGCTTATTACAAAAAAAGTGGTCTGATGGGTTTAGAGGGTTTTGCATCTGGACTCTTCATATATATCTTTACTGGATACAATCTTATTTAAATTCCTAAGCAGTGTTTCCTGTAGGATTTTTTCCAGCTGTGAAAGCAGGCCTTTTTTATACAGATCTACCAACTACCTGTGGCGTTATTACAATGACAAATGTCGTGAGCGCAGTATTACAACTTGAGATCGCATTTATGTAATAGCCTTTAAGCATGCCAATCTTTTTGCTTGCGCGCCGATTTCCTCTGCTCATGCACAAAACTACTTGCACAACCCCTCAAATATGCTGCTCAAGTGCAGATCTTCTTGTGCGCTCTCAAATAAACAATGATGAAGAACGATATAGTGAATTTATTTAACAAGTATGTCTCCAAAAATATTCCTAGCAAATCTAATAAATATTGAAGACCTACAGAGCGGTATTAATGCGTCCTGAAGTAAAGTGAAACAGCTATACATCGTGTTTGCTGGCCTCACACATCACGCACCTGTCAGTCAGTCAGCCAGCACGTAACCTTAAAGGGTTAAACAAATGACGCACAGCACTACAAGCAGTGTAATAAGGAGATATGTATAATTTTTTGTTATTTTGAAGAATTATTTTCCATGTACATAGTTTTAAAATTACATTACAGATTCAATCCCATTATTGTTTTTATCTCTATTTTCAGATCTTGCCAAAATGTGTGAATAATATTACAATATTAAACTGTGAAAATGATCGGCCATTGCATTTCCACATTTTCTCCAGCATTCACCATTTTTTATTACAAGTTGGAAAATATTTATTTTTTCCAAATAAATTCCCTTGAATCTGGGTTAATTGTGATCATGTGTGTTTTCCACATAGATAACCATACCTCTTTTCTTATAATTACATTAGCTTCCTTTTCCCATTTCTATTTCATATACATGGCTGAGTGTTTCTTTGCTGATGTCAGACAGGAATAGTTTATTGATACTAATTTCTTATTCGCCTTCTTTTTGTAAGTTTCTGCAAATACCCACACTGATGTTGGTTCTATATTTTCTAAATCTCTTGTGCTCTTATTGAAATAGTCTCTAACCTGAAGGTTATCTCAGTTACATGTATTTGAAAGTTGTCGGAAACTTTTCAGTTCATTGTCAGCAGTGATGAGACAGAAAACTATCTCTTTACTGAAAGTGGAGCTAAAGAAAAGTGTGTTTTGTGAAAGTAAACTGACCTGAGCTGGAGCTGGGTTCATCACTTCCATCAGGGAACTGTGTTGGTTTATGCTGTGTTGCCGGCATCAAGTCCTCCTGATCTTCATCATCCTTAAAAGCTTCCTCCATTTGTATTTTTCTGCCTCTGCCCCCTAAAGTGGATTAAATACAATAAACTTTTTATTCAATTTTTATAATGTAAATAAATGTGATATTCTATGTTTTATTAACATTTTCTTAGAAAACAATGACAAGTGATTATAATCTGTAACAGAGTTTCTTCAAACCAAAAGACATTGTGGTTGCTTCTGTGTATTATATATTAGTTGTATATTGTTGTGTCATCGAATGGTTGCAAATGTGTTCTTGTGGTAGTAAACTGACCTGAGTTGGTGCTGGGTTCTTCACTTTCATCAGGGAACTGTGTTGGTTTGCGGCGTGTTGCCGGCATCAAGTCCTCCTGATCATCATCATCCTGAAAAGCTTTCTTGGCTTTTCTTTTTCTGCCTCTGCGTCCTAAAATGGATTAGATACAACAAACGTTTTATTTTCAAATTATAAATAGATTTGATGTTTTATACTTAATTAACATTTTCTTACAAAACAATGACAAGTGATTATAATATGTAACAGTTTCTTCAAACCAAAAGACATTGTGGTTGCTTCTATGCATTTTATATAGTTGTGTCATCAATGGTTGCAAATCCCAATTTAACATTCCTATTCATGATATATCTCTAACAAAAATGGGCTTTAGTGATCCTGCTGAACAAAATTAATTTACCACAGAAAAGTATTTCTCTTTAACAAAGCTGAAGAAAAGTGTGTTCTTGTGGTAGTAAACTGACCTGAGCTGGTGCTGGGTTCTTCACTTTCATCAGGGAACTGTGTTGGTTTGCGGCGTGTTGCCGGCATCAAGTCCTCCTGATCATCATCATCCTGAAAAGCTTTCTTGGCTTTTCTTTTTCTGCCTCTGCGACCTAAAATGGATTAGATACAACAAATGTTTTATTTTCAAATTATAAATAGATTTGATGTTTTATACTTAATTAACATTTTCCTAGAAGACAATGACAAGTGATTATAATCTGTGACAAGAGAGTTTCTTCAAACAAAAGGATTTTAAAGACAATGTGGTTATTTCTAAGCATTTTTCACATTTGTGTCATTAAACGGTTGCATAAACCCAATTTGACACTCCTATCCTTGTGATATCCCTTTTAAAAATGGGCTTTACTGATCCTACTGTCCTGCTGAACAAAATAAATTTACCACAGAACAAATAAGCTGAGAAAAATATGACAGGATCACCAAAGCCCTTTCTTTAGTGGAGTATCACAACAATTTAGAGCTATGCATGTGATTTTTCTGTTGTTTTCATGTGCCAATATTAACTCATTACCACAAGAATATTACAAGAAAATTACAGACAACAATACCTTACACAAAACAACACAGTACTACACAATTACCACTCCAGTTATTTGGGTTATGCTGTTTTATCATATGGAATACCACAGGATATTTTTGTGAGAGATGGCTTTGAATTATTACCCATGGCACTCTTTCTGAATCACAAACAGTAACGACAGTCATGTGATATTGCTCAACTTTACAATCTGTATTTTAAGGACCAAATTTATTGGAGAAATGAAGGGTCTTGTGGTAGTAAACTGACCTGAGCTGGTGCTGGGTTCATCACTGTCATCAGGGAACTGTGCTGGTTTATGGCGTTTTGCCGGCATCAAGTCCTCCTGATTTTCATCATTCTGAAAAGCTTTCTTGGCTTTTCTTTTTCTGCCTCTGCATCCTAAAGTGGATGAAAATATAGAAGGGTTAGTTATAGATGATCACTTATTTTAGTAATCTGCATTCATATTACTACTCGGTATAGGGTGACCCCGAATAGTCGCAGCTTAGCAACTACCAATCTCTCAGTACATTTGCAGAGGAAAATTACGAAACGAGGATCAGGCCATTTTGGCAATATGGGGGTTCCTCAATGTCTGATTTCACATCGAACGACTGGTTTTCTCCCCTTAAGTTGATATATAGCCTGTTTTTACACCAAGTTCTACCAGATTTATGTTTTTCAGCGTGTCATGTTTTACTCACAATTTACTCCTCCTCAAGTGGTTCCAAACCTTTATGAGATTATTATTACTAAAAGAATATATTTTGAAGAAAGCTGAAACCCTCTAATAATTGACTTCCACAGCAGGAAAACAAATACTATGGAATTCAATGAAGACAGGTTTCCAGCTTTCTTCAAAATATCATCTATTTTGGTTGACAGAAAAAAGGAAATAAAAAAGGCTTGGAACAAGTAAAGTGTGAGTAAATGATGACAGAACTTTCATTTTTGGTGAAGTATATCTCTTTAACGACGCTGTAGAAAAGTGTGTTCTTGTGTTAGTAAACTGACCTGAGCTGGTGCTGGGTTCTTCATTGTCATCAGGGAACTGTGTTGGTTCACAACGTTTTGCCGGCATCAAGTCCTCCTGATCATCCTGAAAAGTCACCTTGAGTTTTCTTTTTCTGCCTCCTAAAGTGGATTAGATACAATAGTTTATTTTTTTTAAATAAAATTTTCTTAACATAAATAGATTTTATAATTTTTTTGTATTAAAAGTTTCTTTAAAAACAATTAACAAGTGATTATATCTGAGACAGAGTTTCTACAGACAAAATAATTTTTTAGACACTGTAATTGCTTTTAAGTATTTTACACATTTCGCATAAACCCAATTTAACACTTTAAGTTGGGATTTAGTGGGGCTTTTCTGATCCTACTGTCCTGCTGAACAAAATAAATTTACCACAGAACAAATAAGCTGAGCAAAATATGACAGGATCACCACAGCACTTTCTGTAGTGGAGTATCACAACAATTTAGAGTTATGCATGTGATTTTTCTGTTGTTTTCATGAGGCAATATTAACTCATTACACTCAAAAAAAGGAAACAAGCCACTTTTTAGATTTGCAAAACAGAAACATGTCTTATGGAAAAGAATGGAACGAGTTTAGTTCTGTTAAATGATTTATTCTAGTTGTTTAAAACTACATGAAGAAATAATCAAATGAATTAGATAAGAGCTTGTTCATTCAAAGAGATTTAAGCTTTTTCTGTTGTTTTCATGTGGCAATATCAACTCATTACCACAAGATTCCAGGAATATTACATACAGTACAACAAAACCCTGTGGTAAAACCTACAAAAATGTTAAATTATTACCATATTAAAATGGACACTACTACAGTACACAAAGTATTGTTGTAAAAATTACAAACATATTAAAGCAATACTATTAATTACTGCAAGAACATTACAGAAATATTACATGCAACAATACCTTACACAAAAACAACACAGTACTACACAATTACCACTCCAGTTTTTTTGTTTTTCTGTTTTATCATATGGAATACCACAGGATATTTTTGTGAGAGATGGCTTTGAATTATTACCCATGACACTCTTTCTGAATCACAATCAGTTACGACAGTCATGTGATATTGCTCAACTTAACAAACTGTATTTTATGGACCAAATTGATCATAGTAGAATTGGAGAAATGAAGGGTCTTGTCATGGTAAACTGACCTGAGCTGGTGCTGGGTTCTTCATTGTCATCAGGGAACTGTGCTGGTTTATGGCGTTTTGCCGGCATCAAGTCCTCCTGATTTTCGTCATCCTGGAAAGCTTCATCGACTTTTCTTTTTCTGTCTCTGCTTCCTAAAGTGAATTAAATACAGTAAACCGTTTATTCAATTTTCACAACATAAATAGATTTTATATTTTTTATGGTATTAAAATGTTCCTAGAAGACAATGACAAGTGATTATCTGTGACATACTTTCTATAGTGGAGTATCACAACAGTTTACAGTTATGCATGTGATTTTTCTGTTGTTTTCATGAGGCAATATATCAACTCATTGCCACAAGAATACAACAGGAATATTACATACAATACAAAAAGTCCTGTGGTAAATACTACAAAAATGTGAAATACTACATTTTACCAGGAGAACATTACAGTACACAAAATACTGTGGTAAATATTAGAGATATATGAAAGTTATACAGTTCATTACAGGAATATTACATACGACAAAAACAACACAGTACTAGACAATCTTGGTCTTGTCATGGTAAACTGACCTGAGCTGGTGGTGGGTTCTTCATTGTCATCAGGGAACTGTGCTGGTTTATGGCGTTTTGCCGGCATCAAGTCCTCCTGATCTTCATCATCCTGAAAAGCTTCCTTGGCTTTTCTTTTTCTGCCTCTGCATCCTAAAGTGGATCAAAATATGGAAGGGTTAATTATAGATGGTCACTTATTTTAGTAATCTTCATTCATTCATTACTACTCGGTATAGGGTGACCCTAAATAGTCAAAACTTTGCAACTACCAATCTCTCAGCTGAATATTTGCAGAGGTAAATTATGAAATGAGGATCAGGCCATTTTGGCAATATGGGGGTTCCTCAATATCTAATTTCACATCGAACTACCGGCTTTCTCCCCTTAAGTTAATATATAATGCCTGTTGTTTTACCAATTTTTACCAGATTTATGCTTTTTTGAGTGCTAGTTTTGCACTCCATATGTCTTTTTTTTAATGATTATTATCAGACTCCCGCCAATCTCCACTCCCACAAACACCAGCCCTCCTCAACCCAGACAGGAAAAAAAATACTATAGAATTTAATGAAGACAGGTTTCCAGCTTTCTTCAAAATATCATCTTTTTTTTGGTTTTACGAAGTTGAAGAAAAGTGTATTCTTGTGTTAGTAAACTGACCTGAGCTGGTGCTGGGTTCATCACTGTCATCAGGGAACTGTGATGGTTTACGGCGTTTTGCCGGCATCAAGTCCTCCTGATCATCCTGAAAAGTCACCTGGAGTTTTCTTTTTCTGCCTCCTAAAGTGGATTAGATACAAAATGTGTTTTCCATAAAATGTTCATAACATAAATAGATTTTATCATCTTTATTGTATTAAAATGTTCTCTGTGACAGAGTTTCTTCAGACAAAAGGATTTTTTTAGACACTGTGGTTGTTTCTAGGCATTTTACACATTTGTGTAATTGAACGGTCGCATAAACCCAATTTTACGGTGGCCCAATAGTGCAAAACAACAACATTAAGATGAAAACGCTGCAACATGAACACAACAACATTAAGATGAAAACACAACAACATTAAGATAAAAATGCTGCAACATGAACACAAGAACATTAAGATGAAAACACAACAACATTAAGATGAAAACACAACAACATTAGGATGAAAACACAACAACATTAAGATGAAAACACAACAACATTAAGATAAAAATGCTGCAACATGAACACAAGAACATTAAGATGAAAACACAACAACATTAAGATGAAAACACAACAACATTAGGATGAAAACACAACAACATTAAGATGAAAACACAACAACATTAAGATAAAAATGCTGCAACATGAACACAAGAACATTAAGATGAAAACACAACAACATTAAGATGAAAACACAACAACATTAGGATGAAAACACAACAACATTAAGATGAAAACACAACAACATTAGGATGAAAACACAACAACATTAAGATGAAAACACAACAACATTAAGATAAAAATGCTGCAACATTAAGATGAAAACACAACATTAAGATAAAAATGCTGCAACATTAAGATGAAAACACAACATCAAGATAAAAATGCAGCAACATTAAGATGAAAACACAACAACATTAAGATGAAAACACAACAACATTAAGATAAAAATGCTGCAACATTAAGATGAAAACACAACATCAAGATAAAAATGCAGCAACATTAAGATGAAAACACAACAACATTAAGATGAAAACACAACAACATTAAGATAAAAATGCTGCAACATTAAGATGAAAACACAACATCAAGATAAAAATGCAGCAACATTAAGATGAAAACACAACAACATTAAGATGAAAACACAACAACATTAAGATAAAAATGCTGCAACATTAAGATGAAAACACAACGACATTAAGATAAAAATGCTGCAACATTAAGATAAAAACACAACATCAAGATAAAAATGCAGCAACATTGAGATGAAAACACAACAACATTAAGATAAAAATGCAGCAACATTAAGATGAAAACACAACAACATTAAGTTAAAAACGCTGCAACACTAAGATGAATCATGCTGCAACACTAAGATGAAAAGCGCTGCAACTTTAAAATCACAACACAACGGAAATGCTCCTGACCACTAGGTGGCAGATAACGGGCAGTCGTGTGCCCATCTTAAGAGTTTTAGTTCAAAAGTTTCGTTTCATTTCGGACGTTGCTCTTGGAAGCAATCATGTATTGCCCATTTTGCGGGGCTTCACTTGACAGTTGCCCGTCATTCTGCAGCAAATGTGGAAAAAACATAACGTTTCTGAAAGGCAAAGTTCCTGATGGAAATGAGCCCAGCACCAGTGGAGGTAAGTTACAATGCTGTATTGTTTGTAGGGTCCTATAAATTTCATAAATCGTATCTGACATGAAATCGAATAACGCGGTTTGTCACGGAATTTTCTTATTTTTTGATGAATATATTAAAATAGCGTTGTAACGTTACACCTCGTCAAAGCACGATCCCGAGGATTTATGTTAATTGGACATGCTGTTTGATTTCTAAAGAATGTTTTATTCTTTTTAATATTTAATGCAGATTTTCGTTAGCTGATTAATGTGACATACAATAGATTTTTATGACAATGTTTCTGAAGCAGGAAAAACAGAAACAAGTTCTGTGGATTGCTTCATGAAGTACTATTGATGTTTAATTTTATAAAAACATTAAGATTTCCCAGAATATCAAATCTTAAAGTAATAAAAATCCTCATTCACAACTTGATTTAAATTTAATGTTACTAACTTACATTTAGAACTTCTTGTGGAATTTCTCGAGGTAATAATCATTGTTTTGGTCTGTATTAATAATATCTGTTTAATCAGAAGAAGTAATCGGTGTTCCACTGCCACCTAGTGGTTGGGAGCATTTCCGTTGTGTTACGTTTTTAGTGTTGCAGAATTTTTCATCTTAGTGTTGCAGCATTTTTCATCTTAGTGTTGCAGCATTTTTCATCTTAGTGTTGCAGCATTTTTCATCTTAGTGTTGCAGCATTTTTCATCTTCGTGTTGCTGCATTTTTCATCTTAGTGTTGCAGCATTTTTCATCTTAGTGTTGCAGCATTTTCATCTTAATGTTGTTGTGTTTTGCACTACTGGGCCACCGTACAATTTAACACTTTAAACTGGGCTTCAGAGGGGCTTTACTGATCCTACTTTACTGATCCTACTTAATTTACTTAAAATTTAATGTGGTAAATGGGGTATTAATTTCTCATTTTTGTAGGTTTTACCACAGGATTTTGTTGTACAGTATACAAAGTATTGTTGTAAATATTAAAAACACATTAAAGCAATACTATTATTTACTGCAAGAACATTACAGAAATATTACATGCAACAATACCTTACACAAGAACAGCACAGTACTACACAATAACCACCAATTTTTTGTTCTTCTGATTTATCATATGAAATACCACAGGATATTTTTGTGAGAGATGGCTTTAAATTATTACCCATGACACTCTTTCTGAATCACAATAAGTAACAACAGTCATGTGATATTGCTCAACTTTACAAACTGTATTTTAAGGACCAAATTGATCATAGTAGAATTGGAGAAATGAAGGGTCTTGTCATGGTAAACTGACCTGAGCTGGTGCTGGGTTCTTCATTGTCATCAGGGAACTGTGCTGGTTTATGGCGTTTTGCCGGCATCAAGTCCTCCTGATTTTCATCATTCTGGAAAGCTTCATCGACTTTTCTTTTTCTGTCTCTGCTTCCTAAAGTGGATTAAATACAGTAAACCGTTTATTCAATTTTCACAACATAAATAGATTTTATATTTTTTATGGTATTAAAATGTTCCTAGAAGACAATAAAAAGTGATTATCTGTGACATACTTTCTATAGTGGAGTATCACAACAGTTTACAGTTATGCATGTGATTTTTCTGTTGTTTTCATGAGGCAATATATCAACTCATTGCCACAAGAATACAACAGGAATATTACATACAATACAAAAAGTCCTGTGGTAAATACTACAAAAATGTGAAATACTACATTTTACCAGGAGAACATTACAGTACACAAAATACTGTGGTAAATATTAGAGATATATGAAAGTTATACAGTTCATTACAGGAATATTACATACGACAAAAACAACACAGTACTAGACAATTACCACTGCAGGTTTTGTGTATTTTGTGTATAACTGTATTTTAAGGACCACATTTATTAAATTAGAACTGGAGAAATGAAGAGTCTTGTCATAGTAAACTCACCTGAGCTGGTGTTTTCTGCTTCAGGGCGGGAACAATTGCTTGTTTCCCCCTTAAAAAAACCAATCATCTTCCAAATGTACTCCATTTCTGTTAGTTTCAACAACAAGTAAATATGGAAATTCAAAATAGCAAAGCTGATAAATCTCGATAATTCTCGCACTGAGCTTCTTTCACAAACTCGATCTGACAGCTGTAAATACTTTTTGTGCTTGAACTAATTGGAAGATTACTACTGAAAACTGTGTGTGTGTGCGCCTGAGAACCCCGCGTTCTGTAACGTCATTATTAGAACGCGGGTTCCCAAGGTGATCCAAGATGGTTGTGATGTAGGTAATCGTCATTATTTTTCAGGGTTTCAAAGGTGAAGTGATTTCTTAACCCACTTCTTAATACCAGAGATTCATTCATTCATTCATTTTCTTTTCGGTTTAGTTCCGGTGATAACAATATACAAATAAGTGTGCACGTTGTATAAGTTTTTGACATACTGGCTGCAGGGGTAAAATGGATACCTGCCACAGCTAAATGCGCCTGCCACTGTTAACGTAAATGCGGCCGCCTATGGCAAGCCTTTTTAGCATTTCAACCTTTATTCTTACTATCTATAAATATATTTAAATATATTTCTAATTATATTTTGACGAGTGACAATTATAATTTGAATAGTCAGAATGAAAATTAGAAATTCGAGATCTCTGTAAATGTATTTTGACTAGTCAAAACTCAATGAAGATATCTCTAATGATGTTGTAGATATCTCTAAAATATGCGTCATGTATCCGTATATAATGGTAATAAGAGATAACCGTTTCGACTAGTCACAATTATAGTTGACGATATTTGCATTGTATTTTTAAACTAATATATATATATATATATATATATATATATATATATATATATATATATATATATATATATATATATATATATAAATAAACAGATGCAACTGTCTCGGATAAAAAAACAGTATTATGAACTTTTATTTATGAACTTATTATAATTTTACGGCATGAAAAACTCCAGTATTAAAGGAAGCTGAATATTTTATAGTACAAAAAGAGCTGTATTATCAATAAATGAATCTCCTTTATCACAAGTAGTGCTGGAATCCTCTTTGTTCTTACAGTTTTATTTGTTTCCATGTACGTTGTGAAGTGTTAGAGTTGCTCCAGATCTTACCTCTTGAAGAGAGAGTTGACAGTAAACAATAGCAAACAATAATGTACAGCAGTAGCCCATCTATATAAAAGTGAATAAAAACGTTAATAAAAAAGGAATGAATTACACATTATTAAAATAGTACAAATTCTATACAATATAGAATTTATAGAATAAAATAATACATTATATTTTAAAATATTAATAATAGCAATACAATATGAAATAGTATGTGCATATTTATGTATAGGACTATAATCATAGTATGAATAATACTTTATTAGTATTCATAACTTTAATAGTTTTTCCTACTATTATAATATTAAAATAGTAGTGGAATTACAACAAATTAAGATGATATAGGCAGATACAAAATATAGCGTGTAGCGGGTAAAACATACTGTGTAGCAGGATTGCATAAAACTTAAAACCTCAGTTATTCAGACACGTGACATGATTCTAAACCAATAAACAACATTTAAAGTCCTTCAAGTTTTGTCATTGTACCACTAGATGACAGCAAAAGAGCACTTATTACAGACAATCTATGGGTAAAACACTGTTATTGCATTTTAAATCAAACTTAGTCCAATCTTACCATTCAAGGTTTTTTTATTCCACTTATGAATTTATATTTAATTACACTGAAAGCTGATTATTCTGTATATACATTTCAACAAAAGGTTTTGAAGGTCTTGTTAACATTTTGTTACCTATTCTTTGGTTTAAATATCTACGTGTGACACAAAATGTGTATAAGCATGATTAATGACTATTATTAAAATAATAGATTTCTGTTTATTTTTTCTCCATGTAAACATTGTTATTTGTGGATGTGTTTTTGTGTTAGACATAATTATAAATGTATATTAAGTGAAAAACACTGTATCTAAGCTATCGTTTGTCCAAGCAACTTGAAATTTGCCATCCAGTTTTCTAAGGTGGCATAACATGAAAAAACATGGCCATCAGCCAATTAATACAGAGCAATTTTTCATTCGTCTTTGTGTGTGTGTGTGTGTGTATAATACATCAATCAATGTATTGGGTATTCAATCTTAACCCTTTTAACCAAAACATTGTTGTGTAAAGTGTTTGACAGTGTGGTACATCCTTATTTTGTGGAAGACAGACACAACTAATAATAAGACTAAAAAAAGTTATTAAAAATGCCAACAAATGTTGACTTAATTTAGTTTACACTAGAGTTCACTGATGAAATATTTTTGAAAGCAACCTCAGTGTTACAGCACATGAATCTATAACCTTCCTAATACTAAAGCTTTGCAGACAGGTTTCTTGAAATGTCTTGGGAAATTGTTCTTCAGTTCTTCTGAATTATCTGATCTCTGCGTGGAGCATCGGCTGCTGTCAAACAAAAATTACACTGCATTATTACAATTAATAGCAAAAATGACACACTACACCAAAAGATTACTTAATAACTGACTCAAAATCATTTTAGCTGGTGAAAATAATGTTCTAATATTTTGTTCTTACATGAAACAATACTAGAATAATTTATAGCAAATCTTGTCATATTTTTTGAGCCATACTATAGTAAAGTAATTGAAAAAATCTGTTCTATAGTTGCTATGGTGGCGGCGCGGTGGCGCAGTAGGTAGTGCTGTACCCTTACAGCAAGAAGGTTGCTGGTTCGAGCTTTGGCTGGGAGTTTGCATGTTCTCCCTGTGTTCGCGTGGGTTTCCTCTGAGTGCTCCAGTTTCCCCCACAAGTCCAAAGACATGCGGTACAGGTTAATTGGGAAAATTAAAACTGTCCGTAGAGTGTGTATGGGTGTTTACCAGTGTTGAGTTGCGGCTGGAAGGGCATCCGCTGAGAAAAACATTTGCTGGGTAAGTTGGCGGTTCATTCTGCTGTGGCGACCCCAGATTAATAAAGGGACTAAGCGGAAAAGAAAATGAATGAATGAATAGTTGCTATGGTAACACAACATTTCTACAACTACAGGGTATTTTATACTACAATACACCACAGTTTACTGTATAAAAACTAAAGTATATTGCTGTACAGTTTATTAGATCACTGTATTCAATCTAAATTGTTGTATGAGTAATGGGAGTGAATAACAGCAACATTAATATGAATATTTCGATTGCAGCCATTTTAATTTAGAATAAAATGTAAGCTAAAATATAAGTAGTAAGCTAACGCACTGTAAAAAAAAAAAGAAATCCGTAAAAATACAGAGAATGTACTGGCAGAAAATTACCAGCACATTTTCCTGTTTTTTTACAGAAATTTCCTTCTTTTGTAAACGGAAAATTCTGTAAAACTTCCGTAAAAAAAAAAAAATCCAATAAATTTACAGTAAATTCTCAGTACAATTTACTTATTCTTTAAAATGATTATACAGAAACTTCAGTAAAGTTTAAATAGAAACATAAATTTGTAAAAACACTTTATCCATAAAATTTTGCAAGAGTACATTAAAATTTCTTTATAAAGCCAATTTAGTTTTGCAAACATAGAACAACAAATAAAGCACAATGTGTCACGGTTGTAGGTGTGTGCGCACTTCTGAGTGTCTTTTTGGTCACATGGTTTTGTTTTGTTTTGGTGTTCCACGTGTGTCTGACGTCAGTAGGTGCGTTCGACATGAAGCTCAGCTGCAGCCGGTGATCAACGAGATTAGCCGAGCGCAGGCGGGGCGGAGTTGATAACAGAGCCGTCAAGACGGACAGCTGGACACTTCGGGACTCAAAGTTGCTGCAGTCATGATGACCGATTACATGGCGTCATCATATTTTTTTGTTATTTTTATTTATAACAGCAAAACATTTACAAATAAAACAGAATACAGTTTCTACAAACTGTAATTCCTTTTTAAACAATAAGAGAGAATTATGAATAAAATATATAACAAATGCATGAGAGAAATAAGAGGAAATGAGAGGTTAATATAAACATAAAAACGAACAGGTCTATTAAATACAAAGCAATAAGCATAAATTCTAGGAGTTAAACATCAATCTTTAGGCTAATACTTCTTGTTTAAATATGCTAAAAAAGGGTTTACATATATGTACATTTATAGATATAAAAATTTCCAATGTAAAAAGCAAAACAATGTGTTTTGATTAGGTCTTAATAAATGATATTATTATGGATAATGAATGAATTTTCAAAAAAGCATTTTAATCCAAAAAGAGATAGTTGAAAAGAACAAAAGGTAAAATAAGTGAGCTATGTAGAAGTTTTCTAGAAAGAGCAGGTAGTCTATAAACTGCTAGACAGGAAATAAAATAGATATTTATATTATAATAATAAAACCATTTTATAATTATTAAATAAAATAGTTCATGGAGATGAATGCAGTAAATAGTCTGTATAAAAAAAAAGTTAAAAATAAACCTGCACAAACAAGCTAACCTTTATAACCAGATTATTTAACAAAAGATGATTACTGCAGTAAAATATTTGTAGTCTTTTAATAAGCAAGATGTGTACAGGATAGAGAGGGTGTAAAAAGTGAATTGTTTGTTTTGAAACTTTTGAATCGGAATTTGTCCAATTATAAACCCGAAATACACGTGTTTGTTGTCATGTGGTGAACTCGGCCAATCGTGTAATATCGGTGTCGTCATCAAAGCTCCTGCAGTCGCTCTTCAGAAGCTGCACGGTCTGAGTTTGCCGTCTGATCTCGGAGCGCTGTCGCGGTACTTTGATGCCACATGTGACAGTCACGTGGCGTCGGCGCAGCATCAATCCGGACAAGATTTCTAACCAGAATGCACCGCTTTAAGACAGATTTCGATCGATCTGCGCAGCGCTGCATGAAGTCGAACGCACCTAGTGTTTTTGTCACGTGCTATGTGGAGTCCTGCTGTCCTGATTAGCCTGCCAGCTGCGACTCGTTAACTCAGCTATATCTGGGCAGCGTGTTCCTTGTCTCGTGTCAGTTCATTATTTCTCTGCTGATCTCTCTGTTTGTGTTTAGGACTAGCGTGGAGTCCCTTTCTGAGACCTTGCTACTCGGTCCCCATCTGTTTTTCTGATTCCCTATAGAGTGGGATACGTAGCTTGTATGTTTGTTTATTTTTTCCGGTTTTGGACTTTGTCATACTATATTGACTGCGTCAATAAATTATTTTTACTTGCAATTTGGGTCCTTCCATTACTCTTACCCAATCATAACACAATGTGCACAAAGCCATTTATTTTTTTAACATTACATTCACTAAGTTATTACAAAAGAAGAAAACTATAAGCACTGAAATTGAAACAGGTAACAAAAATAAATGTCACAGAATGAAAAGTTAGTATTTCATGAATTTATATTTGTATAATCGCTTCCCTTTGTTATTTTCTGCATTTACTATTACTTCTTAAACCAATAAACAGGGAATCTGAAACAAACAGGCCTGCAGCTTTGGTAAAAATGCACATCCAAAAACAAAATTACAAAGAACATACAAATTTCTTGTGAGCGTATAAACATACAATATCAGTACTTCATTAAAATTACCTTATAAAAATAACCTCATAAGTAAAACATTTCAGAATGTAAAAATGGTATAGCTAGACCCAGGGAACAAGGCTATTGTCATTTTTTATTAAAGAGAAGAGCATGAATCAAAAATTCCATCAGTCATGGAGGAATGTTGTGATGTTGAGAACTGCAAAAAGCAGGACTCCATGTGTATGTTCATTACCTCTCTGTATGCCAATTTCAGCAATCAAATGTTCAGTGTCTTTGGACAAAGCTCACATTTTCCAAGGATTAAAGTCATTTAGAACATCCGAGGTCTTAGAAGAGTCCCTTTCATCTCAGCCTATGACCATCTTCCAGGATTTATTTTCAAGAAAACTGTGAAAGGAAAAAATACTTTTAGCTTTAGAAGTGATGCACTAAATAAAATTGCCGAAGTAACACACCTTTTCAGATTTTATTTTGAAGGGAAAAGTGTTTACTTGCCCAATTAGATAAAATCATCAAAAATATTTTGATATTACATTCCATGTAAACATTTAATATTTAGTTTAGTTCTAATTTTGAAGTGTAAATATTTCATTTGATTTGTAAGTCCTGCAGTACCTTGGTATAACTTAATGCAATAATCAAATGTAAGAAATGAAATTTATTCATTTAATAAAATAAAAAAAAACTTGCCAACAAGTAGATGCTTGCAATCAAAGATTACACACTTTGAACAAAATAACATCAAAAAGGATGATTCAGTTTGGACTGAGGTGAGAAACACTTTTCATTAGAGATAGAATAATGCCACCAACATGTCATACTGAATTGACAGAATGTTTTCTGAGGAACTCTACACTAAGTAAAGTTTATTCATAAACTAATTTCGAGAGGAGCACGTGATTATGATTGAACACGGCTGATTCTGCATTAGCATGCATGATCCACCAATCAGGCCATTCCTAACCCACTATAAAGAGCCAGGGTTTTTTTTCACTACAGTGACTTCGATTTGAAGAATACACTGCTCTGCATCAGCTGCTACAACAACTTCTCCAGCTACAACAACTTCAACAACAACAACAACAACAACAACAACAACAACAACTTCTCCAACAACAACAACTTCTCCAACTACAACTTCAACAACTTCACCAACCACAACTTCAACAACTTCTCAACCTTCTACTTCAAATTGCCTCACACAATGCAATCTCTGTGTCTTCAACTCAATTCTCCAACAAGATCACAATAAAAACTCGATCATCATCCATGAACTCTGCCTAAACACTCGATGCCTGCAATCCAAGCTGAACTCTCTTCTAGGGGTGCACCAGCAGTAACGTACATGACACCTTTTTAAAGGGAGGCCTTGCAAACTACAACTAAGATTAAACATTCATCTTTGAAGGATGAATTTAGCGTGAATACAATGACTCACCTCTCAATCAAGGGTCTAGGCAATCCAATCCTTAAAACACCAGTCCACAACTTATTCATACGTTGATAAACATCCATGTTAATCCTCCAAACTACTCGCTGTGGTGCATTCAATTGAGTAGCGTCTCCAGTCATAACACTACTTCTCTGGCAAACAAAATGGCCTCCAGCCTTTTTCTGCAAATTTGATTGACACTCCTTCGAGCCAATAGCCGAAAGGAGAAGCGTCACCATCCAATGAACTCTCAAAAATTTGAGATGGTCCCACCCTCTCTCTTGACAAGCTCATGAATGGACCCTGTGGCAAAGACTTTGTGAATGAATTAGATATGCTTGTGATTTTTATCACTAAGTTTCCAAAGTAATACTATTTCTGGATTAAAGTAAAGCCCATAACTATCATTCCATTCACACAGTTACTACTAAATGGTGACATTAATTTTAAGTTCAGGGTTTGATGTTTGTAGATGATAAATAAATAAATACATAAATAAATTCATAAATAAATAATTATAAAATGTATAAATCAAGAAAATTAATATAAAATAAATAACTAATTAAAATAAATCAATTCACTAAAAAAACAACAACAACAACAACCACACTGCCACATCTGATAGCAATTCAACTTATAAAAAGTTTTTTCTGCTACTGAAAAACATTCAACGCCTTAGGCATAGAAGTCCAATTGTAATATTCCCCAGTGACTCATGTCCATACACTTAAAAGCAATAAGCTTATAATGGCAAGTCGGTTAGATGTGAAACCGGCAAAGAAACAAAACTTCCCTCTTTGACTTCCACGAATGAGAGGAGGACATTTCTGACATGTCTGATGTTTCATCCATTGACTCTGCGTTAGATACATTTTAAGCAATTTCTATATCACCAAGGGGTTTAAACTCCACTATAAATCCACCTACCCTGTCTTCAAGAGGTACATTAGGACCACTACACGAGCAGATTTCCCATTAATCTGCCATCCGTAGGAGGGACGAATGCCCACCTCTACTATCTTTGCCCATTGTGACAATGAGGCTATTGTACAATGCATTAACAAAGGCACTTCCACACTTAGTTGCCCATGCTCTTATTAAGACACCCCGCATGGTTATCAGCTAAAACAATTCATTGTGTTTGCCATAAATGTACCATGTTGTAATGTCATTTCTGATTCTCTCTTGTTTTTCTCATTTCAGAGATCATGTCAGCTAGTTGCACAAGCTGACCCTCATCCAACCTATTACACTCCACATCCATTTCTAAATGCATTCACACTCTTTGCAAATGACACTTTTCCACTCACATAACCCACACCCTCAATGCCATATTCACACTAGCCTTTTTTTAATTTTTTGAAGTCTTCTGAACTAAGTATGACATTTCAATCCAACAATACACCTAACCATATCTGATCTAACTTTGCAGGATGAAGGGATGCAGGATGGTATCTGTTCCCCCACACATCCATTCTAAACCTCCTAGCATTTTTACACCACAGAAGAGCAATACCACCTCAGGGAAGCCCAGCCGGTCCTCTTCAGCCAACTTCCACCATCATGCATTATTGGGTATAAGTATGACTCTGTCATTTCCTTCCTATTTTCCTTCCTATTTAACCTAGGAGCTCCTTCACTACCCTTCCACGGTTTTCTAGCTTTAACTTTCTCTCCAAATTTGAACTATCCCATACTTCTATTCACTTCATTCACCACAGCTCTGACCAATTCAGGGGTTGTCTTGAGTTTCAATTGCTGCAACAGGAATGCTCTAAATGAGCTTACATAGACTTACAAATTTTCTAAATACCACTATCGTTGCACTCCCCGCACTAATACAGCAGTAAATGCTTCTGCGGGAGCACAAGTTGCCTCCATACTGACCCACTACACCACTGCAGCTGCAGAAACGCTCCGCAGAGTTGCACACCCATAGCACCACTGCTACCGCAGTGACCCTCTATCTAAGCCTTATTCACCTCCATCTTTACATATCACTAAAGGCAGTATTTAACGTTCTCGCGGAGCACTCAAAACTTTCCAAAATCGACTGTTGAGGGCTCCGCTGAACTATACAACCCATTAACATCACTGAAACTGCAGTGACGCTCTAGCTGAGC
Source organism: Danio rerio (assembly GCF_052040795.2). Lineage (NCBI taxonomy): Eukaryota > Metazoa > Chordata > Actinopteri > Cypriniformes > Danionidae > Danio > Danio rerio. Next base: position 44,130,751 of record NC_141025.1, read on the forward strand.
CCCTTTTTCACTTTCATCTCTACATATCACTGCTAATAGTACTTAACATTTCAGCGCGAGGCTCCAATACTGAGTACCACTGCACCTCTGCTACAGCAGAGATGCTTTGCCGAGCCTTATTCTCCCTCGGCACCACCGCTGCAACAGTTAAGCTTTGCCTGAGCTGCAACTGCAGAGATAAACTTTTAGACTTAATTCTCTGCACCACTGGTTTTATTGCACTTCTGTAACTGCAGAGAAGCTCTGCTGAGATTATTTTCCCCCTTACCATTGCTGCAGCAGTGACGCTCTGCCTGAACAGTCTTCCAAAAACAAATATAACTCTGTCATTGGTCCTTTTACACCTTTAAATCCTCAATTTGCCTCAGCCAATATTACCTCAAAGAAGCCCAGCTGATTCTCGGTTGCAGACTTCAACCTAGTTTTTCAAGCAGCACGACTCTGTCTGTTCTCCCTTCTTTTTTGTCTTAGTTGCATAGGACTCATTTTTACTAATCTTCCCTTTTTATTTTATTAAACTTCTCTTCTCTTCCTCTTTATAATTTTTCAATTTCACTTGCACTCACTCTCCGCAGCTCGGATTCACACAGGGGTAGCCCCAAGCTCCCACTGCCACAGCAGTGAAGCTCTTTAAGAGCTCACATACACTTTTCAAAAATTTAACCATTATCACACTCCCCCGCAATAATACAGCCATAAAGGCGTAGTGGGAACTCGTATTGCTTCCATACTGACTACAATCATACCTCTACAGCAGCTCCACTTAATTACATTGCATTGTAGCATCAATTTATTTTCCATCACCACACTCCCCGCAACAATACAGCCGTTAAGGCTTAGCGGGAACATGCATTGCTTTCACACATATAATGCACCAGACTCTGAATACCTATGCACCTCTGCAGCCACAGAGTCGCTCTACCAAGCCTCATTCCTATCTGCTACACAGCAGTTAATCAGCTCTCCAAAGCTCACTTCCCTTTAGATACTGACTTCCACCGCACCTCTGCAGCCGCAGAAACGCTCAGCCGAGCATCACTCCCCTCTACATCACTGCCGCAGCAGTGACACTCAGCGAGCGCATATATACTTCCACTTAGCAATCCACTACTGATACACTCTCCAGCACTGCCAAAGCAGTTAAACGTCTCTGCGGAGGCGTATTTCCCTTTCAGATACTGACTTTTATTGCACCTTTGCAGCAGCAGAGACGCTCAGCCAAGCTTCATCCCCCCCCTGCACCACTGCTGCAGCAGTGTCACTCCACCGGAGCTCATGCACACTACCATTTATCCATACCACTACTGACACACCCCCTTGGACTGCCGAAGCAGTTAATCAGTTAACTGCTTCTCACCACTTATCTGCAGCTGCCAGCTCTGCAAACCTCATAGCTTCATTTTTCATCACTACCACACAGCAAATTCATTGGTGTTAAATTTCAAGTGTTGTGGTAATTCAGAGTAAAGTGTTAAAATTCTAGAGTTAGATAAAGGTAAAATAACCCTCTCGGCGTTAGAAGCTGATTAGCCTCCTTGTCACACAGAGTAACATGTATCTACCTTTGTAGAAAACCCTTGTATTTGAGAAACTAATCAGAGTGTCTGAAATCTCGCCACACCCTCATTCACCTGGCCCTTAAATTGGTCAATTAGTTTAGTCCACTAGACAGAGCGAATGACCACAAATAAGTGAATTCAGACACCTGCTGTTAACAAGCACAATCACTGAAGGAATAAGAAATTGAAGGAAGAAATAAAACTACAGACACACACCAAACCAACTGAATTAAAACAGAGGATTAAACAACTCCATTAAATAATAGTATAAGCAGCTTCACTGATTAAAGTTTGACTTCTTTTCTGAAAGAATATTTTTTTATTAAAAATATTTCATTACATTTGATAAAGTCACTAATGTTAAAGAGTTTAAACCAACCTCTGCTGAAAGTAAAGATGTTAAGGTCTCTCCTTTAGGGATTCCAGATGAGCTCTTCACAGACACTGCAAGTAAACATTACGACGGGATTAACAATAGTTTAAATCAGCTGCGCCACACACGACTACTTTAACAGCAAGTTTATTCAGGGTCAGTCAAGATAACTAAGGTGATATTTAATCTGTTCCAAAAAAACATTTAATTAATGAGTAAGTGTGATGAATGCCAGAACACGTAACATTTCAAATAATATGCTAACTGCGTATGCTAACTTTACTATGGCCTTGGAACAATACAAAATATATATACATATATCACCAACCATCATAAACGAATAGAAAAACACGTACCGACACAGTGACATTATGCACTCACATTCTCTTCACAAATATGAACTAAACCGGAATTAACCATCGCGCGAGCCGCAAAGACATGCAGCAGCAGCCTCAAGGCAGGGCCGGCGCGTCCATAAAGGTGACCGAGGCTGCTGAATAGAGAGGGTGGCGTCCGCGACACCTCCGTCAAAACCCGCGTCCCCAGTATGCCCGCGACACCTTCCTTACCACCCGCGACCTCAGATCTGTCCACGACACCTCCCTCACCACCCGCGTCTTCAGTTATATCCGTGAACATCCTTTGCCTAGAGCGGCAGTTCAGCTTGCTCCGGCCCTGTCTCGAGGACACACAGCAGAAGCTGAGTTCAGTCACTCAATCGAATAACACAGTAACTAAAAGCATAACGACGCTATAAAACATGTTGTGGGTATATAAAATGGGGAAAATAACTAAAACACTTTTTTATCACAGAAGCTTGAGGTGTATCCTTCTCCGACGGCTGACTACAGTGAGAGGTGTGTGTGTACAGGAAATGGCGTTTGCTTCTCACGCTGTTCCGCCGAGATTCTTGCTCCCATAATGCAGTGCGTAACCAAAAATACGGATAATATTGCTGTAAAATGAAAATACGGAAAGTTCCTTCACAATTATACGGTAGTTTTTCCTGTATTTTTACAGATTTTTTTTACAGCAATGTGTTAAAATCACTAAAGCCAGGGGGTGGCGCTGTCGTACCATCCAGCCGCTTACGGGGCATCTAGCTTTCCGTTATATCTATGCAGCACACGGTGAAATGCTGAAGTGAAACTTCACCTTTTATTTTATTTTTTTTTAATTGACTTTAATAACAAACATACAAAATCCAATCTTTCACAAAAAAGACAATGATAATAACAGATTAGCTTAAATAATATAAACACCTAAAACTGTAAAAAAAAGGAAAAAAAAAGAGAAAAAAAACGTATGACTTATGTATCCGTAATACTTCCAAAAAAGCTATCATAATAATCCAAGAATCTATCACTTTTCTTGTTATTAACCAGTTAAAGAGATTTAAAGGTGCAGTAGGTGATCTTCCATAATGCTAACAACTTAGCATAAATCTCTGTATCACAGTCCCTTCCCTGCCGTCCACAGCCACGCCTCCTGAAACAGGAGCACGCGCACCTTAAAGATGACAGCAAAAGAGCCCTCTCTCATGAGTTAAAAGCGACTAGTGCTTGTCCGGCGGCGTGCAGGAATTACACTCATTACTAAGCCAAACTGACATGCTATTTCAGAGCGAAAATTTAAAGTGGCATGGTAAACATTATAGGGAGACTAGGCAGAATAGGAGTATTTACTTGTGTTTTGTTTGGTAAACTAATTAAAATCTACATTATCAATGCTGTAAAAGGTCCCATATGAAACTGAAAATACGCTTATTTCACACGGCCGCCATTTTAAAGAACCAAAGCGATGCTGCGGTGGAAAGAAACCCGGAAGTGAAGGACCAGCACTGCAAACATTGTAGCAACATGCTGTGGACTACAAACCTCCAGCTGTTGCCGAGATTTTAAAATGCATAAATGGTGTAAACATTACTTTAATGTTATACAGTAAGTTTAATTTAAACAATTATAAGCAAATTAGGCATCAAACAACATCACAATCTCTGTAAGAAAAAATATGCTCAAGTGTCCTCCAAGGCTTCAGTTCATGGCACCAGTTAAACATTGTGGGGACACATTCCTGCTTCAGCCTATGTAACCCGGTGAGTGATAAAACACTGCAGGCCCCTGTAGCAAATCCTCGTGTTGTTTGTAATAGTGTTGTCCCGGTACTGAAGTTTTAAAACTGGCTAACATTGAAGTGCCGCTGAGCGCGGATGACTTGACTGATCTTCACTGCTGCTTCGCACTCCAGTCTCCGTGTATCTGTGTTTTCACTCAGTTTACTGCTCTTCCCACAGTGCAAACACAGATACATGGAAACTGGAGCGTGAAGCAGCCGTGAAGATGTCGAGTCATCAAGCAGATCGTTTGGCCCGTCTGTGTTTGTGCTCAGTAAACAGCGGTGGGTGAACTGATGACCTTCTTGGCCAATCACAAGCATTTCTGTCGAGCACGTGAACACAATAGCAAATCAGCGTTGTTTTAAGAAAACCATCAACAGTGCCTTAAATGTTAGTGCGAAATTGCCTGTTTGTTTTTCTTTTAATTCAGCATCGTGACAAGTCTAATATAGTGAAAAAATCAGTTCATTAACTCAAGTTTGATAAATGGCATCTAAAGCGTGTGTTTGGGAAAGAAAACGTTAGTTAACTAGTGACATTTCCCTTAACTTAGCTGAAAATAAGTTCTGATATTCCTTTTTATTTTCACCATTCATTCAGAACGGATCTTCGGGTCACTCAGAAAGCGGTGGAATTATATATTTGTGTCACTTTTTCTTCTCTGATAAGATATACAGCCAAGTACACAACGTTCCTATGCAACTCCCAACAATACTTCCGGGTTTCTTCCCACCGCAGCCTCGACTTCACTTTTAAAAATGGCAGCCACGTGAAATCAGTCTATAGTCACATCAATCTTTTAACGGAAGATTTTAGTGGCTGAACAACACTTCTGTGAAGATATAACCCATTTGTAACAACAACATCCAATGTTACATCAGCTTTGCGTGAAGCTAAAATAGTTTTAAAACAAAACATTACATTATTGGCAGTTTGACACAGTCAAGTGATTGGATTTCGCAGATCAGAGTTCACCAAGCTTAAACTTTGCACCGCAGCGAACTGCGAAACTTAACGCATGACCCTGCGTTTCCAGTCTGACGCATTTGCGTGCGTATAAATGGAAGTCTATGGTAGTGATGGAAGGTTCAGATCATTTTACTGACTATCTTATCCTATTATCTTTTGAGTCTCGTTCATCGAGATGAACGAATCTTTTTTCAAGTTATTTCGTTCATTTGGTTCAATTTGCCAAAATATTATTAAAATGTTACAAATTGCTTCCAAACACATCTGCAACTAGCCCAAAAGGTTGATCACACCACAAATAAGTCATAAATAAAATACGATAAGAAGAAAATAATAATTCAATGTTTACCTGCTCTTTTGTCTATGAAGGTATTTTTGTCTCTTTGCTCAGCTCACCTCTTCATGTCTTCAAATGTCAGAGGTTCGTTCATGTTAAACTGACAGTCACATATAATTTTAACCAAAGTACACAGTCTGAGCCAATAGGAGCCATGATAATTAGTTCACCTTTCGAGTATTCTGGTTCTTGAATAATTCGTTCATCACGTGACAGAATGGCTCAAACCCGAGGACTCGAAAGTTGAACGGATCAATTTTTTTTCCGGCTCTAAACACATATGATTGGCCCATGAGAAACGAATGACTCAAACCCGATAGAGGACTCGAGAGGTGAACGGATCAATTCTCTTTCGGGCTCTAAATGCATACGATTGGCTTCTGTCTTTCACGTGATGAACGACTCACACCGAGGAATCGAGAGGTGAACGGATCAATTCTTTTTCCTGCTCTAAACGCAAATGATTGGCTAGATGAACGACTCAAAAGACTTGAAATGAACAATACCACCTGCACAAATGTGCGCACGCGCAGATGAATGAATCACTCCCTGACAGAACTCATAGTTCCCGAGTCATATTGAAGATCCATTCAAAATGAACGAATCATTCAAGAATGACACTAGTCTGTGGAGAGAAAAGTCAAGTGTCACTGCAGCTTTACAGCTGACTTTTAACAACCAACTACCTACCTATCTATCTATGCTAACAACATGCTAATCAATGCTAGAATCATGCTAATGATATATTAATTTATACTAGAGTCATGCTAATGACATGTTAATCCATACTGGAAACATGTTAATTTCATGCTGGAATCATGCTAACAATGTTTATTAATGCTAGAATCATGCTAATCCATACTGGAATTGTGTTAATTACATCCTAATTCATGCTAACAACATGCTAATTCATGCTACACTGTAAAAAATATCTTATTTATCTGAGGCTGTTGTAGTTGGGCTCTTGAACCTTTACATTTCAATCTTAATGTTTGTCTGGTTGTTGTAACTGAGTTTCTGAGACTCATCAGTTATAGCAAGAAAGATGATGAGAAACTCTACTGTTCATACTTAATCAATGGTTGCAGATGTAATTATTACTATTTGAAAAGTTAAGCCATAGACAAGAGTTTTATCTGATATTATTTGGGATGTGTAACAGCTTACTATTGAAGTTCATCAAACAACTTTCAAGGAGTAAATAAGAAATTTGATATATTTCATGCTCAAATTCTTGAGTTCTTCAGCTTCTTAATACACACAGACATCAAGAATCAGGACATGAACCTCATGCATTGCAGCATGAATATATTATGCAGCTTAAAGTTCTTATAATCTCTTTCTTTTTCTTTATTTTATGTTCTTTGGAGGTCATGTTTCAGAAGATTGTTTTGTATTGTTCTGGGCTGATTTTTATTTGATTTATATTTTTTGATTGTCACCATTTTTGAGATTTAAAGACTAATTGTTGACGTCTGTGTGTTTTTGAGCTCTGCCATAGAACAAACATTCGCATAGTGAATGGAGTATTTAAACTTGTTAAGCAGTCATTGCTGTAAATCACAGATGTCAAAATCAGTTCCAAAAGTGCTGCAGCTCTTCACAGTTTGGTTCCAACTCTAATAAATCACATCTGATCAAACTAATTGAGTCCTTCAGGCATGTTTGAAACCTTCAGGTGAGTGTGTTGGAGCAGGGTTGGAACTAAACTGTGCAGGGCTTTGGCTCTCCAGAAATGGAGTTTGACACCCCTGCTGTTGATCATGTGGTTATATTTACATATGGTTTCATTTCCCACTTACAATTAACAAGATATTCAATATTCATATTCATTGCACAAGCAGGTGTGGGTGGGTGGCCTTCTCAGGTTCATTAATGTTTTATTCTTTTGGCCTTTCATGCTATACAAATATTGTGATTAACACATTTAATTATAGCAGCCAAATTAAACACTAATGTCAGAACAAATAGTTGAAGAGCCCAATTAAAGCAGACTCTGTCTTCTTTTGTTTAATTATCTCTGCTGAGATTCTGAGAAATTACATTTTTATTGTGTAATTTGTTTTCATTCATTCATTCATTCATTTTCTTGTCGGCTTAGTCCCTTTATTAATCCGGGGTCGCCACAGCAGAATGAACCACCAACTTATCCAGCAAGTTTTTACATAGCGGATGCCCTTCCAGCCGCAACCCATCTCTGGGAATAGTGTATTTTGTTTTATTTTTATTAATTATTATTTTATTTTGAGTTTTAATGTCAGTTGATTTCATCTTTGGTTTTGGCTGTAAGTTGTGTTTTTCTTTCCTTCAGTGATTCTGCTATTAACAGTTGTTCATCAATAATTCTCAATCGTCCTTTAATTAGACACTTCATTGTCTCATTAACTTCATCACTGTTTGAGTGTTCAACTCTCTGTATTGAGGACACTAGTGAGGATTTTGCTGTGGGATTTGAGGGGTTAAATGTGTTTGATGAAAAATACAGACTGTGTAATGTATTTTTAACAGAAATATTCTGTAAACTGAATTTACGAATGTAAAATGTTAAAAACAGCAGATTACAGGCAACCACAGCTGCCGGTATTTTACCGTAAAATCAAGCAGAAAAGCAGCAAAATACTGTAAAATGTTTTTTTGTGTCACCATTGTGGAGGACAGTAGCATTTGTGCTCAATTCCGAGATAAACTACAAGTAATTGTTGACATGCTGCATCTTCTTTTGTTTAAAGATAACTGTGTTGTTACTGATGCAATGAAAATCTGTTTGCTAATTGTAAACACATGAACACATTAGTGCATTAAATGACTTTGTTTTTTAATGCAATAGGCTACACAGTAAAATCCTCAGAGTAAAATTTACTCAGTTCAGAGAACATTTGGTCCCTCTCTAAATTGAGCAAAATTTACTCAGCAGCAGAGTTAAAGTTAATGAGACAATGATGGGGTTAATTAACGCCTCATTTCTGTCCTCTGTTAAGGTAAGCAGGCTGTGTGCACGCGAGCGATACACTTATTTAAATATGTCTTATGATAATACTATGTAGGCACATTTATGCATACAGTTTTAAAACTTTTAGAACCGTAAAGCAAAACAATGCATTTCCCATGTAAAAACGATCTAAAAGGCACATAGGTCTGTGTTTTTGCGTATTTATTTGTTTATAATATTTACCGTGGATTATAATATAATAAACAGAAAGATAAACTCTGTCATGGACATTTTTTTCTAAAAATAAGCTTGATAAGATGTCTGTAGCAGGGTGGTGCTGACGTCACAAGCGAGCGCCCCGAGGGCACTGTAGTCCGTTTATATAGCCTAATGTTAGCTTTCAGTTCTTGCATTTGAATTTAAGATCCAAAAGTGCTAAATGTTGTATTTTCATGTGAGGATTATCCAGCTGGACAAAACGTGTAAATGTAATGAACAGTGTTTGAACACAGAGCTTATTATTTGCACTTTTTGAAAAGCCTATGGGAAAATTCTATAGGGATTTTCACGAGGGAACCAGTTTTATGCAAGCAGCCAATTAGCCTACAAAGTGACGTCATAGTTCCTCCACTCTATTGAGAAACAGCCACAGACTTTTCTTCTTCTTTCGTTCTTATTTGGCGGATCGCACAAGTTCTTGTACATTACCGTCACCTTCCTGTAACCTGATTCAGAATCTACTCTTTTCCCATAATAATCCCTTCCCCTAACCCAGTGAGAGACTTCGCATCCGCCAGTGCTGCTTCTCCAGCTCTTCTGACTTCTCCTCCCACTATGTCAGGATCAGAAAATAACTCCCTCCATCCCTACCTTAAACTTAATAAATTTACATTCAAATAATTCTAATAATCATATCTTATTAATCAGTCCTGTGTCTTTTAAAAATCTAAACAATGCAGTGTACTTTTGTCTCTATACCTCAGAATTTAATAAAAATTTCAATGTAAACTCATAATCTCTTTCTTTCTTGACTTCTTCCAATAACTCTCTTCTTTCTTCATTATACCGCTCACAATGCATGATCACGTTCAACATTCATTTTACCCGCACTCACATAGACCTGTTCTGTGCTTTGCCATTAACTTCATTGTACTGTTAAGTCCAGTATGCCCAATTCTTAGTCATGATAATATATATTCTCCTCCTTCCTTTTTCCACTCGAGTGCCTCCCTTTACCCACTTGTGGCTAAATATTATACATTTGCTTTCCATTCTTTCCTGCTTCCTATTGGTACTGCCATTTCCCCATTATTTGTTTCCTTATAATTGCTTTAACTTTACTTCAACTGTAAGTCACTTCCATACCTATATTATCTTCCAGCTTGCTTTGCCATTTTATCTGCTGCTTCATTTCCTTTTAATGCCACATGAGCTGGCACCCACGTGGACATTACCTTTACTCTCTCCTTTTAATTTATACAACTCTTGTAATATTTCAATAACTAAATATTGCCTACAGTCTGAGTGTTTTGCTTCAATGCTTAAGAGCAGAACTACAATCTGAGCAAACTAAAAATTCCTTAATTTCTGTGATTTCCTTCATTTCTGTGAATTTGGGTGATCTCACCTCTGCCACGTCAGTTTTATCTGCCTGTTAACTTGAAGTTAAAGCCTGGATGAATCAAAATTCCTCAAATTAAACAGTTCTAAAACAGAGGTTCTATTAATTGGCACTCCTACCAGTATTAACCAGTGTAATAATCTTAAACTGTCTGTTGGTGATCTTTAAGTGTCGCCCTCTACACAGTTGCGCAATCTTTGGGGTGCTTTTTGATGCACAGCTTAGTTTTAACTCACATTTCAAACACTTGACTAAAATAGCCTTCTTTCACCTACGTAACATTGTCACATCTGTCAGTGACCACCTGAGGGCGCTGTAGTTCAATGGACACTGAGTGACACTACAGCACCCATAAAGACTACATTTCCATACACTCTTTCGCGCACACACCCGGTCTGTCATTTACATTGATTTACTACCACAGCTGTCTCCATTCTCCGTGATTACCAGGACTATATATTCAGTCATTCAACCACTATTTGCCATCGCGTCGTTTGTCTTTCTTGTACCCTGTAAATATGTTTTTCCTAGTTGTTGTTTCTGATCTCACCGTGTATCTTGCTATAGTCTTGTTCATGTTTATCTGTCTTAGTTTCTTGTTTTGTTGTTTATTTGTTACTTTGCACTTTAATATTTTTGGATTTTTATTCAATGTTTTTGAACTTTAATATATTAAAATCAGAACTTGAATCCGTTATCTTTTGGTTCCTGTTGTTGTTGTTATTGTTTCGATCACACCTAACGTGACACATTGCGCGGATTAGACCTTTTTTTATCACGGCCTGATGTGGAAAGGCTTATTCATGCCTTAATCATCACGTCTTGACTTCTGTAACTCCCTCATCGGGGGCCTACCAGCAAGCTCTCTGAGACGTTTACAGTATTTTCAAAATTCTGCTGTACATGTTTTAACACACACTTCCTCGCACCATCATATCACTTCTGTACTTCAGCAACTTCACTGGCTTCCTGTTAAATCACGTATTGATTTTAAGACTCTGGTTTTAAAAATACAAAGCAGTGCATGGGCTAGCACCTGACTACATTTATGACCTAGTAACTCTGGCCACTTCCACCCGCAGTCTTCGTTTCTCATCTGCAATCTTGCTGTTTCAGCCACGCTGTAAACTGAAGACTAATAGTGGTCATGCTTTTTTTTTGTACAGTGCGCCTAAGCTATGGAATGGCCTACCCACCAGCATCAGGAATGTGGTTTCTCTGGATTGTTTTAAGAAACTTCTTAAGACTCCCCTTTTTACCGTTGCTTTTAATTTAGAATGATTATGTTTGTCATTTTATCATCCAGTTGTATTGAATCTTTCATATTTTACTGCAGTCTTTTTATTCTATTTTATTTTCTGACAGTTTTTTTTTTAATTCTGCTTTGTTTGCCTGTTAGCGCTTTGGGACTGAGAATTCCTGCATCTTTCATCCATTGTAATGCTAAACTTATTGCCAGCATTACCCCTGTGTATACTGATAATTTGTTTGAAATCCTTATATATTTTTTCTATATTAAACTTTGGAATTACATTTGCTATTTCTGGTCATTATCTGGACTTTCGATGCTTCTTAAAAAAAAAAAAAAACCATCTCTCCGTATTTTTCCATTAAAATTTTCCCTTACATACATTTCATGTAGTACTCTTATGCCCTTTGATAACTTGAAACCCCATTTAAATGACCACTCTTCAACCTTATATAATGTCTCTTGCATTTTCCTCATAATATAATATATATTTTTTCCCCTTAACCAAAAGCTCCATCATCCGCAAACAAACACCTACTTATCCCCCATCTACTTTCTCAAATACATCATTAATCATTATAATGAAAAGCTCATATGGACTTTTGTGAACATTTCAAATAAATAGTCAAACATGTAAGCAATGAGCAAAGCTGCTGCTGCTTCTCTTCTGCTTCTGTATATTAACAGCTGGTGTTCATCATTAGTGCTCAATCATTACTTAATTAATCCCTTCATTGTCTCATTAACTTAAACTGCTGTTGAGCAAATTTTACTCACATGAGAGAGGGACCAAATATTCTCTAAACTGAGTACATTTTTCTCTGAGGATTTTGCTGTGTGACTTATTTTCCATGTCACCCTAATGTATTAAACCCTCTTTTATCCCCCAAAAATTGCTCTTATAAATAAAATTTTAAAACAAAAAAATGACATTAATTTTGCATCAAAAAAGCATTTTAACATAGGTAAAAGTGTCTGCAACTTTTGCGAAGCATCAAATCACCGTCATATTAGTTGTCAAAGCACATGCATGACTGCAGAAATTATTATTCCTTTTAAAAAAAAAAACTGTCAAATATTATGCATGTTTATTATCATACACAAATTCGGTGTGAACGCACAGTAATGAACTTTAAAGTTGTTTATCCGTTTTCTTACACTAAACCAAAAAATTATGATTAAGCCAAAATCTCGCTTTTTGTAAGCAAACAATAAATGAAAAACTATCATTTTCTTACTTTTCCCATTTTTGTTTGAAAACGGATATGGAATGGACGCGATTGATTATATCCAAATCCAGCTTAGTCCAAGTATAAAGAACAGGCCCCTGGGCCCAGTTTTTCAAAAGGGTTAATCCGGATCAACTTGATCCGGATATAGTAATCCTGTTTTTTCGATCTGTGATCACATAATCCAGCTTACTTTTTGAGCCAGTTTTTCAAAGCAACATCGGATTGGATCAATCTGATCCAGATAGAAACTTTTCAGGATTACTAAATCTGGATTACTAGTGCTCAATCACAATGTAGATAGATAGGCCTGTGTAAAGAGCAACAAATATAATAGCCAGTGTGGGGTCAATATAACTTTATTTTTATTTGAAATGAAAACTAAGAAAATGTAATAAATAATAATATAATAATAAAAACAAGAAAAACCCCACCCCATCCTCTTCCAGCAGTCCACTCATCTGAAACCTACAACACTGTACATTGAGGATATTTATAATAAGTTTCAAATATAGATGTAAATAAAAAAAAAAAAAAGACTTAATGTCAAAAACTCCACAATAATTTCACACTTCCTCATCTGATGTGGAGAGACCAGCTTGCCTTGGTTTGGTCAAAGTCAGTTGTTCCTCTGCCAGACGAAACTGTGCTTCTGCCCTTTCAGTCTCTTTTTGCAATTGTTGAAAGAGATTTCTAAAATTAGGGATTGTCATTCTTTGCAAAATTTTTTTTGGTTATCCTATAATCATTACATGCATCACTAATAAATATACTAAAAAGAAAAATATTTTCCATTGTGATAAATATATATATATATCAATTAGTGACAGAAAAAAAAAATTATTGTGTTTGGTCAATTTTGACAGCTGTTTGGGGGATTATTTTATGAGGCCAAACTCTTTCTACTTTGCTGTAGGCCTATACTGAAGGGCTAAATACGTTAAAGCCTATAGTCACTATAGCCTGACAGATGAACAAATAAAATAAAACCTTATTATTAAATAGTACATCTCGTAAAATACTGCATGATCCAAAAATAGTACTATTTAATAATTTTGTAAAGTTTTCATTACATTTTGGGCATGAAATCCACGGTAAATCCACCCTTCTGATGGGATCAGTTTAATCCAGGTTTTTTGGATCAAAGCGATTCGAATCTTACAAAAAAGGTTTGAGAAACCCAAACTAAAGATTTGATCCGGATCAAAACCAAGATTGGATTACGTGATCAATCAGATTATGTAATCCGTTTTTCCTTTTAAAAAACCCATTTTCAAGATTTGATACAATCCCTTATCCAAAATCCTAGTGGATTACTTTTTGAAAAACCGGGCCCTGGAGATCTACCATCCTGCATATTTCAGTAGCAACCCATATCAAACACACCTGCTTGCAATTCTCAAGAGGTGCAGGACCTGTTCAGGTCCTATTTAATTGGTTCAGGTGTGTTTGATCTGGGCTAGGGCTGAACTCTGCAGGAACGATCTTCAGCAACAGGGTTGAGCACTCCTGTTTTAATTGTTCATTTATTTATCTTTTAATTTGCTTTTCAGTAAAAAGCTCAACCTAACAAAATAAGCAATGGAATTAGTGGGTGATCGGGACCGGGGCTGGTGCAATGGGCATTTATTGGGTCCTTGCAGCTGGGTGGGGTGAGATCTATGCCTAGAAATGGTACTGTGCACTCACACACAGACCGGTTCATTTTTTTGGATTTTTGTGGCTCTTTTAAGACGGCAATCCGCCATTTACAAAATGCAAATTGTAAAAACCTAAAAAAAAAAAAAGTGTAAAGTGTTTAAATGCTAAAAGTGTAGCTTTTGCCGGACATTTCTCTCTATGGCAGTGTTAGTTCTTTGCTATGACTCTGGCCTACACACACTGTCTTTCTGAGGTGGAACGAGTGTTGACATTAACGTTACACAGCAAACTTACCCCAGATAAGCGAGTGTCAGCCCGGGAGGTGTCTTATCTACCAGAGCTGGACTTGCTTCATCCTCAGCCAATTCTTAACCTGCAATCAAAGGCAGCCAGACAAGTGACGTATAGAGGGTGAAACAAAAATTAAAAAGTTCAAAACAGCAGTAGAGATATAGCCTAGCTCAATGGATTAGATAAAACTAGTGATACAAGATGCTTTGAGTACATTTTGTTGTAAAACAGTATGAAGGGTATGTTCCCTCTTAAAAAGAGAACAATAGTAACAAATGGAGAAGAATAAAAACAACAAATTCACACAATGGTGTTTCAAACACAAACAACACCCCTGCAACAAGCAAGAAAGTCACTCGAGCATGCTCTCTAGGTCTAGTACTCAATGAGCTTGGTCATTCAGAGAAAAAGATGCTAGTCCTATGTGAGCCGATCAAGACAAGTACAATTCACTCCAGAGCCAAATGGAGCTCCAGATTCCTTTTGCTGCACTTCCTCCTCACTGGGAGTTGAGGTTTTAGGGGTGGTGTCGGTGTACATGTTAAATCAGCATGCATGCATCTCTTCAACAAGCACCTTCTCTATTAAGGGCCAGCACAGGCTTGTTAGTAGGGTTAGCTATAATGAAATTCTATATAGCAGAATACATTTACCTGTTTGGTGTACATCTTGTCTCATTTGCTGCAATTAGAAAAAACAAAAAACAGCATGTTAAACCTCTGAGTGTGCGTGCGTGTGTGTGTACTTCAAACATTGATTGAAACAGCATTTTTGTGTGGCTCATTCATCATTGCAGGAAGGCCAAATAAACTCCACAACTACATCAAATAACCATTTGGAAACTTCCTGTTTTGGCCATAACTTTATAATTTGTGACTGTGGCTTTCTGCTTCAGTCTCTGTCTGTGCTCATCTGACATCTAAAGCTTGCTTTTGTTCTAAAGCAACATCCCTCAGGAGTGGGCAGAGAGAATCAGCTCATTTGCATTTAGATCATAGGTGTACACAGCTAAAATTCCATCTGGTCCCAAAGTGTTCATTTTTAACAGGGTAAAATAAATGATCTGATGGGTACTTTGACCTGTAACTTCACAAAGATAAAAAGTGGAAGTAAATATTTTAAAGAAATAAATGCAAATGCAAACGCTGTTTTCATAGATAAATTGATTGAATTTTTACTATTTTGAAAAATGTTGTTGAATGTTCAGAAATATTAGTAGATTTATCTTGAAGACACAAAATGCACTTGCAAGATTCTTTTTTTTTTCTTTATTTAAAGTTTGTGCCAACACTGGCGGGTGCTCTGGGGAAGGAGCCGTCACTGGCGGGTGCTCTGGGGATGGAGCCATCACTAGGGGTTGCTCTGGGGCTGGAGCAGTCACTGGCTGGCATTCCTGGGGTTAGGGCTGAAACTGGTAGATGCTCTGGGGCTGGTACTGCATTTTTAATCAGTTCACTGGACTATTCTGTCATTAATTACTCACATTCACATTCATTCCAGGTTGCATTCGGGGTATACAGTGCACTGTGCTTGTGAGCATGTGCTCTGAACAAAGGTCTTAGGGGTTTGGAATGGCATGAGGGTGAGTAATTAAAGACAGAATTTACATTTTTGAGTGAACTATTGCTTTAAATGTCTGAAACACTTCTAAGCCATTCAGTGCTTAAAATGTGTTCCAGACTGGGTTGCTTCTCACTTTGGCAAGCAGCAATACATTTCTTCAGTTCTGGATGCATTTTAGAAACAAAGTTGGTTAGTCAAGGCCACACACAGTTCACAAGCATAAAAACAACTTCTAAAAGACGTTAATCAAACGTAAGGCAAGCCTTATATACAGATATGTTGTAGTTTTATAGATGCATTATACAGAGAACTTGCTGTATGTACTGAATGTTATTGTCATGGTGTTGTTAATGTCATTATCTCACCTTCAGGTATGCAGACACGGATTGCTATGTATTCCAAAAGTTTACCCACAGATTTCACTGTTTTTTGAAGAGCATGTCGTAAGCATGTTGTGTATGTCTGGTGTGGATGCACTTCTGGTTCTGTAAGAAAAACAGTTTTGAGGTTAGTAAACGGCAGTGAAGCACACTCAAGAGAAAGCTAAACTCTTAATTGCATTAGTTTGTGTACTAGAGGTTTGCTAGTCTCTCTCTGACATTTAAGCTTTTGTCTACTTACAGTAGATGTCTGTCAAACTGTGAAAAAACAAAGAGCAAAGAAATACTTACCCCTGATTTGTAGTCCTTTTCCAAAGTCAATAAGCCTGATCTGCATCAAAGCTGTATTGATTAAGACATTGCTAGTGTGCATGTCATTATGGCTAACCCCATGATTTATGCACTCTTGAGCACACCGGACAACCTGCACCATCAAACTCTTGCCAACACTATCATCCAAGTGTCCACAGCGGCTAAGAAAACGCCCTATTGGTTCACAGGGCTCTGGATACTCCATGACCAGCTGAAAGTCCTTTTTCTCCTGAAACCACTCAAAGAGGCGCACAGTGTAGGTGCTTGGAGGTGCCATGAGCGTATTCAGTAGCATCACTTCTATGGGGGGTCCTCTGCGATCGCCAGGCTGGGGAAAAAATATAATTGAAAGTCTTATAATCTTATTTCAATATAATTTGTATTCAGAGTCATATACTAATATGCATTGTTTTCAGTCTTACGTCATCCTTTGGCTTTTTAGACTTGATGAATTTGATGGCAACCTGTGGATGAAAAGATGGTGAACATAAGTTAGCTTCTTGCAAAAACATTCGTTCTTTTATTGTGAGCACAGGTCTATTTTGATCTGCAGTCACTGTACTGAAAAAAGAAAACAGAGAAGTGTAGAAGAGGTTTACCTTCTGCTGATCGGACTTTCGTACTCCTATTTTGACGATGCCAAAGCGTCCTCGTCCCAGCTCTCTCCCCATATCATACTTGTCTGTCACTGAAAGATAAAAGACATGTTCATTTAAGATTCATGTTATGCCTGAACAAACAGAATAAGTAATGTAAGAGATGTAAAAGAGAGTTATTCTTTATTTGGGTGCCTTTGTGTTTATTTACTTTGCAAATAACGTACGTGTTGAGTGTTTTAATCATTACAGAAATCATCAGCTATTATTTAAAACCATCTAAAAACACAATCCACTTTGCTTTGTACTTTACAAGCTATGCAGATTGCACAAATGGCTCTAGAAGAAAATAGAATCAAAATACTGTTAAAAGACACCAATAAAAATAAAGTCAATGTTTCAGATGTACCTAATCCAGGTGATCGATGGATTGGCCTTGAATCTGATTCAGCCTGTGTGGGCTGCAGCTCTGATGGGCCTGGAACCGGCTCAGTCTCCTCATTTCTTGTCAAACCTGGTGCAGAGTTGGGAGGATGATTATCTGTACATTTTATAATACATTCTTATATAATATAATTAATATAAAGTTATGCTTGTATAACATTAATATAAACACTTTAAAATAACTTAAACATGTATACAGCTTTAGTAAAAAATACAATTAAGACATCATACCTTTTGAGCCCTTGCAGCTTCTCTCAGAAAGACATTGCAAAACTTCAGTCTTTTTTACAGTTAAAAATAAAACTTTACTCCACAAACTAGTGCTGGACAATAATTTATTATTAAAATAAAATTGATATATTTTTTTTCAGTAACAGTGATATGACTTCTTTTAGAGCTGTAACGATACACCAAACCCACGATTCGGTTCGTATCACGATTTTTGACCCACGATTCGATTCGTATCACGATTTTTTATTTTAATTTTTTTCGTGTGGGGTGGGAAAAAAAAAAGATTTTTAAAACTATTTTTAATTAAATAACATTTGAAAAATCTTTATAAAAGAAACATCAAAGAACAATATTAACTATGCAAATTATTAACAATATAAATAGCCATATATAAAATAAATAAATAGCCAAAGATATATCACTTCTGTTTTCTTTGTAACAAAATACTGTTGAAAAACCAAACTAAACTCCATTGTTTAGATGGTTCAAGCATGTTGAAAATAATTTTTCAATCAAGTTCTCTTGCATAGAAAAAGTAAATTAAATAGCTAGGGATGCTCATTTCGTTAATTTTGGTAACCGACAACCGCCACTCATTAATCGGTTATTAACGGTGAACTGGTCAGATTACTATTAATTTTATATTAAACAAATTGACGTGTCTATTTTGTGTATGACACATTAAATGTTGCATTTTAAAATACTGATTTATTTTTATATATTAATAGCGGAACAGAACAACAGAGCATCTTCACGCACCTGCAGTGTTTAGCACAGAAGAGCAGAATAATCTAAATAAAATGAATAAAATAAATAGGACTGCCCTAAATTATTTTCACTTAAATAATTAATTTATTTTACAAAACGAAAATACTGACTGATTCTTTTTAATAACCGGCATAGGCTTTTTTTCCCAATCATATGTTTATTTCTTCCGTCAAATAAAAGTCATGTAGACTTTTTGTAAACAGTTTGTTTAAATATGATATTGCATTAATCTGCGTACATGCTTTAAGCTGTAAAATAAAAAGTAAAGCCTATTTGTTGCGTTTATTACGCAGATTCAGGTCAACATAAGCGCTGGTTTAGTATCAACAGGTCTGTAGGCTATCAAACAGCAATATTCTTCTTCCATTTTGCTTCTTTAGCAAATGTGTCTGTAGGCACGGGTTATACGTTATCATCCCGCAAATTAAGTATGCCTTGCAGTTAAACAAGTGGCCGAAAACATCCCGCACCTTACTGCCTTTATGTTGACAAGGAAAAAAGAAGAGGCGCGGTCCTCTTATGAAACGACTGAATCAGCTGGGTATCAATTGTGCAAAAGTGTTGCTGTCTGTGTTATTACAATTGTAATATTTAATACTATTGCGATATTCAAGATATGTATATTCATACAGCTTTGGATAACTTAAAACAACGATTAGACCATCAGAGCGGTGTTAATGCGTCCTGAAGTAAAGCGAAACGGCTATAAACTCCAGCAAGATAGAGTGATTATATGCAGAGCCATATACCTTTATCTCTAAATAAAGTATAACTATAGAAACTGTGTTTATTTTAACTGAAAGCTTCGTCGTGTTTTCTGACCTCACGCACCTGTCAGTCAGCACTCCCAAAGGTTCAAACAGAAAGCGCACTGCACGGTTACAGAAAAGTTTGGCTGTTACCTAACATCTGGTGAACGCCCATCCCTCTCTGCGCAGCCACATTAACAGTGTGAGCAAATCATCGTATATGCGCTGAAAATCCGGCCGCTTTGACAGCATTGGCAATGTTTCTGGCGTTGTCGGTTGTCAAGCGGGGTTAAGTTGGTTTTGTTTTTGATATTCTTGACACATTCAGACGGCCCCTTACTAAGAGCTCCGTGCGAGCTCTCCCGGCTAAATATTGCGAGGGCTTAAACGGAGCAGTGCTTGTAATGTCGAAAAAAAAAGTGTTAATTAGCTCAACTTTTGCAGGCACGCGTGACGTTATTGGAAAGGTATCAAGGGGTGGGTGTGTCGCGATTCTTCCTTAACACACCGCGACACAGGATCGTAGATCTGAGTGTCGCGATTTCGATTTTATATCGTGTATCGTTACAGCCCTAACTTCTTTACACATTTCCAATATTTTGATACGGTAGACTGCAGCCAGCATTGGTTGGTTATTGCTCAAGGGCAATAAAATAATTTGTTTTAATAAAAAATATAATTTTGTAAGACTTTAAAATTTACCTAGCCAGAAATACATTTTATGAATCAAAATAGTTGATTTCTCTTTTAGAAAAACAATAATTACAATATTAAGTAAAGAAGATGTTTATTATCTACTGTAAATCTATCGAAAATAAAATTTGTTAAATAATTTATTTAGTCGGCTTTAAAGCTTTTTATCCCTCAGGTTGTAGATGTTCAAATTATTTTCTCCGCCAAATATTGTCCTATCCTAACAAACCGTACATCGAATGGAAAGAGTGAAACCAGAATGCTGGACAGAGTGACACGGCATTAACCGATTTCGGCTCATTTTCTCAACCTAAAATTAGGTGCATCCCTACAATTTAGCTTTAATCTAATTAAACACACCTGATCAAACTAATTAAGGGTGCTTTCACACCTACGATTTTGTTTCGGAACGTATCTCGTTTGCCCAGTTAGCGCGGTTCGATTGGCATATGTGAACAGGGCAATCGCGCTCTGTTCCGCGCCAAAGTAATCGCTCCGAGATCGCTTGAATGAGGTGGTCTCGGCTCGATTGAAACGAACCCTGGAGCGGTTCGATTGCAGTGAGAAAGCGATCCGATCGCGGTTATATCACAGTGTTTTATGGATATGTAATAGGCTTACGGCTATATGAAGAGAGAATTATGAGTAAGGCGGGAAGTTTCGCGAGTCTCCGGATGCCCGCAAACGAGTGATGATCTCCCGGTAATCTCGTGTCTCTCTCCCAGTCCTCAAATAGGCATCATCGCGCACCCTTCTCACCCCTCCCCACCGTGTCTCTCCTCAGACAAGTCACGCGCGCGCACCCTGTCAATCACCACCAAACCACCACCTCTCCTGACAGCTGAGCAGGACGCTGCAAAATAAACCCTGACACTCTGACCAATGTAAGGAGAGTTTACTCGCACGTGACTTGTTTTAGCTCTTTTGGTCCGATTAGAAACTTTGCAGTGTGAAAGCGAACCGCTCCAAGAGCAAAGAGCAACAATGTAACAATTCTAATCTCTGTTTCGGAACAACTGAATCGATTCACAGGTGTGAAAGCACCCAAAGTCTTTCAGACTAGTTTGAAAACCTATAGGTAGGTGTGTTGGAGCAGGGTTGTAACAAAAATTCTGGCTCTGAGTTTGATACAGCTGCTCTAATACTGATCTATATGATCACACAGATGATGTTATTGATGATAACTGATGAAAAGCTAACATTCTGCGGTTATAGTGTTTTGTATAAACTGTAGTACTAGTGCAAAAACTTTTCTGCCAATACACGTTTTCCACCTTGTTGACAAACCCAACTTTGCTGATAGTGAGAATGCACATTAATGTGTAGACAACTAATGAATGTCTATATTTTCCCCAAAATGTAAAGTCCAGCTACTCCCAGCAGCAAACATTGACTGAGACCATGAGAAAATACATTAAAGACAAACTTTTACTGCAATATTATACAGATTGTGAAATGTATTTTTCTACATTTTTTGTGCGCCCACTTACACTAGTTTAATGTGCAGACAACTTCAAAAGATGAAAACCGTTCTCCAGAATGCAGGCACGAAAAATAATCATTTGATTTCTGTTTTAAAATGTCCGACTGTGTGTGTTTTTTTTTTCAGATTTAATTTGAACTATTGTTCTTATAGATATTTTGTGTACATGTACAATGAATGACATACACTAAAACTGTTGCATGTAATGCATGTCCTCTCATGCACAACAGCATTGGCACTACTGTAAATTACACTATAGTATGTGGTCCGGCATCTTAACATAAGCGAATAGCACATTTTATTTGATAATTAGGCAGATAAAGTATATTGTACAAGATAAAATAATGTACCTTTGTACAATCAGAAATAACTTGTCTTCAGTGTAAATATACACCCATACAGCATCTTGATGCATCTAAATTATATTAACTATTAGTGTAAATAGCATCTATTTTCAATTACCACTCTATTTGCACCTAAATAATGAATACTTCTGTTGCTGTTAACTTACTGTAAATGCAAATAGACATTGCCTTTATTTCTATTTAATCTTATTAATTTATATAGGCTATTGGTTGTTGCTCATACCTTTATCCAGGCTGAAGCAGTGTTTTTATTTCAGTCCATTGGAATAACCGGCAAAATCTGAGGGTTTTATCTTTGTTTAATGGTTTATCTATGTTAAATGAATGTTTCTTCATATAGAATTTTTTGACTAACTGCATGCGTTTAATGTTTGACTTTTTTTCTCATGTTTAATTTGTGTTGTCACTTGTCACTTTATGTACACTGGAAGCTTCTGTAGCCAAAACAATTTCCTTGTGTGTGTCAAGAACACTTGGCAACAAAACTGATTCTGATTCTTGTTTGTACGCGGATTCAAAAAAAGGTGAACAAATATTTGTACTGGTTTTATTTCTAAAATAATACAGAGCTCTAAAGGAAGAGGTTTTAACTTTTTCCTTTGTGAGCATTTTTGGCAGTTTTTCTAAGGTTTTTAAAAATTGTTTATATCTAGATCAGAATTATATAATATTAATGGTCATTTCATCCAGCCCCACTACAAAATATGCAGAGTCCACATTTGGCTCAAGGCAGGTAATTAAATCACTTTTCTACAACATGGAGGGAAAAAATCTTTTCCAAACGTACCTGAGACATTCGATGGCTCAACTGACATCGTTGAAGCAAATTCAGTCAACGGTCCTTCGGTCATTGATGGCCCTGGAACGGGCTCGATGTCCTGAATTTCTGTCAAAACTGTAAACAGATGCACAATGTGGTTATCTGTACATTATGGAACATTCATAATATAAAGACATTAACAAACATTTACACAATATTAGTTATCGATCATACTTTCATAAGCCATTTCAGCTTCTCTAAACCGTAAAATCCTGAGCTGGAAGACTATATTTTTCTAGTTTAATAAGTACTTCAACTCAAATGATGAAATCTTGGAAAAAATAACAATTTATCGGGCACAGTTACTACCCTGAAATGGCACCGAAGAGTGGGAATGACCCAATTAACGTTAGGCCTAAATTATATCGAGCAAAAGAATCAAATGATTTAAAGGTGTAATATACTTCTTCAAATACCTGTAATTCCTCCAACTGACGTTGAAGCTGGTCCGGCGATCGGAGGTGTGTTTGCCGAAGAATCCATAAGTGGAAAATTTTCAAAAAAAAACAAGTTTAAAGATTCAACTGTGCTGTAAAATCTTTGGAGGTCTGTCGATATGCAATAGACGACCACTTCTCTCGCGAGTTCAATATCAACTGAGGAAATGGCTTCGCGCGGCCGAATTTATGGAGCGCTGGAGCTGACGTCACGGCTTTTAGAACGAGGCGCTAAACCCGAGACTAATGTTTATATTTGATTCTCACGAGAAAATAAAAGTCACATTTCTGTGTTAAATCTCTCCCGTTTTAGGCAAGTTTTACACAAACAAATTGACCGAAAGGATATGGCCAATATCTTCCCTTTCCAGGCTCATTTAAAGATTTATTTTAAAACCCTTAAAGGACTTTCGACTTTACGATGCGAGTGTCATAATTGCAATACTTTGTTATAGTTTGATTGTTAAATATACAGCACAAAGTAATACATTCTAAAATAATTTTTAATAAATTATTTGACAATGTTATATGATGTTCATCATAATTTAAAAACAATAATAAAAACGCGTATTTGCACAAACGTAGAACATCAAGCCAAGGTGTGTGGGAGGTCTGGAAAATATATTTCTGTAGGAAAAATAAATATATAAATAATAATTATTATTTTTAAGTATTAATTAACTCCATATTAGTCTATGCCATTTTCAATTCATGCAGCAGCAGGAATGAAGGAAATTTTTCAGTCAGCAGGCTAAAATTCTTAATATTTATTATATAGTATTGACAATAACATTGTACTAAAGTTGTTCTCATTTCAGAATTCAGCATTTAAATAATTGAAAATTAATAAATAATAATAAATATTCATCTCTCCGCCAAAAACGGTTACCACGGTGAAGTCTAGACAGGATACAGCTGCGGATACGCACATCAATATAGCATAATTTTTGTAACATTGTAAAACAATGAATAATATTTTTACAGTACTGTGGTGGTTGGGTTTAGGGTTGGGATAGGTGTAGATGTTAAGAAAATATAATTTACTGGGTAATTTAATAAATAACAAATAATTCTCGTTAACTTCCGGCCACAACCGTCTGTGATCTTCCAACAACCGTTAACCACGGGAGAATGGAGAGAAAGCAACAGGTGGACAAATGGCGCACAAAAAGAAAGTGTTTGAGGAAGAAAAGAAGCGAAATGGTGCTGAATTATCTAAGATTATCTGTCCAGGGCTTCATGTACAGGTCAGTTGTTCATGTGTAAATAGGCCTACTGTAGTTTTTCTTCTCCTTTTAGCGCTATAACCATCCAACATTTAGCTAACATCAGCTAGTGTGCAGCAGCGCCCATACTATCATCACATAAATATTACACGCTAACATTATTAATTGTAAAGTTACATGAGTGTTTAAAGACAGATAAGATATTCACGGAAGGTATACAGCAGGGGAATGGAGCTGTAGTGTGTAATATGTTAATGACAAATGTAATAGAGCAATTCCGTGCAAATGTCAACCTTGCCATGAAAAAAAATTAGTTTTCAACAAAAAAAAAAAAGAAAGAAAATAAGATTCTGTAAGCAAGTATTTTACAGCACCTTATAAATACACAAAAATACATCTGTCAATGTTTTCAAACTATTATATTTGATTTACCAAAATCACAAGTGGCAATTTCACATCCATAATGACACTTTTCCCTTATAAATATGAAAATATAAAAATAAAAAAACAATAATTTTTGTTTTACAAAGAGCCAACTCTTAGTCTTTTGATTATCATTGTTTCTTTTTTGGGTTGTGCAGTTTAATTCACATAATTTCTACAAATGATGCTGTATGCTGTAAACTCACAGATTTTTTGTCACATCCATAGCACATGTTTATTTCCCTCATTTAAAGTATAAAATATGTTTACAGATTGATATTTTTCTGGTCATATAAAACTGTGGCGAGTTGCTCTGGAAAATATAAAGAAAAGTTTCAATATAATGTTAACATATGCTCTCTATGTGAATTTATGTTTTGTGCTTTTACTGCAAATGTCACATCCATAGCTGGAATTGCTCAATCACGTTTTATGATTTTCCTAAAAAAAACAGCCTCATTATTATATAATAAACTAGTTTAGATGTTTTAGAAAACTTTGTTGGCCTGTTTATGAGGTTTAAAGCTTGTAAAAGTTTTGGCACTAAGTTAGCTCTGTTGGTGCAGTAAACACACATCAGATACAGCCGGGGGCTGACATGCAGGCAGAGGCAAAATAAGGAGAGGGTGCTCGCTGCAGAGCCATTTGAGCAGAGCTGAGCTCCAGCGAGGGGGAGCATGAGCTCTCGCTCTGCCTCCTGTAAGCTGTTTTAATGCGTACACCAACCCCACTCCTAACCCTACCCCCAGTGACATCACTCGTAGAAGAAGTGCAAAAAAGGTGGAGCTCAAGCTCAAGCTCCCCCCTTGAAAATAAGAGCATTTGTCTTAATATATTGAGTCAAATGTATTGTTTTGCTAAATGTTGGCTTTAAGCTATTTTATGATTAATTATTAAAGACATTTTTGTTTAAATATCCATATTTCTATCTAATATGCATCTATTTACAGTTTGTAAGTGCTCCTTCATCTTACTTTCTTGTCTCCCATCTCAGAAAACTGATGTGCAGCTGTCCTATAAGATTCAGGCGGCCAAGAAGCAACAAAAGATCTGACTGGATGAGATTGAGGTACCTCCGTGAAGTTGGCACCCCATAAAAACAAATAATCCCCAAAACTATGCCATTCGTTTGTGCTGATTTGTGCCGCAAAAACGAACGTTTGTGCTGGTTTGGGGTCTGAGATATTAAGCATTATTTTTTTAACCGTGTGACGTCACTCTCCACCCCATGTTGCGCAATTGACTTCAAAACAGCACAGGTCGTTTGTGCTCGGTTTGTGCTGGTTTGTGCCGTTAAAACGAACACGGTATCTGTTTTCCTCTTTTAGATAAAAGCAAAATATTTCGGGAGCCGTGACGTCACTCTCCACCCCATTTCCTCCAAATCGCACAAAACTGGTATCATTCGTTTGTGCTGGGTTTGTGCCGTTAAAATAAACACTTTATCTATTTTCGTTGTTTAGATATAATCAAAATATTTCGGGAGCCGTGACGTCATTCTCTCCACCCCATGTTGTCTAAATCACACCAAACTGGTCTCATTCGTTTGTGCTCGGTTTGTGCTGGTTTGTGCCGTTAAAATAAACACTTTATCTATTTTTATTGTTTAGATATTGCCTTATCAAAACATTTCGGGAGCCGTGACGTCACTCTCCACCCCAGGTTGTCTAAATTGCACAAAGCAGGTGTCATATGTTAGTGCTGGATTTGTGCTGGTTTGTGCCGTTAAAATAAACGCTTTATCTATGTTTATTGATTAGATATTGCCTAATCAAAACATTTTGGGAGCCGCGACGTCACTCAGCGCCCCATTATTTCCTCTAAATTGCACAAAACAGGTGTCATATGTTAGTGCTGGATTTGTGCTGGTTTGTGCCATAACAATTAACACTTTATCTATGTTTATTGATTAAATATTGCCTAATTAAAACATTTCGGGAGCCGCGACGTTACTCAGCGCCCCATATTTCCTCTAAAATGCACAAAACAGGTGACATTCTTTAGTGCTGGATTTGTGCTGGTTTATGCCATTAAAATAAACACTTTATCTGTTTGTATTGTTTAGATATTGCCTAATCAAAACACTTAATCAAAACAGGTGTCATTCAATTGTGCTGGTTTTGCCATTTATAAACACTTTATCTGTTTTCCTTGTTTGGATTTAACCAAAATATTTGGTTAGATTTGTGCTGGTTTGTGCCATGAAAATGAACAACAGATATTTATATTTGTGTACAAATATGTTACTTTCGTTTTTGCTCGTTTGTGCTGCAAAAATATTATTTGTAAAAAAATTATATCAGATCATTAAGAGGTCTCTCCACCCCAGTTGCTACATATTTTCATTTGTGCTGGATTGTACCTGAAAGTTTCGTTAGTGTTGCTTCTTTTATTAAAATATTGAATGAAAGATAATGATATCAGCTACCCGCATATTTTAAAATATTTAAATTTGTTTGGGCTGATAGAAATTTTGTTTAAGATGCTTTATTTTTTTTAGATAGCCTAGGCCAAGGTTATTCTGAGATCTTTTTATTATTAGAAAAAGCATGAAGGATGCGAACATCATTTTGACAGATTTAATCCAAGTAAAAGGGCTTGGCCAATATAAAGATAATTGGCTACAACCCTGCTTTACTTATCTACTTCGTTTTAGTCTCATATGAGTAGCCAGCATGCTTAACGATAGAGGAAAAAAAATTATAGAAATAATTAAAAATAATATATATAGAATTTTTATTAGTTTTATTTATTAATTTTATAAAAATGTATTAATATAAATTTTTTTACCTGTTTAACCATGCTGCGATTTTCTCTTAAATACTCTTATCATCTGGTCGTCCGTATTAGGCTGCTTTCGTATTTAAACTAGCAGCCTAAACTTTTCTGTTGTGGTAGGTAGGCCTACCACTTATAAGTAAAGCAGCTTTAGTTAACTTATTTAGTCAATATTTATTTTATGGGGAAAAATAGATTATAACACACGCAAACACATAGGCTATGCGTTTTCTACAGATAAGTTTTGGTTTTCGTGATTGTGTTGTTTGTCATACAGTAAAAGAACAATGTCCAAATGGCAATAAAATAACAATAAATAATTGATTAATTAATTACAATTAATAATAATAATAACAATAACAACAATCATATAAAATATTTACATTCACTTAATTGGTAAACACTGTGCTTTTTTATCACGGGCTGTAGGATGTTATTTTGACCATTTTGATTCGGTTTAATAAAAGATAAACATGTAATATTTTGTTATATTTTAGTTATCCTTAGTCTTCTTATTATTGTCATTATTATTAATATTATTATATTTATTTTATATTTAATAACTTGTAGACTCTTTAAACAATGAGGAAATAACTAAACTTTTTTAATTCAAGGCCCAGACAGCTTGTTTTGTAATTTAATGCCGGCTATAGGCTACCACCTGAAGGACGGTTATACGGCGTGTTGTGTTGTCGGCCGTCACCGGAGAAAATTAATTTAAACTTTAAAACTTTAGTTTTTTGGACTTTTGTTTGAAAGCTTTAGTGGCACTGTAGCTGTCCAAGGTACTGTTGTATAATTTAAATTATAGCCTATATATGCACCAATAAACAAGTCGAATGAATGAATGAATGAATGAATGAATGAATATAGATTCTTAAATGTTGATATTGTTTTTGCTAATAAAAAATAACAAATATTAAACAAAAATTTAATAAAAATAAAATGAGCAATTTTGAATATTTATACAATTCAGTTAAATATAAACTGGACATTTTTGGGGACATGTAATTTCTCTGTGATCTTTAATATATACTGGGTAGCTATATTTTCTAAAATCTCAACCAGGAATTGCTTTAATATGAATATGCTTTACATCCTGATATGCTGTTGTTTCATTTTCATTCTTATTTCACTTGAAAAAATCGGTACTTAATGTTTGAATACTAAAATAAATAACAGCCATTGTTTAAATGGTTATTTTACCAACAAAATGTATATTTTATATTTTTATCAACTTTTGATATAAAACCTCTGTGTAATTTATTGATTGTTAAAAATGAAATAATTTAAGTGCTATATTTTTTATTAGTGAAAGTGCACGCTTATTTTGCCCAAGGCCTCTCAAAAAATATATTTCTGCCACTATAATACAAATGCAGTATTATTGTTTTATTATCATTGTTTATTTTTCCTTAATGTATGAAATTTTTGATAAATTTATTTCCCCTCCAATCATTTTCATTCATCACGTTAAATTTAGGTAATTTTCCCTCCAAATAAAATTGATTTGCTGTCTTACCTGGTTTGGCACGGAATGTGAGCCTAACAGCTCAGCATAAAAAAGGGTCCGAACGATTGGAAAAGCGGCTTTTAAAGAGACAAACTATATACGAAAGTTGTTTCAAAAAGATATTTTTTCCAAGAAAAATATACGAATTATATTTTAGTTTGAGGCCAACTGTGCGGGTGGATGATTTTCAGTCAGTGGAAAGTAGGCCTATGAATTTAATATGCCTCATGTTGTATCACAATCTTCTGTCATATATCCCAATCTTCTGTCATATATTGGCAATTTTTTTAATATGTCATAACACAAATGAGACTATTTTAGTAAATATGTAGCAACTGGGGTGGAGAGACCTCTTAATGATCTGATATAATTTTTTTACAAATAATATTTTTGCAGCACAAATGAGCAAAAACGAAAGTAACATATTTGTACACAAATATAAATATCTGTTGTTCATTTTCATGGCACAAACCAGCACAAATCTAACCAAATATTTTGGTTAAATCCAAACAAGGAAAACAGATAAAGTGTTTATAAATGGCAAAACCAGCACAATTGAATGACACCTGTTTTGATTAAGTGTTTTGATTAGGCAATATCTAAACAATACAAACAGATAAAGTGTTTATTTTAATGGCATAAACCAGCACAAATCCAGCACTAAAGAATGTCACCTGTTTTGTGCATTTTAGAGGAAATATGGGGCGCTGAGTAACGTCGCGGCTCCCGAAATGTTTTAATTAGGCAATATTTAATCAATAAACATAGATAAAGTGTTAATTGTTATGGCACAAACCAGCACAAATCCAGCACTAACATATGACACCTGTTTTGTGCAATTTAGAGGAAATAATGGGGCGCTGAGTGACGTCGCGGCTCCCAAAATGTTTTGATTAGGCAATATCTAATCAATAAACATAGATAAAGCGTTTATTTTAACGGCACAAACCAGCACAAATCCAGCACTAACATATGACACCTGCTTTGTGCAATTTAGACAACCTGGGGTGGAGAGTGACGTCACGGCTCCCGAAATGTTTTGATAAGGCAATATCTAAACAATAAAAATAGATAAAGTGTTTATTTTAACGGCACAAACCAGCACAAACCGAGCACAAACGAATGAGACCAGTTTGGTGTGATTTAGACAACATGGGGTGGAGAGAATGACGTCACGGCTCCCGAAATATTTTGATTATATCTAAACAACGAAAATAGATAAAGTGTTTATTTTAACGGCACAAACCCAGCACAAACGAATGATACCAGTTTTGTGCGATTTGGAGGAAATGGGGTGGAGAGTGACGTCACGGCTCCCGAAATATTTTGCTTTTATCTAAAAGAGGAAAACAGATACCGTGTTCGTTTTAACGGCACAAACCAGCACAAACCGAGCACAAACGACCTGTGCTGTTTTGAAGTCAATTGCGCAACATGGGGTGGAGAGTGACGTCACACGGTTAAAAAAATAATGCTTAATATCTCAGACCCCAAACCAGCACAAACGTTCGTTTTTGCGGCACAAATCAGCACAAACGTAGCACAAACGAATGGCATAGTTTTGGGGATTATTTGTTTTTATGGGGTGCCAACTTCACGGAGGTGATTGACGTGTTGATCCTCAGGATGGATAAAGAGCTGATCGATACTGAAAGGAGACCAGCTGATGCTGAAGCCTTCAAGATGGAGCAGCTCTCAGAGGCAAAAAAAAGTGAGTAACACACTCGAGACCTTGTTTCAACCTGCCATTGTCAAGAATGGTCAGCTGAGATGCAGTATTGCTTATTACTTGAATTTCATTGAAATTATTTTCTATGTGTGTATCTCTACTTTTACTTTCATTGAAGCACTCAACACAATCCAGAGGCATTACTAAATTAATGAATTTCCAGCAAGAGGGAAAGTAATTCATGTGTTTGTTAAAATACAGTAAAGAATGAAGTGCTTGTGTTTTGATGCTTTTTTTGACAACACAACTAACAGATGTGGAGGAGTTTGTGATTTTTTTTTTGTGGTCATTCAAACATAATAAGTTGAAAAAAGCTTTCTTACAAACTTTAGTCCTTTTCTAAACACAAACAAAACTGTCCACTCAGATCAGATCATCAGTTTTTGACTTCCTCTGGATTTGGTTGAAAGCAGAACATTACAAATGTTTAAACCCTTTAATAAAATGAAGGGCAGCACAGTAGTGCTGTTGGTAGCTCAATCACCTCACAACAAGAAGCTGGGTCAAGTGGCATTTCTGTGTGGAGTTTGCATGTTCTCCCTGTGTTCGCGTGTTAAACCGTGTTGCTCTTGTTTCCCCCACAAGTCTAAAGACATGTGTAATAGGTGAACTGGGTAAGATAAATTGTCTGTTGTGTATGTGTGTGAATAAGTATGTATGGATGTACGCGGCTGGAAGGGCATCTGCTGAAAATATGCTGGATGAATTGGTGGTTCATTCTGCTGTGGCAACCCCTGTTTATTAAAGGGACTAAGCCGAAAAGAAAAAGAATGAATGAATAAATAAAATGGGGTATGATAAGGATTTAGTTGTAAAATACGTGGCTGTCATAATTTAGGCCCTGTGTATTCCTGGAATTAAGATGACATTTTAATTAAGATCATCATCAAGATATTTGGACAATCACAAGTGGACAACGCTAAAGACTGCTGTAAACAGGGTGAAAGATTCTGAACTTGTCCTTGCTTCCCCCTTTCAGGCGTAGATCTCATTCTGTCAGATTGCTTTCAGTGTTAAAATGTCTATGTGGTTCAGCACATTCAAACAGCCATGAAAGACCACCTTCTTTTTACCTTCTGTTTGAACTGTGCTACCCAGAAAGGGTTTAGAAAAATTAGAAAAGCACAACTACCATGCATAATGTTGTGGAAAAAAATCAGGGGATTCAGAAAAATCTCTGCATAAGTAAAGCAGGAAAGCTCAGCTGAATGTGCTCCACCTTTGGATTTAGAGGGAGGTGATACTACAACACCATTGGATTAGAATCCTGTAAATTTCACCGCTCAAATGCAGCGATTTGCTGGCTGCAGACCACTTCTCTGTTCATTGGAAGTAATGAATTATAATTATAAGCCTATAAATGTTAAAATATCTTAATATTTGTTGAAGGTTCCTGTAGTTGTTTAGTTGTGATGCACCATGACCTCTTTAAGTAGAAACGATTACTTTTCCCCCTGTTGTTTAAAAGATTAAAGACAACTGACTTTCCCAAATTGTCTGCAGTAATGTGACAAATATCAACAACCGTCTCTAGGGTTTACAGAGAATGGTCTGAAAAAGAGAAAATATCCAGTGAGCGGCAGTTTTGTGGGGGCAAATGCCTTGTTGATGCCAGAGGTCAGAGGAGAATGGCCAGACTGGTTTGAGCTGATAGAAAGTCAACAGTTACTCAATTAACCACTCGTTACAACCGAGGTATACAGAAGAGCATCTCTGAATGCACAACACATGGAACCTTGAGGTGGATGGGCTACAGCAGCAGAAGACCACAACTCCTGTCAGCTAAGAACAGGAAACTGAGGCTACAATTTACACAGAGTCACCAAAATTGGACAATAAAAGAGATTGGAGAAAGGTTGCTGGGTCTGATGAGTCTTGATTTCTGCTGCGGCATTCAGATGGTAGGGTCAGAATTTGGCATCAAAAACATGAAAGCATGGATCCATCCTGCCTTGTATCAATGGTTCAGGCTGGTGGTCGTGGTGTAATAGTGTGGGGGATATCTTCTTGGCACACTTTGGGCCCATTAACACCAACTGAGCATCATGGCAATGCCACAGCCTACCTGAGTATTGTTGCTGACCATGTTCATTCTTTATGACCACAGTGTACCCATCCTCTGATGGCTACTTTCTGCAGGAAAACACCATGTCATAAAGCACGAATCATCTTAGACTGGTTTCTTGAACATGACAATGAGTTCACTGTATTCAAATGGCCTCCACAGTTACCAGATCCCTATCCAATAGAGTGCCCTTGTGATGTGGTGAAACAAGAGATTCTCATCATAGATGTGCAGCTGAAAAATCTGCAGCAACTGCGTGATGCTATCATGTCAATATAGACCAAAATCTCTGAGGAATATTTCCAGTATCTTGTTGAAACTATGCCAAGAAGGATTAAGGCAGTTCTGAAGGCAAAAGGGGGTCCAACCCAATACTAGTAAGGTGTACCTAATAATGTGGCCGGTGAGTGTATGTACGTGTGTTAAATTTATTAGCTGTAATTTATTTTATGTTATAATATACGGGCATATTAAATATTTATATGGATGTCCGAGAACAACTTCAAATAATTTAAATGATTTTGTCTTGAAAAATATTCCTATTAGATATTCAGGTAAAGTCTAAATTATTAATCCTCCTGTAAATGATTTTTTATTTTTCAAATATTTCCCAAATATTGTTTAACAGAGCAAGGAATATTTCACAGTATTATTTCACAGTCTTATTTGTTTTATTTTGGCTAGAATAGGAACCGTTTTTATTTTTATTTTTTCAACATTTCAATATTATTAGCCCCCTTAAGCAATATGTTTTTTGTCAATTGGCTACAGAACAAATCTTTTTTATACAATGACTTGCCTAGTTGCACTAAATTGCCTATTTAACCTAATGAACCTAAAAAAGTCTTTAAATTGACCTTTAAGCTGAATACTAGTATCTTGAAAAATATAATATTCTTTAAAGAGTAAGAAGTAAGAAATTTGACTAAGAAATTCATTCATTTTGCTTCGACTTAGTCTCTTATTTAACTGGGGTCACCACAGCAGAATGAACCCCTGTCTAAGAAATGATAATTAATATTTTCATAACTGTGCGAATAATACATTATAATGTTCAGACCATATTTTATGAATAAGTGTATTATAAGCTGACAAAATGCAGAATATATTAATCCCAAATAGGTGTTTATTGTCAGGCTTGTGATAACAGAAGTGACAGGTGAGTACAGCAATTATAACAACCTTTGAGGGAAAGCCTGATCAACTGATTGTTTTTTTTTTTTTTTTTTAATAGATCAATTAGTCTGGGAAGCAAACTCTGAGCACAGATGAGGACGGTGGTGGTGTTAGCCAGGAGCTGGTGAAACCTAGAGAAGGAAGACAAAGACCAGTAAGGAAATGTAGGAGACCTAGAGGGAATCGTGAAATCGGGATGTATTCCAGCAAGGCAAGGAAAGCATAGGTTTGAGTAATGCACACTGAAGGCTATACTGACTGACGAGAGTGCTAGATTGATTAGTGATGAAGAATTCTGGTGATTGGGTTACTTTTGCTAAATGCAACATTTCGACATTTCACTGAGGTGTTGTATGTAGTTCACCCAAAATATCGCTATCAAAATAATAAATATTAAAAATAAAACTCAAATGTGAATAAATGATGACAGACCTTTCATTTTTGGGTGAATATCCTTTTAGCAAATGGATCAGGCTATGAAGAGACTTTCAATAAGAATCTGCTCCTGATAATGGAAACAGTCTTTCATTGTGTTGAATTCAAGTCTTAGAATGTTTAAGCTAGCTGTGTAGTCTGTACCCATGTTAAGATGGGCATTTTGACACTGAATTCCCTCTATCTTTCTATGGAAAAAGATGAATTCACAATATTTAAAAACATTAAATGAGCCACTTTAAAAAACACAATTGACTGAAAAACCTGAAATTTCACTCAGCCATAATACATAAGCTCATTCATAGACCCTCCTGTCAATAAGATTAGAAAAGTGGTGGAGAAAATGGACAGGTGTAAACAACACATGGTGTTAACAAGAGTGTGTGTCTTTCGTCAGAGAGTTCACATTTATATAAATGTATGACGCCAGAGAGTAAAGAAGAACTGATGCCTGGGGAATTGATTCTGTCCTCTGCTCTTTTCTATCAGGATAAAGAAAGTGTTGACGGCGCTGGCTGAAGCAGAGAAAAGGAAATGCATTGGAGAAGCAGAGGCCGGTTCCATTGAGGCTGTGGGTAAAGCTAAAGCAGAGAAGATGAGGCTCAAACCTGAGGACTATCAGCAGTACGGGGAGGCAGCAAAAACCACAAATGCCCTGGAGGCTCTGCCAAAGGTCTGTGGAACTCTTCAAATCTACAAATCAGACTGACATTACACATGCACCCTTTTTCCTACTTTGTTTAAGGAGATAGAACGGGGAATTAGACAGATAAATGGTACAAGAAAGTAAGGCAGTCGTTGTTTATAAGTTATTTGCCAGATTTAAAATCAAATCAGTTCTGTTGAAGTCAGTTTCAAACACTTTTCCAATAAGATGCCAACGAGAGTGTTTGTTTGTTTGTTTGCTGTCCCAAAAGTCATTTTAAGAAAACATTAAGGCCCAATTCTATTTCTACTTCTTAGCTCTTCCCCTTACTCCTCATTTTGCGTGTTCACATGAAGGGGAAAGGTTGTCCCAATTCTCTTTAGCTTGAAGGCGTTGGGCTAGCAGGAAGGGCTAGATACCCCTTGAGATTTTTCAGGGCCACTCTTGAAATCAATGGGGCAGGGGCGTAGATTTAGGGTGGACGGTGGGGACGTGTCCCCACCAATATCCACAAACTACCGAAATGTCCCCACCAATAATTTAATTATTACTTAAAAACATCGCGCTGTCAGTATAAACCTAGACATGCCGAAAGGGTTAAATCAAGTTCTCTCCTCGAGTCGCACCGCCCCCAAACACATATGAAC
Organism: Danio rerio; assembly: GCF_052040795.2. Taxonomy (NCBI): domain Eukaryota; kingdom Metazoa; phylum Chordata; class Actinopteri; order Cypriniformes; family Danionidae; genus Danio; species Danio rerio. Next base: position 44,166,544 of record NC_141025.1, read on the forward strand.
ATTGTGATTGGCTGTGCCTTTCCCTGCTGTCATGTGAGTGGCTGCTTTCAGATCATAGTTTCAGATACAAACAGCGCCAAAACAACTGCGCGGGGGGAATTTCCCGATGTGTGAGATGTGTGACACGCACAAGGGAGGATGGAGGTAGCAAGAAGAGCTGGATATAAAGAGCTTTTTCCAACGAAAAGTGTAAGTCACATAAACTCAAGTTCGCTACTGAATGAGTCCATCATGATAATGCCGTTATGCTAGTGTTTTCACCGCTTTTACGTTCAGTCTAACGTTAAAACAGACTAACGTTAGTCTGTAAACAATATTCCCTGAACACTAACTGCAGAATAAACACCTACATGTAAACATATATGACCCTGCCAGTTCTCCTAATCTCTTAGAGACTCCAATTTTGGTTGAAACAATTTGTCAGAAAAACTACAGCCTGTGCTCCATCTTTTAATAATACTATGAGACATGTTTAATTTGTACGAAAAATGAACGAAAGTCTTTATTAAACTCTCTCTTTATCCGTTAATAAACATTATTTTAACATGACACTTTCAGGCCTGTAGCTAGCTTATTAAAAGGGGTTATTTGTTTTCTGAAAAACTGAACCTTTTTGCAGTTATTTACCTGATTTTCTGTTTAATTGAGGTATAAATATGACATTTTATTGACATATTAAGAACTAATTTTTGCTGGGTAATCTTGTTGGATAGTTATTATAACTACACTTTTTGATGTACCAAAACTATTTCCTACCATTTTGTCCAATTGCTTTATTTACACATTTAAACTAAATTTTATTACAGTTTTATAAATAATAAAAATACTTTGAACTAGAAATTAGGACTTTAAATTCTTAGAATAAAGTAATGAAGTACAGTACAGATGCCAAAACCTCTAAATGCCATGTAAAATGAGCATTTTTCTCAGCCTTGTATATTTATGTTCAGTTATTTCACTTTAAAGGCAATGAAAAGAACGTATTTGTCACTATAAAAGTAAAAGTCCACACACAGGAGTTGGAGAAAAAAATGCTAATTTTAGAAGAAAATATGAAATGGCATTTAGAGGTTTTTGCATCTAAACTCTTCAAATATGTAAATATACTTATTTTTAAAATACAATTTTTTATCATAATTTTCATTGGGAAATCTGTTAAAACTTGATTTAAATTAAACTGAAGCCTATAGGCAAATAACAAAGTGGCCGGCGCATTCAACCTTCCTCAGTGAAAATTTGTCCATTCGATTAATAAGATAAATTTAAACATAATAATAATAACCCAACTTTTGGTCTTTCAAACCACCTGAACCCCCTTGGCTACACGCATGACTATTTAATTTAACTTAATAAATTGTAAAAAGAGAGGATTACTTGATAATAAATTTTAATAGCAGTTCGTCCCCAGTCCCCACCAATGTCACAACGGCAGCTTAAAGTCATCGGAAGTCAGGAGATCCACAAATTAGTGTGTTTTGTCATTCTTACGAATTTTTGAGACAAGCAAGCACATGTTTAATTACATTCATAAAGGCGCTCGCGTTTTACCATCAAGCTTTTAAAAAACAAGCAAAAATAAAAAACACGTAATTTTGCTATCTATAATCCCTAATAATAACTCCTGCATAGCAGTCCCACAACATTCTCACACTCAATGATGAAACTCTAAGTAGAGGTAGAGGTAAAAAATAGTATCGGGATTGGGCCTAACAGTTTGTAATATCAAATCAGGATGTAAAACTGCATCTATAAATTGTTAACAGGCATATCAGGTTTAATCATTACCTCTAATATCTCATTTATATATATATATATATATATATATATATATATATATATATATATATATATATATGCTGTCAATCGAATAAAAAAAATTAACTAATTATTTGCACTTTTAAAAAAAATTTTATTGCAAATTAATTTAATGTAAAATTAATGTAAACGCAAGACAAATACTATTTAAATTCAAAATATAATTCATTATTAGAATTTTTGTTTTACATGTAACACAGATTTCTTAATGTAAACAACATACCCACAATAAACCATCAAGAACCTGGCTTGGCAGCCATATTTATTGGAGAAATTAAAACACAGGCATGTTAATGCCATTTGAAGTTCAAAACAGTCAATGCCAATAAAGAAAACATTGATTTCCAAGTTGGATTCTAAGTGGACTGCAAAAAAATGCCAAAATACAGGCATTACAGATATGGAAAATGAAAAATTATAATAATAATAATAAAGTATTGAATACAAACAATTGAACTAATTGCAGGGCTGGACTGGAACAAAATAATCAGCCCTGGCATTTTGTGCCAGAGCAACGCACTACATCAATCAAAATGCTCCCCATCTGTGCATGCCCTTAAATATGTTTACCAACTCCCACTCTATAAAAGCACAAACGCCATATATAGAAAATAATGAGAGTAGACAAATTAAAAACCTATTTTTTTTATTATTATAATAAAATTATAATCCACACTGGAAATGTGGGTGCCTGTGTGTTTTGAGGGAGCCTAATAAATAATGAACATAACAAAAACTGCCTGCTGATGCACACAGTTAATGTTGATTAATAAAATAAAGATAAATAATAAAAGCAATGTATCAGAGACTTATAAATAAATTTTTAACTCAACAATAAAACATCAAACGTAGCTAACAGCTTTTACATTGTCAATCAAATGAACTTAAACAATTGAAAAATGCAATAAATATTTTTTCTGGGCAGAACTACAAAACTAAATGTTAAAATAAGCTGCTTAAGTTGCACACTAGTTTGGTCATGTATAAATATCATTATAATATCCATATTGTATAAATATTATTGTCACTATAAGCCTACATCATGCTGACGATCAAAAACACAATGTCATGATATCTCATGCGATTGTCTTCTGACCGAGTGCATCTTAAAATACATGACTGACACCCCTCATAGTGCTTGAGAAGCAGACATTCTTAATCATTTGTGAAATAGGAGCATAACAGCATAGGAGGAAGTTGCCGCGGGCCTTGGTGCCGATTAAAAATAAAGAATAAAAGTATATTTATATGGACAAATAGGTAACTAGATAGAACAGACAGGAATATATTGATATGTGCCCCGCTGCACACTGCAGAGTGCAGACGCGAAAGGCAAATGCCTGCTTTCCGCTTCTGCTCTCTCGCGCCTGACAAATAAACACCTACGTTACACAGAGCCCAACATTGAAGTTTGTGATTGGGTCAGCCCAATGTCAATCAAGAAAAGAACCAATGGGCTGCAGATTATGTCACATGGGCCGCTCTGTCCGGAAAAGAAACATTTCACTTTCAGAGCGTGACAGCTCACAGGAGCGTGACAGCTCGTCAATCACTTAGGGAGAAAAACATGACAGTCTGCTGTGTTTTATAAGAAGAATGAAGAAGATGATCAGCCCGGCCCAAAAAGTATGTCGACCCAACAGGAAACTGCCCGGTCTGCCCCTGGCCACAACAGGGAAAAAAAAAATGGCAACTGCGTTAATTGCGTTAATTTTTTTTAATGCGTTAATGCATGCGATTAATTTGAAATAATTAACACGTTAAAAAAAATAAATTTTGACACCACTCATATAATATATATATATATATATAAATATATATATATATATATATATATATATATATATATATATATATATATATATATAAATAGCAACATAAAGCATCAGAGTAGATGGGGCAGTACTGGTTGAGCAGTAATTTACCATTTATTATCACAGTAACTATCTATAATGGGTACATAAAGTAAATTACTGTAATTTATTCTTTGCACTATAAAATTTCATACAAATCCTGCTCCTTTTACAGTAAAATACTGTTTCCTTTTATTACAGCAAAACACTGGCTATTTTACAGTTATTTAATGCATAATCTACAGTAAGGGTTAACAGTGTATATATATATAGTGTATATATTATTGTAAATGTTACAAACCCCTGATGTTTGTCTAGGGGAAAGTGGGGTTTGACATTTATGTGCATTTAAAATGAATTTATACAAACAGTGAATGAAGTGGAAGAGACAACCAAAGTAGATACCAAAGATTTTGACTTTATTTACAATACCCAAAGTGAACAAAAACAATGAATTAATAATAAAGAAAATAAAGGCAAAAAAGTACATACAGTTGAAGTCAGAATAATTAGCCCCCTTTTGATTTTTTTTTTTATATATATTTCCCAAATGATTTTTAACAGAGCAAGGAAATTTTCACAGTATGTCTGATAATATTTTTTCTTCTGGAGAAAGTCTTATTTGTTTTATTTCGTCTAGAATAAAAGCAGTTTTTAATTTTTTAAAAAACATTTTTGGGACAAAATTATTGATCCCTTTTTTTTCGATAGTCTACAGAACAAACCATTGTTATACAATAACTTGCCTAATTACCCTTACCTGCCTGGTTAGCCTAATTAACCTAGTTAAGCCTTTAAATGCCACTTTAAGCTATATAGAAGTGTCTTGAAAAATATCAAGTAAAATATTATTTACTGTCATCATAAATCCGTTATTAGAAATAAGTTTTTAAAACTATTATACTTAGAAATGTGCTGAAACAATCTTCCCTCCATTAAACAGAAATTGGGGAAAAAAATAAACAGGGGCGCTAAAAATTCAAAGGGGCTAATAATTCTGATTTCAACTGTATATATTAAAGAGGTGGTCCACTACGATATCATATTTTAAACTTTAGTTGATGTGTAATGTAGCTGAGTGAACATAAACAGCGTCTCTGAATGTAAGGCGCTTAAAGTTCAATGCAAAGGGAGACCTTGACTTTTACAGAGTTAGGTTAGCAAAGCCTACAATGATTGAATTTTGGGAACTACAAAAAATACTTCCGGCCCATGTGAGATCACAAACGTACTTTTACCGCACACACACACTGCGCAGCTAAAGGCTGTGGTCAGAGGCACAGTAATGTTACAGCAGAGAGAGCTAAAATTCTGTTCAAATGCTGCTATTTCCACAGAGCTTTTTCTGTTTCGGCACTTTGGCTTCCAAAGGACACGACACAAAGACAGTAGTGCTTACAGTTCAATAATAATTATGTTTCAGAGAATTATAATATACATAGCAAGCATGATTTGACAAAATAGCTCCAGAATCTCTTCCAGTTCAGGATTTGGTAAAAATCTCCACAAAGAATGAGCAACTCAAACAAGCAGAAGCTGTGGACTCACAACGTGTAAGTGTTTTTATTTGTTAAATTGATCATGACATGTACAGTGTCTAGCATTAATGGTATGTTGTAGCAAAGACGTAAACAACGGGAAATGCTGTTTGGCACCACAAACGAATAAGCTACAAATTCATATTTATCAGTCAAACTGCTGTAAACACACACACACACACACACACTCTCTTCAGTAGCGCGTGCAGCGTCTCTCTGTGCGTGTGCGACTGTGCAGTATTTCTCGCAGCTTTTCCATGCATTTTACATTTTACTTAGATAATGAACTTGCAATAGATATGTGAACGATTTATGATATTCCGAATATATGTTTAAGACGTTGTGTAACGCAGGTTAAAAAAATACAGGAGAGCTGGCCTAACTCGTGTAGCAGCAGAAAAATAAATGAAGGCTCACACAGGTGGCGTCCTACATCTTGTGCTTTATTCTTCTGTCAACAGTGTCACTGTATATTACAGAAAAGAACTTAATCTGAGCATCAGAGTAAAATAAAAATAAACATCGGTCACATGCGCACATGCGCTTCTCGTGTTACACGCGTCTACAGACTGTTGACACACACACAAACACACACAAGGGCAATCTCTCTTAAAGGAGCCTCACCCCATTTTCACTTGTTACAGACACTTGTCAGATTTTATTTTAGATAAAGGGCAGGAAGTTGACTGAATGTTTACACAGCACAAAATGCGCGTGCTTGTATGGGCGTGACGTGGAGCTGATCCACGAATCACAGCACATTATGACAGATGACCAATCAGAGTCACTTGAGGCCGGGTCTTTCCGAGGAACTAGGAAATATATTAGTCGTTTTCATGTTAGCAGAGAAGCTGTTTATAATCAAAGTGAGATTTATGAAAAAAAAATAACGAATATGAAAGAATATAAAGAATATGATTTCCTTCAAGTAAAACATGAGCACACATTGCTTTGCATCTTATAAACACAACCAAGCCTTAAAATTACATTATGGACCACCCCTTTAACAATATTTACAACACTGGGACAAATACAAAGATGGGGAAAAACAAGAGAGCTGACAGAAGAGATGTGGGCAGCGCAAAAGAAATTAAAAGAACAAAACCCAAACTATATCTAACTGCCTAACACTAACTAACTAAAAATAACAAACACACAAAGAGTCTTCCGAGTCCTAACTATCTATCCAAAAAGTACAAGGGGTGGCGGTCGCCTCTACAGAACTATACAGAAGAGTAGTCCTACTGTAAGTGATGCAATTAGGGATGCACAATATATCGGCAGCCATATCGTTATCGGCCGATAAATGCTATTTTTAAGATTATCGTTATCGATCCCATGTCTAAATTAGGCCGATATCTTTAAGTGCTGCGCACGCGTGGGCGGAACTTGTTCAGACTTGCCCAGTGCACTATAATGGATCTCTCCCACACTGTTTGTTCCTTCAAAGTCTTTCATTTATTCATGTGGTATTGCTGTACGTTAATAAGTCAGTAAGTAACCGTGTTCCTTATCATTGTAGATGTGTTTGATTGAGTGTCATTGTGTATTTTGCTTTAAATCGCCTCAGGAAAAATATTACATCTGTAAACCTTTCCTGCTCTGTCTCAAAGATGGCGGCGCGTGCACAACGCGAGGCTCAGGGTCTCTCCAGTTTCTGCATTTTTGCAGTATTATTGCTGCTCATTTCGGGTCTGTTCGTGCAGAACAGTGGTGCCTTTACATCGTACACCCGACAGGAGCTTTTGGATATTGGTTTGTGCATTCCGGACAGTTTTACTAGCAATCTTCGACTCATCCATGAGATCGCCAGAACACACCGGGCTGGGCGCCCTGCCCAGCCGGGCGGAAGTGCTCGCAGACCGCGCAGAGAACGTAAACAAAGACGGGGGAAGCGCGGCGGGCTAAGAGCTAAGCTAAAGCTAACACCACACCGGCTCTCTTTACCCAGCATCTTTCTCGCCAATGTACGGTCACTGGTGAACAAAATGGATGAGATTTGACTGCGCATCAACCACAGCAAAAGATTATGGAACTGTAACGTCATGATTTTCACAGAAACATGGCTAAACAGCGGGATACCAGACAACGCTGTATTGCTAACGAAGCACCACACATTCCGAGCGGACAGAACGGCGGATGACTCCGGTAAGACCAGAGGCGGAGGATTATGCATTTATATTAACAAAGCTTAGTGCACAGACTCTGTCGTCGTTGGGAGACATTGCCGAATCAGAGGCCATGGATGAACAAGGAGGTGCGCCTCCTGCTGAAGGCACGCAACACTGCCTTCAGATCAGGGGATGCACAGGCCTACAGCACTTCCAGGGCTAATCTGAAGAGGGGCATCAAAAAGGCCAAGCACTGCTACAAGCTTAAGCTAGAGGAACACTTTTCCAACTCTGATCCTCGGCGCATGTGGCAGGGCATCCAGGCCATCACCAACTACAAACCCAGCCAGTCCACACCCACAGTCACTGACGTCTCCTTCCTGAACGAGCTAAATGACTTTTATGCCCGCTTTGATAGAGACAATAAAGAACCCTAAACCAGGATCACTTCCTCCACCGACCACTCACCTATCACACTCACCTCCTCAGAAGTACACACTGCACTGAGTCGTATCAATGGGCGTAAGGCTGCTGGACCAGACGCTATTCCTGGGCGTGTCCTCAAAGTATGTGCAGAACAGCTCGCTGGGGTATTCACAGACATTTTCAACCTGTCGCTCAACCTAGCAGCTGTGCCAACATGCTTTAAAACCACCTCTATTGTGCCAGTGCCCAAACACTCCAGCCCAACATGCCTGAATGACTACCGGCCTGTAGCACTCACACCCATCATCATGAAGTGTTTTGAGCGGTTGGTCCAGGCACATCTAAAAGACTCTTTGCCCTCCACACTGGACCCACATCAGTTTGCTTACCGTGGCAACAGGAGCACAGATGATGCAGTCTCTATAGCACTGCACTATGTACTCACACACCTGGACAATAAAAACACTTATGCGCGAATGCTGTTTGTGGACTTCAGCTCAGCATTCAACACTGTCATACCCTCCAAGTTACTGATCAAACTACGGAACCTGGATATCGACACATCACTCTGCAACTGGATTAAGGACTTTCTGACTAACAGACCTCAGAATGTTAGATCAGGCCACATCTGCTCCACCACCGTCACACTCAACACTGGTGTACCACAGGGCTGTGTGCTGAGCCCCTTCCTCTACTCCCTTTTTACCGTTGATTGTAGGCCTGTTAATAGATCCAACACCATCATCAAATTTGCAGATGACACCACAGTGATTGGTTTAATCAGCAACAATGATGAGACGGCCTACAGGGAGGAGATACAGCATCTGGCCACTTGGTGCACCGACAATAATCTGCTCCCTAACACCAACAAGACCAAGGAGCTCATTGTGGACTTCAGAAAGGGACGAACAGGCTCACATGATCCCATCCACATAAATGGGATGGCCGTTGAGCCTGTCTCAATCTTTAAGTTCCTGGGGACCCACATCTCAAAGGACCTTTCCTGGTCCACCAACACCTCCAGCCTGATCAAGAAGGCTCACCAGTGCCTATTCTTCTTAAGGCAACTGAAGAAGAACCAGCTTTCATCAGCCGTCTTGGTGAACTTCTACCGCTGCACAATAGAGAGCATTCTGACAAACTGTGTCACAGTCTGGTATGGAAGCTGCTCTGTTGCTGAGCGTAAGGCACTGCAGCGGGTGGTGAAACTGCCCAACGCATTACAGGGACCACACTGCCAGCCATAGAGGACATCCAGAAGAAACACTGTTTGCGCCGAGCACGCAGTATTCTGAAGGACACCTCTCACCCTGCTCACAGACTGTTTTCTCTCCTGCCCTCTGGCAGGCGCTTCAGGCTCCCCCGGACAAAAACCAGCAGACTGAAGAACAGCTTTTTCCCTAGAGCTGTCTCCCTCCTGAACTCTGCCCCACACTGACTCTTTTGCCCCCCTCCAATACACCCCCACTCTCCTCTAACTTAAACTCCTCGCAATAACTGCACTGTTTAGCATTTGCATGTTTAAAATGTGCACATTTACTGCACCACATTGAACTTTTTACTTATTAAACTGTACATACCTACTGCATATGGGCATTTGTAATTATGTACACACCCACTATACATATTAGGGGTGTAACGATACACAAAAGGCACGGTTCGGTTCGGTTCACGGTTTTGGAGCCACGGTTCGGTTCGGTACGGTTCGGTTTCTGTTTGCTGTGGGGTTAGGGTTGATGTCATGTTAACAGCAATGCTAAGGGACAATTCACTTAATAACAAGAACATCTTAACTTTTTCTTTATTAACTTTGTCATCGCATTTTTCGTACAGTCAGGATACCCGAGTAAACAACTAAAATTAAATAAATACCTCCAATATAGACTAGTCAGAAAAAAACTATTCTCTGTAGTGCAGCCATCTTAACTAAGTAAACTAAAATGAAATAAATAACTGCAGTGTAGACTAGTGAAAGATCTTCTTCAAAAACACCATAATATCCACATTCTCCGATGAGAGGCTTGATCTCTGTGCTGACACAGACGCTCATTTTTGATTATATGGTTTCATTTAGATAGGTTTCCGTTTAAATTAATGAAAAATATACATATACTGTGTTTGTAAAGTGTTTTTTCATGACATATTCACCAGTAAAATACATTGCGGTTGTGTCTGAAACTAATGTTAGGGTTGTTGCCGGCTGTATGTTTGCCTCCCGCTCTCTCACTCTCTCTCTCTCCCGCTCCCTTTATGCCGGTCATTTATGCACTGTAGGTCCGCCTTCACGACAGCTGCTGCCTGTCATTTCTGTAGGTCCGCCTTTTTGACAGCTGATTGGTCAGGAGACCGATCTATCATCATTTGGCGACGCAGCGCGGGAATGTGAAAAGCAATTCAGGAAGAGTGGGAGAGAGAGCGCTTTTTCCTTTGATCTCGTTTTTTGTGTATTTTTCTGACATGATTATGATTTTCGTTGTTTTTGCTTAACTTTCGTTTGGGTAAAATTATTTTGCATTACTTTTGCCCACTTTAAGAAATTTTGTGAGGTTTGTACATTTTTATTTCAATTGATTTGTATATTATCCGCTCCTTCCCGACAATATAGCTGTATCTCCTCAAGTTCACTCTTAGTGTAAGGTGGATAGGTAAAATGTAATACGATTTCCATTTTGCAAACACGTAGAAAATGTATTGTTAAAGACATCAGGTAAGAGTTGAAGGTCATCTTTGTTTATTTTATTCAGTATAGGGAAGAATGCGGTGCGCGGCGCTGAAGACCTTTTTTTTCTTTTCATCAGTTTTAGCGAGGTAAGAGGGGTTATTCATGAGTTAGAATTGTTTTATTATATTTATTTCTTTTGTTTGTCTTCACTATCACCCCCTTGCTCGAGATTAACTAATTTTTGTTTGATACTTTTGTTTGAATTTGTTACTTTATTATATTATTTTTATTAGTGTAAATATTTCAGTTTTTTTGTATATTTGGGCATTATTCTGGTTTTACTTTTGTACATTAAATCACTTTTGTTGGCAGTTCTGTTGCTTACACCCTCACTTTGTGAAATTACCACACTTTTTAAATGTTTTTCCTTACAAGTAAGTTTCGTGAAACAGTTGAGACAGACAGGCGTGCGCTTTGTCTACGACACGAATTCTATTCCTGTACTCCACTGGAAAACCAAAATGTTTCCACACAGATGACTTAAATGTGTCTGGGGGATCTGCGATCTCAGTACTATGTGAAGCAGCCGTCCTGCGTCCAGTAGTAACGAGTGTGATGCTTACTCAAGTCACATGACATAACATGCACTAAAATACTAACTTTAGAATATAATATTTAGAACAAATCCTCATCATTACTAAAACAATTTAATCAAATATGATATTAAAGATGTGTTTAAATTGGTTCAATTAGTTAGAGACAAGTGACGTCAACCTCAACAATGGGCAGCAGGGGGCGTGAGAGTACCGCGGTACGCCACGAGAGTTTCGCGATACGTATCGTGGTTGGTGTATCGCGATATTTCGGTTCGGTTTTAATATCGTTACACCCCTAATACATATACACTTGTAATCATGCTTATTTATCTGATACTACTGATTATTAATAGCAACCTGTACATATATTCATATATTGTAACATATACACTTGTAATCATGTTTATCTATCTGCACACTACTGATTATTAATAGCAACCCGCACATATATTCATATATTGTAAATCTGTTCATAGCTTATCCAACCTGTATATAATGTTCATAGTACATCCATCTGTAAATATCACCATAGTTTTCTATAACTGCACTTTATAACTTATTCCTGTATCCTGCACTCGCTGCTATTGCACTGCTGGTTAGACCTAAACTGCATTTCGTTGCATTGTACTTGTACATGTGTAATGACAATAAAGTTGAATCTAATCTAATCTTATTTAATCTCTTTGTTGTGTAGAGATAGCAGGGGATCTTAACTTATTACTCCAGGGCCGAATAATATTAGTCTCAATGCCCAAAAACTGCTCCTTCTTTCTCTCTCCCTCTCCCTCTCCACTTCACACACACACCCCAAACTGCAGCTCGACCCGCACATTTTACAACACATGTAAACATAACGGTTGTTTGTAATCTGATTATTTGTTATTATCAACGCGTTGCTTGTCATGTTGATGTAAGATGTGTTCAGTTTAATCGGAATATTCATATTGATTATTACGAGCGCGCGAGCTGTCACTGCGCGCACACACACACACACAGTAGCACGAGGGAGAGGTGAATCCAGTCATAGAGGCTCTCGACCAGCTGCTCATTCTGTCTTTATATTCAGCTCTGTGTTTGCCATAAAGTCAGCTCAATGCAGGTTTTGTATGAAAATCTGACTCTGATCTACAGTTAAGTGAAACTCACAGAGGTTTATCATAAACTTTTCATTGATCATTTTCCCCGCAATTGACAGCAAGAACAAGCGCAGAAGCGTTGTCTGATTGACAAGCAGCAGCTTCATGTTCAACAGAATCTAAAACGCCAAATAGGATGAATCTGTGCCGCATTTTCTAAACGTACTATATATATTTAGCTGTTTGCTTGTACGGTGGCTCTAAACTGTCAAAACACCTTTAAAATAGGCTTTTTCAAACATGACGTATTTGAACATGTGTACATCACTGTAAACCGTTTGCTTCAATACCATTTGAGCTGGTTTCAGTCCTTAGTGCTTTCATTTTCATCTTATTTAAATATATTTAACTTGCTTGTTGATTAAATCCCATTTTGTTATTTAACGTTATTAATTTTATGCAACAGTCAAGTTGCATGTTAATTTGCTATGAAGAAAAGGAAGTAATGTATTTTTTGCATGCGGATTTATGTGAAATCGTGAATATAGGTCTGGGAAGTACTGAAAGGCTAGCCACAGTGTGGGATGCCTCTAAAGCATACATAAAAGGGAAACTCATTGCACATGCTTCCAGAAAGATGAAAGAGAGAAGAACTTTAATAAAAAGCCAAATTGGAAAAAGAATTGGCGAGTCAATACTCTGATTATTTATATCAGGATATTTGTAAATATAAATTTCAATTACATGAGATATTTAACAAAAGGGCGGAATATGCACTATTTAGACTACGAACTAAGTTCTATGAGGGAGGTGAAAAAGCTGATAAGCTCTTGTCCAGAAAATTAAAACAACAAATTGTTGCAAATGTTATTCCAGCAATCAAGAGAGGAAATACAATGGTCTCTTTACTAAAGGACATAAATGAGGTGTTTCAGAACTTTTACGAACACCTATATACATCCTCATATAGTCTAGATGAAGTAAAATTGAGAAAAAAAATTTCAAATATAAATCTACCTAAATTAGATAGATTACAAGCAGAGTCATTAGATCTTCCCATCATACAGGAGGAGGTTAAGGCTGCAATAGCTTCAATGAAATCTGGAAAATCGCCAGGGGTGGATGGTTTTCCATTTAAGTATTATAAAAAATGTATCGATACACTGGCCCCAATTCTAACCCAAGTTTTCATAGAGGCACTGCATATTGGGAAATTAACAAATACTTTTATGGAAGCATTGATAACACTGATACCCAAAAAAGACAAAGACGTAACTGATCCTGCAAACTATAGGCCAATAAGCCTTATCAATGTTGACTGTAAGGTGTTGGCAAAAATACTGGCCTCTCGGCTGGAAAAGGTTTTACCCAGTATAATTCATAAAGACCAGGTGGGCTTTATTAAGGGGAGGTCCTCGGCAGATAATGTGAGAAAAATGGTGCATTTGATGTGGTTAAATTATTCAGACAATACTTCAATTGCAGCTATATCTCTGGATGCTGAAAAGGCCTTTGACAGGATTGAAAGGGACTTTTTGGCCTCAGCCCTGTCAAGGTTAGGATTTGGCAATACTTTTACATCCTGGATTAATTTATTATATAAAAACTCTAAAGCAGCAGTGATTACAAATGGCAGAGGTACTTGTCAAGGATGTCCATTGTCCCCAGTTTTGTTTACCATAGTATTAGAGCCTCTAGCCGTTATGATTCGGGCAGATACAAACATTAGAGGTGTTAGGGGGGGTAAAAGACAGTAAGTCAAACAAATTGATGCTGTATGCAGATGATATTTTATTACTATCCAATGACCCAATCAAATCTTTACCTCCATTAATGAACAGAATACAACAATATTCAGACGTATCAGGATATAAAATAAATTGGAAAAAATCAGAGGCTATGCCAGTATCCAAAACCTGTCATTCACATGTAGTAACACAATTTGGCTTTAAGTGGCTTCCCAAAGAAATGAAATATTTGGGGATAAATTGACTCAGAATTTAAATGAAATAATGATGTTAAATTATGATCCATTGCTGACAAGGATAAAACATAATATTGACAAATAGAAACAGCTGAAGCTTTCACTATGGGGTAGAATTAATGCTGTTAAAATGGTAATTGCACCACAATTTAATTATATATCAATGATGATGCCTATGAAGATCCCAGATTCTATTTTCAAAAGATATGATATGATGATAAAGGACTTTCTCTGGAAAGGTAAAAAACCCAGGATCAAAATGAGTAAACTTTGCTCCCCAAGAGATAGGGGAGGCCTTGGTTTGCCTGATGTAAGGATGTTCAACCTTTGTTTTGAAATGACCAAGCTGGCCAAGCACTAGGGAGAGACAGATTCAGAGCTGGATTGGATAGAAATGGAGGAAAATTAGCATCACCATTCCACCCGATTGACATTCTCTCACAATGTTCTGGAACTAAATGGGAATCAAACCCAGTGACCATACACTCAAGATTTGTATGGAGTAGAATCCATAAACTATGTAGGACATCACATTATAAACAGGCATATGCATCATTGTGGAACAACCTAGAAGTTTGTATAGGCAAAAAAAAAAAACTGTATTTTGGAAACACAGGCCACTAAAAGGAATTGCTAAAGTGAAGGATTTGCATGAGGAGGGTATATTCATGTCATACTCTGATTTAGTGGACAAATAAAATATTGAAGCCTAAGGGGACTTCTGGAAATACCGGCAAATTAGACACTGCATCAAGGACAAACTTAACCTGAAGGACAACCTTGTATATGCTTATTTACAGTCACCACAGGAAGCTAGGACTGCTTCTATGTGTTACAAAATGATGCTAAATGTAAACTCAGAAGTGTGTAATAATTTGAGAATAATCTGGCAAAAGGATCTAGGGGTTGATATTGAGGATAATGAGTGGCTGGACATCTTTTCCAATGTTTGTAAAAATATAAAAGAGGAAAGTTTATTCAATACAAAATAATACATATATACTATTACACACCATCCAGACTCTATAGCAGGGGTTTTCAAACTGGGGTCCGCGGCCCCCTGGGGGGCCGCCAGATGGCGCTAGCGGGGCCGCAAAGAAATTTTAGATCAATGAGCCCACATGGATGAATTTTGTGTCCCGCATCATTCTGAAGGTTAATATATTTTTATTATAATTTGAGCTCAAAAGTACTGCAAAAACGAAGCTTTATGCTTATGTCATTTAAATGCAGTTGACACTTTCGTGACACAGGAAAAGAAGCGCAGCGGCCCGCTTCCGTGGACGGGGACTTTTATTGAATAAGCGCTTCTGGCCAGGCGCTTCCTGACTGTGATTTTTGGCGCTTTTCTGCTGCACCTGACGGCGTTTACCTTTCACTTACGCTTACCTCTTTTACGCTAAACAACTAAATGAATGCTCAGGTTTGACTGACTATATTTCAGTTAAAATACATGATTAATAAGAACATTATCGGTGGCTGAAAGCACTACCCTGTTTATGGCTTGCGTTCCTAAGTAACCGAGGTCCTGCGGAGCGCGCGCCTCTCTGCGCAGGCTTCACTCATAGAGAACAAATAGCATTTTAAAGACACGGCACAACCTTGCACCTCGTCCACAGCGCGACAGGCTTTTACACTTTGCATTGTACAAATATCAGACGGTCCTCTTAGCAGCATGGCAAACAAACATATTAAAATTGTAAAGCAAAAAGTGCTGCAATAACAATGAATGGAGCTGTCATCACATCAGCGAGTTCTCAGTTTCACTCCTGTTACACTAATGACAGCTGGATGAGCTCTGCAGTGAACCTCTTACTCACATTGGTTCATAACTGGATGATTAAAAAAACTAAATTGTATACACACTGAGTAAAACCACTATAGCCTTTAAAAATTATAATGTATCTGTTTGTGTTATGTTATAGGGCTAATAATTATTAAATATTAAAAAGTATTAGTGCTCTGTATTTAATGGAGCTCAACATACCTGATCAAATTTTAATACTCTGAATATAAATGCATTTTTGTACCACTTTTTCCCATATTTGTTTGTGTAACTAATTTAAATGTAATGTTCAGTATTATTATTAAAAGAACAAACTGTTATGAACATTTTAAAGTCAGCAAAGCTTCTAAAATTATGCAAAGCAAAACTTGTGGCTCTTTGAACTTGAATACCCAATTCTAGATTGCATTTAGGAAATTATTTTTTTATTAGTGTAAGTCAGGATTGTCGACCTGAGTAAATTATGATGTGCACAAAAAAAGGAATAATAATAAACAAAACACACAGCCTCCATTATAGTATTGCTAGTTACAACAGTACAGTTAACTGTTAACAGGCCGATGAATGACAAAACTCTTTAAAACTTTAAAGCTTTAAATCTTTAGATACATTTAGACTCTCAGCTGTAAGGGTAAATAAATACAGAAGAGTCTAGCTCTGCATAGGCTGAAAAAAAGCATAAAAATGGCATAAAAACTGTGTAAAGTGACGACTTGTACACAAAATATGGCTTGATGGGATAATCCAGTGAGAGCAGACCACAATGAACACTGCGCATCAAGATTTGATCAATAGATTGAAGCACTAAAACCATGTCAACTCAACTAACATCTTACAAAAATTAATCCAGATAATGAATAATATAAATTTATTGAATAATATATAATAATATAAATGTATTGAATAATACAATAAAAAAAAATTAAGTACAGTTGTTCATTTGAGGGGGTGGCGTCATTTTTATTTTTGGGGGGTCCCCAAAAGAATTCGCCCTACACAAAGGGGCCCTCAGCTGAAAAAGTTTGAAAACCCCTGCTCTATAGGATGGGACTACCTGGAAATAATCAGTGTTGGTAATGCAATAAAGAAGAGGGTACTTATTTACACATGATCTGGGAATGTTGTCTAGTTTACCCATTCTGGTGTAAAATTTTAAGAACAATGGAGGATTGGCTAGGCTGTGAGTTACCTGTAGAGCCACGGCTATGCCTTCTTGGTGATAAATTAGTGATACCTAATATAGGTAAAAAATCCTTTATTCTTCTCAAGATTGGATGCTGTAGGAGCCATACATTGTATATTGGCGATTGGCCACAAGGTGTCAGTACGACACTATATAACTGTGGCTTCACTGCATGGAGGAAGACAGTGTTGGTAGGAAGCACACAGTTTTTGACCGTATCGTATTGTACCATCTCGTAATTGAAGGTAACAGAGAAGTGTGCTTTTAGATAAAGGAAAGCGATTGAGTAATTCTGTTGATTGGAAGTTGATTGGACAATAAATATGTTTTTATTTGCATCTATTTGCTTACGGACTCTGACTTTTTACGCGTTAAAAACTTGCTCACTCTACCAACAATAGCGGCATTGGTAAGCCGCTACACAAAAGTCAAAAACTTTGCTTCGTGGGACAATTGAGACGCCGCTGGAGTGGACAGCAAGGCATGGTGTTTCTACAGACAAGGACAGCGACGTTCGTTTGGATCAAGGCTTCATTTGCTGCACGTGAGGACAGCGTTTCTTCAGCATCTGAGTGAGTTCGTTTGGATCGGCTTTCTTCTGGTTTCCTGCATTAAGGTGAATCTACGCTGCGTTCATCTCTTCGCGTTTGATAAACAGCACAATAGGTATGTTTGTTGCAACAACATCATCATCATTTTGGCCATATGGAAACTCTGTGTGCACACAATAAGGTTTAAAGCGTAAATCCAATGCATTAGTTGCCCATGACTGACTGAACTTTTCTTTTGTGTGTTTATTGGGTTTTACAATTTGCAAAATGGAAAATGAAATCAATTTGAATGTTGAAATGGTGAATGTGACTGATCAAGGTTTAACTTCTGTTGAAAATGAGCCTGAAAGGGAAAAAAGACCAGTTAAATTAACAGCTAAAGCTTTAGTTGAAAAACTAGACACTTTACAGAAGTTAAGAAAAGCAAAGCTAAACAAAGCACAAAAGCTAAAAGAGTCAATTAACAAACTAATATGTGATGAAAATGAATACAAACCTGAGGTACGTTTGGTTTTTGAGGATTTTAAGAGGTTGTGTTCAGAGGCAAAAGACACTCATGAGTCACTTTTGGTTATTTTACCGGTTGAAGAGTGTGAAAAACATGATATCTGGTTTAAAGCAAAAATGATATCAAACAATGAGTTTTTGGAACGAACAAATAAATGGTTATCAGATAAACCAGAAGGTCACAAAATATCTGAAGTGGAAAATCCAGAGAGTGATGTTGGTCCAGGAGATAGTGTGTCAAATGTATCACATGCTACCTCAATACGCAGTAAATGCAGTGCACGCAGCAGCAGTAGTTCATCCATATCATCTGCATGTATTCAAGCAGAGGCAGAAAAGGCCGCACTCATGGCACGTGCTGCTGCATTAAAGGCTAAACATGATATTGAAGTTCAGGAGGAAGAACTGAGAAGGAAAAAAGAGCTGTTGGACTTGGATGCTCAAATAGCAGCTTCCACAGCAAGGATCAGTGTGTTGCAGAAATTTGATCAACAAAGTAAATGTTCAAGCAGTTCATCTTCAAAGAAGATTGAAAAGGTTGTGATCACTGCAAATTATTCTTCTCAAACAACATATTTAAACCCCAATGCAAATGACTATGTCCCAATAAATTCAATGCCACTGGATTTGGATGGATACACTGGTGTTTCTGCATCTCAAGCTGCAATACAGGATCAAAGGATTGGATGGATTGATCAACAAACATCGGAACATGCTAATGGTAACTGTTCTGCTCAAACACAACATGACTCCATAATTCAGCATGCTACAAATATCTTACCTGCACAGGGTGATCCTTTGCTTGAAATTCTGAAAAAACAGGAGGAATTAACAGCGCATCTTGTTCAACAGCAAGCAAATCCTCGTATTCTACCAAAGAAGGAAATTCCAACATTTGATGGTGACCCATTGCAGTATATTCCATTCATTAGAGCATTTGAGCATGGCATTGAGCAAAAAACAACCAATTTAAAGGATCAGTTGTATTTCCTTGAGCAGTTCACAAAAGGGCAGCCTAAAGATCTTGTTCGCAGTTGCCAATATATGTCTTCAGAAAAGGGCTATGCAATGGCCAAGAAGTTGTTGAAGGAAAATTTTGGTAATGAGTTTAAGGTATCTACAGCCTATATGGAGAAAGCCCTGGGGTGGCCTACTTTAAAGGCTGAAGATGTGCAAGGATTGCAGGCTTATGCTTTGTTTTTGCGTACTTGTTGTAATACAATGGATGAACTCTCATATATGCAAGAACTTAACATGCCTAGCAACATGAAATCAGTTGTTATGAAGCTGCCTTACAAATTGAGGGAGCAATGGAGAGCTAAAGCCTGTCAGATAATGGAGTCTGTTCATGGCAGGCCAAAGTTCTGTGACATTGTTAAATTTATTGAAAAACAGGTTAAAATGGCATCTGATCCTGTTTTTGGTGACATTCAAGACAAGCATGGTGCAAGTAAACTTAAGGTTCAACCACACAAACCCTTTACAAGAAGTAGTTTTGCTACTGACATTTCAACTTCTATTCCAGCAAAGAAGTTCAGTGATGCTTTAGCACAACCAAAATCTTGTCATGTGTCTAAGTCTAATGGAGACTGTTTGTTCTGCAAAAATCAGCATTCATTGGAAAGGTGCTTTGCATTAAAGAAAAGAACACAACGTGACAAGATTGAATTCCTGAAGGCCAAGGGAATTTGTTTTGGCTGTTTAAAAACTGGGCATATAAGTAAAAGATGCGAGAATCGACTGAAATGTGACATTTGTGGAGAAACACACCCCACAATCCTCCATATTTATGGCAAAGAGGTAATACTGAAGCAGGCTGAAGAAAAGCGCAAAGATACATCTGTGCAAACTTGTGGTCACACAGGGGCCGGGACTGAAAGAACTTTAATGTCAATCATACCAGTTCAAGTCAAGGCCATTAAAAGTAACAAGGTGATGCAGACATATGCTTTTTTGGACCCAGGCAGTTCAACCACTTTCTGTTCTGAACACTTGCAAGAGGAGCTGAAGTTGAATGGAAAGAAGATTAATATTTTACTTCGTACTATGGGTCAGGAAAAGTCTGTGT
Source organism: Danio rerio (assembly GCF_052040795.2). Classification (NCBI taxonomy): domain Eukaryota; kingdom Metazoa; phylum Chordata; class Actinopteri; order Cypriniformes; family Danionidae; genus Danio; species Danio rerio. The sequence goes on from NC_141025.1 coordinate 44,186,700, forward strand.
CTTGCAGTGTTATTGATGGTCTGGAAATCAGTGGTATTAACACTAATAATTTCTTTCCACTTCCTGCTGTTTACACACAACAGAAAATGCCTGTGAGTTCTCAGAACATCATAACTCAAGAGGAGTTATCCAAGTGGTCATACCTGGATAAAGTGAAGATACCTTGCATTCAAGCAGAGGTTGATTTACTGATTGGAATTAATGCAGCTAATGTGATGGAACCACACAAGATTATTAACAGTCAAGGTAATGGGCCTTTTGCCATTAAGACCCTACTGGGGTGGGTTGTTAATGGGACTGTGGAAGGAAACAGTGAACATAGGAATGAAGTTGGCCATTCTGATGTTACTGTTAACCGAATTTCTGTTGTTAGATTGGAGGAGCTGCTTAACAACCAGTTTAATCATGATTTCAATGAGAAGACTGTTGATGAAAAGGAAATGTCAAGGGAAGATATTCGGTTCATGAGTATAATGAACAGTTCAGTCAAGCATCAGGATGGACATTACAGCTAAAGATTACCATTTAAGTCTGATGTCACATTACCAAATAATCTTGGTGTTGCTAAGCAACGGTTGCTTGGTTTAAAAAGGAAATTGGAAATAAATCAAGAATTTCATGAGAAGTATACTCACTTTCTTGAAGGTGTCATACACAAGGGCTATGCTGAGAAGGTACCTGATAGCCAACTTGATCGAGTGGATGGTAAAGTTTGGTACATCCCTCATCACGGGGTGTTTCATCCTAAAAAGGGATCATTGAGAGTGGTTTTTGACTGTGGGGCAGCATATAAAGGAACATCACTTAATGATAACTTATTGCAAGGTCCTAATCTTACCAGTTCTCTGGTTGGAGTTTTACTGAAATTTAGACAGGAGCCAGTAGCCTTTATGGCTGACATAGAAGCGATGTTTCATCAAGTCAGAGTTGCAGCAGAAGATGTAGATTTTCTTCGTTTCTTGTGGTGGCCTGGTGGAGAACTGAATAAATAACCCATTACTTACAGGATGACAGTTCATCTTTTTGGTGCAGTGTCCTCTCCGAGTTGTGCATCCTTTGCTTTAAAGCAAACGGCAAAGGACAATGAAGGTGACTTTCCATTAGAGGTAATTGAAACGATCAACAATAACTTCTATGTGGATGATTGTTTGAAGAGTGTCTCTTGTGAAGAGAAGGCCATATCTATGGCAAAAGATCTTACTTGTCTTTGTCAGAAAGGAGGCTTTCGTTTGACAAAGTGGATCAGTAATAGCCGGGAGGTGTTACAATCGATCTCTCAGGAAAATCGGGCCAAGGATATACAGCAGTTGGATTTGGATCGAGACAAGTTGCCAGTTGAAAGAGCATTAGGTCTCCAGTGGAGTGTGGATGCTGACACTTTTCAATTCAAGATTTCATTGAAAACTCAACCTTGTACAAGACGAGGCATTTTGTCTGTGGTAAGCTCGGTGTATGATCCTTTGGGTTTCCTTGCACCTGTTATTCTGCCTGCAAAAGTCATCTTGCAGGAGTTGTGCAGAAAGACATTGGGCTGGGATGATACCATACCATCTGCCTTCCAGAAGCAATGGACTCATTGGATTGTTGAGTTGGACAAGGTTGCAGAATTTCAGGTAAACAGATGTTTTAAACCTGTGGATTATGGACTGCCCAGTCATGCTTGTTTACACCACTTTGCAGATGCATGTGAAACTGGGTATGGCACAGTTTCCTATCTGAAGATGCTGAACGGTGCAGACAAGGTTCATGTGTCATTTTTGATGGGTAAGTCCAGAGTAACACCATTGAAACATGTGACCATACCACGTTTAGAACTTACAGCAGCTGTCTTGGCTGTGAAGATGGACATCATGTTAAAGAAGATGTTGCAACTTCCGTTGGAGGATTCTGTTTTTTGGAGCGACAGTACAACTGTTCTCAATTACATAAAGAACGAGAACAAACGGTTCCATACATTTGTCGCTAACAGAGTGTCATTTATAAGAGACGCAACACAGCCTCAACAATGGAGGTATGTACCAACTAAAGACAATCCAGCAGACGATGCATCACGTGGCTTGAATGTGGAATCTTTTTTGAACAATGAACGGTGGCTAAAGGGGCCTAGCTTTCTTTGGAAGCCAAGTGATGTACAGTTCCATTCAAGTGATTCGACATCAATGGATGATGATGATCCTGAAGTAAAAAGGGAATTAAAGGTAAATGCTGTGACACTGCAGAGCGAACAAAATGCCACAAGCAAATTGATACATTACTTCTCAGATTGGAAACGTCTAAAGGTTGCAGTTGCATGGATTTTGAAACTGCAGAAACTTTTACTGCAGCTAAGTCGTAAACGAAAGGAGCTGTCTTTGGAGCATAGTGATGATGCAACCATAAATGCAAAATTGCAACATTTTAAATCATCATTGGAACAACAGAGTTTGACTGTGGAGGATGTTTATAAGGCTGAGGTTAACATCATTCGTTTCAGTCAACAGGAACAATTTCAGGAAGAAATTGCTGCTCTTAAACATGGTAACACTGTTAAAAGAAACAGTTCTGTTTATAAACTGGATCCCATGTTGCATGATGGAGTGCTGTTAGTAGGAGGAAGACTTGGTAAGTCAGCAATGCCAAGCGAAAGAAAACATCCCATCTTGTTATCTAAAAATCAGCACGTATCACATCTCATACTCTCAGACATTCACGAACAACTGGGTCATGGTGGCAGAAATCAAATGCTTTCTAAACTGCGTTGTAAGTATTGGATAACAAATGCCAATTCTGTTTCAAGAAAGATCATTTCTAAGTGTGTCATTTGTAGACGCTTTAAGGGAAAGCTGGGTGAACAAAGGATGGCAGACCTTCCAGTGGAAAGAATCACTCCTGATTTACCACCTTTTACTAATGTAGGAGTAGATTTCTTTGGGCCCATAGAAGTAAAAAGAGGACGTGGTACAGTGAAACGCTATGAAGTGCTATTTACTTGTATGGCAAGTAGGGCAGTTCATTTGGAAATGGCATACTCACTTGATACAGACTCGTGTATCAATGCTTTACGCAGATTTATCTGTCGTCGTGGACAAGTTTCTTCTATGAGATCTGATAATGGGACTAATTTCATCAGTGCTGAGCGGGAGCTAAAAGAGGCACTCAGTGCATTGAACAAGGAGAAGATTCAACGAGCCCTGCTACTGAAGGGAGTGGAGTGGAGTTTTAACCCACCTTCAAGCCCTCATTTTGGAGGAGTGTGGGAACGTTTAATTAGACTGGTGAAACAAAGTCTGTGTGTTGTCCTTCGACAACAAACATTGGATGATGAAGCCCTGCAGACTGTCTTGTGTGAAGCCGAGGCAATTCTAAATGATCGACCCATCTCTAATATCTCCAACGACCCTAATGATTTGGAAGCTTTAACACCTAACCACCTTCTGCTTTTGAAAGGAAACCCTGCACTGCCTCCTGGTTTGTTTGAAAGGTCTGATTCATATGCCAAACGAAGATGGAGACAAGTGCAATATATTTCAGACCTCTTCTGGAAAAGATGGGTACGCGAATATCTACCATTGTTGCAGAAGCGACAAAAATGGAACAAGGAACATCGAAATCTTACTGTTGGCGACATTGTGATCATTGCAGATTCTACAGCACCACGTGGATCATGGGTTCTGGGAAGAGTGATTGAGACTTTTCCAGACAGTAGAGGTTTAGTTAGATCTGTAAAAGTTCAAACCAAATGCAACATCTTGAAACGTTCAATTAGTAAGCTTTGCCTTCTTCAAGAATCAACATAGGAAAATTATGATATAACCAGTTAAACAGGGGTTTAAACTGAGGTTATATATTTGCATGTATAATTATTTGATACCATTTTGAGTTCATGTGTAAGGCTCCATATTGTATAAATTTGTAATTGTTATGCCATTTTGTCATAAACAATTAAGGGGCCGGTATGTAGGAGCCATACATTGTATATTGGCGATTGGCCACAAGGTGTCAGTACGACACTATATAACTGTGGCTTCACTGCATGGAGGAAGACAGTGTTGGTAGGAAGCACACAGTTTTTGACCGTATCGTATTGTACCATCTCGTAATTGAAGGTAACAGAGAAGTGTGCTTTTAGATAAAGGAAAGCGATTGAGTAATTCTGTTGATTGGAAGTTGATTGGACAATAAATATGTTTTTATTTGCATCTATTTGCTTACGGACTCTGACTTTTTACGCGTTAAAAACTTGCTCACTCTACCAACAATAGCGGCATTGGTAAGCCGCTACAGATGCATTACAGCAGCTAGGATGATACTACGTAACTGGAAGTGTCCCAGAATGCCAGAAATGAAGGAGTGGATTAATGGGATAATTGAAATTGCATAATATGAGTGTATACTGGGGAGATTGAACAATGAGGAAGAAGTACATGGAAATTGGGATAATCTTTGGCAACATTTATAATTAGGATAATTCAGTATGTACATTTAAAGGTACCACAACCTTATTTTCCATATATGTTTGCTATACATTGTTATTCTTTGTTGAATTTTCTTTGTGTACGTGGCTAAATATGTAACATGTATCATATGTATGTGTAGGGTGAAGTGTGTTCTTTGTTCTTGGCTGTTGAACCATAAAAAAAGTTGAATTGCAAAAAAATAAAGGGACTAAGCCGACAAGAAAATGAATGATTGAATATTGTTGTTTAAATAACAATTAGCCATTAGTTATAAGCCTAAATAATAATATAGAAATGTTGATTCCCATAGTTTATTTATCACTTACTGATTCTGAATGATCTTTAAAAACATCTACTTTTAAATACAAATGATTTGTAAATAATGCACTTAATAACACTTAATTTAGATTTCTCACAGATTTCTCTTTTAAATTAATATTTTCTACAGGATGCTTTACAATAATATATTTGTGCATATACATTAGACTATTCAGTACCAATGCAAGGCTTGGAATATATATATATATATACATTACTTTGATTAAGCTTGAACTTAAGACTTAGCCTGAGAGTTAGCCTGCCTCGGACCAGGGGCCTCATGTACGAAGACTTGCGTGGAAATCTTACTAAAACATTGCGTACGCACAAAGCTGTAAATGTGCGTACGCAGAAAAAAATTCAGATGTATGAAACACTGCGTATCTCACGCATATTCTTTTGTACATCTGAATGAACGTGATACTGAGCGCAACATGCACGAGCACAAAACCCCTCCCTGCCTCCTCCCCCGTATGAATATGCTAATGACTATGCTAATGGCAAAACCCAACGAAAAAGCAATGTCAAAAGCAAGCAAAAAGAGAAACTTCGAACAGAATGTGAATTGGAGGTGCTGCTTTCGGAGGTAGACCGGAGAAATTAAAGCGGTGTTATTTGCAAGTTTGTTCTCCGGAATTAACAACAAAAGAAAAAAATAGAGTGGGAGAGTTTAGCTGATACGGTTAACACAGTTGGGTCTGAACATCGCACTGAGTGCATTTAAAAAAGAAATAGTGTGATTTATAACTAAAAGATGTTGCAGTACCCTTAGCAGTCTCAGTGGCGCACCTCAGAAGAAGCATGTGATCATGTACTGACATGTACGAGCATAAACTCGGCTCGAATCCAGCGTCTAATGAATTCTTTCTTTTTTTTCCCCGCTACATATCAGATTTTGCCCACTATTTATCAAGAGAAAGACAAGTAGGAATCATCAATAAGTTTGTGCATCATATTTTATTTGCACATTTATTGAATGGAAATGTTTCTGATTCACGCATACAAATTCATCTTCAGATAGTGTCTCTATAGCAATGTGTGTGCGGTAGATCGCTCAGATTACATTGGGAAAACAGGCGACCGCTGCAAATTGTGCTTTAATGTTTAGCTGGTCAACTGTATGGTATGGAAATCTTACATACCTACTATATGAACCCGTCTCATACAGCTGCCATTGCAAGGATCAGACACTTTGTAGAGAAGAATTTAACACAACTGCCTCTAGGAGTCGCCAATGGAAATAAAACAGACACGCACAAAAAATGTGCGTACGCCTGCCAGAAAGCTGCCGTGAACCTGCGCACATTCCCACGTTCAGTTCATTGTTAGTAAATCCAAACGTGAGCGATTCTGAGCGTGAAACCTGGCGTACGCAAAGTTTTTGTGCGTACGCAGCGTTGATACATGAGGCCCCAGGCTAGTTTCCCAGCATAAGTTGCCTGGGTAACTAAGTTTGAACTATCGTTAATTTGATTTATGAAACCGAATCCGTCATTAATAAACCTGACTTAACAAAATAAGCCTGGCTTTTTCTGTAAGCTTGGCTTATGGAATAGCCCCCAGGCCGTTGGAGTTGAGTGTGTTGTTGGTCAGTTTGAGCTAGGAGGTTGGATACTGCATCCATTTCTGTCCAGGGGCGGGAGAGTCTGGATGGATGAAGAAGCTGTTGGGCAGGTGCGGATCAGATGAACCATTCACTTCCCAACAATCCTTATTCCACTGCAACAACGGAAGACCATCTCATGAAGACTAATCCTTAGACATATGCCGATATTCAATAATTCAGTATATCATGATAAAGAACATCTTGAAAATGTCAGGTAGGCAGTGAATCATTATTTACCATTTAAACCTTTAGAGTGTTTGTCAATTTTCAGTTTGTTGTGTTGGCTATGATGTTCATCACAGAATATTTGAAGACCTAATGGTTATTTATTTTAATAAACATTCTAATTTGACCATTGTCAATGAAAATGTGTGACTATTTACTGTCATTTTTTTAATTAATTCTGCAGTAAGGTTTAATTTGTTAACATCAGCTAATTTAACTAAAGTCAGTGTGATGTGAAGTTCTTAGTTAATGCCTAACAATAAAATCAAAGTTGTAATCATATTAGTAAATGAAGTAAAAAAAAGATTAAAATTCAGTTGTATTTCGTTTGTTCTGTTCCTCTAGCTCTGAGTTGCGCTTAGCTTGTTGTGTGGCTTATGCTGAATCAAATTCTCTGTGACAGCAGATAATGCCTTTTACATTGTTTTTACCGATACTGGCACCTAGTACTTTTTTACATTCATCTACAGATCAAGTCTTGTCTGGATGGATCTCATATTTCTGAGTTAGCTCTTTTCTAACTTTCTCAGTGACTATTAGGTCCATCTGTAATCCGAACAATGATTTAATTCCTTATCTGATCACAAAGGAGTTGCAAGCCCACTTTTTTTATTTGTGGAGATCAGTCAGGTTTCTCAGTTACCACACAAACAAAACACTAAACTTTTCTGATCAACAGACTGTATGTTAACAAAGCTAACTTTCCCTGGCAATGCAGAAAACAAACACAAACTGAAAGCACTTCGCGCTAAACAAAAACAAATCAACAAAAAACTAAATAATAACACGTAAGGTTAATCTTCCCTGCTTTACAGAGGATAGCAGGCTTTAGCACAAAAGGCTAAACACAAACAAAACAAATATTAGCACGTAAGGGTACTCTTTTCTGCTTCACAGAGGATAACAGACTTTAGCACAAAAGGCTAAACAAAAAGAAAACAACAAATATTAACATGTAAGTTTAATCTTCCTTGCTTTAAAACAGAGGATACAGATTTTAGCAGAAAAATGCTAAACTTCCCTTTGCAATGCAGGGAATTCATCCCTAAAATAAAATTTAGAGGATAACTTAGCTAACTAAACCCACAGCTGTTTGTTAACTCTTCTCTGACAGCGCAGAGGGTAACTGGATATACTGGTTTTTGCTGTTCTTTTTATAGAGTAAAAACTCACCAAATCATGGTTGAACTGAAAAGATTCAGTCTGGAGAGAAGTCTGATTTTTCTTGAGCTTGATGTCTCAGTCATATTTCAGGTAAACACAACTTTCATCAGGGTTGCACTCACCAAGTTTTTGAGAATATGTGACCTCTGTGATGTAATGATACCATTACTGTTTTGTACTGTTGCTTTAACTAGAGGGGTAAGGGGTATTGGGAAAAGCGGAAGTGCATGGAGAGTTCAGGATGCAGGCAAGTTGAGAAAATAAACGTGTGTATGTTCCAAGCAACTGACTGCTCTCTGTCATTTAACATGGTGTCAGAAGTGACAAACAATGGCAAAATTTAATCCCCCTTTGAGTTTTTCCTTTGATAAGCCGATGGAATGGATGGATTGGAGACAGAGATTTTAGAGATTTCGGACAGCTACTAAATTAGATAAGGAGGATGGAAAAATGCAAGTAAGTTGTCCCATCTATGCCATGGGAAGCGAGGCAGAGAACATTTATAAGTCGTTCGTTTTTGCCGAAGAAAGACATAAAACCGACTTTGACATTGTGCTGGAAAAGTTTGACGGATACTTTTTTTCGGAAGGAATTTCATTCATGAGCGCGTGCGCTTCCATCAGAGGGTGCAACAACCCGGCGAGAAAGCAGAAGGGTTTATAAGAGCACTGTACGAGCTGTCTGAACACTGTGAATTCGGCGCTATGCAATACGAAAATATCCACGACCGCATAGTAGTCGGCATTATTGATAAAGGATTGTCTTGCAGGCTGCAGTTGATTACAGATCTCACATTGGCACAGACAATTCAAACCGTACGGCAATCTGAGGAAGTGGCCACTCAAGTCAGTATGAAAGGGGAGACAGTGGGTGCAGTCAGAGCAGTTGTCAGCACAAATAAAGAAGCTGTGAAAAGACAATATAAAAATAAAGACAAAACTGGAACAGACAGTCATGCAAAGTGTAGAAAATGTGGATGTGCTCAGCATGAACGTGATGAGCGCTGCCCTGAAAGGAAAGGAAAATGCCATAAATGCCAAAAAATGAGGCACTGGGCAAGAGTATGTAGAAACAGCAAGTCAGTCACAGAAGTCACTGAAAGTCAGGCATGTGCACACATAGGGCTCAACCTGTGCAGTGCACATGCCCTTTTTAGTGTTGGATAGAAAGTGCCCTTCCAAAATAATCAAAAGTGCCCCCGCGACACACCCTCCCTCCCGCCCTTCAGTAGGCGCGCGCTCAACCCCCCGCTTTAAAGTACACGCGACAAAAAATGTATCCTGCACATGCCCTTTTGCCAGTCTCTGCACGGGCTTGCTGAAAGTGCTGATCATCATATGTATTTTTAGGCTCTGTTTACAATGGAAAGGAACTAGAAAAGCAGTGGACTGTGCAGCTTTTAGTTGGAGCAACCCCTGTAAAATTCAAAATTGACACAGGGGCTGATGTGAACATTGTAGCGGAAGAAACTTTTAGCACATTGGTTCCTGTAATGGCATTGGGGCCAGTTAACGTCACATTGGATAGCCCTGTAAGCTCACCTGCTTAGGTCAATTTAGAGCCACTGCACAGTATAAAGAAAAGTCCTATCCATTTGTTTCTTATGTGGTCCGTGGACATAAAGTCAATGACCTGTTAAGCAGATCTCTGTCAGCTGACATGAACCTGGTGAGGAGAGTTGAGGAGACAATTAAGGAGGTTTCAGAGCATGATTATGCGAATGGTGAACAAGGAACACTCAAAACGGATTCTGTCAAAATACTCCTGAAAGACTCAGTACAGCCATATTCTGTGCATACAACAAGGCGTGTTCCCATACCAATGCTACAGAAGGTAAAAGATGAGTTGCAGAAGATGAAGAGCGATGGTGTTATACAGCAGGTAACACAACCAACTGAGTGGTGTGCACCTATGGTTCCTGTTCTGTAGAAAAATGGCAAAATACACATTTGTGTTGATCTGAAAAGGTTAAATGAGGCTGTAAAGCGGGAACACTATGTGCTACCCACTGTTGATGAGATAATCGCCAAACTCAGTGGTGCAAAAGTGTTCTCCACTCTAGATGCCGCTAGTGGATTTTGGCAAATTCCTCTTCATCCCGACAGTTGCAAACTTACCACCTTCATCACACCATTTGGGAGATATTGTTTTAGGAGACTTCCTTTTGGGATTTCAAGTGCTCCGGAGATCTTTCAGAGGAAAATGTTGGAGACACTACAAGGGCTGGATGGTGTGGAGGTTTTTATGGATGATATACTCGTCTATGGCTACTCAATGGAACAGCATGACATTTGTCAGACACAAGTGATGGAGAGAGTGGAGTCAACGGGGCTAAAACATAAACAGTGAGAAGTGCACATATAGACAAAGTCAGCTTCGGTTCCTGGGTCATGTGATTAATGAATCTGGGGTGCAGCCTGATCCAGCTAAGTGGATGCCATTTGACTACTGCCACCACCACAAAATGTGCAAGAACTGAAAAGAGTGCTGGGCAAGGTGAACTATTTAGGGAGGTTTATCCCCAACCTTTCAACAGTCAGCCAACCACTGCATGAGCCCCTGAAGGAGAAAAACATGTGGATGTGGGGACATGCCCAGCAGACTGCTTTTGGAAAAATTAAACAGCTTCTCACCACCGCACCAGTTCTGACATATTATGACGTCACTCGAAGCACCGTTATCTCCGCTGATGCCAGCAGCTTTGGGCTAGGAGGAGTGCTCCTGCAGCTTCATGGAGATGAGTGGAAACCTGTAGCGTTCTGTTCTCGACGACTCACTGAACCAGAAACACGGTATGCACAGATCGAGAAAGAATGTTTAGCTTGTGTTTGGGCTTGTGAGGAGTTTGAAAAATACTTGTGTGGCTTAGAAGACTTCAAACTAGTGACGGACCACAAGCCACTGGTTCCTCTCATTAATAATCGGAGTCTTGACAATGTCCCTGTCCGATGTCAGAGACTTTTGATGCGCCTAATGAGATTCAAGCCCATAGCTGAGTATGCACCAGGCAAGACACTTGTAGCAGATACATTGTCTAGAGCACCGCAAACCAGCATTACTGAGGAGACAACAACACATACTGATGTGGACTGCTATGTGGCTTCGGTGTTGCATGGCATACCAGCAACGCCCAGTAGAATGGACTGCATTAGAGCTGCCACTGCAGCTGATGGTGAGCTGCAAGCTGTAATCAAGCTGATCAGAGCCGGATGGCCACAGCATATTAGTCATATTCCTGTGGAAGCCAGGGAATACATGGATGCAAAAGCAAAGCTTTCGGAGTATAAGGGCTTGGTGATTAAGGGAAGGAGAATTGTAGTGCCAAGAGTGGTGAGGAAAGAGATCCTGGAAAAGTTCATGAGGGTCACCTGGGCCTCACAAAATCTAGAGAGAGGGCTAGAGAGTCTGTGTGGTGGCCTGGGATTTCAATGGAAATAAAGAATTTGGTGATGTCTTGTCAGACATGCCAGGAGTTAAGGAAAACCCAGCAGAAGGAGCCACTAATCTCCACACCACTTCATGAAAGGCCTTGGAAACGGATTGCAGTTTATCTCTGTGGGTATAAGAAATTACATTATTTAATTGTATCAGACTACTACTCCAGATTTCTTGAGATATTGCACTTACCTTTTACAACCACATCGTGTGTAACCCAGAAGCTAAAAGCTGTTTTTGCCAGATTTGGTATTCCAGATGAGGTGGTGAGTGACAATGGCCGTCAGTTTCCAAGTGCAGTTTTCCAGGAGTTAGCCAATAAGCTAGATTTTAGACACATCACATCAAGCCCTCATCACTCCCAAGGAAATGGCCATGCAGAACGAGCAGTGCAAATAGCAAAAAGGATCTTAAAGCAGTCAGACCCTCTTTTAGCTCTTATTTGCTATCGTTCGACGCCCTGTGTTACTACAGGAGTAAGCCCAGCCTAGCTTCTAATGGGGAGGAAAATCAGAACCAAGCCCCTTTTTCCCTTAGATTCATCTCATTAAGTTACTTTTGGGGTAGTTTTTTTTTCATTTATATATGTTTTGTTGATGACGTACAGTGGGAAACTTGCTTTTTATTCACCATTATGCTCTATAAAGAAGAAAACTAAATCGTCGACCACGTCATGGAGGACATGGACATGGAGGATAACATGGCAGCCACTTTGAAGTGATTTAAGGACATTCTGAAAGCTGAACTTGCTGCAATGCGCTCAGAATTTTCCTCTCACGTGACAACAATTCAAAATATGTTCCAAAGTGGATTTTTTAACTGGAGAGCAGAGAGAGCAGAAAAAGATGATTAACGAGCACGCTTGGCGCCTGGATTCTCTCGAGCAACAAGTGACTGAACTACAAGACCGCAGCAGACGCACTTACCTCCGTTTACTAGGATTACCCGAAGGAACGAAGAAAGATGACCCAACCGGTTTTCTGAAGCGATCACTGCTGACATGGATCCCGTCGCTGGCGAACAAAGAAATAGAGGTTAAACGCGGACACCGAGTCTATCCCAGAACATAGTGCGATTACTCCAAGCCCCAACCTTTTCTATTCAAGCTGCTACGCTTCAACGACAGAAATCTGATTCTGAATGAAGCAAGATGCCATGGTCCGGTTAAAACAAACGACGGTGCAATGCTGAACTTTTTTCTGGATTTCTCCCCTACAATAACAAAAAGGAGCAGCTCTTTCACTACAATATGAAAGAAACTAAAAGATGCAGGTCTACAAACTTTTCTCCTGTGTCCAGCTACGCTAAAGATTGTCATGAAACACGGCGAAATTAAACATCTATATTCATTGGAGGAAGCTCGCCAGTTGCTGAATTCATTTTCGGGACTTTCCCCAACTATGGAAGTGTTGCAAGGGTTGGTTAATACTTAGTAGCTTGATTTAGGATTTTAAACTCCTAAATATGGTGGTCTTTCACTTGCTGTTTGTGCTTACAAGCCGATAGAGATATTGTCAATAATACATATATTTTAGGTTAACTGTTACATATAAAATCCGACATTTTTGTTTTTCTTAAAGAACACCTTACTTAATTTTCCTGATAAATACATTTTATTCTTTCTATATATTATTTAACCCCCAAAATATTCTCCGTATGTTTATATGCAGTTGTTTTGTCACGTTACAAAAGGGCTCATGGCGGTGACTAACGTTAATATTGTTCAGGTTGTCATGACAATGTCACTGACTAAAAGCGGGGTGGGCGACAGTACAGGGTTAGTTCTCACCCTGGGCTGTAACTGTTTTTTTCTAAATACGTTAAATGGGTCAAAGGTAGACTTCAGACAATGCAAGTGCTGTGTTTCTATTACACATTATCCATCCGATTTACTTTGTTGTTTGATAGTTATGACTGAGTTGAACATACTTAACTGTAATATTAATGGCATTAATGACTCACATAAGTTTTTTGGATTTATTACAACAAAGAAAATTTGATGTTGCCTTAGTTCAGGAATCACATCTACAAGAGGAGGATATTCATAGGTGCAACAATAAATAGTATGAGGTGGTCTCATTTGCTGCATCTGACAATAAAACTAAAGGAGTGTTAATCATCACTAGGAGGAAAATTAATTTATCTATATTAGACAGACAAGGTGATAATGGGGGTAGAATAGCTTACATAAAGACTGTGATTGACATCAGGAAGATAGCTTTTCTTTCAGTGTATGCCCCATGTAGCCCAGACCCAAGTTTTATTGCAAAATTATCCAGGTATCTTACAGATTTATCCAACTGTGAGTTATTGGAATGGAAGCAGATATGAATACTGTAATGTTCGCCAACCTTGATAGGTCAGTAAATAAAACCTCTTTTTCACAAACAACTTCTTCTCTACATCTTAAACAGTGTATAAGCTCATTTTCGTTAGTGGATACGTGGCGATTATTTAATCCTTCTCAAAAATCGTATACATTTTTTTTCGCCCAACACAAATCATATCACGTATTGACTACATTTTTATTTCGTCTTCCATGACTACAATGATACATCAAGTTGATATCTCCCCCGTTTCTTTGTCTGATCACTTTAGTAATTTTGTGAAGCTCTCATTTAATCAACATCCCCCACGAGCCTCAAGATGGCGCTTTAATACAAACTTATTAAAGGATGAAAAATTTTGTGAGCAATTTAGATTAAAACTACGTGAATTTATCGATATAAATAAAGGCTCAGTAGAGGATCCTCTGCCATTATGGCAAGCAATTAAGGGTTTTGTAAGAAATTTTTCAATTTCATTTGCATCCTTTCGTCCAAAAAGTAATCGCAAGAAAATATCTGATTTAGAGTCTAAATACAATAATTTAGAGTCTTTGCAAACACTAGAGTTGATCAACCAGCAATCTTTTTCTGACATTCCTGCAGTTTCTATTGAAATGATTAAAAAGGAATTAAATTTATTATATAGACACAAAGTTGAATTTCTGATTCAAAGGTCCAGACAAAACTACTATTTTCAAGGCAGCAGACCTAGTCATTTATTGGCATTAAGATTACGTAAAAATTTTTTACCAACATTACTGCAGTAAAATCTCAAAATGGAGATATTTTGACTGATCAAAAAAGCATAAATGATACGTTTCGCTCGTTTTACTGTAACCTATATACTTCTAAGTCTAGTTGCGAACCCACGTCCTATTCTTCCTTATTATCTACTCTTAATCTTCCGCATCTGTCAGAAACAGATTCGGAGGTGCTAAACCTATGTAAACCTATTGATTGATAAACCTATATCACTTACTGAGTCAGAATCTTCTATTAAATGCTTGAGCGAAGGGAAATCCCCAGGCCTAGATGGCATACCAGTGGAATTATATTTGTATTTTTGGTCTAATCTGGTTCCCTATTTGTTAAACATGTTGCAATGTTCAACTGGTTATCGATCTTTTCCCTTAAAACATAAATATGGCTATTATATTCCTGTTATTAAAAAAAAGATAAAGACCCCTTATTATGTTCTAGCTACCGCCTACTTTCGATAATCGGCACAGACTTTAAAATTTATGCCAAACTCCTTGCCAGCCGTCTAGAAGGCCATATGACCAAACTCGTACATCACAACCAAACAGGGTTTATAAAATCACGCTCTGCATCAGGTAATCTACGAAGACTTCTTCACGTAATCTCTTCATCTGAGCAAAGGAATTCTCCTTCCGCTATACTATCACTCGATGCAATGAAAGCCTTCAACTATTTAGAATGAGACTATTTTTGGGCGGTCATTTAGGTTTTAATTCTAATTTTTAAAAAATGATCAAAATGCTGTATGCTAATCCCACAACCACTTTACTCACAGGTCCTATATCTTCACTATCTTTTTTTATTGGAGGAGGCACACGTCCAGGGTGCCCTCTCTCTCCACTATTATTTGCTCTATCTTTAGAACCACTGGCCCAAGCTGTACGTCAATCCGAATTAATACTTCCCATTTCAATTAGGAACACCTCACATCCCATATCATTATTTGCTGATGATGTTTTACTTTTTTTAGATAAACCAGCTCAAACAGTCCCACACGTTTTTAACATTATTCAGTAAATTAAGCACCCTATCTGGGTATACATTAATTGGTCAAAGTCATCTCTGCTTCCTCTTAACTTTAATGTGGGGTCTACAACATAATTTGGCTATATTACCGTGGTACACTCCTTCAAATATCTTGGTGTAGATATTTATCCATATCTACAGGATATTGTTTTGAAAAATTATAACAATAACTTAACCAAGGTCACCTCAGATCTGGCAAACTGGACACACCTCCCTACCTCCCTCCACGCAAGACTGTTTGTTATAAAAATGAACATCCTTCCTTGCAATAATTTTTTTTTCTTTTTTGATTCCTCTATCTCCACCAATTGGTTACTGGAAAAATTAAAATTCTATAATCAAACGCTATATTTAGAATGGCAAACGGCCTCGAAATAAACTGTCTACTCTACAGCATAGCAAAACAGATGGAGGCTGGTCGTTCCCAAATTTTAAATTGTATATAGACTCTTTTCACCTCCGTGCATTATCATCTTGGTTTAATCCTAATGTATCTACGTCATGGCAGGAAATTGAAAAAGCTTTTGTTTTCCCACATGACTTAGAATATTTGTTTTTTTCCCGTCTCTCTCTCTCTAAGGCAATGTAAACTTCGTTTTGGCCCTATCATCACACATTTCATTTCTACCTGGAGGTCAATAACTAAAAAAAAATGTAACCAAATGTGGAGTGGCACAGACACTCACCCTTGTTCCATAATTATAATTTTTTTATCAGGGAAAATTCCTTTTCACTGTCCACACTGGGAGAAATGCAACGTTAAATCACTGGCCGATATTTATGATGATAAAGGCCTAAAATCATTTTAAGACATTAAGCACCAGTTTAGTTTACCAGGAACTTCATTTTTTATGTATCTTTATATTAGATCTTCGATTCGCGCATATGGCATTCCCTGGGGTGCACAATTGCACATCCTTTGCGGGAGATAATTACACCTAATATAAAATCTGTTGCTTCTGCTTCACTTATATATGCCTCTCTTCTTAAAAATTCCTACAAACCACCATCCATTACTACTATTTGGTCTAAGGATATCAGTGGAGATGTAGAATCTATATTTTCTGACCAAACTTGGGACACTATTTCATCCTCCTGAAAAAATCTGAATCATCAAATGATACATTGGAAACTATTGCATAGACTCTACTTATCCTCCTGTAAAACGATTCTATTTGCATTTATTACCTTCCCCAGATTGTAATTTATGCTCACAGAAGACAATTGGCACTTATTTTCATTATTACTGGGATTGTCCTGCACTTCACTCCTTTTGGTCGCAGCTGGCTCATGACACTTCATTTTTGTTAGGAAAAGATGTAGAATTGACTCCAGTGTGCTTTTTCCTAAATGATTTTTCTAACATGTTACTCTCAATGCAACAAAAGAACTTACTCTTAGCTGCCTTCACAGCTGCTAAGAAAATGTTGGTCTGCCGCTGGATCCCTCCTCATATTATGAGTAGACGTCAATGGGGCCTATCTTTGTTGGACATTATCTGTATGGAACTTTCAACAGCGCGCATACATGGAGCTCAGTCAAAAACTGTTAAGTCCTGCAATTTAACTTTTGATTGTCAAATAATTGATTGTCAAATCCTTTGTTTCTTCCTTCTAATGTACAGCTTTTCTGTTTATGGTCTTTATGTATCTCATGATATAATAGTTATTTATTTGTACGTACCTAACTTCTACTCTGTATTCAGGTTTACATCATTTTTTATTTATTTATTTTTTTTTTTATATAACACAGCAAGCTTTAAGTTTTGTCATTATAGAACAAGTCTACCTGGGTGGGGGCGGGATTCGGGGTTGTTTTATGATATAGTCATATGCTGTATGCTCTCTATATTAAACAAAAAATTTAAATAATAAAAACAATTGTTCACAAAAAAATACAACAGAAAATGTCTTACGAAATTACAGAAATCAGCAGATTTGAATACATTTTCTATTTACAATGACACAAAAAGGTTCAATTAATAACACTGTTAAAAAATATGTTAAACTTACGGAAAAATACCAGCAGCTGTGGTTACCTGAATTTTTCCGTAAAAAATAGGGACGTTTATATAACTGTTAAAATGTATGGGAAATAACCATATATTATTAACTAATACAATGTTCAGTTCACAAAAACAGAGCTTAGCTCATAAAAACGCAGTCAGTGTTCATGTCTGTACAATTAGCAAACAGATTTTGACTGCATTAATAACTACATAGTTACCTTTAAACAAAAGAAGATGCACCATAACATCAAATACTCTTAGTTCATCTTGGACTTGCATGCAGACGCTACTATCCTCCACAATGGTGACACAAAAACTGTTTTACAGTATTTTGCTGTTTTCTTCTTGATTTTGGTTGCCTTCTAGGTCCGTGTATCATCCGTTCATTTGATTATTTCTTTTATTACGGAAAACGAAACATCAGAAAAACGATGAATATTTCGTTTTTCTGTTTATTCTGTAGGCAGAAAAAACGGAAACTCATCTGTTATTCAGCTTATTAACTTAAAACGAAATATTAAAACAAACACAAAACCAAAACGAAATAATGAGTCAAAAAATGGTCCGTGTACGGTCCGTGTACGTTTTGTTCATTTGTTTTCCATTTTCAAACGGAATAAAGGAAATGGAGAAAACGGCCGTTTTTCCGTTTTACTTTTGCTCACGAAAAAACGAGATTTTGGCTGGATTTTCGTTTTTTGGTTTAGGGTAGGAAAACGGATAAACGACTTTAAAATTCATTTTACACATGTAGGCGGTGCTGAAACGCCCACTTTCCTCTAATTGGTCAACCAAATCTGCGCTCGTGACGTCACCCTCAAAATAAAAGCCTTACACGCAGGCTTTTAATTATTATTATTTAATTATATATTAACTAAGTTTACATATTCTATCATTTGAACCACACACAGTTAGCAGGCTTACATTCATTCCGTATGTATAAATAAATAAAAACGTAAATCAGCAGTATTCTTAGACATTTGTCGTTAAAATAAGGTCATAGTTCACTGCCAAGCTTCTTGCTGCTGTGCACCTGATGCAGAGCAAAGATAGTCATTTCCGAGGAGCACCTGGTTTACATGATTGTTTTAGAGCTATTGTAGGCCTAAATAATAGCCTACTCTGTATAAAATAATAATTTATTATTATTATTATTATTATTAGGCCTATTATTATTAGTATTGTTATTATTATTATTTACTTAGTTATTCAATGGTTGTAAGAACACATTGGACCCTGCATGGGGCTATAATAAATGGTACCATTTGTTTCTATTGGATTTTCTCCTATTTTAATTTAATATATGCCTTTAGCCTATTGTAAATATTTATTTGATAATTAATACTTTTTTATTGCAACGTCAAAGTAGGCCTGTCTTATTATTATTATTTGTTATTATTATTTTGTCATTATTGTTGTTATTATTATTGTAGCAGGGACATAGCCACAGGTGAGGCAGAGTGTGCTGGTGCCACCCAAAGTGGCATCTTGCACCTGAAAATAGATGCCTTTGCGCTCAAGCGCGCGCAAAAAACTTGCACAGGCAAAAGTAATGATGAATGTGTTGAAGGAAAAAAAAAACATTCTAATTATTTGTTAATAAAATAGTGCAACATTATTCTTAGTCAGTGTAGGCTGAAAAAATTAAGATCGCCAGCATTTCAAGGGTGGTTTTATTTTTAGTTCATTGCTGTGACGCGCTATATTTCACTAAGGCTGCATGAGACTGAAAGCGCATCTTGCTTATTTTCTCTATTTTACATACAGAACATATCATACAGTCCAGGTTCTACCGTTCTAGTGAGTGCGGGGCATTGCTTTACAGTGGTAAAGTGGATTATTTCTTGGCAAATTCATAACGATTCACTTTGTTTAGTAATAAATTTCATAGTTATAAAATAACTACATTTCAAGAATATGTTAACACTTTCAACTATTTAGGATTATTTATTACATCAAAAGTAATTTCAAAGTAACATTAAATGTACGTATAACTGCTTAATTGTGTGTGTAAACACCTAAGATGCAAAAAGCTTATTTAGACCAGAATAGGCCTACTAAATGCAACGGTCAATGTATGTAAACTTATGACCTAAAATGTCTTAAATGACTCAATTTAAGTCTTTTTAAGTTTTTAAATAATTTAAGTTTAACATAAATGATTTAAACTTTAAACTTCAAATTAACAGAGTATGGCAAATAAATTGTTTATTAAATGGAGGTCAGGTGTCTATCTTAATTATAATTATTAAATATTATGACACTATAATTCAGTGGTGTATTGGAGAGTACGCACCTTTTAATTAATTAATTTTAAATAAGTGGTTTATCCTAAATAAAATGCAATGGGATCGGTGTGCAATGAATAGTTTGAAAACCCCTGGTTCAGACTAGACGAGCTAGCTGTCTGTGCGCTGCGCTAATAACTTGGCATTTGCTCTTTTCGGTGCTGCCAGATGTATTTACTATTGCATAAAAAATAAAAAAGGTAATTCGGTAAAGCGCGTGATGCGCACAGAAATAAGCGCACTATATGCATATGTCGAATTAAGTTCTCTTTTTCTTTAATCAAGACTTTTCCATTCGAGGAATTACAGTTAATAATAGCTTAGTCCTTATAAACGATCAGTTTATAAAATACACAATTTACGGATCAAGCCTAATGAAGAATAAGAAGAATATGCAACGCATTATGATCCTTGAATGATCAGAGCGCATTTATATAAACTATATATTTTATATAATCCATAAATGTTAAAAAACATCATACATTTAAAGTAATGGAACATTATATGTTATAAAATCTAAACTATTATTTAGGCTACAGGCTAAATAAAGGCGCCTTTTCGGGGCTGTTCATCGCGTGCGTCAAAGAAAAGACATGACACAATCTCTATAAAAACTTGTTGTTTATTTACAATATCTAAAGGGATATAAAACATCTAACATGCATCTCCATTCTCAACGAGTTTCTGTGTTCTGCATCCTTCACAGACCGAGGTCTCATTCCGAGGTAATCTGTAAATATTCTCATTTGGTTCTGGCACATTCTTGATTAAAGGTGAAACTGACCGGCGCAACGGATGATGTGTCATCTAGAGTGACTACAGTTATAATACAGGTTATGGAACTATTTCACTTTAATTTCATATTATTATTTTATTAAACAAACAAACCAGTTTTTGTTTTGGCTCTGCATGCAGCGTATTGGATCTTTGAAGCATTGCACTTCAAATGTTATTCCTTTTTTTTAATTGTATTTTTAATATTTTTAATTATACAACACAAATTAGTTCTAAACAGATACATTTTCCTATAGGCTATGATGAAGTGTATATTTTTGTTTACACAGGTCCTATACAAAACTGTGTGGATGGATGATTTGTTTCTCCGTGAAAATCACTCATTTAATAAGCAAACCAGGCCAAAATGTTGTTTAGCTTGCGTCAAACTGGATGGACAAACATATTGAATACAAAGGCTGGTTATTTTATGCAATGAGGGACAATAGGCCTATTACAAATTAAAGAAAATTATTTGCATATTAAAACGAAAATATATAAAAAATGACTTTAGATAATGTAAATAAGCATCAAGTTTTTTTTTTGAGATTGTGTGTCTAATTCAGTAGTGTAGTGCGTTCGCGTGGGTTTCCTCCGCGTGCTCCGGTTTTCCCCACAGTCCAAAGACATGCGGTACAGGTGAATTGGGTAGGCTAAATTGTCCGTTCTGTATAAGTGTGTGTGTATGTGTGGATGTTTCCCAGAGATGGGTTGTGGCTGGAAGGGCATCCGCTGCATAAAAACTTGCTAAATAAGTTGGCGGTTCATTCCGCTGTGGCGACCCCAGATTAATAAAGGGACTAAGCCGACAAGAAAATGAATGAATAATGTGCAATACTAATTTAAAATACGTATCACTAACCTTATATGTGAAATAGCAGGGCCCGCTGTAGCACTTTCTCAAGAAGAGCAAATGTCAAATTATTAGCGCAACGCACATGTAGCGAGCTCATCTGTTTGTCGGAACTACTAGACACAATTTTTTTTATCAACTATAATGTGTTTAATTAGTTAATTTGAAATGTATTTCATTATTCCAGCAATAATTGTTGAGTGAAAGAATGTGCTAGAAATATGCATTGCGGCTCCCTTTATTGTACAGGCTTATTGCACTTAAACTTTTTTAGGTTCGGCTCTCGAATTAGTAGGGTTATGAGTAAATGTTATTTAAAATATTTAAAGCCTGCCATCTAGCCTACAATAACAGCAAATTTAATAATAAAAAATAATAATTATAAAAAATAATAATAAAAAATAATAAGACATGCCTACTTTGGCGTTGCAATAAAATAGTATTAATTATCAAATAAATAATTACAATATATAATTAAAATAGGAAGAAATAAATGAAAACAAATGGTACCCTTTGTTTTTATAGCAGGGCCCAAAGTGTTCTTATTCTGGTTCTGCTAACAACTATTAAAAAGAAAAAAAACACACCAAACAATAAAAACACTAGTAACTGATAATAATAATAATAATAATAATAATTATTATTATTATTATTATAATTATAAAGCCCTTGCTCTGAAACAATCATGCAAACCAGGTGCTCCTCGGAAATGACTATCTTTGCTCTGCATCAGGTGCACAGCAGCAAGAAGCTTGGCAGTGAACTATGACCTTATTTTAATGACAAATGTCTAAGAATACTGCTTTACGTTTTTATTTAATTCATACATACGCAATGAATGTAAGCCTGCTAACTGTGTGTGGTTCAAATGATAGAATATGTAAACTTAGTTAATATATAATTAAATAATAATAATTAAAAGCCTGCGTGTAAGGCTTTTATTTTGAGGGTGACGTCACGAGCGCAGATTTGGTTGACCAATTAGAGGAAAGTGGGCGTTTCAGCACCGCCTACATGTGTAAAATGAATTTTAAAGTCGTTTATCCGTTTTCCTACCCTAAATCAAAAAACGAAAATCCAGCCAAAATCTCGTTTTTTCGTTTTCTCGTGAGCAAAAGAAAAACGGAAAAACGGCCGTTTTCTTCATTTCCTTTATTCCGTTTGAAAATGGAAAACAAATGAACAAAACATACACGGACCGTACACGGACCATTTTTTGACTCATTATTTCATTTTGGTTTTGTGTTTGTTTTAATATTTCGTTTTAAGTTAATAAGCTGAATAACAGATGAGTTTCCGTTTTTTCTGCCTACAGAATAAACAGAAAAACGAAATATTCATCGTTTTTCTGATGTTTCGTTTTCCGTAATAAAAGGAATAATCAAATGAACAGATGATACACGGACCCTTCTAGCTGTGGTTGCCAGTAATCTGCTGTTTTTAACATTTTACATTCGTAAATTCAGTTTACAGAATATTTCTGTTAAAAATACATTACACAGTCTGTATTTTTCATCGAACACATTTCCCCCTAAATCCCAGAGCAAAACCCTCACTAGTGTCTTTACTACAGAGGGTTGAACACTCAGACAGTGATGAAGTAATAAGATAATTAAGTCTCTAATTAAAGGAGGATTGAGAATTGTCGATAAACAGCAGTTAACAGCAGAATCACTGCAGAAAAACACAAATTACAGCCAAAACCAAAGATAAGATCAACTGAGAATAAAACTCTAAATAAAATAATAAATAATAAAAATGTAATTTTTCAAGATCTCAGCAGAGGTCATTAAAGGGGTGGACCATAATGTTTTTTTAAGGCTTGGTTGTGTTACAGTTTTTCTCAAATGCTAAAACACATTTCACAAATGTTTCCTCCACACAGCAAATTCATTGGTGTTAAATTTCATGTGTTGTGGTAATTCAGAGTAAAGTGTTAAAATTCTAGAGTTAGATAAAGGTAAAATAACCCTCTCAGCGTTAGAAGTTGATTTGCCTCCATGTCATACAGAGTAACATATAAGAAGAAAACCCTTGTATTTGAGAAACTAATCAGAGTGTCTGAAATCTCGCCACACCCTCATTCACCTGGCCCTTAAATTGATCAATTAGTTTAGTCCACTAGACAGAGTAAATGACCACAAATAAGTGAATTCAGACACCTGCTGTTGAACACCTGCTGTTAACAAGCACAATCACTGAAGGAATAAGAAATTGAAGGAAGAAATAAATCTACAGACACAGCCTCACACCAAACCAGCTGAATTAAAACAGAGGATTAAACAACTCCTTTAAATAATAGTATAAGCAGCTTCACTGATTACAGTTTGACTTAATTTCTGTAAGAATATTTGACAATGAACAGAGGTTTATATTTTTTTATTAAAAATATTTCATTTCATTTTATGCTTAATTGTTATAGATTTAATATCAGGTGTTTATTAAGTTGATTCATAATAATATGCAAAAATAGTTGTATTAAAGCTGCATGGGACAATACTACTGACAGTTTGCTGCTCTTCAAAGAAAATTCAACAAACAATTAGGATGCAATTAATAATTAGAGTGTCATGCACTAAACATTCAAGCTCCAGCTTGCTCATTATAACACACAGGCATCAAGAATCAGGACATGAACCTCAACCGTGGTTGCTGAAAAAAAAAAAAAAAAAGCTGCATAGTTCATGCCGCAATGCATGCTGGGTGCCAGCATAGTACAAAGCTCCCAGCATGCATTGCAGCATGAATAAATTATGCAGCTTTATGTTCTTACAATCTCTTTCTTTTCCTTTATTTTGTGTTGTTTTTGGGAGGTGATATTTCAGTAGTGTTTTTTTTTTACTTGATTTTTATTTTTTTGTTTGTCACCATCATTGAGATTCAAAGACTAATTATTGATGTCTGGATGTTTATAAGTTTTGCCATAGATCAAACATTCTCATTGTAAATATTGTTTTTATTTTATTGGAGCTTCAGTGGTTTCATTTATGTATATTATTTATTTCTCACACATAACTAATATGATCTTGCATTAGAAAACAAGCAGGAAAGGAAGGCTATATTATCAATAATAATCACTTTAGACTGACACTTTAGTTTTCTTTCGGCTTTCCATGCTTTATGTTTAAATAGTGTAATTAACACTATCTATAGCAGCCAAAGAAGAAGACATTTATAGTAAGAAGTTGAAGAGGCTGACTAAAGCAGACTCTGTCCTCCATCATGGTGACTTCAAATGAACAACGGAAATTTTATTAAGAGCTTTTGTTCACATGACAGAAATAAAGTCACTGGTCAGTAATAGGTGAAGCTCCATGATAAGTTGTTTAATTTGATGAGTTTTTTTTAAAGATGTTGAAAAATAACATTTTTTATTGTGTAATTTGTTTTATTTTTATTGATTATTATTTTATTTAGAGTTTTTTTTCTCAGTTGATTTCATCTTTGGTTTTGGCTTGTGTTTTTCTTTCCTTCGGTGATTCTGCTTGTTAACAGTTGTTCATCAACAATTCTCAATCCTCCTTTAATTAGACACTTAATTGTCTCATTAACTTCATCACTGTCTAAGTGTTCAGCCCTCTGTAGTGAGGACACTAGTGAGGATTTTGCTCTGGAATTTAAGGCTTACGTGTGTTCGAATGAAAAATACAGACAATGGGATTTGTTTTTAACAGAAATATTCTGGAAACTGAATTTACGAATGTAAAATGTTGAAAACAGCAGATTACTGGCAACCACTGCTGCCAGTATTTTGACATACATTTAACAGATGTTTTACACAATAAGAGTTTGCTAATTAACACTCTGGGTGTTAAAAATTTTAACACTTTCAAAAATGTTATTTTAACACTTATAGTGGTTCCCATAAAAACACTGAGGGAGTATTAATTTTAACTCTAAGGTAGTTAGATCTACCAAATCTAAAATTTGCAGTGTGAGATCGATAAAAATACAGACTGTTGAATGTGCTTTTAACAGAAATATTCTGTAAACTGAATTTATGAATGTGAAAAACAGCAGATTACTGGCAACCACAGCTGCTGGTATTTTTCCGTAAAATCTAAAAATGAAAAAAAAAAAAGAAAAACAGCAAAACGGTTTTTGTGTCACCATTGTGGAGGATAATAGCGTCTCTGTTCAAGTCCAAGATGAACTGAGAAAATTTGTGTTATGCTGCATCTTCTTTTGTTTAAAGGTAACTGTGTAGTTACTAATGCTGTCAAAATCTGTTTGCTACTTGCCATCACACATGAAAACATTGTTGCATCTAAAGACTTAACATTTTTTTGCACTAAGCTATGATTTTGTAAAATGAACAATGTATTAGTTCATGAAATATGGTTATTTTTTGTAAATTTATACAGTTATATAAAACTTCCATGTTTTTCACAAAAAGATTCTGGCAACCACAGCTGCTGGTATTTTTTCGGAAATTGAACAGATATTTTACACAACAAGAGTTTGCTAATTAACACTCTCTTGGTGTTGACAATGTTATTTTTAACACTTATAGTGGTACCCATATAAACTCTGAGGCAGTGTTAATTTTAACTCCAAGGTAGTTAAATCTACTATCTAAAATTTGCTGTGCGTACAGTGCTAACTGCTCACGTAGATATTAGGAATATAAGTTAAAAAAAGTTTATTATTGTAAATAATAGAAAGTAAATTAAATCGTTCACAATTTCTATGTCTATGCCTATATTTTACAGTCTATGGTCTACGCACGATTTCAGATCACATGGCCGTTTCTATCATCATCTGGTAGGCTACATGGTTCAGTCATATTTATGTGCTTTTCATTTGCTCTTGTTTTCAGATTTAATATTATTAAGTTTTATTAATGTTTTCGTTATTTTGGATGTATGTGAAGGCTTTTTAAGGGACTTTGTGTTCACTCAACGGCTAGAAAGCACAAAAGTTCACCTGCCGAATGAGTTCCCGCGTCTGACCACAAGATGGCGTCCACAGCAGAAAGGTGCAAGTTTATAAATACATTATTTCTGTTTGTATGAATCTAAATAGCTGTTTTCATCACTAATATACAGCTTTCAATAAGCTAAATTACTATCACAAGGTCTGTAATGACAATTAGCTTGTACATTTGCTAGAATTTTCCTAACCGATCTAGCCTTGTTCATTTATATTAAAACAAAAAAAGATTGTATTAAATTCAGAAAAACATCTCTCGTTTGTCATTACGTTTGATGATTTGATGTGATTTGAGCTTCTGAACTTCTGTTAAGGGTGCAAAGTCTGCCTTGAAGCGGCCTGATTTTATACACCAGTTTACAGTAGTAAAAATATATCAAAGTTAATTAAAGTAAACATATTAAAGGTAAACAGGTTTCTATTTTTTGAATGTAGTTAAAAATTATTTATAAAGTGAATAATATGATTAATAATATGATTCATTTATTATATTGATATACATTTTTTATATTAAATTATCCCTGGGTCATAAAGGATTCTGCTTGCAGCCTACAGTACATCAGCTTTCAGGCTCAGTGCTGTGTTTCTTCTTCTTCTTCTTGGTCTTTACTGACGCTCCTGGTGCAGTGATGTTGCAGTTGCTGTGAAAAGCTAGGCGAGAACACAAACCACAAGTGTTTTTATTCAGGCATGCAACAGACTGAATGTCCTAAAACTGTTTGTGGTCAAGCTGGTGATCTTGCATGCTCAATACACACATCAATGCATGAGATAAACTGTGGTTAGAAAAAAACAGAAATAAGAAAAGTAAGAAAATATTTAGTGCACGCTGCAGCTGTAAATGTTGCTTTTAATATTTTCATGACTTGGAATTGATGAGAAACTGAAGATGCAAAAGTCTGATTTATTAAAATACGTGCCATGAATCAGAGACAGTGTAAACAGCACACAACTGAGGTTTGATTTATTTAAAGAAGAGCAGAGCAATGCAACATGTACGAGTGCAACATTCAACATTTAAACCAAATTGTAATAATCATTCAACAAAATTTCCTTTCATAAAGCAAATCCATCTGCTGTATTTCCTATTATCTTTTAATTTCTACATTAGACCTTCTTTAGTTGTTGAGAAATGACAGTATCCTGTTCACTGATCAGACACTTATAATGAATTTAATGTGAGAAGAGAGTTTAGTGTGGAGTAAATTCAGCACAATGGACAGCTCCCTGCAGTGCTGAACTGACTGAACCACATCTGCAGGAGGAAATGCTACAGAGATGTTTAATTACTGCTGAATAATTACTGAACAATATTGAATATTGAAAATCTAACCCATCAGTAGTGATTACTAATTAAACATTTATTTTATATATAAATTAAGATAAAAGGCGATTACATAAAAAACCTGTTGGGCTTATTCGCTCTAAGACATGCTTTGATAATCATATTTCTTTTAAAGTAATACGGTTTTGTCAATGTTAATAAAAGGAAACACTGAGTTTGTATAATCATTTCTTTTTGTAATTGAACACTCACTTTACAGCTCTTCATCTCTCAGAAAACTCCCTCATTAAACCAATAGTTGCCCTCGCGCACATTAATCAATACACAAGACTAAAGAAAGCCTAATGGAAAATCTGTGCTTTGTGACAATGATATAAGAGATCTTATCAGATCAGTGAAGTTTATTTTTCAGTTTGGCTGAAGTGAAAACAGTTTTTGATAAAAACAAACAAAAAATTAAGCACAATATTATTAGCCCTGTAAGATTTTTTTTTTTTTTTTTTTTTGGCTACAGAACCAAACACTGTTGTCCTATGATTTGCCTAAATTAAACTAACTTTAGTTAACCTAATTAACCCAGTTAAGCCTTTAAACTGCACTTTAAGCTGAATACTAGTGTCTTGTAAAATAACTATTAAAATATTGTGTCATGAGTTATTAGAGATTATTTATTTAACATATTATGTTTAAAAATGTGTTGCAAAAGATATTTTCTCAATTAAACCGTGCTGGGGAATTATTTAATCATTCATTACACTCAGAATAATTTATTTCAAGTGTTTATTTCAGTTCATTTTGATGATTATGGATTACAGCTAATATTAGCGTCAATTATAGTTTATCTCTTCATAATATAGCTGTGCTTTAATGATAAGTTTACATGTTTACCTAAAGTTTTATTATTTTAATATTATTTGAATGAATTTTATCGATAATTAATGGAAAGTCCTGCAAATAATTAAGCAACACAATCCTGCAGCCATAGTCCGACTTCAAATACAGAAATAATGTATATTTAATAAAGTATATTAGTAAAATAAGTGTTTATAATTAGTTTTTAAAGTGTATCTTAGTTTCTAATAATACTTTAAATTAAATTAACAGCAAATTCATTATATTTTGTAAAACGATGATTTATAGTGTATTTAATATTAGAATCTTTAACTTCTGATTTTCCAACCTCTTTTAGCAAATTCATCCGTGTTAAACTCATATTTTTCATTATTGTGTGTAATCAGTAAAGATAAAATAAAATGAATATAATAACTAAATATATATTCACTTTAATAATGGCCTGTTGTTCATTTTAGAGCAAGAGTCTCCTTGTGCTGAACGGTTTAACAGCACCTCCACATCACCTGCATCAGAGTGTGTTTTCTGCTGGAATCTGCTGTTCGGTGTGTGTTCGGTGTGTGTTCTCCTCTTCTCCATCTGCGTCTACTGCCTCTGTCAGAAGAAAACTACAGGTCATCAGCTATTCGTAAAAAATGTATATCTCAAATTATAAAATGTAAATTATTCTTATCTTTTGTTAAGTTTCTGTAGGTTCTGGGGCTGAGAACAGACATGTTGAGGTATGAGCACATTTTGAGAATAATTTTAATATATATTATTCGCAATAGTTTAGCAGCAACATAAATTACATCAATATAATGTAATATATTTATTTGTTTATTTATTTGTTTATTATTTTAATTAAATATATTCTGTTTCAGGCTGGTGATGAAGTGTGTTATGCTTCATTAGACATGCCTTCCACACAGCAACAAAGGCAGAGGAATGAAAGAGCTCAGAGTTCAGACTTCAGTATTTATTCTAATGTCAGAACCAGCAGAATGTAAAGTAGAGTAAACTAAAGTCATTGTTCTTTAGTAGAAATATGATTCAAAAGAGTGTTAATGACAATGTTCTGGCATCTGCATCCTATTTTCATTGATTCTAATATTGTAAGTTTTTAATGATTAAAAATGTAAATACATTTAAGAAAGGTTAAATGTTTTTTTCAGAATATTTGACTTGCAGTCTCAGAAAGGACTCAGTGTTGTTTCTGGGTCTCTCAGTTTAATATAATTTAAGCCAATCACATGAGTGCATATGCAGTAGTACTCCCAGCTAAAACTGAAGTTCTTAAACTCTTTTCATGCCACAAAACAAACATCTCCCTGCTACAACAACAGAAATGTAGAATGCAAATGTACATCTAACAGAGCTCTGAACATTCCTAATATTAAAAAAACAAAAAACTAGGTCTTAGATCATCAGATGTGTACACCATTTCAGAGGTTTTACTGCTACTGTGGGCAAATTACCACAACAACTCCACCAAAACTTATATATTATAGATCTATAAGATCATTTAATGGAATAACAACCAAAACAATATTTCATCACACCTTTAGCCTCAGTCAGTAGAGCTGCAATCTTCATTTTAAAACCATTATGAAAACCTCCATTAAGAGGACTTAAATGGATAGTTCACCCCAAAATAACAATTCTGTATCATTAACTCCCTTTCACTTGCTCCAAACCTGTTTGAGTTTCTTTATTCTGTTCAATACAAAAGAAGATATTTTGAAGAAAGCTGAAAAGCTGTACCCATTGACTTGTTTGTTTTTGCTACTATGAAAGTCAACGGTTACAGGTTTTCAGCTTCTTCAAAACATTTTATTTTGTGCAAAACAGAAAACAAGAAACTCTTAAAGATTTGAAACCGCTTGAGTTTGAGTAAACAGTGAGTAAATCTGGATTTCTGTGTGAACTCTCCCTTTATTTGAGCTCTCTCCAGTCACTCTAGGAAGACACTACACCTGGATTATTTGTCTAAATAATACGTTTATTATTAAAATCCCTATTAACATTAAAGTCATCTGAAGCGGTGGCTTAGTGCAGGTAAAGGGGCCCCGGCCCTGGGTGAGTCGGCCATTAGTTAGTGAGGTGCCCACTCCTCATTCTGCAGGTGATCAGGAAGCAGTTCTCTGCACTTCCTGTGTGACTCCTGCTCACCCTACACAAATCATTAAGATCATTAATCCAGACTGACCCTAACAACACAATCAAAGCCATGAGTGCGTCACTCAGATAAGTGTCAAGTCACTGGCCACCTGTTCACTGTAACCAGGGATGGCGCTCAATATCGTCCAAACTGGGCCGATCAGCCGCCGCTGGACTGAGACACCAGCCAATCAGCTGACGGCACTCTGATACACACAACACCGTGTTCAGAAACACAGAGCAACACACTTCTGCTGATCTCTCAGTGAGTCTCTTACCTGTTGACAGAGTTATGGGGAAGGTCAGTTTGCTCCTGGACGTGACCCTCAGTGAGCCTCCGAAGGGGAAACGGTTGCACAGGATGTTGAAGAGGGTCACTCCCACTGACCACACCGTAGCTGGACCCGCATGGTAGCGCTGTCTGCAGAACCACTCAGGTGGAGCGTATTGAATCGTTCCTGAGAGACACAAGGAGACACAAACACCCGTTCAAAACACTCCAGCACACACAAATTCCCTTTGGTGGATCATCAAAAGCTCACAAACATCCACAGAGTGTTTCCTTCTGCAACACAAACCCACCTGCGAAGTATTTGTAGGCCGAGCGCTTGAGCAGATCTCCACAGCCGAAGTCCAGCAGCTTGATGTCCTGGGACTCTGTGGAGATCAGCAGGTTCTCTGGCTTGACGTCCCGGTGCAGGACTCCGCGGCTCTCGCAGTGTTTCAGAGCCGCGATCAGCTGCACCAGCACTTTCTTGGCCAGACCCTCATCCAGACAGCCGTTCTCCTCACAGAAGCTCTGGAGGTCTTGGCAGGGATCCGGACGCTCCAGGATCAGGATGTAGCGTCTGGGACGGTCAAACCAGTCTAGCAGCTGCAGGACGTTGGGGCAGGCAGGAGCTGAATTGACGCGGGTCATCAGTGCCACCTCCAGCGGCAGCCGACCCTGACCTTCCTGCAGGACAAACGATTGGATTCAGAACCCAATGAAACATCAAACACAACAACAGGTTCACACTGAACTCACAACTCTCAGTCTCCTCTGTGTCCGCTCTTTAGACACATACTTGATGGCGACCTGTAGACAGATAAAGCATAATAAATCACACCTGCCTGATCCTCACACATCACATTTACTGAGATCAGGATTTCTAAAGGCTGTTTGAATGAAGAGCGGAGAAAACGACTTACTGGCAGTCCATCAGACCTGCGCATCCCAGCAAACACAGAGCCAAATCCACCGTCTCCCAGCAGTGGGCCCTTTGCATACGCGTCTGCAACACAGAGGAGCAGTAGAAATGTGTGTTCAAAGAAAACATGCAGCAGTAGAGAAAACTGTAAAAGAGCATTACTGAAACATCATCATCACTTCTTCAAAAAGCCATTCTGACCTCTGCGAGAGCGTTTGAGAGCTCTTCTAGATGAGGTGGACGGACGTTCATCTTCTGGTGTTTGCTGGCTGCCGCTCTGCCGCTTCCTCTTCCTGTTACCCTGATCTGTGGACACAGATTTGGCCAACAGGGAAGGCAGAGGTGCGAGAAATCCATCAAGCTCTTGGCTCACGGTCTGGGTTTCACCATCACCATCATGTGTCCTGACGTCCTGAACAGCTGCCTGGATGAAAGCAGAACTCCTGGATCTGGAGCGGCCTGAGACAACGACAACAACAACAACAACATATCACGTTTATTATAAGATTATAAGAATTAATCAACAATTAACTTTAGTAGCTGCATCTACAGAGAATAAAAGACATCTGATCACTTATATCGGGGAACAGTTGTGTTGAAATGGGTTCATTTGTACCAGTTTATTTACATCACATTTCCCCAAACATTACACAACATCATATCATGATTGATCATAAACAAATAAAAACTAAAACACTCACTGCGGTTTTCACCCATCTGACAAACTCCTCCAAACTCCAGCAAACCTGAAAACAAGAACAAAGATCAAATATCAATAAAAATGTCAATAAAAACAAGATCAAAATCAAAATAAACACAACAAAAGAGCAACAAAACGTGTCAAAAGGAATAATTTCAGCTCTGAGCGTCGATCTCCTTGTAAAATAAAAGTCTTCTGTCAGAAATTCTCTGGTCTCCTTGAAGAATCGCAGTATCAGCACAGTAATCCTCAGCAAATGTCTCAGAAATTCGCCTCTCCTCAATCAACAGATAGCGACGAGTCTCGGTGTTTATATATGGAGTCAAATCATACCACGCGTTGCTATAGCAACCACAATTTGAATCGCCAATCTGAATCACGTGAGTAAACGATTCATCTCATCTCAACATATAAATAATAAATAATTAATAATAATAATAATAAACATAGTTAAAATAATAATAATAATAATAATAATGAAGTTTAAATCAATTAATTTATAATTCACGAAACTTCAATTCAATTCAATTCAGCTTTATTTGTATAGCGCTTTTACAATGTAGATTGTGTCAAAGCAGCTTCACATAAATGGTCATGTAATAATAATGTAGAAACTGTAATAATAATGCTAAATGAGCAAGATTGGTTTGACAAGGTTTGACTTTGTAAAATGTACAGCTATTTAGGAATTAATTAAATTAAAATAATAAAATTAACTCATATATTTTCTATTAGTGGCCCAAGCAATGTAAGTGCATGCTGTTTAATTACACGTACAGTGCTAACTGCTCACGTAGATATTAGGAATATAAGTTAAAAAAAGTTTATTATTGTAAATAATAGAAAGTAAATTAAATCGTTCACAATTTCTATGTCTATGCCTATATTTTACAGTCTATGGTCTACGCACGATTTCAGATCACATGGCCGTTTGTATCATCATCTGGTAGGCTACATGGTTCAGTCATATTTATGTACTTTTCATTTGCTCTTGTTTTCAGATTTAATATTATTAAGTTTTATTAATGTTTTCGTTATTTTGGATGTATGTGAAGGCTTTTTAAGGGACTTTGTGTTCACTCAACGGCTAGAAAGCCCAAAAGTTCACCTGCCGAATGAGTTCCCGCGTCTGACCACAAGATGGCGTCCACAGCAGAAAGGTGCAAGTTTATAAATACATTATTTCTGTTTGTATGAATCTAAATAGCTGTTTTCATCACTAATATACAGCTTTCAATAAGCTAAATTACTGTCACAAGGTCTGTAATGACAATTAGCTTGTACATTTGCTAGAATTTTCCTAACCGATCTAGCCTTGTTCATTTATATTAAAACAAAAAAAGATTGTATTAAATTCAGAAAAACATCTCTCGTTTGTCATTACGTTTGATGATTTGATGTGATTTGAGCTTCTGAACTTCTGTTAAGGGTGCAAAGTCTGCCTTGAAGCGGCCTGATTTTATACACCAGTTTACAGTAGTAAAAATATATCAAAGTTAATTAAAGTAAACATATTAAAGGTAAACAGGTTTCTATTTTTTGAATGTAGTTAAAAATTATTTATAAAGTGAATAATATGATTAATAATATGATTCATTTATTATATTGATATACATTTTTTATATTAAATTATCCCTGGGTCATAAAGGATTCTGCTTGCAGCCTACAGTACATCAGCTTTCAGGCTCAGTGCTGTGTTTCTTCTTCTTCTTCTTGGTCTTTACTGACGCTCCTGGTGCAGTGATGTTGCAGTTGCTGTGAAAAGCTAGGCGAGAACACAAACCACAAGTGTTTTTATTCAGGCATGCAACAGACTGAATGTCCTAAAACTGTTTGTGGTCAAGCTGGTGATCTTGCATGCTCAATACACACATCAATGCATGAGATAAACTGTGGTTAGAAAAAAACAGAAATAAGAAAAGTAAGAAAATATTTAGTGCACGCTGCAGCTGTAAATGTTGCTTTTAATATTTTCATGACTTGGAATTGATGAGAAACTGAAGATGCAAAAGTCTGATTTATTAAAATACGTGCCATGAATCAGAGACAGTGTAAACAGCACACAACTGAGGTCTGATTTATTTAAAGAAGAGCAGAGCAATGCAACATGTACGAGTGCAACATTCAACATTTAAACCAAATTGTAATAATCATTCAACAAAATTTCCTTTCATAAAGCAAATCCATCTGCTGTATTTCCTATTATCTTTTAATTTCTACATTAGACCTTCTTTAGTTGTTGAGAAATGACAGTATCCTGTTCACTGATCAGACACTTATAATGAATTTAATGTGAGAAGAGAGTTTAGTGTGGAGTAAATTCAGCACAATGGACAGCTCCCTGCAGTGCTGAACTGACTGAACCACATCTGCAGGAGGAAATGCTACAGAGATGTTTAATTACTGCTGAATAATTACTGAACAATATTGAATATTGAAAATCTAACCCATCAGTAGTGATTACTAATTAAACATTTATTTTATATATAAATTAAGATAAAAGGCGATTACATAAAAAACCTGTTGGGCTTATTCGCTCTAAGACATGCTTTGATAATCATATTTCTTTTAAAGTAATACGGTTTTGTCAATGTTAATAAAAGGAAACACCGAGTTTGTATAATCATTTCTTTTTGTAATTGAACACTCACTTTACAGCTCTTCATCTCTCAGAAAACTCCCTCATTAAACCAATAGTTGCCCTCGCGCACATTAATCAATACACAAGACTAAAGAAAGCCTAATGGAAAATCTGTGCTTTGTGACAATGATCTAAGAGATCTTATCAGATCAGTGAAGTTTATTTTTCAGTTTGGCTGAAGTGAAAACAGTTTTTGATAAAAACAAACAAAAAATTAAGCACATTATTATTAGCCCTGTAAGATTTTTATTTATTTTTTATTTTTTGGCTACAGAACCAAACACTGTTGTCCTATGATTTGCCTAAATTAAACTAACTTTAGTTAACCTAATTAACCCAGTTAAGCCTTTAAACTGCACTTTAAGCTGAATACTAGTGTCTTGTAAAATAACTATTAAAATATTGTGTCATGAGTTATTAGAGATTATTTATTTAACATATTATGTTTAAAAATGTGTTGCAAAAGATATTTTCTCAATTAAACCGTGCTGGGGAATTATTTAATCATTCATTACACTCAGAATAATTTATTTCAAGTGTTTATTTCAGTTCATTTTGATGATTATGGATTACAGCTAATATTAGTGTCAATTATAGTTTATCTCTTCATAATATAGCTGTGCTTTAATGATAAGTTTACATGTTTACCTAAAGTTTTATTATTTTAATATTATTTGAATGAATTTTATCGATAATTAATGCAAAGTCCTGCAAATAATTAAGCAACACAATCCTGCAGCCATAGTCCGACTTCAAATACAGAAATAATGTATATTTAATAAAGTATATTAGTAAAATAAGTGTTTATAATTAGTTTTTAAAGTGTATCTTAGTTTCTAATAATACTTTAAATTAAATTAACAGCAAATTCATTATATTTTGTAAAACGATGATTTATAGTGTATTTAATATTAGAATCTTTAACTTCTGATTTTCCAACCACTTTTAGCAAATTCATCCGTGTTAAACTCATATTTTTCATTATTGTGTGTAATCAGTAAAGATAAAATAAAATGAATATAATAACTAAATATATATTCACTTTAATAATGGCCTGTTGTTCATTTTAGAGCAAGAGTCTCCTTGTGCTGAACGGTTTAACAGCACCTCCACATCACCTGCATCAGAGTGTGTTTTCTGCTGGAATCTGCTGTTCGGTGTGTGTTCGGTGTGTGTTCTCCTCTTCTCCATCTGCGTCTACTGCCTCTGTCAGAAGAAAACTACAGGTCATCAGCTATTCGTAAAAAATGTATATCTCAAATTATAAAATGTAAATTATTCTTATCTTTTGTTAAGTTTCTGTAGGTTCTGGGGCTGAGAACAGACATGTTGAGGTACAGTATGAGCACATTTTGAGAATAATTTTAATATATATTATTCGCAATAGTTTAGCAGCAACATAAATTACATCAATATAATATAATATATTTATTTGTTTATTTATTTGTTTCTTATTTTAATTAAATATATTCTGTTTCAGGCTGGTGATGAAGTGTGTTATGCTTCATTAGACATGCCTTCCACACAGCAACAAAGGCAGAGGAATGAAAGAGCTCAGAGTTCAGACTTCAGTATTTATTCTAATGTCAGAACCAGCAGAATGTAAAGTAGAGTAAACTAAAGTCATTGTTCTTTAGTAGAAATATGATTCAAAAGAGTGTTAATGACAATGTTCTGGCATCTGCATCCTATTTTCATTGATTCTAATATTGTAAGTTTTTAATGATTAAAAATGTAAATACATTTAAGAAAGGTTAAATGTTTTTTTCAGAATATTTGACTTGCAGTCTCAGAAAGGACTCAGTGTTGTTTCTGGGTCTCTCAGTTTAATATAATTTAAGCCAATCACATGAGTGCATATGCAGTAGTACTCCCAGCTAAAACTGAAGTTCTTAAACTCTTTTCATGCCACAAAACAAACATCTCCCTGCTACAACAACAGAAATGTAGAATGCAAATGTACATCTAACAGAGCTCTGAACATTCCTAATATTAAAAAAACAAAAAACTAGGTCTTAGATCATCAGATGTGTACACCATTTCAGAGGTTTTACTGCTACTGTGGGCAAATTACCACAACAACTCCACCAAAACTTATATATTATAGATCTATAAGATCATTTAATGGAATAACAACCAAAACAATATTTCATCACACCTTTAGCCTCAGTCAGTAGAGCTGCAATCTTCATTTTAAAACCATTATGAAAACCTCCATTAAGAGGACTTAAATGGATAGTTCACCCCAAAATAACAATTCTGTATCATTAACTCCCTTTCACTTGCTCCAAACCTGTTTGAGTTTCTTTATTCTGTTCAATACAAAAGAAGATATTTTGAAGAAAGCTGAAAAGCTGTACCCATTGACTTGTTTGTTTTTGCTACTATGAAAGTCAACGGTTACAGGTTTTCAGCTTCTTCAAAACATTTTATTTTGTGCAAAACAGAAAACAAGAAACTCTTAAAGATTTGAAACCGCTTGAGTTTGAGTAAACAGTGAGTAAATCTGGATTTCTGTGTGAACTCTCCCTTTATTTGAGCTCTCTCCAGTCACTCTAGGAAGACACTACACCTGGATTATTTGTCTAAATAATACGTTTATTATTAAAATCCCTATTAACATTAAAGTCATCTGAAGCGGTGGCTTAGTGCAGGTAAAGGGGCCCCGGCCCTGGGTGAGTCGGCCATTAGTTAGTGAGGTGCCCACTCCTCATTCTGCAGGTGATCAGGAAGCAGTTCTCTGCACTTCCTGTGTGACTCCTGCTCACCCTACACAAATCATTAAGATCATTAATCCAGACTGACCCTAACAACACAATCAAAGCCATGAGTGCGTCACTCAGATAAGTGTCAAGTCACTGGCCACCTGTTCACTGTAACCAGGGATGGCGCTCAATATCGTCCAAACTGGGCCGATCAGCCGCCGCTGGACTGAGACACCAGCCAATCAGCTGACGGCACTCTGATACACACAACACCGTGTTCAGAAACACAGAGCAACACACTTCTGCTGATCTCTCAGTGAGTCTCTTACCTGTTGACAGAGTTATGGGGAAGGTCAGTTTGCTCCTGGACGTGACCCTCAGTGAGCCTCCGAAGGGGAAACGGTTGCACAGGATGTTGAAGAGGGTCACTCCCACTGACCACACCGTAGCTGGACCCGCATGGTAGCGCTGTCTGCAGAACCACTCAGGTGGAGCGTATTGAATCGTTCCTGAGAGACACAAGGAGACACAAACACCCGTTCAAAACACTCCAGCACACACAAATTCCCTTTGGTGGATCATCAAAAGCTCACAAACATCCACAGAGTGTTTCCTTCTGCAACACAAACCCACCTGCGAAGTATTTGTAGGCCGAGCGCTTGAGCAGATCTCCACAGCCGAAG
Organism: Danio rerio; assembly: GCF_052040795.2. Taxonomy (NCBI): domain Eukaryota; kingdom Metazoa; phylum Chordata; class Actinopteri; order Cypriniformes; family Danionidae; genus Danio; species Danio rerio. Next base: position 44,225,046 of record NC_141025.1, read on the forward strand.
TCCAGCAGCTTGATGTCCTGGGACTCTGTGGAGATCAGCAGGTTCTCTGGCTTGACGTCCCGGTGCAGGACTCCGCGGCTCTCGCAGTGTTTCAGAGCCGCGATCAGCTGCACCAGCACTTTCTTGGCCAGACCCTCATCCAGACAGCCGTTCTCCTCACAGAAGCTCTGGAGGTCTTGGCAGGGATCCGGACGCTCCAGGATCAGGATGTAGCGTCTGGGACGGTCAAACCAGTCTAGCAGCTGCAGGACGTTGGGGCAGGCAGGAGCTGAATTGACGCGGGTCATCAGTGCCACCTCCAGCGGCAGCCGACCCTGACCTTCCTGCAGGACAAACGATTGGATTCAGAACCCAATGAAACATCAAACACAACAACAGGTTCACACTGAACTCACAACTCTCAGTCTCCTCTGTGTCCGCTCTTTAGACACATACTTGATGGCGACCTGTAGACAGATAAAGCATAATAAATCACACCTGCCTGATCCTCACACATCACATTTACTGAGATCAGGATTTCTAAAGGCTGTTTGAATGAAGAGCGGAGAAAACGACTTACTGGCAGTCCATCAGACCTGCGCATCCCAGCAAACACAGAGCCAAATCCACCGTCTCCCAGCAGTGGGCCCTTTGCATACGCGTCTGCAACACAGAGGAGCAGTAGAAATGTGTGTTCAAAGAAAACATGCAGCAGTAGAGAAAACTGTAAAAGAGCATTACTGAAACATCATCATCACTTCTTCAAAAAGCCATTCTGACCTCTGCGAGAGCGTTTGAGAGCTCTTCTAGATGAGGTGGACGGACGTTCATCTTCTGGTGTTTGCTGGCTGCCGCTCTGCCGCTTCCTCTTCCTGTTACCCTGATCTGTGGACACAGATTTGGCCAACAGGGAAGGCAGAGGTGCGAGAAATCCATCAAGCTCTTGGCTCACGGTCTGGGTTTCACCATCACCATCATGTGTCCTGACGTCCTGAACAGCTGCCTGGATGAAAGCAGAACTCCTGGATCTGGAGCGGCCTGAGACAACGACAACAACAACAACAACATATCACGTTTATTATAAGATTATAAGAATTAATCAACAATTAACTTTAGTAGCTGCATCTACAGAGAATAAAAGACATCTGATCACTTATATCGGGGAACAGTTGTGTTGAAATGGGTTCATTTGTACCAGTTTATTTACATCACATTTCCCCAAACATTACACAACATCATATCATGATTGATCATAAACAAATAAAAACTAAAACACTCACTGCGGTTTTCACCCATCTGACAAACTCCTCCAAACTCCAGCAAACCTGAAAACAAGAACAAAGATCAAATATCAATAAAAATGTCAATAAAAACAAGATCAAAATCAAAATAAACACAACAAAAGAGCAACAAAACGTGTCAAAAGGAATAATTTCAGCTCTGAGCGTCGATCTCCTTGTAAAATAAAAGTCTTCTGTCAGAAATTCTCTGGTCTCCTTGAAGAATCGCAGTATCAGCACAGTAATCCTCAGCAAATGTCTCAGAAATTCGCCTCTCCTCAATCAACAGATAGCGGCGAGTCTCGGTGTTTATATATGGAGTCAAATCATACCACGCGTTGCTATAGCAACCACAATTTGAATCGCCAATCTGAATCACGTGAGTAAACGATTCATCTCATCTCAACATATAAATAATAAATAATTAATAATAATAATAAACATAGTTAAAATAATAATAATAATAATAATAATAATGAAGTTTAAATCAATTAATTTATAATTCACGAAACTTCAATTCAATTCAATTCAGCTTTATTTGTATAGCGCTTTTACAATGTAGATTGTGTCAAAGCAGCTTCACATAAATGGTCATGTAATAATAATGTAGAAACTGTAATAATAATGCTAAATGAGCAAGATTGGTTTGACAAGGTTTGACTTTGTAAAATGTACAGCTATTTAGGAATTAATTAAATTAAAATAATAAAATTAACTCATATATTTTCTATTAGTGGCCCAAGCAATGTAAGTGCATGCTGTTTAATTACACGTACAGTGCTAACTGCTCACGTAGATATTAGGAATATAAGTTAAAAAAAGTTTATTATTGTAAATAATAGAAAGTAAATTAAATCGTTCACAATTTCTATGTCTATGCCTATATTTTACAGTCTATGGTCTACGCACGATATCAGATCACATGGCCGTTTGTATCATCATCTGGTAGGCTACATGGTTCAGTCATATTTATGTACTTTTCATTTGCTCTTGTTTTCAGATTTAATATTATTAAGTTTTATTAATGTTTTCGTTATTTTGGATGTATGTGAAGGCTTTTTAAGGGACTTTGTGTTCACTCAACGGCTAGAAAGCCCAAAAGTTCACCTGCCGAATGAGTTCCCGCGTCTGACCACAAGATGGCGTCCACAGCAGAAAGGTGCAAGTTTATAAATACATTATTTCTGTTTGTATGAATCTAAATAGCTGTTTTCATCACTAATATACAGCTTTCAATAAGCTAAATTACTGTCACAAGGTCTGTAATGACAATTAGCTTGTACATTTGCTAGAATTTTCCTAACCGATCTAGCCTTGTTCATTTATATTAAAACAAAAAAAGATTGTATTAAATTCAGAAAAACATCTCTCGTTTGTCATTACGTTTGATGATTTGATGTGATTTGAGCTTCTGAACTTCTGTTAAGGGTGCAAAGTCTGCCTTGAAGCGGCCTGATTTTATACACCAGTTTACAGTAGTAAAAATATATCAAAGTTAATTAAAGTAAACATATTAAAGGTAAACAGGTTTCTATTTTTTGAATGTAGTTAAAAATTATTTATAAAGTGAATAATATGATTAATAATATGATTCATTTATTATATTGATATACATTTTTTATATTAAATTATCCCTGGGTCATAAAGGATTCTGCTTGCAGCCTACAGTACATCAGCTTTCAGGCTCAGTGCTGTGTTTCTTCTTCTTCTTCTTGGTCTTTACTGACGCTCCTGGTGCAGTGATGTTGCAGTTGCTGTGAAAAGCTAGGCGAGAACACAAACCACAAGTGTTTTTATTCAGGCATGCAACAGACTGAATGTCCTAAAACTGTTTGTGGTCAAGCTGGTGATCTTGCATGCTCAATACACACATCAATGCATGAGATAAACTGTGGTTAGAAAAAAACAGAAATAAGAAAAGTAAGAAAATATTTAGTGCACGCTGCAGCTGTAAATGTTGCTTTTAATATTTTCATGACTTGGAATTGATGAGAAACTGAAGATGCAAAAGTCTGATTTATTAAAATACGTGCCATGAATCAGAGACAGTGTAAACAGCACACAACTGAGGTTTGATTTATTTAAAGAAGAGCAGAGCAATGCAACATGTACGAGTGCAACATTCAACATTTAAACCAAATTGTAATAATCATTCAACAAAATTTCCTTTCATAAAGCAAATCCATCTGCTGTATTTCCTATTATCTTTTAATTTCTACATTAGACCTTCTTTAGTTGTTGAGAAATGACAGTATCCTGTTCACTGATCAGACACTTATAATGAATTTAATGTGAGAAGAGAGTTTAGTGTGGAGTAAATTCAGCACAATGGACAGCTCCCTGCAGTGCTGAACTGACTGAACCACATCTGCAGGAGGAAATGCTACAGAGATGTTTAATTACTGCTGAATAATTACTGAACAATATTGAATATTGAAAATCTAACCCATCAGTAGTGATTACTAATTAAACATTTATTTTATATATAAATTAAGATAAAAGGCGATTACATAAAAAACCTGTTGGGCTTATTCGCTCTAAGACATGCTTTGATAATCATATTTCTTTTAAAGTAATACGGTTTTGTCAATGTTAATAAAAGGAAACACTGAGTTTGTATAATCATTTCTTTTTGTAATTGAACACTCACTTTACAGCTCTTCATCTCTCAGAAAACTCCCTCATTAAACCAATAGTTGCCCTCGCGCACATTAATCAATACACAAGACTAAAGAAAGCCTAATGGAAAATCTGTGCTTTGTGACAATGATCTAAGAGATCTTATCAGATCAGTGAAGTTTATTTTTCAGTTTGGCTGAAGTGAAAACAGTTTTTGATAAAAACAAACAAAAAATTAAGCACATTATTATTAGCCCTGTAAGATTTTTATTTATTTTTTATTTTTTGGCTACAGAACCAAACACTGTTGTCCTATGATTTGCCTAAATTAAACTAACTTTAGTTAACCTAATTAACCCAGTTAAGCCTTTAAACTGCACTTTAAGCTGAATACTAGTGTCTTGTAAAATAACTATTAAAATATTGTGTCATGAGTTATTAGAGATTATTTATTTAACATATTATGTTTAAAAATGTGTTGCAAAAGATATTTTCTCAATTAAACCGTGCTGGGGAATTATTTAATCATTCATTACACTCAGAATAATTTATTTCAAGTGTTTATTTCAGTTCATTTTGATGATTATGGATTACAGCTAATATTAGTGTCAATTATAGTTTATCTCTTCATAATATAGCTGTGCTTTAATGATAAGTTTACATGTTTACCTAAAGTTTTATTATTTTAATATTATTTGAATGAATTTTATCGATAATTAATGCAAAGTCCTGCAAATAATTAAGCAACACAATCCTGCAGCCATAGTCCGACTTCAAATACAGAAATAATGTATATTTAATAAAGTATATTAGTAAAATAAGTGTTTATAATTAGTTTTTAAAGTGTATCTTAGTTTCTAATAATACTTTAAATTAAATTAACAGCAAATTCATTATATTTTGTAAAACGATGATTTATAGTGTATTTAATATTAGAATCTTTAACTTCTGATTTTCCAACCACTTTTAGCAAATTCATCCGTGTTAAACTCATATTTTTCATTATTGTGTGTAATCAGTAAAGATAAAATAAAATGAATATAATAACTAAATATATATTCACTTTAATAATGGCCTGTTGTTCATTTTAGAGCAAGAGTCTCCTTGTGCTGAACGGTTTAACAGCACCTCCACATCACCTGCATCAGAGTGTGTTTTCTGCTGGAATCTGCTGTTCGGTGTGTGTTCGGTGTGTGTTCTCCTCTTCTCCATCTGCGTCTACTGCCTCTGTCAGAAGAAAACTACAGGTCATCAGCTATTCGTAAAAAATGTATATCTCAAATTATAAAATGTAAATTATTCTTATCTTTTGTTAAGTTTCTGTAGGTTCTGGGGCTGAGAACAGACATGTTGAGGTACAGTATGAGCACATTTTGAGAATAATTTTAATATATATTATTCGCAATAGTTTAGCAGCAACATAAATTACATCAATATAATATAATATATTTATTTGTTTATTTATTTGTTTCTTATTTTAATTAAATATATTCTGTTTCAGGCTGGTGATGAAGTGTGTTATGCTTCATTAGACATGCCTTCCACACAGCAACAAAGGCAGAGGAATGAAAGAGCTCAGAGTTCAGACTTCAGTATTTATTCTAATGTCAGAACCAGCAGAATGTAAAGTAGAGTAAACTAAAGTCATTGTTCTTTAGTAGAAATATGATTCAAAAGAGTGTTAATGACAATGTTCTGGCATCTGCATCCTATTTTCATTGATTCTAATATTGTAAGTTTTTAATGATTAAAAATGTAAATACATTTAAGAAAGGTTAAATGTTTTTTTCAGAATATTTGACTTGCAGTCTCAGAAAGGACTCAGTGTTGTTTCTGGGTCTCTCAGTTTAATATAATTTAAGCCAATCACATGAGTGCATATGCAGTAGTACTCCCAGCTAAAACTGAAGTTCTTAAACTCTTTTCATGCCACAAAACAAACATCTCCCTGCTACAACAACAGAAATGTAGAATGCAAATGTACATCTAACAGAGCTCTGAACATTCCTAATATTAAAAAAACAAAAAACTAGGTCTTAGATCATCAGATGTGTACACCATTTCAGAGGTTTTACTGCTACTGTGGGCAAATTACCACAACAACTCCACCAAAACTTATATATTATAGATCTATAAGATCATTTAATGGAATAACAACCAAAACAATATTTCATCACACCTTTAGCCTCAGTCAGTAGAGCTGCAATCTTCATTTTAAAACCATTATGAAAACCTCCATTAAGAGGACTTAAATGGATAGTTCACCCCAAAATAACAATTCTGTATCATTAACTCCCTTTCACTTGCTCCAAACCTGTTTGAGTTTCTTTATTCTGTTCAATACAAAAGAAGATATTTTGAAGAAAGCTGAAAAGCTGTACCCATTGACTTGTTTGTTTTTGCTACTATGAAAGTCAACGGTTACAGGTTTTCAGCTTCTTCAAAACATTTTATTTTGTGCAAAACAGAAAACAAGAAACTCTTAAAGATTTGAAACCGCTTGAGTTTGAGTAAACAGTGAGTAAATCTGGATTTCTGTGTGAACTCTCCCTTTATTTGAGCTCTCTCCAGTCACTCTAGGAAGACACTACACCTGGATTATTTGTCTAAATAATACGTTTATTATTAAAATCCCTATTAACATTAAAGTCATCTGAAGCGGTGGCTTAGTGCAGGTAAAGGGGCCCCGGCCCTGGGTGAGTCGGCCATTAGTTAGTGAGGTGCCCACTCCTCATTCTGCAGGTGATCAGGAAGCAGTTCTCTGCACTTCCTGTGTGACTCCTGCTCACCCTACACAAATCATTAAGATCATTAATCCAGACTGACCCTAACAACACAATCAAAGCCATGAGTGCGTCACTCAGATAAGTGTCAAGTCACTGGCCACCTGTTCACTGTAACCAGGGATGGCGCTCAATATCGTCCAAACTGGGCCGATCAGCCGCCGCTGGACTGAGACACCAGCCAATCAGCTGACGGCACTCTGATACACACAACACCGTGTTCAGAAACACAGAGCAACACACTTCTGCTGATCTCTCAGTGAGTCTCTTACCTGTTGACAGAGTTATGGGGAAGGTCAGTTTGCTCCTGGACGTGACCCTCAGTGAGCCTCCGAAGGGGAAACGGTTGCACAGGATGTTGAAGAGGGTCACTCCCACTGACCACACCGTAGCTGGACCCGCATGGTAGCGCTGTCTGCAGAACCACTCAGGTGGAGCGTATTGAATCGTTCCTGAGAGACACAAGGAGACACAAACACCCGTTCAAAACACTCCAGCACACACAAATTCCCTTTGGTGGATCATCAAAAGCTCACAAACATCCACAGAGTGTTTCCTTCTGCAACACAAACCCACCTGCGAAGTATTTGTAGGCCGAGCGCTTGAGCAGATCTCCACAGCCGAAGTCCAGCAGCTTGATGTCCTGGGACTCTGTGGAGATCAGCAGGTTCTCTGGCTTGACGTCCCGGTGCAGGACTCCGCGGCTCTCGCAGTGTTTCAGAGCCGCGATCAGCTGCACCAGCACTTTCTTGGCCAGACCCTCATCCAGACAGCCGTTCTCCTCACAGAAGCTCTGGAGGTCTTGGCAGGGATCCGGACGCTCCAGGATCAGGATGTAGCGTCTGGGACGGTCAAACCAGTCTAGCAGCTGCAGGACGTTGGGGCAGGCAGGAGCTGAATTGACGCGGGTCATCAGTGCCACCTCCAGCGGCAGCCGACCCTGACCTTCCTGCAGGACAAACGATTGGATTCAGAACCCAATGAAACATCAAACACAACAACAGGTTCACACTGAACTCACAACTCTCAGTCTCCTCTGTGTCCGCTCTTTAGACACATACTTGATGGCGACCTGTAGACAGATAAAGCATAATAAATCACACCTGCCTGATCCTCACACATCACATTTACTGAGATCAGGATTTCTAAAGGCTGTTTGAATGAAGAGCGGAGAAAACGACTTACTGGCAGTCCATCAGACCTGCGCATCCCAGCAAACACAGAGCCAAATCCACCGTCTCCCAGCAGTGGGCCCTTTGCATACGCGTCTGCAACACAGAGGAGCAGTAGAAATGTGTGTTCAAAGAAAACATGCAGCAGTAGAGAAAACTGTAAAAGAGCATTACTGAAACATCATCATCACTTCTTCAAAAAGCCATTCTGACCTCTGCGAGAGCGTTTGAGAGCTCTTCTAGATGAGGTGGACGGACGTTCATCTTCTGGTGTTTGCTGGCTGCCGCTCTGCCGCTTCCTCTTCCTGTTACCCTGATCTGTGGACACAGATTTGGCCAACAGGGAAGGCAGAGGTGCGAGAAATCCATCAAGCTCTTGGCTCACGGTCTGGGTTTCACCATCACCATCATGTGTCCTGACGTCCTGAACAGCTGCCTGGATGAAAGCAGAACTCCTGGATCTGGAGCGGCCTGAGACAACGACAACAACAACAACAACATATCACGTTTATTATAAGATTATAAGAATTAATCAACAATTAACTTTAGTAGCTGCATCTACAGAGAATAAAAGACATCTGATCACTTATATCGGGGAACAGTTGTGTTGAAATGGGTTCATTTGTACCAGTTTATTTACATCACATTTCCCCAAACATTACACAACATCATATCATGATTGATCATAAACAAATAAAAACTAAAACACTCACTGCGGTTTTCACCCATCTGACAAACTCCTCCAAACTCCAGCAAACCTGAAAACAAGAACAAAGATCAAATATCAATAAAAATGTCAATAAAAACAAGATCAAAATCAAAATAAACACAACAAAAGAGCAACAAAACGTGTCAAAAGGAATAATTTCAGCTCTGAGCGTCGATCTCCTTGTAAAATAAAAGTCTTCTGTCAGAAATTCTCTGGTCTCCTTGAAGAATCGCAGTATCAGCACAGTAATCCTCAGCAAATGTCTCAGAAATTCGCCTCTCCTCAATCAACAGATAGCGGCGAGTCTCGGTGTTTATATATGGAGTCAAATCATACCACGCGTTGCTATAGCAACCACAATTTGAATCGCCAATCTGAATCACGTGAGTAAACGATTCATCTCATCTCAACATATAAATAATAAATAATTAATAATAATAATAAACATAGTTAAAATAATAATAATAATAATAATAATAATGAAGTTTAAATCAATTAATTTATAATTCACGAAACTTCAATTCAATTCAATTCAGCTTTATTTGTATAGCGCTTTTACAATGTAGATTGTGTCAAAGCAGCTTCACATAAATGGTCATGTAATAATAATGTAGAAACTGTAATAATAATGCTAAATGAGCAAGATTGGTTTGACAAGGTTTGACTTTGTAAAATGTACAGCTATTTAGGAATTAATTAAATTAAAATAATAAAATTAACTCATATATTTTCTATTAGTGGCCCAAGCAATGTAAGTGCATGCTGTTTAATTACACGTACAGTGCTAACTGCTCACGTAGATATTAGGAATATAAGTTAAAAAAAGTTTATTATTGTAAATAATAGAAAGTAAATTAAATCGTTCACAATTTCTATGTCTATGCCTATATTTTACAGTCTATGGTCTACGCACGATTTCAGATCACATGGCCGTTTGTATCATCATCTGGTAGGCTACATGGTTCAGTCATATTTATGTACTTTTCATTTGCTCTTGTTTTCAGATTTAATATTATTAAGTTTTATTAATGTTTTCGTTATTTTGGATGTATGTGAAGGCTTTTTAAGGGACTTTGTGTTCACTCAACGGCTAGAAAGCACAAAAGTTCACCTGCCGAATGAGTTCCCGCGTCTGACCACAAGATGGCGTCCACAGCAGAAAGGTGCAAGTTTATAAATACATTATTTCTGTTTGTATGAATCTAAATAGCTGTTTTCATCACTAATATACAGCTTTCAATAAGCTAAATTACTGTCACAAGGTCTGTAATGACAATTAGCTTGTACATTTGCTAGAATTTTCCTAACCGATCTAGCCTTGTTCATTTATATTAAAACAAAAAAAGATTGTATTAAATTCAGAAAAACATCTCTCGTTTGTCATTACGTTTGATGATTTGATGTGATTTGAGCTTCTGAACTTCTGTTAAGGGTGCAAAGTCTGCCTTGAAGCGGCCTGATTTTATACACCAGTTTACAGTAGTAAAAATATATCAAAGTTAATTAAAGTAAACATACTAAAGGTAAACAGGTTTCTATTTTTTGAATGTAGTTAAAAATTATTTATAAAGTGAATAATATGATTAATAATATGATTCATTTATTATATTGATATACATTTTTTATATTAAATTATCCCTGGGTCATAAAGGATTCTGCTTGCAGCCTACAGTACATCAGCTTTCAGGCTCAGTGCTGTGTTTCTTCTTCTTCTTCTTGGTCTTTACTGACGCTCCTGGTGCAGTGATGTTGCAGTTGCTGTGAAAAGCTAGGCGAGAACACAAACCACAAGTGTTTTTATTCAGGCATGCAACAGACTGAATGTCCTAAAACTGTTTGTGGTCAAGCTGGTGATCTTGCATGCTCAATACACACATCAATGCATGAGATAAACTGTGGTTAGAAAAAAACAGAAATAAGAAAAGTAAGAAAATATTTAGTGCACGCTGCAGCTGTAAATGTTGCTTTTAATATTTTCATGACTTGGAATTGATGAGAAACTGAAGATGCAAAAGTCTGATTTATTAAAATACGTGCCATGAATCAGAGACAGTGTAAACAGCACACAACTGAGGTTTGATTTATTTAAAGAAGAGCAGAGCAATGCAACATGTACGAGTGCAACATTCAACATTTAAACCAAATTGTAATAATCATTCAACAAAATTTCCTTTCATAAAGCAAATCCATCTGCTGTATTTCCTATTATCTTTTAATTTCTACATTAGACCTTCTTTAGTTGTTGAGAAATGACAGTATCCTGTTCACTGATCAGACACTTATAATGAATTTAATGTGAGAAGAGAGTTTAGTGTGGAGTAAATTCAGCACAATGGACAGCTCCCTGCAGTGCTGAACTGACTGAACCACATCTGCAGGAGGAAATGCTACAGAGATGTTTAATTACTGCTGAATAATTACTGAACAATATTGAATATTGAAAATCTAACCCATCAGTAGTGATTACTAATTAAACATTTATTTTATATATAAATTAAGATAAAAGGCGATTACATAAAAAACCTGTTGGGCTTATTCGCTCTAAGACATGCTTTGATAATCATATTTCTTTTAAAGTAATACGGTTTTGTCAATGTTAATAAAAGGAAACACTGAGTTTGTATAATCATTTCTTTTTGTAATTGAACACTCACTTTACAGCTCTTCATCTCTCAGAAAACTCCCTCATTAAACCAATAGTTGCCCTCGCGCACATTAATCAATACACAAGACTAAAGAAAGCCTAATGGAAAATCTGTGCTTTGTGACAATGATCTAAGAGATCTTATCAGATCAGTGAAGTTTATTTTTCAGTTTGGCTGAAGTGAAAACAGTTTTTGATAAAAACAAACAAAAAATTAAGCACATTATTATTAGCCCTGTAAGATTTTTTTTTTTTTTGGCTACAGAACCAAACACTGTTGTCCTATGATTTGCCTAAATTAAACTAACTTTAGTTAACCTAATTAACCCAGTTAAGCCTTTAAACTGCACTTTAAGCTGAATACTAGTGTCTTGTAAAATAACTATTAAAATATTGTGTCATGAGTTATTAGAGATTATTTATTTAACATATTATGTTTAAAAATGTGTTGCAAAAGATATTTTCTCAATTAAACCGTGCTGGGGAATTATTTAATCATTCATTACACTCAGAATAATTTATTTCTAGTGTTTATTTCAGTTCATTTTGATGATTATGGATTACAGCTAATATTAGTGTTAATTATAGTTTATCTCTTCATAATATAGCTGTGCTTTAATGATAAGTTTACATGTTTACCTAAAGTTTTATTATTTTAATATTATTTGAATGAATTTTATCGATAATTAATGCAAAGTCCTGCAAATAATTAAGCAACACAATCCTGCAGCCATAGTCCGACTTCAAATACAGAAATAATGTATATTTAATAAAGTATATTAGTAAAATAAGTGTTTATAATTAGTTTTTAAAGTGTATCTTAGTTTCTAATAATACTTTAAATTAAATTAACAGCAAATTCATTATATTTTGTAAAACGATGATTTATAGTGTATTTAATATTAGAATCTTTAACTTCTGATTTTCCAACCACTTTTAGCAAATTCATCCGTGTTAAACTCATATTTTTCATTATTGTGTGTAATCAGTAAAGATAAAATAAAATGAATATAATAACTAAATATATATTCACTTTAATAATGGCCTGTTGTTCATTTTAGAGCAAGAGTCTCCTTGTGCTGAACGGTTTAACAGCACCTCCACATCACCTGCATCAGAGTGTGTTTTCTGCTGGAATCTGCTGTTCGGTGTGTGTTCGGTGTGTGTTCTCCTCTTCTCCATCTGCGTCTACTGCCTCTGTCAGAAGAAAACTACAGGTCATCAGCTATTCGTAAAAAATGTATATCTCAAATTATAAAATGTAAATTATTCTTATCTTTTGTTAAGTTTCTGTAGGTTCTGGGGCTGAGAACAGACATGTTGAGGTACAGTATGAGCACATTTTGAGAATAATTTTAATATATATTATTCGCAATAGTTTAGCAGCAACATAAATTACATCAATATAATATAATATATTTATTTGTTTATTTATTTGTTTCTTATTTTAATTAAATATATTCTGTTTCAGGCTGGTGATGAAGTGTGTTATGCTTCATTAGACATGCCTTCCACACAGCAACAAAGGCAGAGGAATGAAAGAGCTCAGAGTTCAGACTTCAGTATTTATTCTAATGTCAGAACCAGCAGAATGTAAAGTAGAGTAAACTAAAGTCATTGTTCTTTAGTAGAAATATGATTCAAAAGAGTGTTAATGACAATGTTCTGGCATCTGCATCCTATTTTCATTGATTCTAATATTGTAAGTTTTTAATGATTAAAAATGTAAATACATTTAAGAAAGGTTAAATGTTTTTTTCAGAATATTTGACTTGCAGTCTCAGAAAGGACTCAGTGTTGTTTCTGGGTCTCTCAGTTTAATATAATTTAAGCCAATCACATGAGTGCATATGCAGTAGTACTCCCAGCTAAAACTGAAGTTCTTAAACTCTTTTCATGCCACAAAACAAACATCTCCCTGCTACAACAACAGAAATGTAGAATGCAAATGTACATCTAACAGAGCTCTGAACATTCCTAATATTAAAAAAACAAAAAACTAGGTCTTAGATCATCAGATGTGTACACCATTTCAGAGGTTTTACTGCTACTGTGGGCAAATTACCACAACAACTCCACCAAAACTTATATATTATAGATCTATAAGATCATTTAATGGAATAACAACCAAAACAATATTTCATCACACCTTTAGCCTCAGTCAGTAGAGCTGCAATCTTCATTTTAAAACCATTATGAAAACCTCCATTAAGAGGACTTAAATGGATAGTTCACCCCAAAATAACAATTCTGTATCATTAACTCCCTTTCACTTGCTCCAAACCTGTTTGAGTTTCTTTATTCTGTTCAATACAAAAGAAGATATTTTGAAGAAAGCTGAAAAGCTGTACCCATTGACTTGTTTGTTTTTGCTACTATGAAAGTCAACGGTTACAGGTTTTCAGCTTCTTCAAAACATTTTATTTTGTGCAAAACAGAAAACAAGAAACTCTTAAAGATTTGAAACCGCTTGAGTTTGAGTAAACAGTGAGTAAATCTGGATTTCTGTGTGAACTCTCCCTTTATTTGAGCTCTCTCCAGTCACTCTAGGAAGACACTACACCTGGATTATTTGTCTAAATAATACGTTTATTATTAAAATCCCTATTAACATTAAAGTCATCTGAAGCGGTGGCTTAGTGCAGGTAAAGGGGCCCCGGCCCTGGGTGAGTCGGCCATTAGTTAGTGAGGTGCCCACTCCTCATTCTGCAGGTGATCAGGAAGCAGTTCTCTGCACTTCCTGTGTGACTCCTGCTCACCCTACACAAATCATTAAGATCATTAATCCAGACTGACCCTAACAACACAATCAAAGCCATGAGTGCGTCACTCAGATAAGTGTCAAGTCACTGGCCACCTGTTCACTGTAACCAGGGATGGCGCTCAATATCGTCCAAACTGGGCCGATCAGCCGCCGCTGGACTGAGACACCAGCCAATCAGCTGACGGCACTCTGATACACACAACACCGTGTTCAGAAACACAGAGCAACACACTTCTGCTGATCTCTCAGTGAGTCTCTTACCTGTTGACAGAGTTATGGGGAAGGTCAGTTTGCTCCTGGACGTGACCCTCAGTGAGCCTCCGAAGGGGAAACGGTTGCACAGGATGTTGAAGAGGGTCACTCCCACTGACCACACCGTAGCTGGACCCGCATGGTAGCGCTGTCTGCAGAACCACTCAGGTGGAGCGTATTGAATCGTTCCTGAGAGACACAAGGAGACACAAACACCCGTTCAAAACACTCCAGCACACACAAATTCCCTTTGGTGGATCATCAAAAGCTCACAAACATCCACAGAGTGTTTCCTTCTGCAACACAAACCCACCTGCGAAGTATTTGTAGGCCGAGCGCTTGAGCAGATCTCCACAGCCGAAGTCCAGCAGCTTGATGTCCTGGGACTCTGTGGAGATCAGCAGGTTCTCTGGCTTGACGTCCCGGTGCAGGACTCCGCGGCTCTCGCAGTGTTTCAGAGCCGCGATCAGCTGCACCAGCACTTTCTTGGCCAGACCCTCATCCAGACAGCCGTTCTCCTCACAGAAGCTCTGGAGGTCTTGGCAGGGATCCGGACGCTCCAGGATCAGGATGTAGCGTCTGGGACGGTCAAACCAGTCTAGCAGCTGCAGGACGTTGGGGCAGGCAGGAGCTGAATTGACGCGGGTCATCAGTGCCACCTCCAGCGGCAGCCGACCCTGACCTTCCTGCAGGACAAACGATTGGATTCAGAACCCAATGAAACATCAAACACAACAACAGGTTCACACTGAACTCACAACTCTCAGTCTCCTCTGTGTCCGCTCTTTAGACACATACTTGATGGCGACATGTAGACAGATAAAGCATAATAAATCACACCTGCCTGATCCTCACACATCACATTTACTGAGATCAGGATTTCTAAAGGCTGTTTGAATGAAGAGCGGAGAAAACGACTTACTGGCAGTCCATCAGACCTGCGCATCCCAGCAAACACAGAGCCAAATCCACCGTCTCCCAGCAGTGGGCCCTTTGCATACGCGTCTGCAACACAGAGGAGCAGTAGAAATGTGTGTTCAAAGAAAACATGCAGCAGTAGAGAAAACTGTAAAAGAGCATTACTGAAACATCATCATCACTTCTTCAAAAAGCCATTCTGACCTCTGCGAGAGCGTTTGAGAGCTCTTCTAGATGAGGTGGACGGACGTTCATCTTCTGGTGTTTGCTGGCTGCCGCTCTGCCGCTTCCTCTTCCTGTTACCCTGATCTGTGGACACAGATTTGGCCAACAGGGAAGGCAGAGGTGCGAGAAATCCATCAAGCTCTTGGCTCACGGTCTGGGTTTCACCATCACCATCATGTGTCCTGACGTCCTGAACAGCTGCCTGGATGAAAGCAGAACTCCTGGATCTGGAGCGGCCTGAGACAACGACAACAACAACAACAACATATCACGTTTATTATAAGATTATAAGAATTAATCAACAATTAACTTTAGTAGCTGCATCTACAGAGAATAAAAGACATCTGATCACTTATATCGGGGAACAGTTGTGTTGAAATGGGTTCATTTGTACCAGTTTATTTACATCACATTTCCCCAAACATTACACAACATCATATCATGATTGATCATAAACAAATAAAAACTAAAACACTCACTGCGGTTTTCACCCATCTGACAAACTCCTCCAAACTCCAGCAAACCTGAAAACAAGAACAAAGATCAAATATCAATAAAAATGTCAATAAAAACAAGATCAAAATCAAAATAAACACAACAAAAGAGCAACAAAACGTGTCAAAAGGAATAATTTCAGCTCTGAGCGTCGATCTCCTTGTAAAATAAAAGTCTTCTGTCAGAAATTCTCTGGTCTCCTTGAAGAATCGCAGTATCAGCACAGTAATCCTCAGCAAATGTCTCAGAAATTCGCCTCTCCTCAATCAACAGATAGCGGCGAGTCTCGGTGTTTATATATGGAGTCAAATCATACCACGCGTTGCTATAGCAACCACAATTTGAATCGCCAATCTGAATCACGTGAGTAAACGATTCATCTCATCTCAACATATAAATAATAAATAATTAATAATAATAATAAACATAGTTAAAATAATAATAATAATAATAATAATAATGAAGTTTAAATCAATTAATTTATAATTCACGAAACTTCAATTCAATTCAATTCAGCTTTATTTGTATAGCGCTTTTACAATGTAGATTGTGTCAAAGCAGCTTCACATAAATGGTCATGTAATAATAATGTAGAAACTGTAATAATAATGCTAAATGAGCAAGATTGGTTTGACAAGGTTTGACTTTGTAAAATGTACAGCTATTTAGGAATTAATTAAATTAAAATAATAAAATTAACTCATATATTTTCTATTAGTGGCCCAAGCAATGTAAGTGCATGCTGTTTAATTACACGTACAGTGCTAACTGCTCACGTAGATATTAGGAATATAAGTTAAAAAAAGTTTATTATTGTAAATAATAGAAAGTAAATTAAATCGTTCACAATTTCTATGTCTATGCCTATATTTTACAGTCTATGGTCTACGCACGATTTCAGATCACATGGCCGTTTGTATCATCATCTGGTAGGCTACATGGTTCAGTCATATTTATGTACTTTTCATTTGCTCTTGTTTTCAGATTTAATATTATTAAGTTTTATTAATGTTTTCGTTATTTTGGATGTATGTGAAGGCTTTTTAAGGGACTTTGTGTTCACTCAACGGCTAGAAAGCCCAAAAGTTCACCTGCCGAATGAGTTCCCGCGTCTGACCACAAGATGGCGTCCACAGCAGAAAGGTGCAAGTTTATAAATACATTATTTCTGTTTGTATGAATCTAAATAGCTGTTTTCATCACTAATATACAGCTTTCAATAAGCTAAATTACTGTCACAAGGTCTGTAATGACAATTAGCTTGTACATTTGCTAGAATTTTCCTAACCGATCTAGCCTTGTTCATTTATATTAAAACAAAAAAAGATTGTATTAAATTCAGAAAAACATCTCTCGTTTGTCATTACGTTTGATGATTTGATGTGATTTGAGCTTCTGAACTTCTGTTAAGGGTGCAAAGTCTGCCTTGAAGCGGCCTGATTTTATACACCAGTTTACAGTAGTAAAAATATATCAAAGTTAATTAAAGTAAACATATTAAAGGTAAACAGGTTTCTATTTTTTGAATGTAGTTAAAAATTATTTATAAAGTGAATAATATGATTAATAATATGATTCATTTATTATATTGATATACATTTTTTATATTAAATTATCCCTGGGTCATAAAGGATTCTGCTTGCAGCCTACAGTACATCAGCTTTCAGGCTCAGTGCTGTGTTTCTTCTTCTTCTTCTTGGTCTTTACTGACGCTCCTGGTGCAGTGATGTTGCAGTTGCTGTGAAAAGCTAGGCGAGAACACAAACCACAAGTGTTTTTATTCAGGCATGCAACAGACTGAATGTCCTAAAACTGTTTGTGGTCAAGCTGGTGATCTTGCATGCTCAATACACACATCAATGCATGAGATAAACTGTGGTTAGACAAAAACAGAAATAAGAAAAGTAAGAAAATATTTAGTGCACGCTGCAGCTGTAAACGTTGCTTTTAATATTTTCATGACTTGGAATTGATGAGAAACTGAAGATGCAAAAGTCTGATTTATTAAAATACGTGCCATGAATCAGAGACAGTGTAAACAGCACACAACTGAGGTTTGATTTATTTAAAGAAGAGCAGAGCAATGCAACATGTACGAGTGCAACATTCAACATTTAAACCAAATTGTAATAATCATTCAACAAAATTTCCTTTCATAAAGCAAATCCATCTGCTGTATTTCCTATTATCTTTTAATTTCTACATTAGACCTTCTTTAGTTGTTGAGAAATGACAGTATCCTGTTCACTGATCAGACACTTATAATGAATTTAATGTGAGAAGAGAGTTTAGTGTGGAGTAAATTCAGCACAATGGACAGCTCCCTGCAGTGCTGAACTGACTGAACCACATCTGCAGGAGGAAATGCTACAGAGATGTTTAATTACTGCTGAATAATTACTGAACAATATTGAATATTGAAAATCTAACCCATCAGTAGTGATTACTAATTAAACATTTATTTTATATATAAATTAAGATAAAAGGCGATTACATAAAAAACCTGTTGGGCTTATTCGCTCTAAGACATGCTTTGATAATCATATTTCTTTTAAAGTAATACGGTTTTGTCAATGTTAATAAAAGGAAACACTGAGTTTGTATAATCATTTCTTTTTGTAATTGAACACTCACTTTACAGCTCTTCATCTCTCAGAAAACTCCCTCATTAAACCAATAGTTGCCCTCGCGCACATTAATCAATACACAAGACTAAAGAAAGCCTAATGGAAAATCTGTGCTTTGTGACAATGATCTAAGAGATTTTATCAGATCAGTGAAGTTTATTTTTCAGTTTGGCTGAAGTGAAAACAGTTTTTGATAAAAACAAACAAAAAATTAAGCACATTATTATTAGCCCTGTAAGATTTTTTTTTTTTTTTTTTTTGGCTACAGAACCAAACACTGTTGTCCTATGATTTGCCTAAATTAAACTAACTTTAGTTAACCTAATTAACCCAGTTAAGCCTTTAAACTGCACTTTAAGCTGAATACTAGTGTCTTGTAAAATAACTATTAAAATATTGTGTCATGAGTTATTAGAGATTATTTATTTAACATATTATGTTTAAAAATGTGTTGCAAAAGATATTTTCTCAATTAAACCGTGCTGGGGAATTATTTAATCATTCATTACACTCAGAATAATTTATTTCAAGTGTTTATTTCAGTTCATTTTGATGATTATGGATTACAGCTAATATTAGTGTCAATTATAGTTTATCTCTTCATAATATAGCTGTGCTTTAATGATAAGTTTACATGTTTACCTAAAGTTTTATTATTTTAATATTATTTGAATGAATTTTATCGATAATTAATGCAAAGTCCTGCA
The DNA here is from genome assembly GCF_052040795.2 of Danio rerio. Taxonomy (NCBI): domain Eukaryota; kingdom Metazoa; phylum Chordata; class Actinopteri; order Cypriniformes; family Danionidae; genus Danio; species Danio rerio. Next base: position 44,244,220 of record NC_141025.1, read on the forward strand.
AATAATTAAGCAACACAATCCTGCAGCCATAGTCCGACTTCAAATACAGAAATAATGTATATTTAATAAAGTATATTAGTAAAATAAGTGTTTATAATTAGTTTTTAAAGTGTATCTTAGTTTCTAATAATACTTTAAATTAAATTAACAGCAAATTCATTATATTTTGTAAAACGATGATTTATAGTGTATTTAATATTAGAATCTTTAACTTCTGATTTTCCAACCACTTTTAGCAAATTCATCCGTGTTAAACTCATATTTTTCATTATTGTGTGTAATCAGTAAAGATAAAATAAAATGAATATAATAACTAAATATATATTCACTTTAATAATGGCCTGTTGTTCATTTTAGAGCAAGAGTCTCCTTGTGCTGAACGGTTTAACAGCACCTCCACATCACCTGCATCAGAGTGTGTTTTCTGCTGGAATCTGCTGTTCGGTGTGTGTTCGGTGTGTGTTCTCCTCTTCTCCATCTGCGTCTACTGCCTCTGTCAGAAGAAAACTACAGGTCATCAGCTATTCGTAAAAAATGTATATCTCAAATTATAAAATGTAAATTATTCTTATCTTTTGTTAAGTTTCTGTAGGTTCTGGGGCTGAGAACAGACATGTTGAGGTACAGTATGAGCACATTTTGAGAATAATTTTAATATATATTATTCGCAATAGTTTAGCAGCAACATAAATTACATCAATATAATATAATATATTTATTTGTTTATTTATTTGTTTCTTATTTTAATTAAATATATTCTGTTTCAGGCTGGTGATGAAGTGTGTTATGCTTCATTAGACATGCCTTCCACACAGCAACAAAGGCAGAGGAATGAAAGAGCTCAGAGTTCAGACTTCAGTATTTATTCTAATGTCAGAACCAGCAGAATGTAAAGTAGAGTAAACTAAAGTCATTGTTCTTTAGTAGAAATATGATTCAAAAGAGTGTTAATGACAATGTTCTGGCATCTGCATCCTATTTTCATTGATTCTAATATTGTAAGTTTTTAATGATTAAAAATGTAAATACATTTAAGAAAGGTTAAATGTTTTTTTCAGAATATTTGACTTGCAGTCTCAGAAAGGACTCAGTGTTGTTTCTGGGTCTCTCAGTTTAATATAATTTAAGCCAATCACATGAGTGCATATGCAGTAGTACTCCCAGCTAAAACTGAAGTTCTTAAACTCTTTTCATGCCACAAAACAAACATCTCCCTGCTACAACAACAGAAATGTAGAATGCAAATGTACATCTAACAGAGCTCTGAACATTCCTAATATTAAAAAAACAAAAAACTAGGTCTTAGATCATCAGATGTGTACACCATTTCAGAGGTTTTACTGCTACTGTGGGCAAATTACCACAACAACTCCACCAAAACTTATATATTATAGATCTATAAGATCATTTAATGGAATAACAACCAAAACAATATTTCATCACACCTTTAGCCTCAGTCAGTAGAGCTGCAATCTTCATTTTAAAACCATTATGAAAACCTCCATTAAGAGGACTTAAATGGATAGTTCACCCCAAAATAACAATTCTGTATCATTAACTCCCTTTCACTTGCTCCAAACCTGTTTGAGTTTCTTTATTCTGTTCAATACAAAAGAAGATATTTTGAAGAAAGCTGAAAAGCTGTACCCATTGACTTGTTTGTTTTTGCTACTATGAAAGTCAACGGTTACAGGTTTTCAGCTTCTTCAAAACATTTTATTTTGTGCAAAACAGAAAACAAGAAACTCTTAAAGATTTGAAACCGCTTGAGTTTGAGTAAACAGTGAGTAAATCTGGATTTCTGTGTGAACTCTCCCTTTATTTGAGCTCTCTCCAGTCACTCTAGGAAGACACTACACCTGGATTATTTGTCTAAATAATACGTTTATTATTAAAATCCCTATTAACATTAAAGTCATCTGAAGCGGTGGCTTAGTGCAGGTAAAGGGGCCCCGGCCCTGGGTGAGTCGGCCATTAGTTAGTGAGGTGCCCACTCCTCATTCTGCAGGTGATCAGGAAGCAGTTCTCTGCACTTCCTGTGTGACTCCTGCTCACCCTACACAAATCATTAAGATCATTAATCCAGACTGACCCTAACAACACAATCAAAGCCATGAGTGCGTCACTCAGATAAGTGTCAAGTCACTGGCCACCTGTTCACTGTAACCAGGGATGGCGCTCAATATCGTCCAAACTGGGCCGATCAGCCGCCGCTGGACTGAGACACCAGCCAATCAGCTGACGGCACTCTGATACACACAACACCGTGTTCAGAAACACAGAGCAACACACTTCTGCTGATCTCTCAGTGAGTCTCTTACCTGTTGACAGAGTTATGGGGAAGGTCAGTTTGCTCCTGGACGTGACCCTCAGTGAGCCTCCGAAGGGGAAACGGTTGCACAGGATGTTGAAGAGGGTCACTCCCACTGACCACACCGTAGCTGGACCCGCATGGTAGCGCTGTCTGCAGAACCACTCAGGTGGAGCGTATTGAATCGTTCCTGAGAGACACAAGGAGACACAAACACCCGTTCAAAACACTCCAGCACACACAAATTCCCTTTGGTGGATCATCAAAAGCTCACAAACATCCACAGAGTGTTTCCTTCTGCAACACAAACCCACCTGCGAAGTATTTGTAGGCCGAGCGCTTGAGCAGATCTCCACAGCCGAAGTCCAGCAGCTTGATGTCCTGGGACTCTGTGGAGATCAGCAGGTTCTCTGGCTTGACGTCCCGGTGCAGGACTCCGCGGCTCTCGCAGTGTTTCAGAGCCGCGATCAGCTGCACCAGCACTTTCTTGGCCAGACCCTCATCCAGACAGCCGTTCTCCTCACAGAAGCTCTGGAGGTCTTGGCAGGGATCCGGACGCTCCAGGATCAGGATGTAGCGTCTGGGACGGTCAAACCAGTCTAGCAGCTGCAGGACGTTGGGGCAGGCAGGAGCTGAATTGACGCGGGTCATCAGTGCCACCTCCAGCGGCAGCCGACCCTGACCTTCCTGCAGGACAAACGATTGGATTCAGAACCCAATGAAACATCAAACACAACAACAGGTTCACACTGAACTCACAACTCTCAGTCTCCTCTGTGTCCGCTCTTTAGACACATACTTGATGGCGACCTGTAGACAGATAAAGCATAATAAATCACACCTGCCTGATCCTCACACATCACATTTACTGAGATCAGGATTTCTAAAGGCTGTTTGAATGAAGAGCGGAGAAAACGACTTACTGGCAGTCCATCAGACCTGCGCATCCCAGCAAACACAGAGCCAAATCCACCGTCTCCCAGCAGTGGGCCCTTTGCATACGCGTCTGCAACACAGAGGAGCAGTAGAAATGTGTGTTCAAAGAAAACATGCAGCAGTAGAGAAAACTGTAAAAGAGCATTACTGAAACATCATCATCACTTCTTCAAAAAGCCATTCTGACCTCTGCGAGAGCGTTTGAGAGCTCTTCTAGATGAGGTGGACGGACGTTCATCTTCTGGTGTTTGCTGGCTGCCGCTCTGCCGCTTCCTCTTCCTGTTACCCTGATCTGTGGACACAGATTTGGCCAACAGGGAAGGCAGAGGTGCGAGAAATCCATCAAGCTCTTGGCTCACGGTCTGGGTTTCACCATCACCATCATGTGTCCTGACGTCCTGAACAGCTGCCTGGATGAAAGCAGAACTCCTGGATCTGGAGCGGCCTGAGACAACGACAACAACAACAACAACATATCACGTTTATTATAAGATTATAAGAATTAATCAACAATTAACTTTAGTAGCTGCATCTACAGAGAATAAAAGACATCTGATCACTTATATCGGGGAACAGTTGTGTTGAAATGGGTTCATTTGTACCAGTTTATTTACATCACATTTCCCCAAACATTACACAACATCATATCATGATTGATCATAAACAAATAAAAACTAAAACACTCACTGCGGTTTTCACCCATCTGACAAACTCCTCCAAACTCCAGCAAACCTGAAAACAAGAACAAAGATCAAATATCAATAAAAATGTCAATAAAAACAAGATCAAAATCAAAATAAACACAACAAAAGAGCAACAAAACGTGTCAAAAGGAATAATTTCAGCTCTGAGCGTCGATCTCCTTGTAAAATAAAAGTCTTCTGTCAGAAATTCTCTGGTCTCCTTGAAGAATCGCAGTATCAGCACAGTAATCCTCAGCAAATGTCTCAGAAATTCGCCTCTCCTCAATCAACAGATAGCGGCGAGTCTCGGTGTTTATATATGGAGTCAAATCATACCACGCGTTGCTATAGCAACCACAATTTGAATCGCCAATCTGAATCACGTGAGTAAACGATTCATCTCATCTCAACATATAAATAATAAATAATTAATAATAATAATAAACATAGTTAAAATAATAATAATAATAATAATAATAATGAAGTTTAAATCAATTAATTTATAATTCACGAAACTTCAATTCAATTCAATTCAGCTTTATTTGTATAGCGCTTTTACAATGTAGATTGTGTCAAAGCAGCTTCACATAAATGGTCATGTAATAATAATGTAGAAACTGTAATAATAATGCTAAATGAGCAAGATTGGTTTGACAAGGTTTGACTTTGTAAAATGTACAGCTATTTAGGAATTAATTAAATTAAAATAATAAAATTAACTCATATATTTTCTATTAGTGGCCCAAGCAATGTAAGTGCATGCTGTTTAATTACACGTACAGTGCTAACTGCTCACGTAGATATTAGGAATATAAGTTAAAAAAAGTTTATTATTGTAAATAATAGAAAGTAAATTAAATCGTTCACAATTTCTATGTCTATGCCTATATTTTACAGTCTATGGTCTACGCACGATTTCAGATCACATGGCCGTTTGTATCATCATCTGGTAGGCTACATGGTTCAGTCATATTTATGTACTTTTCATTTGCTCTTGTTTTCAGATTTAATATTATTAAGTTTTATTAATGTTTTCGTTATTTTGGATGTATGTGAAGGCTTTTTAAGGGACTTTGTGTTCACTCAACGGCTAGAAAGCACAAAAGTTCACCTGCCGAATGAGTTCCCGCGTCTGACCACAAGATGGCGTCCACAGCAGAAAGGTGCAAGTTTATAAATACATTATTTCTGTTTGTATGAATCTAAATAGCTGTTTTCATCACTAATATACAGCTTTCAATAAGCTAAATTACTGTCACAAGGTCTGTAATGACAATTAGCTTGTACATTTGCTAGAATTTTCCTAACCGATCTAGCCTTGTTCATTTATATTAAAACAAAAAAAGATTGTATTAAATTCAGAAAAACATCTCTCGTTTGTCATTACGTTTGATGATTTGATGTGATTTGAGCTTCTGAACTTCTGTTAAGGGTGCAAAGTCTGCCTTGAAGCGGCCTGATTTTATACACCAGTTTACAGTAGTAAAAATATATCAAAGTTAATTAAAGTAAACATACTAAAGGTAAACAGGTTTCTATTTTTTGAATGTAGTTAAAAATTATTTATAAAGTGAATAATATGATTAATAATATGATTCATTTATTATATTGATATACATTTTTTATATTAAATTATCCCTGGGTCATAAAGGATTCTGCTTGCAGCCTACAGTACATCAGCTTTCAGGCTCAGTGCTGTGTTTCTTCTTCTTCTTCTTGGTCTTTACTGACGCTCCTGGTGCAGTGATGTTGCAGTTGCTGTGAAAAGCTAGGCGAGAACACAAACCACAAGTGTTTTTATTCAGGCATGCAACAGACTGAATGTCCTAAAACTGTTTGTGGTCAAGCTGGTGATCTTGCATGCTCAATACACACATCAATGCATGAGATAAACTGTGGTTAGAAAAAAACAGAAATAAGAAAAGTAAGAAAATATTTAGTGCACGCTGCAGCTGTAAATGTTGCTTTTAATATTTTCATGACTTGGAATTGATGAGAAACTGAAGATGCAAAAGTCTGATTTATTAAAATACGTGCCATGAATCAGAGACAGTGTAAACAGCACACAACTGAGGTTTGATTTATTTAAAGAAGAGCAGAGCAATGCAACATGTACGAGTGCAACATTCAACATTTAAACCAAATTGTAATAATCATTCAACAAAATTTCCTTTCATAAAGCAAATCCATCTGCTGTATTTCCTATTATCTTTTAATTTCTACATTAGACCTTCTTTAGTTGTTGAGAAATGACAGTATCCTGTTCACTGATCAGACACTTATAATGAATTTAATGTGAGAAGAGAGTTTAGTGTGGAGTAAATTCAGCACAATGGACAGCTCCCTGCAGTGCTGAACTGACTGAACCACATCTGCAGGAGGAAATGCTACAGAGATGTTTAATTACTGCTGAATAATTACTGAACAATATTGAATATTGAAAATCTAACCCATCAGTAGTGATTACTAATTAAACATTTATTTTATATATAAATTAAGATAAAAGGCGATTACATAAAAAACCTGTTGGGCTTATTCGCTCTAAGACATGCTTTGATAATCATATTTCTTTTAAAGTAATACGGTTTTGTCAATGTTAATAAAAGGAAACACTGAGTTTGTATAATCATTTCTTTTTGTAATTGAACACTCACTTTACAGCTCTTCATCTCTCAGAAAACTCCCTCATTAAACCAATAGTTGCCCTCGCGCACATTAATCAATACACAAGACTAAAGAAAGCCTAATGGAAAATCTGTGCTTTGTGACAATGATCTAAGAGATCTTATCAGATCAGTGAAGTTTATTTTTCAGTTTGGCTGAAGTGAAAACAGTTTTTGATAAAAACAAACAAAAAATTAAGCACATTATTATTAGCCCTGTAAGATTTTTTTTTTTTTTTGGCTACAGAACCAAACACTGTTGTCCTATGATTTGCCTAAATTAAACTAACTTTAGTTAACCTAATTAACCCAGTTAAGCCTTTAAACTGCACTTTAAGCTGAATACTAGTGTCTTGTAAAATAACTATTAAAATATTGTGTCATGAGTTATTAGAGATTATTTATTTAACATATTATGTTTAAAAATGTGTTGCAAAAGATATTTTCTCAATTAAACCGTGCTGGGGAATTATTTAATCATTCATTACACTCAGAATAATTTATTTCTAGTGTTTATTTCAGTTCATTTTGATGATTATGGATTACAGCTAATATTAGTGTTAATTATAGTTTATCTCTTCATAATATAGCTGTGCTTTAATGATAAGTTTACATGTTTACCTAAAGTTTTATTATTTTAATATTATTTGAATGAATTTTATCGATAATTAATGCAAAGTCCTGCAAATAATTAAGCAACACAATCCTGCAGCCATAGTCCGACTTCAAATACAGAAATAATGTATATTTAATAAAGTATATTAGTAAAATAAGTGTTTATAATTAGTTTTTAAAGTGTATCTTAGTTTCTAATAATACTTTAAATTAAATTAACAGCAAATTCATTATATTTTGTAAAACGATGATTTATAGTGTATTTAATATTAGAATCTTTAACTTCTGATTTTCCAACCACTTTTAGCAAATTCATCCGTGTTAAACTCATATTTTTCATTATTGTGTGTAATCAGTAAAGATAAAATAAAATGAATATAATAACTAAATATATATTCACTTTAATAATGGCCTGTTGTTCATTTTAGAGCAAGAGTCTCCTTGTGCTGAACGGTTTAACAGCACCTCCACATCACCTGCATCAGAGTGTGTTTTCTGCTGGAATCTGCTGTTCGGTGTGTGTTCGGTGTGTGTTCTCCTCTTCTCCATCTGCGTCTACTGCCTCTGTCAGAAGAAAACTACAGGTCATCAGCTATTCGTAAAAAATGTATATCTCAAATTATAAAATGTAAATTATTCTTATCTTTTGTTAAGTTTCTGTAGGTTCTGGGGCTGAGAACAGACATGTTGAGGTACAGTATGAGCACATTTTGAGAATAATTTTAATATATATTATTCGCAATAGTTTAGCAGCAACATAAATTACATCAATATAATATAATATATTTATTTGTTTATTTATTTGTTTCTTATTTTAATTAAATATATTCTGTTTCAGGCTGGTGATGAAGTGTGTTATGCTTCATTAGACATGCCTTCCACACAGCAACAAAGGCAGAGGAATGAAAGAGCTCAGAGTTCAGACTTCAGTATTTATTCTAATGTCAGAACCAGCAGAATGTAAAGTAGAGTAAACTAAAGTCATTGTTCTTTAGTAGAAATATGATTCAAAAGAGTGTTAATGACAATGTTCTGGCATCTGCATCCTATTTTCATTGATTCTAATATTGTAAGTTTTTAATGATTAAAAATGTAAATACATTTAAGAAAGGTTAAATGTTTTTTTCAGAATATTTGACTTGCAGTCTCAGAAAGGACTCAGTGTTGTTTCTGGGTCTCTCAGTTTAATATAATTTAAGCCAATCACATGAGTGCATATGCAGTAGTACTCCCAGCTAAAACTGAAGTTCTTAAACTCTTTTCATGCCACAAAACAAACATCTCCCTGCTACAACAACAGAAATGTAGAATGCAAATGTACATCTAACAGAGCTCTGAACATTCCTAATATTAAAAAAACAAAAAACTAGGTCTTAGATCATCAGATGTGTACACCATTTCAGAGGTTTTACTGCTACTGTGGGCAAATTACCACAACAACTCCACCAAAACTTATATATTATAGATCTATAAGATCATTTAATGGAATAACAACCAAAACAATATTTCATCACACCTTTAGCCTCAGTCAGTAGAGCTGCAATCTTCATTTTAAAACCATTATGAAAACCTCCATTAAGAGGACTTAAATGGATAGTTCACCCCAAAATAACAATTCTGTATCATTAACTCCCTTTCACTTGCTCCAAACCTGTTTGAGTTTCTTTATTCTGTTCAATACAAAAGAAGATATTTTGAAGAAAGCTGAAAAGCTGTACCCATTGACTTGTTTGTTTTTGCTACTATGAAAGTCAACGGTTACAGGTTTTCAGCTTCTTCAAAACATTTTATTTTGTGCAAAACAGAAAACAAGAAACTCTTAAAGATTTGAAACCGCTTGAGTTTGAGTAAACAGTGAGTAAATCTGGATTTCTGTGTGAACTCTCCCTTTATTTGAGCTCTCTCCAGTCACTCTAGGAAGACACTACACCTGGATTATTTGTCTAAATAATACGTTTATTATTAAAATCCCTATTAACATTAAAGTCATCTGAAGCGGTGGCTTAGTGCAGGTAAAGGGGCCCCGGCCCTGGGTGAGTCGGCCATTAGTTAGTGAGGTGCCCACTCCTCATTCTGCAGGTGATCAGGAAGCAGTTCTCTGCACTTCCTGTGTGACTCCTGCTCACCCTACACAAATCATTAAGATCATTAATCCAGACTGACCCTAACAACACAATCAAAGCCATGAGTGCGTCACTCAGATAAGTGTCAAGTCACTGGCCACCTGTTCACTGTAACCAGGGATGGCGCTCAATATCGTCCAAACTGGGCCGATCAGCCGCCGCTGGACTGAGACACCAGCCAATCAGCTGACGGCACTCTGATACACACAACACCGTGTTCAGAAACACAGAGCAACACACTTCTGCTGATCTCTCAGTGAGTCTCTTACCTGTTGACAGAGTTATGGGGAAGGTCAGTTTGCTCCTGGACGTGACCCTCAGTGAGCCTCCGAAGGGGAAACGGTTGCACAGGATGTTGAAGAGGGTCACTCCCACTGACCACACCGTAGCTGGACCCGCATGGTAGCGCTGTCTGCAGAACCACTCAGGTGGAGCGTATTGAATCGTTCCTGAGAGACACAAGGAGACACAAACACCCGTTCAAAACACTCCAGCACACACAAATTCCCTTTGGTGGATCATCAAAAGCTCACAAACATCCACAGAGTGTTTCCTTCTGCAACACAAACCCACCTGCGAAGTATTTGTAGGCCGAGCGCTTGAGCAGATCTCCACAGCCGAAGTCCAGCAGCTTGATGTCCTGGGACTCTGTGGAGATCAGCAGGTTCTCTGGCTTGACGTCCCGGTGCAGGACTCCGCGGCTCTCGCAGTGTTTCAGAGCCGCGATCAGCTGCACCAGCACTTTCTTGGCCAGACCCTCATCCAGACAGCCGTTCTCCTCACAGAAGCTCTGGAGGTCTTGGCAGGGATCCGGACGCTCCAGGATCAGGATGTAGCGTCTGGGACGGTCAAACCAGTCTAGCAGCTGCAGGACGTTGGGGCAGGCAGGAGCTGAATTGACGCGGGTCATCAGTGCCACCTCCAGCGGCAGCCGACCCTGACCTTCCTGCAGGACAAACGATTGGATTCAGAACCCAATGAAACATCAAACACAACAACAGGTTCACACTGAACTCACAACTCTCAGTCTCCTCTGTGTCCGCTCTTTAGACACATACTTGATGGCGACCTGTAGACAGATAAAGCATAATAAATCACACCTGCCTGATCCTCACACATCACATTTACTGAGATCAGGATTTCTAAAGGCTGTTTGAATGAAGAGCGGAGAAAACGACTTACTGGCAGTCCATCAGACCTGCGCATCCCAGCAAACACAGAGCCAAATCCACCGTCTCCCAGCAGTGGGCCCTTTGCATACGCGTCTGCAACACAGAGGAGCAGTAGAAATGTGTGTTCAAAGAAAACATGCAGCAGTAGAGAAAACTGTAAAAGAGCATTACTGAAACATCATCATCACTTCTTCAAAAAGCCATTCTGACCTCTGCGAGAGCGTTTGAGAGCTCTTCTAGATGAGGTGGACGGACGTTCATCTTCTGGTGTTTGCTGGCTGCCGCTCTGCCGCTTCCTCTTCCTGTTACCCTGATCTGTGGACACAGATTTGGCCAACAGGGAAGGCAGAGGTGCGAGAAATCCATCAAGCTCTTGGCTCACGGTCTGGGTTTCACCATCACCATCATGTGTCCTGACGTCCTGAACAGCTGCCTGGATGAAAGCAGAACTCCTGGATCTGGAGCGGCCTGAGACAACGACAACAACAACAACAACATATCACGTTTATTATAAGATTATAAGAATTAATCAACAATTAACTTTAGTAGCTGCATCTACAGAGAATAAAAGACATCTGATCACTTATATCGGGGAACAGTTGTGTTGAAATGGGTTCATTTGTACCAGTTTATTTACATCACATTTCCCCAAACATTACACAACATCATATCATGATTGATCATAAACAAATAAAAACTAAAACACTCACTGCGGTTTTCACCCATCTGACAAACTCCTCCAAACTCCAGCAAACCTGAAAACAAGAACAAAGATCAAATATCAATAAAAATGTCAATAAAAACAAGATCAAAATCAAAATAAACACAACAAAAGAGCAACAAAACGTGTCAAAAGGAATAATTTCAGCTCTGAGCGTCGATCTCCTTGTAAAATAAAAGTCTTCTGTCAGAAATTCTCTGGTCTCCTTGAAGAATCGCAGTATCAGCACAGTAATCCTCAGCAAATGTCTCAGAAATTCGCCTCTCCTCAATCAACAGATAGCGGCGAGTCTCGGTGTTTATATATGGAGTCAAATCATACCACGCGTTGCTATAGCAACCACAATTTGAATCGCCAATCTGAATCACGTGAGTAAACGATTCATCTCATCTCAACATATAAATAATAAATAATTAATAATAATAATAAACATAGTTAAAATAATAATAATAATAATAATAATAATGAAGTTTAAATCAATTAATTTATAATTCACGAAACTTCAATTCAATTCAATTCAGCTTTATTTGTATAGCGCTTTTACAATGTAGATTGTGTCAAAGCAGCTTCACATAAATGGTCATGTAATAATAATGTAGAAACTGTAATAATAATGCTAAATGAGCAAGATTGGTTTGACAAGGTTTGACTTTGTAAAATGTACAGCTATTTAGGAATTAATTAAATTAAAATAATAAAATTAACTCATATATTTTCTATTAGTGGCCCAAGCAATGTAAGTGCATGCTGTTTAATTACACGTACAGTGCTAACTGCTCACGTAGATATTAGGAATATAAGTTAAAAAAAGTTTATTATTGTAAATAATAGAAAGTAAATTAAATCGTTCACAATTTCTATGTCTATGCCTATATTTTACAGTCTATGGTCTACGCACGATTTCAGATCACATGGCCGTTTGTATCATCATCTGGTAGGCTACATGGTTCAGTCATATTTATGTACTTTTCATTTGCTCTTGTTTTCAGATTTAATATTATTAAGTTTTATTAATGTTTTCGTTATTTTGGATGTATGTGAAGGCTTTTTAAGGGACTTTGTGTTCACTCAACGGCTAGAAAGCCCAAAAGTTCACCTGCCGAATGAGTTCCCGCGTCTGACCACAAGATGGCGTCCACAGCAGAAAGGTGCAAGTTTATAAATACATTATTTCTGTTTGTATGAATCTAAATAGCTGTTTTCATCACTAATATACAGCTTTCAATAAGCTAAATTACTGTCACAAGGTCTGTAATGACAATTAGCTTGTACATTTGCTAGAATTTTCCTAACCGATCTAGCCTTGTTCATTTATATTAAAACAAAAAAAGATTGTATTAAATTCAGAAAAACATCTCTCGTTTGTCATTACGTTTGATGATTTGATGTGATTTGAGCTTCTGAACTTCTGTTAAGGGTGCAAAGTCTGCCTTGAAGCGGCCTGATTTTATACACCAGTTTACAGTAGTAAAAATATATCAAAGTTAATTAAAGTAAACATATTAAAGGTAAACAGGTTTCTATTTTTTGAATGTAGTTAAAAATTATTTATAAAGTGAATAATATGATTAATAATATGATTCATTTATTATATTGATATACATTTTTTATATTAAATTATCCCTGGGTCATAAAGGATTCTGCTTGCAGCCTACAGTACATCAGCTTTCAGGCTCAGTGCTGTGTTTCTTCTTCTTCTTCTTGGTCTTTACTGACGCTCCTGGTGCAGTGATGTTGCAGTTGCTGTGAAAAGCTAGGCGAGAACACAAACCACAAGTGTTTTTATTCAGGCATGCAACAGACTGAATGTCCTAAAACTGTTTGTGGTCAAGCTGGTGATCTTGCATGCTCAATACACACATCAATGCATGAGATAAACTGTGGTTAGACAAAAACAGAAATAAGAAAAGTAAGAAAATATTTAGTGCACGCTGCAGCTGTAAACGTTGCTTTTAATATTTTCATGACTTGGAATTGATGAGAAACTGAAGATGCAAAAGTCTGATTTATTAAAATACGTGCCATGAATCAGAGACAGTGTAAACAGCACACAACTGAGGTTTGATTTATTTAAAGAAGAGCAGAGCAATGCAACATGTACGAGTGCAACATTCAACATTTAAACCAAATTGTAATAATCATTCAACAAAATTTCCTTTCATAAAGCAAATCCATCTGCTGTATTTCCTATTATCTTTTAATTTCTACATTAGACCTTCTTTAGTTGTTGAGAAATGACAGTATCCTGTTCACTGATCAGACACTTATAATGAATTTAATGTGAGAAGAGAGTTTAGTGTGGAGTAAATTCAGCACAATGGACAGCTCCCTGCAGTGCTGAACTGACTGAACCACATCTGCAGGAGGAAATGCTACAGAGATGTTTAATTACTGCTGAATAATTACTGAACAATATTGAATATTGAAAATCTAACCCATCAGTAGTGATTACTAATTAAACATTTATTTTATATATAAATTAAGATAAAAGGCGATTACATAAAAAACCTGTTGGGCTTATTCGCTCTAAGACATGCTTTGATAATCATATTTCTTTTAAAGTAATACGGTTTTGTCAATGTTAATAAAAGGAAACACTGAGTTTGTATAATCATTTCTTTTTGTAATTGAACACTCACTTTACAGCTCTTCATCTCTCAGAAAACTCCCTCATTAAACCAATAGTTGCCCTCGCGCACATTAATCAATACACAAGACTAAAGAAAGCCTAATGGAAAATCTGTGCTTTGTGACAATGATCTAAGAGATCTTATCAGATCAGTGAAGTTTATTTTTCAGTTTGGCTGAAGTGAAAACAGTTTTTGATAAAAACAAACAAAAAATTAAGCACATTATTATTAGCCCTGTAAGATTTTTATTTATTTTTTATTTTTTGGCTACAGAACCAAACACTGTTGTCCTATGATTTGCCTAAATTAAACTAACTTTAGTTAACCTAATTAACCCAGTTAAGCCTTTAAACTGCACTTTAAGCTGAATACTAGTGTCTTGTAAAATAACTATTAAAATATTGTGTCATGAGTTATTAGAGATTATTTATTTAACATATTATGTTTAAAAATGTGTTGCAAAAGATATTTTCTCAATTAAACCGTGCTGGGGAATTATTTAATCATTCATTACACTCAGAATAATTTATTTCAAGTGTTTATTTCAGTTCATTTTGATGATTATGGATTACAGCTAATATTAGTGTCAATTATAGTTTATCTCTTCATAATATAGCTGTGCTTTAATGATAAGTTTACATGTTTACCTAAAGTTTTATTATTTTAATATTATTTGAATGAATTTTATCGATAATTAATGCAAAGTCCTGCAAATAATTAAGCAACACAATCCTGCAGCCATAGTCCGACTTCAAATACAGAAATAATGTATATTTAATAAAGTATATTAGTAAAATAAGTGTTTATAATTAGTTTTTAAAGTGTATCTTAGTTTCTAATAATACTTTAAATTAAATTAACAGCAAATTCATTATATTTTGTAAAACGATGATTTATAGTGTATTTAATATTAGAATCTTTAACTTCTGATTTTCCAACCACTTTTAGCAAATTCATCCGTGTTAAACTCATATTTTTCATTATTGTGTGTAATCAGTAAAGATAAAATAAAATGAATATAATAACTAAATATATATTCACTTTAATAATGGCCTGTTGTTCATTTTAGAGCAAGAGTCTCCTTGTGCTGAACGGTTTAACAGCACCTCCACATCACCTGCATCAGAGTGTGTTTTCTGCTGGAATCTGCTGTTCGGTGTGTGTTCGGTGTGTGTTCTCCTCTTCTCCATCTGCGTCTACTGCCTCTGTCAGAAGAAAACTACAGGTCATCAGCTATTCGTAAAAAATGTATATCTCAAATTATAAAATGTAAATTATTCTTATCTTTTGTTAAGTTTCTGTAGGTTCTGGGGCTGAGAACAGACATGTTGAGGTACAGTATGAGCACATTTTGAGAATAATTTTAATATATATTATTCGCAATAGTTTAGCAGCAACATAAATTACATCAATATAATATAATATATTTATTTGTTTATTTATTTGTTTCTTATTTTAATTAAATATATTCTGTTTCAGGCTGGTGATGAAGTGTGTTATGCTTCATTAGACATGCCTTCCACACAGCAACAAAGGCAGAGGAATGAAAGAGCTCAGAGTTCAGACTTCAGTATTTATTCTAATGTCAGAACCAGCAGAATGTAAAGTAGAGTAAACTAAAGTCATTGTTCTTTAGTAGAAATATGATTCAAAAGAGTGTTAATGACAATGTTCTGGCATCTGCATCCTATTTTCATTGATTCTAATATTGTAAGTTTTTAATGATTAAAAATGTAAATACATTTAAGAAAGGTTAAATGTTTTTTTCAGAATATTTGACTTGCAGTCTCAGAAAGGACTCAGTGTTGTTTCTGGGTCTCTCAGTTTAATATAATTTAAGCCAATCACATGAGTGCATATGCAGTAGTACTCCCAGCTAAAACTGAAGTTCTTAAACTCTTTTCATGCCACAAAACAAACATCTCCCTGCTACAACAACAGAAATGTAGAATGCAAATGTACATCTAACAGAGCTCTGAACATTCCTAATATTAAAAAAACAAAAAACTAGGTCTTAGATCATCAGATGTGTACACCATTTCAGAGGTTTTACTGCTACTGTGGGCAAATTACCACAACAACTCCACCAAAACTTATATATTATAGATCTATAAGATCATTTAATGGAATAACAACCAAAACAATATTTCATCACACCTTTAGCCTCAGTCAGTAGAGCTGCAATCTTCATTTTAAAACCATTATGAAAACCTCCATTAAGAGGACTTAAATGGATAGTTCACCCCAAAATAACAATTCTGTATCATTAACTCCCTTTCACTTGCTCCAAACCTGTTTGAGTTTCTTTATTCTGTTCAATACAAAAGAAGATATTTTGAAGAAAGCTGAAAAGCTGTACCCATTGACTTGTTTGTTTTTGCTACTATGAAAGTCAACGGTTACAGGTTTTCAGCTTCTTCAAAACATTTTATTTTGTGCAAAACAGAAAACAAGAAACTCTTAAAGATTTGAAACCGCTTGAGTTTGAGTAAACAGTGAGTAAATCTGGATTTCTGTGTGAACTCTCCCTTTATTTGAGCTCTCTCCAGTCACTCTAGGAAGACACTACACCTGGATTATTTGTCTAAATAATACGTTTATTATTAAAATCCCTATTAACATTAAAGTCATCTGAAGCGGTGGCTTAGTGCAGGTAAAGGGGCCCCGGCCCTGGGTGAGTCGGCCATTAGTTAGTGAGGTGCCCACTCCTCATTCTGCAGGTGATCAGGAAGCAGTTCTCTGCACTTCCTGTGTGACTCCTGCTCACCCTACACAAATCATTAAGATCATTAATCCAGACTGACCCTAACAACACAATCAAAGCCATGAGTGCGTCACTCAGATAAGTGTCAAGTCACTGGCCACCTGTTCACTGTAACCAGGGATGGCGCTCAATATCGTCCAAACTGGGCCGATCAGCCGCCGCTGGACTGAGACACCAGCCAATCAGCTGACGGCACTCTGATACACACAACACCGTGTTCAGAAACACAGAGCAACACACTTCTGCTGATCTCTCAGTGAGTCTCTTACCTGTTGACAGAGTTATGGGGAAGGTCAGTTTGCTCCTGGACGTGACCCTCAGTGAGCCTCCGAAGGGGAAACGGTTGCACAGGATGTTGAAGAGGGTCACTCCCACTGACCACACCGTAGCTGGACCCGCATGGTAGCGCTGTCTGCAGAACCACTCAGGTGGAGCGTATTGAATCGTTCCTGAGAGACACAAGGAGACACAAACACCCGTTCAAAACACTCCAGCACACACAAATTCCCTTTGGTGGATCATCAAAAGCTCACAAACATCCACAGAGTGTTTCCTTCTGCAACACAAACCCACCTGCGAAGTATTTGTAGGCCGAGCGCTTGAGCAGATCTCCACAGCCGAAGTCCAGCAGCTTGATGTCCTGGGACTCTGTGGAGATCAGCAGGTTCTCTGGCTTGACGTCCCGGTGCAGGACTCCGCGGCTCTCGCAGTGTTTCAGAGCCGCGATCAGCTGCACCAGCACTTTCTTGGCCAGACCCTCATCCAGACAGCCGTTCTCCTCACAGAAGCTCTGGAGGTCTTGGCAGGGATCCGGACGCTCCAGGATCAGGATGTAGCGTCTGGGACGGTCAAACCAGTCTAGCAGCTGCAGGACGTTGGGGCAGGCAGGAGCTGAATTGACGCGGGTCATCAGTGCCACCTCCAGCGGCAGCCGACCCTGACCTTCCTGCAGGACAAACGATTGGATTCAGAACCCAATGAAACATCAAACACAACAACAGGTTCACACTGAACTCACAACTCTCAGTCTCCTCTGTGTCCGCTCTTTAGACACATACTTGATGGCGACCTGTAGACAGATAAAGCATAATAAATCACACCTGCCTGATCCTCACACATCACATTTACTGAGATCAGGATTTCTAAAGGCTGTTTGAATGAAGAGCGGAGAAAACGACTTACTGGCAGTCCATCAGACCTGCGCATCCCAGCAAACACAGAGCCAAATCCACCGTCTCCCAGCAGTGGGCCCTTTGCATACGCGTCTGCAACACAGAGGAGCAGTAGAAATGTGTGTTCAAAGAAAACATGCAGCAGTAGAGAAAACTGTAAAAGAGCATTACTGAAACATCATCATCACTTCTTCAAAAAGCCATTCTGACCTCTGCGAGAGCGTTTGAGAGCTCTTCTAGATGAGGTGGACGGACGTTCATCTTCTGGTGTTTGCTGGCTGCCGCTCTGCCGCTTCCTCTTCCTGTTACCCTGATCTGTGGACACAGATTTGGCCAACAGGGAAGGCAGAGGTGCGAGAAATCCATCAAGCTCTTGGCTCACGGTCTGGGTTTCACCATCACCATCATGTGTCCTGACGTCCTGAACAGCTGCCTGGATGAAAGCAGAACTCCTGGATCTGGAGCGGCCTGAGACAACGACAACAACAACAACAACATATCACGTTTATTATAAGATTATAAGAATTAATCAACAATTAACTTTAGTAGCTGCATCTACAGAGAATAAAAGACATCTGATCACTTATATCGGGGAACAGTTGTGTTGAAATGGGTTCATTTGTACCAGTTTATTTACATCACATTTCCCCAAACATTACACAACATCATATCATGATTGATCATAAACAAATAAAAACTAAAACACTCACTGCGGTTTTCACCCATCTGACAAACTCCTCCAAACTCCAGCAAACCTGAAAACAAGAACAAAGATCAAATATCAATAAAAATGTCAATAAAAACAAGATCAAAATCAAAATAAACACAACAAAAGAGCAACAAAACGTGTCAAAAGGAATAATTTCAGCTCTGAGCGTCGATCTCCTTGTAAAATAAAAGTCTTCTGTCAGAAATTCTCTGGTCTCCTTGAAGAATCGCAGTATCAGCACAGTAATCCTCAGCAAATGTCTCAGAAATTCGCCTCTCCTCAATCAACAGATAGCGGCGAGTCTCGGTGTTTATATATGGAGTCAAATCATACCACGCGTTGCTATAGCAACCACAATTTGAATCGCCAATCTGAATCACGTGAGTAAACGATTCATCTCATCTCAACATATAAATAATAAATAATTAATAATAATAATAAACATAGTTAAAATAATAATAATAATAATAATAATAATGAAGTTTAAATCAATTAATTTATAATTCACGAAACTTCAATTCAATTCAATTCAGCTTTATTTGTATAGCGCTTTTACAATGTAGATTGTGTCAAAGCAGCTTCACATAAATGGTCATGTAATAATAATGTAGAAACTGTAATAATAATGCTAAATGAGCAAGATTGGTTTGACAAGGTTTGACTTTGTAAAATGTACAGCTATTTAGGAATTAATTAAATTAAAATAATAAAATTAACTCATATATTTTCTATTAGTGGCCCAAGCAATGTAAGTGCATGCTGTTTAATTACACGTACAGTGCTAACTGCTCACGTAGATATTAGGAATATAAGTTAAAAAAAGTTTATTATTGTAAATAATAGAAAGTAAATTAAATCGTTCACAATTTCTATGTCTATGCCTATATTTTACAGTCTATGGTCTACGCACGATTTCAGATCACATGGCCGTTTGTATCATCATCTGGTAGGCTACATGGTTCAGTCATATTTATGTACTTTTCATTTGCTCTTGTTTTCAGATTTAATATTATTAAGTTTTATTAATGTTTTCGTTATTTTGGATGTATGTGAAGGCTTTTTAAGGGACTTTGTGTTCACTCAACGGCTAGAAAGCCCAAAAGTTCACCTGCCGAATGAGTTCCCGCGTCTGACCACAAGATGGCGTCCACAGCAGAAAGGTGCAAGTTTATAAATACATTATTTCTGTTTGTATGAATCTAAATAGCTGTTTTCATCACTAATATACAGCTTTCAATAAGCTAAATTACTGTCACAAGGTCTGTAATGACAATTAGCTTGTACATTTGCTAGAATTTTCCTAACCGATCTAGCCTTGTTCATTTATATTAAAACAAAAAAAGATTGTATTAAATTCAGAAAAACATCTCTCGTTTGTCATTACGTTTGATGATTTGATGTGATTTGAGCTTCTGAACTTCTGTTAAGGGTGCAAAGTCTGCCTTGAAGCGGCCTGATTTTATACACCAGTTTACAGTAGTAAAAATATATCAAAGTTAATTAAAGTAAACATATTAAAGGTAAACAGGTTTCTATTTTTTGAATGTAGTTAAAAATTATTTATAAAGTGAATAATATGATTAATAATATGATTCATTTATTATATTGATATACATTTTTTATATTAAATTATCCCTGGGTCATAAAGGATTCTGCTTGCAGCCTACAGTACATCAGCTTTCAGGCTCAGTGCTGTGTTTCTTCTTCTTCTTCTTGGTCTTTACTGACGCTCCTGGTGCAGTGATGTTGCAGTTGCTGTGAAAAGCTAGGCGAGAACACAAACCACAAGTGTTTTTATTCAGGCATGCAACAGACTGAATGTCCTAAAACTGTTTGTGGTCAAGCTGGTGATCTTGCATGCTCAATACACACATCAATGCATGAGATAAACTGTGGTTAGAAAAAAACAGAAATAAGAAAAGTAAGAAAATATTTAGTGCACGCTGCAGCTGTAAATGTTGCTTTTAATATTTTCATGACTTGGAATTGATGAGAAACTGAAGATGCAAAAGTCTGATTTATTAAAATACGTGCCATGAATCAGAGACAGTGTAAACAGCACACAACTGAGGTTTGATTTATTTAAAGAAGAGCAGAGCAATGCAACATGTACGAGTGCAACATTCAACATTTAAACCAAATTGTAATAATCATTCAACAAAATTTCCTTTCATAAAGCAAATCCATCTGCTGTATTTCCTATTATCTTTTAATTTCTACATTAGACCTTCTTTAGTTGTTGAGAAATGACAGTATCCTGTTCACTGATCAGACACTTATAATGAATTTAATGTGAGAAGAGAGTTTAGTGTGGAGTAAATTCAGCACAATGGACAGCTCCCTGCAGTGCTGAACTGACTGAACCACATCTGCAGGAGGAAATGCTACAGAGATGTTTAATTACTGCTGAATAATTACTGAACAATATTGAATATTGAAAATCTAACCCATCAGTAGTGATTACTAATTAAACATTTATTTTATATATAAATTAAGATAAAAGGCGATTACATAAAAAACCTGTTGGGCTTATTCGCTCTAAGACATGCTTTGATAATCATATTTCTTTTAAAGTAATACGGTTTTGTCAATGTTAATAAAAGGAAACACTGAGTTTGTATAATCATTTCTTTTTGTAATTGAACACTCACTTTACAGCTCTTCATCTCTCAGAAAACTCCCTCATTAAACCAATAGTTGCCCTCGCGCACATTAATCAATACACAAGACTAAAGAAAGCCTAATGGAAAATCTGTGCTTTGTGACAATGATCTAAGAGATCTTATCAGATCAGTGAAGTTTATTTTTCAGTTTGGCTGAAGTGAAAACAGTTTTTGATAAAAACAAACAAAAAATTAAGCACATTATTATTAGCCCTGTAAGATTTTTATTTATTTTTTATTTTTTGGCTACAGAACCAAACACTGTTGTCCTATGATTTGCCTAAATTAAACTAACTTTAGTTAACCTAATTAACCCAGTTAAGCCTTTAAACTGCACTTTAAGCTGAATACTAGTGTCTTGTAAAATAACTATTAAAATATTGTGTCATGAGTTATTAGAGATTATTTATTTAACATATTATGTTTAAAAATGTGTTGCAAAAGATATTTTCTCAATTAAACCGTGCTGGGGAATTATTTAATCATTCATTACACTCAGAATAATTTATTTCAAGTGTTTATTTCAGTTCATTTTGATGATTATGGATTACAGCTAATATTAGTGTCAATTATAGTTTATCTCTTCATAATATAGCTGTGCTTTAATGATAAGTTTACATGTTTACCTAAAGTTTTATTATTTTAATATTATTTGAATGAATTTTATCGATAATTAATGCAAAGTCCTGCAAATAATTAAGCAACACAATCCTGCAGCCATAGTCCGACTTCAAATACAGAAATAATGTATATTTAATAAAGTATATTAGTAAAATAAGTGTTTATAATTAGTTTTTAAAGTGTATCTTAGTTTCTAATAATACTTTAAATTAAATTAACAGCAAATTCATTATATTTTGTAAAACGATGATTTATAGTGTATTTAATATTAGAATCTTTAACTTCTGATTTTCCAACCACTTTTAGCAAATTCATCCGTGTTAAACTCATATTTTTCATTATTGTGTGTAATCAGTAAAGATAAAATAAAATGAATATAATAACTAAATATATATTCACTTTAATAATGGCCTGTTGTTCATTTTAGAGCAAGAGTCTCCTTGTGCTGAACGGTTTAACAGCACCTCCACATCACCTGCATCAGAGTGTGTTTTCTGCTGGAATCTGCTGTTCGGTGTGTGTTCGGTGTGTGTTCTCCTCTTCTCCATCTGCGTCTACTGCCTCTGTCAGAAGAAAACTACAGGTCATCAGCTATTCGTAAAAAATGTATATCTCAAATTATAAAATGTAAATTATTCTTATCTTTTGTTAAGTTTCTGTAGGTTCTGGGGCTGAGAACAGACATGTTGAGGTACAGTATGAGCACATTTTGAGAATAATTTTAATATATATTATTCGCAATAGTTTAGCAGCAACATAAATTACATCAATATAATATAATATATTTATTTGTTTATTTATTTGTTTCTTATTTTAATTAAATATATTCTGTTTCAGGCTGGTGATGAAGTGTGTTATGCTTCATTAGACATGCCTTCCACACAGCAACAAAGGCAGAGGAATGAAAGAGCTCAGAGTTCAGACTTCAGTATTTATTCTAATGTCAGAACCAGCAGAATGTAAAGTAGAGTAAACTAAAGTCATTGTTCTTTAGTAGAAATATGATTCAAAAGAGTGTTAATGACAATGTTCTGGCATCTGCATCCTATTTTCATTGATTCTAATATTGTAAGTTTTTAATGATTAAAAATGTAAATACATTTAAGAAAGGTTAAATGTTTTTTTCAGAATATTTGACTTGCAGTCTCAGAAAGGACTCAGTGTTGTTTCTGGGTCTCTCAGTTTAATATAATTTAAGCCAATCACATGAGTGCATATGCAGTAGTACTCCCAGCTAAAACTGAAGTTCTTAAACTCTTTTCATGCCACAAAACAAACATCTCCCTGCTACAACAACAGAAATGTAGAATGCAAATGTACATCTAACAGAGCTCTGAACATTCCTAATATTAAAAAAACAAAAAACTAGGTCTTAGATCATCAGATGTGTACACCATTTCAGAGGTTTTACTGCTACTGTGGGCAAATTACCACAACAACTCCACCAAAACTTATATATTATAGATCTATAAGATCATTTAATGGAATAACAACCAAAACAATATTTCATCACACCTTTAGCCTCAGTCAGTAGAGCTGCAATCTTCATTTTAAAACCATTATGAAAACCTCCATTAAGAGGACTTAAATGGATAGTTCACCCCAAAATAACAATTCTGTATCATTAACTCCCTTTCACTTGCTCCAAACCTGTTTGAGTTTCTTTATTCTGTTCAATACAAAAGAAGATATTTTGAAGAAAGCTGAAAAGCTGTACCCATTGACTTGTTTGTTTTTGCTACTATGAAAGTCAACGGTTGGCTTCCGGTTTGGCTGCAGAGGGAAATGGCAGGTTGAGCGCTTAGCTCTCGCAAGTCGGCGTTATATTCACCCCCGTGTAATTATTTTAGATTTTTAAAAAGTGATTTTCCTTCATTGATATGACGGGGGGAAAGAAAGGCAGAGGTAAAGGGGCGCAAAGTACAACGAGTAACCACCCACACCGTGCAGGCCTAGACGAGGAGGACGACATGCGGGAAGAAGAGGACCGACAAAATGGAGGCGAACCAACATCTGAGAATGTGTCCACGGGCCTTGAAACCTTAAGCAAACAGATCAGCGATCTGAAGTCGGAACTTAAGGAGGACTTAAAAACATTCAAAGACGAAATTAAGCATGATATGAGAGAAGAGTTCATTGAGTTCAAACAAGAAGTTAACCAGCAACTTTCAACGAACATGCTAACCATGCAAGAACACGGTAGGAAAATTAACGAGATGGAGACGCGGATCGATGACACCGAAACATGGAGTGCGGAGGCCAACTCCGCCCTTCAACAGGCAATAAAGGATCAACAGAAACTAGAAGACAGGTTGAACGACATTGAATCGAGGGCTCGACGAAACAATATCAGGATCCATGGTGTACCAGAGAACGCTGAACAAGGCTCGGTGATAGAATTTGTTGAAAAAATGCTCCGCTCCGAATTTGAGCTCGGCGACGTGGACTTGCAAATACAACGCGCGCACAGAGCCCTGGCGCCTAGACCGGGCCCAAACTCGCGTCCGAGGTCCATTATAGTAAATTTCCAGCAGTACAGCATCAAGGAGATGGTTATTCAAAAAGCCTGGCGAAAGAAAATCATGATGGAAGATAAACCGCTGTTTTTCGACCATGACTATACAGCCACCGTTCTCCATCAGCGCAAAGCGTACGCCAATATTAAAAAGGCTCTTAAAGAAAAGGGCATCCGTTTTCAGACGCCCTTCAATCGGATACGCATTCACTGGGAAGAAGGAGTGCAGGTGTACGGCAGTGCCGGGGAGGCAGCGCAGGAGCTGCGTCGGCGGGGATACAGCGTGGAGATGCCCGTGAGACCGCCGGGTAAGAGCCACCTGTTGGATCGTCTCCAGCGGGCTACATCGTGGCAGCGAGTGGGATCAACCACGAGTGTGGACACTGCCAGAAGAGCTAAAGAACGCCTACGGGAATTTGAACATGGTCGCAGCAATGTTTAAAAACCCACGTTATAGCAACCCTTTACATAATGATGTTTAATGTATGTGCGCCGGCTGGCGGGATGACGAGGTCAGCTGTGCCATTGGACACACGTAAGTGATCTATGATACACTCTGTAGCGGACTCATTGGTGAGGGGGCCCTTTCCGGGAGAGAGGATTTCCCCCTCCTCAACTGAAAACGTGAGAACGCTCTTCAGACTTTGGAAGTCTTTATTCTTTTCTGTTATAATGCTTGTTCTAAGCAGTTCTTGGCTTGTTTCTGTGTTACAGTTTATTTTATTTAAGGTTTGCCTGTGGAAACATAGTGGTGTAAGAATGACTCTTTTTGATGATGGTACAGTCTACTGAGGTTAAGCTAATGTCTTTAAACGTGAACGGTTTGGGTAACCCAATTAAAAGGTCAAAGGTATTGACAAAATTTAAAAAAGAGAAAGCAGATATAATTTTTATGCAAGAAACTCATCTCTCTCAACAAGAGCA
Organism: Danio rerio; assembly: GCF_052040795.2. Taxonomy (NCBI): domain Eukaryota; kingdom Metazoa; phylum Chordata; class Actinopteri; order Cypriniformes; family Danionidae; genus Danio; species Danio rerio. Next base: position 44,269,442 of record NC_141025.1, read on the forward strand.
TGAGAAATTAAAGAGATTTGGCTTTAAAAATACTTATTACAATTCATATGAGCATTCACATAGAAGGGGAATTGCTATTCTTGTTGCTAATAAATTTAAATTCGAATTATATAAGGAAATAAAAGAAAAGGATGGGAGATATCTTATTGTTAAGGGTAAAATTGAAGAGGAGTTAATAACTTTAGTAAATGTGTATGCTCCACCCGATACTAGTAAACTGTTCTTCAAATCATTAATGGATGTAATTGTACTGGAAGCAGAGGGTATTTGTATATGTGGTGGAGATTTCAATGTGGTACTAAACCACCATTTAGACACAACTAATAGCAAAAGAAATGGGAGCAAAATATCAAAATTAATTAACACAGCCTGGGATGACATAGGATACTGCGATGTCTGGCGACATATTAATCCAACTCTCAAAAACTACACTCATTACTCAGCTCCCCACCGTACATACTCTAGGATTGATTATTTTTTTATGCCAAAAAATGACTGTTATAGGGTGAAAGATTGTAGCATTGGAGTAGCTGAGGTCTCTGACCACAGCGCTTTGTACCTGACAGTTCAAATAGAAGGAAGGAAGAGAAAGACAGGTTGGAGGTTGAATGTGGGTTTGTTAAATAACAAAGCAAATACAGAACAGATAAAATTAAATATAAAAGAATATATTAGGATAAATGATAATGGAGAGGTAGACCCATCCATAGTATGGGACTCATTGAAGGCTGTGATGCGTGGGAATTTGATTGCACTATCAGCGCAAAATAAAAAAAAGAGAATTATGGAGTACAATACCCTAACATCAGACTTATTAAATGTGGAGCAACAACACAAAATAAACAGGGACCCAAACCTACTGTCACGTATGCAGCAAATAAGGAAACAGATTAACAGCCTGTTGGAACAAGATGTTGAGAAGAAAGCTCGATTCTATAAGCAGACATACTACGAATCCGGCCCTAAAGCAGCAAAATTGCTTGCCCGACGCTTACGTAAACAAGAAGTTGATAGCACTATTCATAGAATACGAGACCCACAAACAAATAATTTAGTTTATCATCCACAGAAAATAGAGGACATTTTTCTAAATTATTATAAACAACTGTATACGGATGCTTCTAACTCTAAAATGGAAGCGACAAGAAATTTTCTTAATGAACTAGATTTACCAAGTATAGGCAAAATACAAAATGATTTCATTACAGCAGATTTCACACTAGAAGAGATAAATAATGCGATTGGGAGACTAAAAACATCTAAAACACCAGGTAGCGACGGCTTTCCAGCCGAGTGGTATAAAACTTTTAAAGAAATACTAGCCCCACTTCTGTTAAAAACATTTAACTGGATTAAAACAGAATGTAAACTTCCACCTTCATGGAACGAGGCTATCATCTCAGTACTCCCAAAGGAGGGTAAGGACAGGGAATTTAGCTGCAATTATAGGCCCATTTCAATTCTTAATATAGATTATAAGATATATACATCAATTATAGCCAAAAGATTAGAGACTATCCTTCCTGAATTAATTGACGAGGATCAGACAGGATTCATAAAAAGCCGTCAAACACATGATAATATTAGGAGGACGCTGCATCTTATAGATAAAATAGAAAGGGAAAATAAGACAGCAGTATTACTAAGTATGGATGCCGAAAAGGCCTTTGATCGGGTCAACTGGGAATTTCTTTACCAAACTTTGGTTAGATTCGGCTTCAATAAACATTTTGTAAATATAATTAGATCTCTTTACCAACAACCTACAGCCAAAATAAAAATTAATGGGTCATTATCTCCATCGTTTAGTTTACAAAGAGGAACTAGACAGGGCTGTTGCCTTAGTCCCACATTATTTGCTGTTTATATTGAACCCCTGGCCCAGGCAATCCGTCAACATGAACAAATACAAGGCATTACAATAGGACATAAAGATCATTTAATTAGTTTATTTGCAGACGATGTCTTGATCCATTTAACAGATCCTGAGGCTTCCCTCCCTGTACTGATGGAGTTCCTCGACGAATTTAACTTCTTTGCTGGGTACAAACTAAATATTGCGAAGACACAACTTTTGTCATTTAATTACAAACCTACTGAGGAAATCAGACATAGATATAAATTAAAATGGGACATGAAAGAAATAAAATATTTAGGGGTGATTATTACAAAAAACCTGAGTAGTCTGTACGGTGCAAACTATAATGTGATTAACCAGAGTATTAAAAGCGATATGGAACGGTGGTCTACCTACCCATTGGATTTTGCTAGTAAGATAAACGTCATCAAAACAAACATATTACCTAGATTACTATACCTATTTCAAGCCCTGCCAGTAGAGATACCTAAACATCAGTTTACAATCTGGAACAAACTTATTTCCAGGTTTATTTGGGATGGAAAGAAGCCTAGAATAAGATACACAACACTCCAGTTGTCCAAGCAAAAAGGAGGAATGGCCCTGCCGAATCTCAAAGATTATTTTTACGCAGCTCAGTTCCGTCCACTTTTTCTTTGGTGTAACAACAATTATTTTGCCAGATGGAAAGAAATTGAGACATATACGGTGGGTTATCAGATTCAGTCAATTCTTGGAGAAAAAGAAATCCCTTCGGTAGTCAAAAGTCAATTGGATTCAATAACTTCTGGAGCAGTGGAGTTTTGGTTTGAGTTTGCTAGACAATTTAAATTAAGCAAAGACCAAAAAGTTCTTCGATGGATAGCCTTTGACACTCAATTTAAACCAGGTGAAAGTGACGCCACATTTAAGCAATGGGCAACAAAAGGCATTAGTGCAATATGTACAGTATTGGAAAACAAGGAATTACAGACTTTCCAAACACTCAAAGAAAAACTTTCTCTTACTAATCGGGACTTATTTAGGTTTATACAATTCAGAGATTATTTTTACAGAGAAATAAAAATGGAAACGTCACACGAAATTAGTCCAGTTGTAAAGATTATGATGAATGCTTACAAATCAGATAGTAAATGTGCAAAAATAATCTCTAGTTTTTACGTAAGTATTATGGAAAGTAAGACCAACTCAACATTATACCTTAAATCAAGGTGGGAAAAAGAATTGAATGTAGAAATTCTACCAGAGGTATGGTTAGATATGTGCGAAATTCAACATTCCTCCACAAGCTCACAACAACTGAGGGTATTCAATTGGAAGAATTTGGTACGATTCTTTATAACACCTAAAATCAGCAGTAAAGCTTCTTCTACACCCCAGCAATGTTGGAGAAAATGTGGCTGCTTAGAAGCACACCATACACACATTTTTTGGGGATGCGAAAAACTGAAGCCATTTTGGAATGATGTGCACTTAACCTTAACAAAGGTGCTTGGGTATGAGATTCCATTTACATGCATTGTCCTGTACTTGGGTCATATTTCACTGGTTACACTTCAGGAGGATCGATACCTGGTAAAAATACTCCTTACAGCAGCCAGGAAAACCATAACCAGAAGCTGGTATAAGCCTGATTCACCTAAACAACAACAATGGCTTGATGTAATTCAGGAAATAAGGACATTGGAACATATGACTGGTGTGTTACGTTTGAAGGTGGACTTGTATGCCAAAAGATGGCAAAAATGGATAATTTACATTGACAAATCATTAGGGACTGGCTCTCAGACTGTACTCGCTTAAGTTTCAGACATATAAGTCAACTGTGCCTATTCTTATGTACCCAATTGCCCTCCTTTTTGTATAAACCATGTTTCTTTCTCTTATTTACTTATTTATTTTTCTACAGTATTCTCAACACAGGCTCTGTTTCTATCTTATTTTATTTATTTATCTATTATTGTTTTGTTGTTGTTGTTGTTGTTGTTTTTTTTTTTTTTTTTTGTTCTAGTTATTTGCTTGTTATTGAAATGGCTTGTCATATCTGACTCAAATTAGCCTTTTCTACTATTTGTAAAATTGCATTTGATTGTAATCAATTGTGACCTACTAAAAAATCAATAAAAATTAAAGTTATAAAAAAAAAGTCAACGGTTACAGGTTTTCAGCTTCTTCAAAACATTTTATTTTGTGCAAAACAGAAAACAAGAAACTCTTAAAGATTTGAAACCGCTTGAGTTTGAGTAAACAGTGAGTAAATCTGGATTTCTGTGTGAACTCTCCCTTTATTTGAGCTCTCTCCAGTCACTCTAGGAAGACACTACACCTGGATTATTTGTCTAAATAATACGTTTATTATTAAAATCCCTATTAACATTAAAGTCATCTGAAGCGGTGGCTTAGTGCAGGTAAAGGGGCCCCGGCCCTGGGTGAGTCGGCCATTAGTTAGTGAGGTGCCCACTCCTCATTCTGCAGGTGATCAGGAAGCAGTTCTCTGCACTTCCTGTGTGACTCCTGCTCACCCTACACAAATCATTAAGATCATTAATCCAGACTGACCCTAACAACACAATCAAAGCCATGAGTGCGTCACTCAGATAAGTGTCAAGTCACTGGCCACCTGTTCACTGTAACCAGGGATGGCGCTCAATATCGTCCAAACTGGGCCGATCAGCCGCCGCTGGACTGAGACACCAGCCAATCAGCTGACGGCACTCTGATACACACAACACCGTGTTCAGAAACACAGAGCAACACACTTCTGCTGATCTCTCAGTGAGTCTCTTACCTGTTGACAGAGTTATGGGGAAGGTCAGTTTGCTCCTGGACGTGACCCTCAGTGAGCCTCCGAAGGGGAAACGGTTGCACAGGATGTTGAAGAGGGTCACTCCCACTGACCACACCGTAGCTGGACCCGCATGGTAGCGCTGTCTGCAGAACCACTCAGGTGGAGCGTATTGAATCGTTCCTGAGAGACACAAGGAGACACAAACACCCGTTCAAAACACTCCAGCACACACAAATTCCCTTTGGTGGATCATCAAAAGCTCACAAACATCCACAGAGTGTTTCCTTCTGCAACACAAACCCACCTGCGAAGTATTTGTAGGCCGAGCGCTTGAGCAGATCTCCACAGCCGAAGTCCAGCAGCTTGATGTCCTGGGACTCTGTGGAGATCAGCAGGTTCTCTGGCTTGACGTCCCGGTGCAGGACTCCGCGGCTCTCGCAGTGTTTCAGAGCCGCGATCAGCTGCACCAGCACTTTCTTGGCCAGACCCTCATCCAGACAGCCGTTCTCCTCACAGAAGCTCTGGAGGTCTTGGCAGGGATCCGGACGCTCCAGGATCAGGATGTAGCGTCTGGGACGGTCAAACCAGTCTAGCAGCTGCAGGACGTTGGGGCAGGCAGGAGCTGAATTGACGCGGGTCATCAGTGCCACCTCCAGCGGCAGCCGACCCTGACCTTCCTGCAGGACAAACGATTGGATTCAGAACCCAATGAAACATCAAACACAACAACAGGTTCACACTGAACTCACAACTCTCAGTCTCCTCTGTGTCCGCTCTTTAGACACATACTTGATGGCGACCTGTAGACAGATAAAGCATAATAAATCACACCTGCCTGATCCTCACACATCACATTTACTGAGATCAGGATTTCTAAAGGCTGTTTGAATGAAGAGCGGAGAAAACGACTTACTGGCAGTCCATCAGACCTGCGCATCCCAGCAAACACAGAGCCAAATCCACCGTCTCCCAGCAGTGGGCCCTTTGCATACGCGTCTGCAACACAGAGGAGCAGTAGAAATGTGTGTTCAAAGAAAACATGCAGCAGTAGAGAAAACTGTAAAAGAGCATTACTGAAACATCATCATCACTTCTTCAAAAAGCCATTCTGACCTCTGCGAGAGCGTTTGAGAGCTCTTCTAGATGAGGTGGACGGACGTTCATCTTCTGGTGTTTGCTGGCTGCCGCTCTGCCGCTTCCTCTTCCTGTTACCCTGATCTGTGGACACAGATTTGGCCAACAGGGAAGGCAGAGGTGCGAGAAATCCATCAAGCTCTTGGCTCACGGTCTGGGTTTCACCATCACCATCATGTGTCCTGACGTCCTGAACAGCTGCCTGGATGAAAGCAGAACTCCTGGATCTGGAGCGGCCTGAGACAACGACAACAACAACAACAACATATCACGTTTATTATAAGATTATAAGAATTAATCAACAATTAACTTTAGTAGCTGCATCTACAGAGAATAAAAGACATCTGATCACTTATATCGGGGAACAGTTGTGTTGAAATGGGTTCATTTGTACCAGTTTATTTACATCACATTTCCCCAAACATTACACAACATCATATCATGATTGATCATAAACAAATAAAAACTAAAACACTCACTGCGGTTTTCACCCATCTGACAAACTCCTCCAAACTCCAGCAAACCTGAAAACAAGAACAAAGATCAAATATCAATAAAAATGTCAATAAAAACAAGATCAAAATCAAAATAAACACAACAAAAGAGCAACAAAACGTGTCAAAAGGAATAATTTCAGCTCTGAGCGTCGATCTCCTTGTAAAATAAAAGTCTTCTGTCAGAAATTCTCTGGTCTCCTTGAAGAATCGCAGTATCAGCACAGTAATCCTCAGCAAATGTCTCAGAAATTCGCCTCTCCTCAATCAACAGATAGCGACGAGTCTCGGTGTTTATATATGGAGTCAAATCATACCACGCGTTGCTATAGCAACCACAATTTGAATCGCCAATCTGAATCACGTGAGTAAACGATTCATCTCATCTCAACATATAAATAATAAATAATTAATAATAATAATAATAAACATAGTTAAAATAATAATAATAATAATAATAATAATGAAGTTTAAATCAATTAATTTATAATTCACGAAACTTCAATTCAATTCAATTCAGCTTTATTTGTATAGCGCTTTTACAATGTAGATTGTGTCAAAGCAGCTTCACATAAATGGTCATGTAATAATAATGTAGAAACTGTAATAATAATGCTAAATGAGCAAGATTGGTTTGACAAGGTTTGACTTTGTAAAATGTACAGCTATTTAGGAATTAATTAAATTAAAATAATAAAATTAACTCATATATTTTCTATTAGTGGCCCAAGCAATGTAAGTGCATGCTGTTTAATTACACGTACAGTGCTAACTGCTCACGTAGATATTAGGAATATAAGTTAAAAAAAGTTTATTATTGTAAATAATAGAAAGTAAATTAAATCGTTCACAATTTCTATGTCTATGCCTATATTTTACAGTCTATGGTCTACGCACGATTTCAGATCACATGGCCGTTTGTATCATCATCTGGTAGGCTACATGGTTCAGTCATATTTATGTACTTTTCATTTGCTCTTGTTTTCAGATTTAATATTATTAAGTTTTATTAATGTTTTCGTTATTTTGGATGTATGTGAAGGCTTTTTAAGGGACTTTGTGTTCACTCAACGGCTAGAAAGCCCAAAAGTTCACCTGCCGAATGAGTTCCCGCGTCTGACCACAAGATGGCGTCCACAGCAGAAAGGTGCAAGTTTATAAATACATTATTTCTGTTTGTATGAATCTAAATAGCTGTTTTCATCACTAATATACAGCTTTCAATAAGCTAAATTACTGTCACAAGGTCTGTAATGACAATTAGCTTGTACATTTGCTAGAATTTTCCTAACCGATCTAGCCTTGTTCATTTATATTAAAACAAAAAAAGATTGTATTAAATTCAGAAAAACATCTCTCGTTTGTCATTACGTTTGATGATTTGATGTGATTTGAGCTTCTGAACTTCTGTTAAGGGTGCAAAGTCTGCCTTGAAGCGGCCTGATTTTATACACCAGTTTACAGTAGTAAAAATATATCAAAGTTAATTAAAGTAAACATATTAAAGGTAAACAGGTTTCTATTTTTTGAATGTAGTTAAAAATTATTTATAAAGTGAATAATATGATTAATAATATGATTCATTTATTATATTGATATACATTTTTTATATTAAATTATCCCTGGGTCATAAAGGATTCTGCTTGCAGCCTACAGTACATCAGCTTTCAGGCTCAGTGCTGTGTTTCTTCTTCTTCTTCTTGGTCTTTACTGACGCTCCTGGTGCAGTGATGTTGCAGTTGCTGTGAAAAGCTAGGCGAGAACACAAACCACAAGTGTTTTTATTCAGGCATGCAACAGACTGAATGTCCTAAAACTGTTTGTGGTCAAGCTGGTGATCTTGCATGCTCAATACACACATCAATGCATGAGATAAACTGTGGTTAGAAAAAAACAGAAATAAGAAAAGTAAGAAAATATTTAGTGCACGCTGCAGCTGTAAATGTTGCTTTTAATATTTTCATGACTTGGAATTGATGAGAAACTGAAGATGCAAAAGTCTGATTTATTAAAATACGTGCCATGAATCAGAGACAGTGTAAACAGCACACAACTGAGGTCTGATTTATTTAAAGAAGAGCAGAGCAATGCAACATGTACGAGTGCAACATTCAACATTTAAACCAAATTGTAATAATCATTCAACAAAATTTCCTTTCATAAAGCAAATCCATCTGCTGTATTTCCTATTATCTTTTAATTTCTACATTAGACCTTCTTTAGTTGTTGAGAAATGACAGTATCCTGTTCACTGATCAGACACTTATAATGAATTTAATGTGAGAAGAGAGTTTAGTGTGGAGTAAATTCAGCACAATGGACAGCTCCCTGCAGTGCTGAACTGACTGAACCACATCTGCAGGAGGAAATGCTACAGAGATGTTTAATTACTGCTGAATAATTACTGAACAATATTGAATATTGAAAATCTAACCCATCAGTAGTGATTACTAATTAAACATTTATTTTATATATAAATTAAGATAAAAGGCGATTACATAAAAAACCTGTTGGGCTTATTCGCTCTAAGACATGCTTTGATAATCATATTTCTTTTAAAGTAATACGGTTTTGTCAATGTTAATAAAAGGAAACACCGAGTTTGTATAATCATTTCTTTTTGTAATTGAACACTCACTTTACAGCTCTTCATCTCTCAGAAAACTCCCTCATTAAACCAATAGTTGCCCTCGCGCACATTAATCAATACACAAGACTAAAGAAAGCCTAATGGAAAATCTGTGCTTTGTGACAATGATCTAAGAGATCTTATCAGATCAGTGAAGTTTATTTTTCAGTTTGGCTGAAGTGAAAACAGTTTTTGATAAAAACAAACAAAAAATTAAGCACATTATTATTAGCCCTGTAAGATTTTTATTTATTTTTTATTTTTTGGCTACAGAACCAAACACTGTTGTCCTATGATTTGCCTAAATTAAACTAACTTTAGTTAACCTAATTAACCCAGTTAAGCCTTTAAACTGCACTTTAAGCTGAATACTAGTGTCTTGTAAAATAACTATTAAAATATTGTGTCATGAGTTATTAGAGATTATTTATTTAACATATTATGTTTAAAAATGTGTTGCAAAAGATATTTTCTCAATTAAACCGTGCTGGGGAATTATTTAATCATTCATTACACTCAGAATAATTTATTTCAAGTGTTTATTTCAGTTCATTTTGATGATTATGGATTACAGCTAATATTAGTGTCAATTATAGTTTATCTCTTCATAATATAGCTGTGCTTTAATGATAAGTTTACATGTTTACCTAAAGTTTTATTATTTTAATATTATTTGAATGAATTTTATCGATAATTAATGCAAAGTCCTGCAAATAATTAAGCAACACAATCCTGCAGCCATAGTCCGACTTCAAATACAGAAATAATGTATATTTAATAAAGTATATTAGTAAAATAAGTGTTTATAATTAGTTTTTAAAGTGTATCTTAGTTTCTAATAATACTTTAAATTAAATTAACAGCAAATTCATTATATTTTGTAAAACGATGATTTATAGTGTATTTAATATTAGAATCTTTAACTTCTGATTTTCCAACCACTTTTAGCAAATTCATCCGTGTTAAACTCATATTTTTCATTATTGTGTGTAATCAGTAAAGATAAAATAAAATGAATATAATAACTAAATATATATTCACTTTAATAATGGCCTGTTGTTCATTTTAGAGCAAGAGTCTCCTTGTGCTGAACGGTTTAACAGCACCTCCACATCACCTGCATCAGAGTGTGTTTTCTGCTGGAATCTGCTGTTCGGTGTGTGTTCGGTGTGTGTTCTCCTCTTCTCCATCTGCGTCTACTGCCTCTGTCAGAAGAAAACTACAGGTCATCAGCTATTCGTAAAAAATGTATATCTCAAATTATAAAATGTAAATTATTCTTATCTTTTGTTAAGTTTCTGTAGGTTCTGGGGCTGAGAACAGACATGTTGAGGTACAGTATGAGCACATTTTGAGAATAATTTTAATATATATTATTCGCAATAGTTTAGCAGCAACATAAATTACATCAATATAATATAATATATTTATTTGTTTATTTATTTGTTTCTTATTTTAATTAAATATATTCTGTTTCAGGCTGGTGATGAAGTGTGTTATGCTTCATTAGACATGCCTTCCACACAGCAACAAAGGCAGAGGAATGAAAGAGCTCAGAGTTCAGACTTCAGTATTTATTCTAATGTCAGAACCAGCAGAATGTAAAGTAGAGTAAACTAAAGTCATTGTTCTTTAGTAGAAATATGATTCAAAAGAGTGTTAATGACAATGTTCTGGCATCTGCATCCTATTTTCATTGATTCTAATATTGTAAGTTTTTAATGATTAAAAATGTAAATACATTTAAGAAAGGTTAAATGTTTTTTTTCAGAATATTTGACTTGCAGTCTCAGAAAGGACTCAGTGTTGTTTCTGGGTCTCTCAGTTTAATATAATTTAAGCCAATCACATGAGTGCATATGCAGTAGTACTCCCAGCTAAAACTGAAGTTCTTAAACTCTTTTCATGCCACAAAACAAACATCTCCCTGCTACAACAACAGAAATGTAGAATGCAAATGTACATCTAACAGAGCTCTGAACATTCCTAATATTAAAAAAACAAAAAACTAGGTCTTAGATCATCAGATGTGTACACCATTTCAGAGGTTTTACTGCTACTGTGGGCAAATTACCACAACAACTCCACCAAAACTTATATATTATAGATCTATAAGATCATTTAATGGAATAACAACCAAAACAATATTTCATCACACCTTTAGCCTCAGTCAGTAGAGCTGCAATCTTCATTTTAAAACCATTATGAAAACCTCCATTAAGAGGACTTAAATGGATAGTTCACCCCAAAATAACAATTCTGTATCATTAACTCCCTTTCACTTGCTCCAAACCTGTTTGAGTTTCTTTATTCTGTTCAATACAAAAGAAGATATTTTGAAGAAAGCTGAAAAGCTGTACCCATTGACTTGTTTGTTTTTGCTACTATGAAAGTCAACGGTTACAGGTTTTCAGCTTCTTCAAAACATTTTATTTTGTGCAAAACAGAAAACAAGAAACTCTTAAAGATTTGAAACCGCTTGAGTTTGAGTAAACAGTGAGTAAATCTGGATTTCTGTGTGAACTCTCCCTTTATTTGAGCTCTCTCCAGTCACTCTAGGAAGACACTACACCTGGATTATTTGTCTAAATAATACGTTTATTATTAAAATCCCTATTAACATTAAAGTCATCTGAAGCGGTGGCTTAGTGCAGGTAAAGGGGCCCCGGCCCTGGGTGAGTCGGCCATTAGTTAGTGAGGTGCCCACTCCTCATTCTGCAGGTGATCAGGAAGCAGTTCTCTGCACTTCCTGTGTGACTCCTGCTCACCCTACACAAATCATTAAGATCATTAATCCAGACTGACCCTAACAACACAATCAAAGCCATGAGTGCGTCACTCAGATAAGTGTCAAGTCACTGGCCACCTGTTCACTGTAACCAGGGATGGCGCTCAATATCGTCCAAACTGGGCCGATCAGCCGCCGCTGGACTGAGACACCAGCCAATCAGCTGACGGCACTCTGATACACACAACACCGTGTTCAGAAACACAGAGCAACACACTTCTGCTGATCTCTCAGTGAGTCTCTTACCTGTTGACAGAGTTATGGGGAAGGTCAGTTTGCTCCTGGACGTGACCCTCAGTGAGCCTCCGAAGGGGAAACGGTTGCACAGGATGTTGAAGAGGGTCACTCCCACTGACCACACCGTAGCTGGACCCGCATGGTAGCGCTGTCTGCAGAACCACTCAGGTGGAGCGTATTGAATCGTTCCTGAGAGACACAAGGAGACACAAACACCCGTTCAAAACACTCCAGCACACACAAATTCCCTTTGGTGGATCATCAAAAGCTCACAAACATCCACAGAGTGTTTCCTTCTGCAACACAAACCCACCTGCGAAGTATTTGTAGGCCGAGCGCTTGAGCAGATCTCCACAGCCGAAGTCCAGCAGCTTGATGTCCTGGGACTCTGTGGAGATCAGCAGGTTCTCTGGCTTGACGTCCCGGTGCAGGACTCCGCGGCTCTCGCAGTGTTTCAGAGCCGCGATCAGCTGCACCAGCACTTTCTTGGCCAGACCCTCATCCAGACAGCCGTTCTCCTCACAGAAGCTCTGGAGGTCTTGGCAGGGATCCGGACGCTCCAGGATCAGGATGTAGCGTCTGGGACGGTCAAACCAGTCTAGCAGCTGCAGGACGTTGGGGCAGGCAGGAGCTGAATTGACGCGGGTCATCAGTGCCACCTCCAGCGGCAGCCGACCCTGACCTTCCTGCAGGACAAACGATTGGATTCAGAACCCAATGAAACATCAAACACAACAACAGGTTCACACTGAACTCACAACTCTCAGTCTCCTCTGTGTCCGCTCTTTAGACACATACTTGATGGCGACCTGTAGACAGATAAAGCATAATAAATCACACCTGCCTGATCCTCACACATCACATTTACTGAGATCAGGATTTCTAAAGGCTGTTTGAATGAAGAGCGGAGAAAACGACTTACTGGCAGTCCATCAGACCTGCGCATCCCAGCAAACACAGAGCCAAATCCACCGTCTCCCAGCAGTGGGCCCTTTGCATACGCGTCTGCAACACAGAGGAGCAGTAGAAATGTGTGTTCAAAGAAAACATGCAGCAGTAGAGAAAACTGTAAAAGAGCATTACTGAAACATCATCATCACTTCTTCAAAAAGCCATTCTGACCTCTGCGAGAGCGTTTGAGAGCTCTTCTAGATGAGGTGGACGGACGTTCATCTTCTGGTGTTTGCTGGCTGCCGCTCTGCCGCTTCCTCTTCCTGTTACCCTGATCTGTGGACACAGATTTGGCCAACAGGGAAGGCAGAGGTGCGAGAAATCCATCAAGCTCTTGGCTCACGGTCTGGGTTTCACCATCACCATCATGTGTCCTGACGTCCTGAACAGCTGCCTGGATGAAAGCAGAACTCCTGGATCTGGAGCGGCCTGAGACAACGACAACAACAACAACAACATATCACGTTTATTATAAGATTATAAGAATTAATCAACAATTAACTTTAGTAGCTGCATCTACAGAGAATAAAAGACATCTGATCACTTATATCGGGGAACAGTTGTGTTGAAATGGGTTCATTTGTACCAGTTTATTTACATCACATTTCCCCAAACATTACACAACATCATATCATGATTGATCATAAACAAATAAAAACTAAAACACTCACTGCGGTTTTCACCCATCTGACAAACTCCTCCAAACTCCAGCAAACCTGAAAACAAGAACAAAGATCAAATATCAATAAAAATGTCAATAAAAACAAGATCAAAATCAAAATAAACACAACAAAAGAGCAACAAAACGTGTCAAAAGGAATAATTTCAGCTCTGAGCGTCGATCTCCTTGTAAAATAAAAGTCTTCTGTCAGAAATTCTCTGGTCTCCTTGAAGAATCGCAGTATCAGCACAGTAATCCTCAGCAAATGTCTCAGAAATTCGCCTCTCCTCAATCAACAGATAGCGGCGAGTCTCGGTGTTTATATATGGAGTCAAATCATACCACGCGTTGCTATAGCAACCACAATTTGAATCGCCAATCTGAATCACGTGAGTAAACGATTCATCTCATCTCAACATATAAATAATAAATAATTAATAATAATAATAAACATAGTTAAAATAATAATAATAATAATAATAATGAAGTTTAAATCAATTAATTTATAATTCACGAAACTTCAATTCAATTCAATTCAGCTTTATTTGTATAGCGCTTTTACAATGTAGATTGTGTCAAAGCAGCTTCACATAAATGGTCATGTAATAATAATGTAGAAACTGTAATAATAATGCTAAATGAGCAAGATTGGTTTGACAAGGTTTGACTTTGTAAAATGTACAGCTATTTAGGAATTAATTAAATTAAAATAATAAAATTAACTCATATATTTTCTATTAGTGGCCCAAGCAATGTAAGTGCATGCTGTTTAATTACACGTACAGTGCTAACTGCTCACGTAGATATTAGGAATATAAGTTAAAAAAAGTTTATTATTGTAAATAATAGAAAGTAAATTAAATCGTTCACAATTTCTATGTCTATGCCTATATTTTACAGTCTATGGTCTACGCACGATTTCAGATCACATGGCCGTTTGTATCATCATCTGGTAGGCTACATGGTTCAGTCATATTTATGTACTTTTCATTTGCTCTTGTTTTCAGATTTAATATTATTAAGTTTTATTAATGTTTTCGTTATTTTGGATGTATGTGAAGGCTTTTTAAGGGACTTTGTGTTCACTCAACGGCTAGAAAGCCCAAAAGTTCACCTGCCGAATGAGTTCCCGCGTCTGACCACAAGATGGCGTCCACAGCAGAAAGGTGCAAGTTTATAAATACATTATTTCTGTTTGTATGAATCTAAATAGCTGTTTTCATCACTAATATACAGCTTTCAATAAGCTAAATTACTGTCACAAGGTCTGTAATGACAATTAGCTTGTACATTTGCTAGAATTTTCCTAACCGATCTAGCCTTGTTCATTTATATTAAAACAAAAAAAGATTGTATTAAATTCAGAAAAACATCTCTCGTTTGTCATTACGTTTGATGATTTGATGTGATTTGAGCTTCTGAACTTCTGTTAAGGGTGCAAAGTCTGCCTTGAAGCGGCCTGATTTTATACACCAGTTTACAGTAGTAAAAATATATCAAAGTTAATTAAAGTAAACATATTAAAGGTAAACAGGTTTCTATTTTTTGAATGTAGTTAAAAATTATTTATAAAGTGAATAATATGATTAATAATATGATTCATTTATTATATTGATATACATTTTTTATATTAAATTATCCCTGGGTCATAAAGGATTCTGCTTGCAGCCTACAGTACATCAGCTTTCAGGCTCAGTGCTGTGTTTCTTCTTCTTCTTCTTGGTCTTTACTGACGCTCCTGGTGCAGTGATGTTGCAGTTGCTGTGAAAAGCTAGGCGAGAACACAAACCACAAGTGTTTTTATTCAGGCATGCAACAGACTGAATGTCCTAAAACTGTTTGTGGTCAAGCTGGTGATCTTGCATGCTCAATACACACATCAATGCATGAGATAAACTGTGGTTAGAAAAAAACAGAAATAAGAAAAGTAAGAAAATATTTAGTGCACGCTGCAGCTGTAAATGTTGCTTTTAATATTTTCATGACTTGGAATTGATGAGAAACTGAAGATGCAAAAGTCTGATTTATTAAAATACGTGCCATGAATCAGAGACAGTGTAAACAGCACACAACTGAGGTTTGATTTATTTAAAGAAGAGCAGAGCAATGCAACATGTACGAGTGCAACATTCAACATTTAAACCAAATTGTAATAATCATTCAACAAAATTTCCTTTCATAAAGCAAATCCATCTGCTGTATTTCCTATTATCTTTTAATTTCTACATTAGACCTTCTTTAGTTGTTGAGAAATGACAGTATCCTGTTCACTGATCAGACACTTATAATGAATTTAATGTGAGAAGAGAGTTTAGTGTGGAGTAAATTCAGCACAATGGACAGCTCCCTGCAGTGCTGAACTGACTGAACCACATCTGCAGGAGGAAATGCTACAGAGATGTTTAATTACTGCTGAATAATTACTGAACAATATTGAATATTGAAAATCTAACCCATCAGTAGTGATTACTAATTAAACATTTATTTTATATATAAATTAAGATAAAAGGCGATTACATAAAAAACCTGTTGGGCTTATTCGCTCTAAGACATGCTTTGATAATCATATTTCTTTTAAAGTAATACGGTTTTGTCAATGTTAATAAAAGGAAACACTGAGTTTGTATAATCATTTCTTTTTGTAATTGAACACTCACTTTACAGCTCTTCATCTCTCAGAAAACTCCCTCATTAAACCAATAGTTGCCCTCGCGCACATTAATCAATACACAAGACTAAAGAAAGCCTAATGGAAAATCTGTGCTTTGTGACAATGATCTAAGAGATCTTATCAGATCAGTGAAGTTTATTTTTCAGTTTGGCTGAAGTGAAAACAGTTTTTGATAAAAACAAACAAAAAATTAAGCACATTATTATTAGCCCTGTAAGATTTTTATTTATTTTTTATTTTTTGGCTACAGAACCAAACACTGTTGTCCTATGATTTGCCTAAATTAAACTAACTTTAGTTAACCTAATTAACCCAGTTAAGCCTTTAAACTGCACTTTAAGCTGAATACTAGTGTCTTGTAAAATAACTATTAAAATATTGTGTCATGAGTTATTAGAGATTATTTATTTAACATATTATGTTTAAAAATGTGTTGCAAAAGATATTTTCTCAATTAAACCGTGCTGGGGAATTATTTAATCATTCATTACACTCAGAATAATTTATTTCAAGTGTTTATTTCAGTTCATTTTGATGATTATGGATTACAGCTAATATTAGTGTCAATTATAGTTTATCTCTTCATAATATAGCTGTGCTTTAATGATAAGTTTACATGTTTACCTAAAGTTTTATTATTTTAATATTATTTGAATGAATTTTATCGATAATTAATGCAAAGTCCTGCAAATAATTAAGCAACACAATCCTGCAGCCATAGTCCGACTTCAAATACAGAAATAATGTATATTTAATAAAGTATATTAGTAAAATAAGTGTTTATAATTAGTTTTTAAAGTGTATCTTAGTTTCTAATAATACTTTAAATTAAATTAACAGCAAATTCATTATATTTTGTAAAACGATGATTTATAGTGTATTTAATATTAGAATCTTTAACTTCTGATTTTCCAACCACTTTTAGCAAATTCATCCGTGTTAAACTCATATTTTTCATTATTGTGTGTAATCAGTAAAGATAAAATAAAATGAATATAATAACTAAATATATATTCACTTTAATAATGGCCTGTTGTTCATTTTAGAGCAAGAGTCTCCTTGTGCTGAACGGTTTAACAGCACCTCCACATCACCTGCATCAGAGTGTGTTTTCTGCTGGAATCTGCTGTTCGGTGTGTGTTCGGTGTGTGTTCTCCTCTTCTCCATCTGCGTCTACTGCCTCTGTCAGAAGAAAACTACAGGTCATCAGCTATTCGTAAAAAATGTATATCTCAAATTATAAAATGTAAATTATTCTTATCTTTTGTTAAGTTTCTGTAGGTTCTGGGGCTGAGAACAGACATGTTGAGGTACAGTATGAGCACATTTTGAGAATAATTTTAATATATATTATTCGCAATAGTTTAGCAGCAACATAAATTACATCAATATAATATAATATATTTATTTGTTTATTTATTTGTTTCTTATTTTAATTAAATATATTCTGTTTCAGGCTGGTGATGAAGTGTGTTATGCTTCATTAGACATGCCTTCCACACAGCAACAAAGGCAGAGGAATGAAAGAGCTCAGAGTTCAGACTTCAGTATTTATTCTAATGTCAGAACCAGCAGAATGTAAAGTAGAGTAAACTAAAGTCATTGTTCTTTAGTAGAAATATGATTCAAAAGAGTGTTAATGACAATGTTCTGGCATCTGCATCCTATTTTCATTGATTCTAATATTGTAAGTTTTTAATGATTAAAAATGTAAATACATTTAAGAAAGGTTAAATGTTTTTTTCAGAATATTTGACTTGCAGTCTCAGAAAGGACTCAGTGTTGTTTCTGGGTCTCTCAGTTTAATATAATTTAAGCCAATCACATGAGTGCATATGCAGTAGTACTCCCAGCTAAAACTGAAGTTCTTAAACTCTTTTCATGCCACAAAACAAACATCTCCCTGCTACAACAACAGAAATGTAGAATGCAAATGTACATCTAACAGAGCTCTGAACATTCCTAATATTAAAAAAACAAAAAACTAGGTCTTAGATCATCAGATGTGTACACCATTTCAGAGGTTTTACTGCTACTGTGGGCAAATTACCACAACAACTCCACCAAAACTTATATATTATAGATCTATAAGATCATTTAATGGAATAACAACCAAAACAATATTTCATCACACCTTTAGCCTCAGTCAGTAGAGCTGCAATCTTCATTTTAAAACCATTATGAAAACCTCCATTAAGAGGACTTAAATGGATAGTTCACCCCAAAATAACAATTCTGTATCATTAACTCCCTTTCACTTGCTCCAAACCTGTTTGAGTTTCTTTATTCTGTTCAATACAAAAGAAGATATTTTGAAGAAAGCTGAAAAGCTGTACCCATTGACTTGTTTGTTTTTGCTACTATGAAAGTCAACGGTTACAGGTTTTCAGCTTCTTCAAAACATTTTATTTTGTGCAAAACAGAAAACAAGAAACTCTTAAAGATTTGAAACCGCTTGAGTTTGAGTAAACAGTGAGTAAATCTGGATTTCTGTGTGAACTCTCCCTTTATTTGAGCTCTCTCCAGTCACTCTAGGAAGACACTACACCTGGATTATTTGTCTAAATAATACGTTTATTATTAAAATCCCTATTAACATTAAAGTCATCTGAAGCGGTGGCTTAGTGCAGGTAAAGGGGCCCCGGCCCTGGGTGAGTCGGCCATTAGTTAGTGAGGTGCCCACTCCTCATTCTGCAGGTGATCAGGAAGCAGTTCTCTGCACTTCCTGTGTGACTCCTGCTCACCCTACACAAATCATTAAGATCATTAATCCAGACTGACCCTAACAACACAATCAAAGCCATGAGTGCGTCACTCAGATAAGTGTCAAGTCACTGGCCACCTGTTCACTGTAACCAGGGATGGCGCTCAATATCGTCCAAACTGGGCCGATCAGCCGCCGCTGGACTGAGACACCAGCCAATCAGCTGACGGCACTCTGATACACACAACACCGTGTTCAGAAACACAGAGCAACACACTTCTGCTGATCTCTCAGTGAGTCTCTTACCTGTTGACAGAGTTATGGGGAAGGTCAGTTTGCTCCTGGACGTGACCCTCAGTGAGCCTCCGAAGGGGAAACGGTTGCACAGGATGTTGAAGAGGGTCACTCCCACTGACCACACCGTAGCTGGACCCGCATGGTAGCGCTGTCTGCAGAACCACTCAGGTGGAGCGTATTGAATCGTTCCTGAGAGACACAAGGAGACACAAACACCCGTTCAAAACACTCCAGCACACACAAATTCCCTTTGGTGGATCATCAAAAGCTCACAAACATCCACAGAGTGTTTCCTTCTGCAACACAAACCCACCTGCGAAGTATTTGTAGGCCGAGCGCTTGAGCAGATCTCCACAGCCGAAGTCCAGCAGCTTGATGTCCTGGGACTCTGTGGAGATCAGCAGGTTCTCTGGCTTGACGTCCCGGTGCAGGACTCCGCGGCTCTCGCAGTGTTTCAGAGCCGCGATCAGCTGCACCAGCACTTTCTTGGCCAGACCCTCATCCAGACAGCCGTTCTCCTCACAGAAGCTCTGGAGGTCTTGGCAGGGATCCGGACGCTCCAGGATCAGGATGTAGCGTCTGGGACGGTCAAACCAGTCTAGCAGCTGCAGGACGTTGGGGCAGGCAGGAGCTGAATTGACGCGGGTCATCAGTGCCACCTCCAGCGGCAGCCGACCCTGACCTTCCTGCAGGACAAACGATTGGATTCAGAACCCAATGAAACATCAAACACAACAACAGGTTCACACTGAACTCACAACTCTCAGTCTCCTCTGTGTCCGCTCTTTAGACACATACTTGATGGCGACCTGTAGACAGATAAAGCATAATAAATCACACCTGCCTGATCCTCACACATCACATTTACTGAGATCAGGATTTCTAAAGGCTGTTTGAATGAAGAGCGGAGAAAACGACTTACTGGCAGTCCATCAGACCTGCGCATCCCAGCAAACACAGAGCCAAATCCACCGTCTCCCAGCAGTGGGCCCTTTGCATACGCGTCTGCAACACAGAGGAGCAGTAGAAATGTGTGTTCAAAGAAAACATGCAGCAGTAGAGAAAACTGTAAAAGAGCATTACTGAAACATCATCATCACTTCTTCAAAAAGCCATTCTGACCTCTGCGAGAGCGTTTGAGAGCTCTTCTAGATGAGGTGGACGGACGTTCATCTTCTGGTGTTTGCTGGCTGCCGCTCTGCCGCTTCCTCTTCCTGTTACCCTGATCTGTGGACACAGATTTGGCCAACAGGGAAGGCAGAGGTGCGAGAAATCCATCAAGCTCTTGGCTCACGGTCTGGGTTTCACCATCACCATCATGTGTCCTGACGTCCTGAACAGCTGCCTGGATGAAAGCAGAACTCCTGGATCTGGAGCGGCCTGAGACAACGACAACAACAACAACAACATATCACGTTTATTATAAGATTATAAGAATTAATCAACAATTAACTTTAGTAGCTGCATCTACAGAGAATAAAAGACATCTGATCACTTATATCGGGGAACAGTTGTGTTGAAATGGGTTCATTTGTACCAGTTTATTTACATCACATTTCCCCAAACATTACACAACATCATATCATGATTGATCATAAACAAATAAAAACTAAAACACTCACTGCGGTTTTCACCCATCTGACAAACTCCTCCAAACTCCAGCAAACCTGAAAACAAGAACAAAGATCAAATATCAATAAAAATGTCAATAAAAACAAGATCAAAATCAAAATAAACACAACAAAAGAGCAACAAAACGTGTCAAAAGGAATAATTTCAGCTCTGAGCGTCGATCTCCTTGTAAAATAAAAGTCTTCTGTCAGAAATTCTCTGGTCTCCTTGAAGAATCGCAGTATCAGCACAGTAATCCTCAGCAAATGTCTCAGAAATTCGCCTCTCCTCAATCAACAGATAGCGACGAGTCTCGGTGTTTATATATGGAGTCAAATCATACCACGCGTTGCTATAGCAACCACAATTTGAATCGCCAATCTGAATCACGTGAGTAAACGATTCATCTCATCTCAACATATAAATAATAAATAATTAATAATAATAATAATAAACATAGTTAAAATAATAATAATAATAATAATAATGAAGTTTAAATCAATTAATTTATAATTCACGAAACTTCAATTCAATTCAATTCAGCTTTATTTGTATAGCGCTTTTACAATGTAGATTGTGTCAAAGCAGCTTCACATAAATGGTCATGTAATAATAATGTAGAAACTGTAATAATAATGCTAAATGAGCAAGATTGGTTTGACAAGGTTTGACTTTGTAAAATGTACAGCTATTTAGGAATTAATTAAATTAAAATAATAAAATTAACTCATATATTTTCTATTAGTGGCCCAAGCAATGTAAGTGCATGCTGTTTAATTACACGTACAGTGCTAACTGCTCACGTAGATATTAGGAATATAAGTTAAAAAAAGTTTATTATTGTAAATAATAGAAAGTAAATTAAATCGTTCACAATTTCTATGTCTATGCCTATATTTTACAGTC
This sequence comes from Danio rerio, assembly GCF_052040795.2. Classification (NCBI taxonomy): domain Eukaryota; kingdom Metazoa; phylum Chordata; class Actinopteri; order Cypriniformes; family Danionidae; genus Danio; species Danio rerio. Next base: position 44,291,171 of record NC_141025.1, read on the forward strand.
TATGGTCTACGCACGATTTCAGATCACATGGCCGTTTGTATCATCATCTGGTAGGCTACATGGTTCAGTCATATTTATGTACTTTTCATTTGCTCTTGTTTTCAGATTTAATATTATTAAGTTTTATTAATGTTTTCGTTATTTTGGATGTATGTGAAGGCTTTTTAAGGGACTTTGTGTTCACTCAACGGCTAGAAAGCCCAAAAGTTCACCTGCCGAATGAGTTCCCGCGTCTGACCACAAGATGGCGTCCACAGCAGAAAGGTGCAAGTTTATAAATACATTATTTCTGTTTGTATGAATCTAAATAGCTGTTTTCATCACTAATATACAGCTTTCAATAAGCTAAATTACTGTCACAAGGTCTGTAATGACAATTAGCTTGTACATTTGCTAGAATTTTCCTAACCGATCTAGCCTTGTTCATTTATATTAAAACAAAAAAAGATTGTATTAAATTCAGAAAAACATCTCTCGTTTGTCATTACGTTTGATGATTTGATGTGATTTGAGCTTCTGAACTTCTGTTAAGGGTGCAAAGTCTGCCTTGAAGCGGCCTGATTTTATACACCAGTTTACAGTAGTAAAAATATATCAAAGTTAATTAAAGTAAACATATTAAAGGTAAACAGGTTTCTATTTTTTGAATGTAGTTAAAAATTATTTATAAAGTGAATAATATGATTAATAATATGATTCATTTATTATATTGATATACATTTTTTATATTAAATTATCCCTGGGTCATAAAGGATTCTGCTTGCAGCCTACAGTACATCAGCTTTCAGGCTCAGTGCTGTGTTTCTTCTTCTTCTTCTTGGTCTTTACTGACGCTCCTGGTGCAGTGATGTTGCAGTTGCTGTGAAAAGCTAGGCGAGAACACAAACCACAAGTGTTTTTATTCAGGCATGCAACAGACTGAATGTCCTAAAACTGTTTGTGGTCAAGCTGGTGATCTTGCATGCTCAATACACACATCAATGCATGAGATAAACTGTGGTTAGAAAAAAACAGAAATAAGAAAAGTAAGAAAATATTTAGTGCACGCTGCAGCTGTAAATGTTGCTTTTAATATTTTCATGACTTGGAATTGATGAGAAACTGAAGATGCAAAAGTCTGATTTATTAAAATACGTGCCATGAATCAGAGACAGTGTAAACAGCACACAACTGAGGTCTGATTTATTTAAAGAAGAGCAGAGCAATGCAACATGTACGAGTGCAACATTCAACATTTAAACCAAATTGTAATAATCATTCAACAAAATTTCCTTTCATAAAGCAAATCCATCTGCTGTATTTCCTATTATCTTTTAATTTCTACATTAGACCTTCTTTAGTTGTTGAGAAATGACAGTATCCTGTTCACTGATCAGACACTTATAATGAATTTAATGTGAGAAGAGAGTTTAGTGTGGAGTAAATTCAGCACAATGGACAGCTCCCTGCAGTGCTGAACTGACTGAACCACATCTGCAGGAGGAAATGCTACAGAGATGTTTAATTACTGCTGAATAATTACTGAACAATATTGAATATTGAAAATCTAACCCATCAGTAGTGATTACTAATTAAACATTTATTTTATATATAAATTAAGATAAAAGGCGATTACATAAAAAACCTGTTGGGCTTATTCGCTCTAAGACATGCTTTGATAATCATATTTCTTTTAAAGTAATACGGTTTTGTCAATGTTAATAAAAGGAAACACCGAGTTTGTATAATCATTTCTTTTTGTAATTGAACACTCACTTTACAGCTCTTCATCTCTCAGAAAACTCCCTCATTAAACCAATAGTTGCCCTCGCGCACATTAATCAATACACAAGACTAAAGAAAGCCTAATGGAAAATCTGTGCTTTGTGACAATGATCTAAGAGATCTTATCAGATCAGTGAAGTTTATTTTTCAGTTTGGCTGAAGTGAAAACAGTTTTTGATAAAAACAAACAAAAAATTAAGCACATTATTATTAGCCCTGTAAGATTTTTATTTATTTTTTATTTTTTGGCTACAGAACCAAACACTGTTGTCCTATGATTTGCCTAAATTAAACTAACTTTAGTTAACCTAATTAACCCAGTTAAGCCTTTAAACTGCACTTTAAGCTGAATACTAGTGTCTTGTAAAATAACTATTAAAATATTGTGTCATGAGTTATTAGAGATTATTTATTTAACATATTATGTTTAAAAATGTGTTGCAAAAGATATTTTCTCAATTAAACCGTGCTGGGGAATTATTTAATCATTCATTACACTCAGAATAATTTATTTCAAGTGTTTATTTCAGTTCATTTTGATGATTATGGATTACAGCTAATATTAGTGTCAATTATAGTTTATCTCTTCATAATATAGCTGTGCTTTAATGATAAGTTTACATGTTTACCTAAAGTTTTATTATTTTAATATTATTTGAATGAATTTTATCGATAATTAATGCAAAGTCCTGCAAATAATTAAGCAACACAATCCTGCAGCCATAGTCCGACTTCAAATACAGAAATAATGTATATTTAATAAAGTATATTAGTAAAATAAGTGTTTATAATTAGTTTTTAAAGTGTATCTTAGTTTCTAATAATACTTTAAATTAAATTAACAGCAAATTCATTATATTTTGTAAAACGATGATTTATAGTGTATTTAATATTAGAATCTTTAACTTCTGATTTTCCAACCACTTTTAGCAAATTCATCCGTGTTAAACTCATATTTTTCATTATTGTGTGTAATCAGTAAAGATAAAATAAAATGAATATAATAACTAAATATATATTCACTTTAATAATGGCCTGTTGTTCATTTTAGAGCAAGAGTCTCCTTGTGCTGAACGGTTTAACAGCACCTCCACATCACCTGCATCAGAGTGTGTTTTCTGCTGGAATCTGCTGTTCGGTGTGTGTTCGGTGTGTGTTCTCCTCTTCTCCATCTGCGTCTACTGCCTCTGTCAGAAGAAAACTACAGGTCATCAGCTATTCGTAAAAAATGTATATCTCAAATTATAAAATGTAAATTATTCTTATCTTTTGTTAAGTTTCTGTAGGTTCTGGGGCTGAGAACAGACATGTTGAGGTACAGTATGAGCACATTTTGAGAATAATTTTAATATATATTATTCGCAATAGTTTAGCAGCAACATAAATTACATCAATATAATATAATATATTTATTTGTTTATTTATTTGTTTCTTATTTTAATTAAATATATTCTGTTTCAGGCTGGTGATGAAGTGTGTTATGCTTCATTAGACATGCCTTCCACACAGCAACAAAGGCAGAGGAATGAAAGAGCTCAGAGTTCAGACTTCAGTATTTATTCTAATGTCAGAACCAGCAGAATGTAAAGTAGAGTAAACTAAAGTCATTGTTCTTTAGTAGAAATATGATTCAAAAGAGTGTTAATGACAATGTTCTGGCATCTGCATCCTATTTTCATTGATTCTAATATTGTAAGTTTTTAATGATTAAAAATGTAAATACATTTAAGAAAGGTTAAATGTTTTTTTCAGAATATTTGACTTGCAGTCTCAGAAAGGACTCAGTGTTGTTTCTGGGTCTCTCAGTTTAATATAATTTAAGCCAATCACATGAGTGCATATGCAGTAGTACTCCCAGCTAAAACTGAAGTTCTTAAACTCTTTTCATGCCACAAAACAAACATCTCCCTGCTACAACAACAGAAATGTAGAATGCAAATGTACATCTAACAGAGCTCTGAACATTCCTAATATTAAAAAAACAAAAAACTAGGTCTTAGATCATCAGATGTGTACACCATTTCAGAGGTTTTACTGCTACTGTGGGCAAATTACCACAACAACTCCACCAAAACTTATATATTATAGATCTATAAGATCATTTAATGGAATAACAACCAAAACAATATTTCATCACACCTTTAGCCTCAGTCAGTAGAGCTGCAATCTTCATTTTAAAACCATTATGAAAACCTCCATTAAGAGGACTTAAATGGATAGTTCACCCCAAAATAACAATTCTGTATCATTAACTCCCTTTCACTTGCTCCAAACCTGTTTGAGTTTCTTTATTCTGTTCAATACAAAAGAAGATATTTTGAAGAAAGCTGAAAAGCTGTACCCATTGACTTGTTTGTTTTTGCTACTATGAAAGTCAACGGTTACAGGTTTTCAGCTTCTTCAAAACATTTTATTTTGTGCAAAACAGAAAACAAGAAACTCTTAAAGATTTGAAACCGCTTGAGTTTGAGTAAACAGTGAGTAAATCTGGATTTCTGTGTGAACTCTCCCTTTATTTGAGCTCTCTCCAGTCACTCTAGGAAGACACTACACCTGGATTATTTGTCTAAATAATACGTTTATTATTAAAATCCCTATTAACATTAAAGTCATCTGAAGCGGTGGCTTAGTGCAGGTAAAGGGGCCCCGGCCCTGGGTGAGTCGGCCATTAGTTAGTGAGGTGCCCACTCCTCATTCTGCAGGTGATCAGGAAGCAGTTCTCTGCACTTCCTGTGTGACTCCTGCTCACCCTACACAAATCATTAAGATCATTAATCCAGACTGACCCTAACAACACAATCAAAGCCATGAGTGCGTCACTCAGATAAGTGTCAAGTCACTGGCCACCTGTTCACTGTAACCAGGGATGGCGCTCAATATCGTCCAAACTGGGCCGATCAGCCGCCGCTGGACTGAGACACCAGCCAATCAGCTGACGGCACTCTGATACACACAACACCGTGTTCAGAAACACAGAGCAACACACTTCTGCTGATCTCTCAGTGAGTCTCTTACCTGTTGACAGAGTTATGGGGAAGGTCAGTTTGCTCCTGGACGTGACCCTCAGTGAGCCTCCGAAGGGGAAACGGTTGCACAGGATGTTGAAGAGGGTCACTCCCACTGACCACACCGTAGCTGGACCCGCATGGTAGCGCTGTCTGCAGAACCACTCAGGTGGAGCGTATTGAATCGTTCCTGAGAGACACAAGGAGACACAAACACCCGTTCAAAACACTCCAGCACACACAAATTCCCTTTGGTGGATCATCAAAAGCTCACAAACATCCACAGAGTGTTTCCTTCTGCAACACAAACCCACCTGCGAAGTATTTGTAGGCCGAGCGCTTGAGCAGATCTCCACAGCCGAAGTCCAGCAGCTTGATGTCCTGGGACTCTGTGGAGATCAGCAGGTTCTCTGGCTTGACGTCCCGGTGCAGGACTCCGCGGCTCTCGCAGTGTTTCAGAGCCGCGATCAGCTGCACCAGCACTTTCTTGGCCAGACCCTCATCCAGACAGCCGTTCTCCTCACAGAAGCTCTGGAGGTCTTGGCAGGGATCCGGACGCTCCAGGATCAGGATGTAGCGTCTGGGACGGTCAAACCAGTCTAGCAGCTGCAGGACGTTGGGGCAGGCAGGAGCTGAATTGACGCGGGTCATCAGTGCCACCTCCAGCGGCAGCCGACCCTGACCTTCCTGCAGGACAAACGATTGGATTCAGAACCCAATGAAACATCAAACACAACAACAGGTTCACACTGAACTCACAACTCTCAGTCTCCTCTGTGTCCGCTCTTTAGACACATACTTGATGGCGACCTGTAGACAGATAAAGCATAATAAATCACACCTGCCTGATCCTCACACATCACATTTACTGAGATCAGGATTTCTAAAGGCTGTTTGAATGAAGAGCGGAGAAAACGACTTACTGGCAGTCCATCAGACCTGCGCATCCCAGCAAACACAGAGCCAAATCCACCGTCTCCCAGCAGTGGGCCCTTTGCATACGCGTCTGCAACACAGAGGAGCAGTAGAAATGTGTGTTCAAAGAAAACATGCAGCAGTAGAGAAAACTGTAAAAGAGCATTACTGAAACATCATCATCACTTCTTCAAAAAGCCATTCTGACCTCTGCGAGAGCGTTTGAGAGCTCTTCTAGATGAGGTGGACGGACGTTCATCTTCTGGTGTTTGCTGGCTGCCGCTCTGCCGCTTCCTCTTCCTGTTACCCTGATCTGTGGACACAGATTTGGCCAACAGGGAAGGCAGAGGTGCGAGAAATCCATCAAGCTCTTGGCTCACGGTCTGGGTTTCACCATCACCATCATGTGTCCTGACGTCCTGAACAGCTGCCTGGATGAAAGCAGAACTCCTGGATCTGGAGCGGCCTGAGACAACGACAACAACAACAACAACATATCACGTTTATTATAAGATTATAAGAATTAATCAACAATTAACTTTAGTAGCTGCATCTACAGAGAATAAAAGACATCTGATCACTTATATCGGGGAACAGTTGTGTTGAAATGGGTTCATTTGTACCAGTTTATTTACATCACATTTCCCCAAACATTACACAACATCATATCATGATTGATCATAAACAAATAAAAACTAAAACACTCACTGCGGTTTTCACCCATCTGACAAACTCCTCCAAACTCCAGCAAACCTGAAAACAAGAACAAAGATCAAATATCAATAAAAATGTCAATAAAAACAAGATCAAAATCAAAATAAACACAACAAAAGAGCAACAAAACGTGTCAAAAGGAATAATTTCAGCTCTGAGCGTCGATCTCCTTGTAAAATAAAAGTCTTCTGTCAGAAATTCTCTGGTCTCCTTGAAGAATCGCAGTATCAGCACAGTAATCCTCAGCAAATGTCTCAGAAATTCGCCTCTCCTCAATCAACAGATAGCGACGAGTCTCGGTGTTTATATATGGAGTCAAATCATACCACGCGTTGCTATAGCAACCACAATTTGAATCGCCAATCTGAATCACGTGAGTAAACGATTCATCTCATCTCAACATATAAATAATAAATAATTAATAATAATAATAATAAACATAGTTAAAATAATAATAATAATAATAATAATGAAGTTTAAATCAATTAATTTATAATTCACGAAACTTCAATTCAATTCAATTCAGCTTTATTTGTATAGCGCTTTTACAATGTAGATTGTGTCAAAGCAGCTTCACATAAATGGTCATGTAATAATAATGTAGAAACTGTAATAATAATGCTAAATGAGCAAGATTGGTTTGACAAGGTTTGACTTTGTAAAATGTACAGCTATTTAGGAATTAATTAAATTAAAATAATAAAATTAACTCATATATTTTCTATTAGTGGCCCAAGCAATGTAAGTGCATGCTGTTTAATTACACGTACAGTGCTAACTGCTCACGTAGATATTAGGAATATAAGTTAAAAAAAGTTTATTATTGTAAATAATAGAAAGTAAATTAAATCGTTCACAATTTCTATGTCTATGCCTATATTTTACAGTCTATGGTCTACGCACGATTTCAGATCACATGGCCGTTTGTATCATCATCTGGTAGGCTACATGGTTCAGTCATATTTATGTACTTTTCATTTGCTCTTGTTTTCAGATTTAATATTATTAAGTTTTATTAATGTTTTCGTTATTTTGGATGTATGTGAAGGCTTTTTAAGGGACTTTGTGTTCACTCAACGGCTAGAAAGCACAAAAGTTCACCTGCCGAATGAGTTCCCGCGTCTGACCACAAGATGGCGTCCACAGCAGAAAGGTGCAAGTTTATAAATACATTATTTCTGTTTGTATGAATCTAAATAGCTGTTTTCATCACTAATATACAGCTTTCAATAAGCTAAATTACTGTCACAAGGTCTGTAATGACAATTAGCTTGTACATTTGCTAGAATTTTCCTAACCGATCTAGCCTTGTTCATTTATATTAAAACAAAAAAAGATTGTATTAAATTCAGAAAAACATCTCTCGTTTGTCATTACGTTTGATGATTTGATGTGATTTGAGCTTCTGAACTTCTGTTAAGGGTGCAAAGTCTGCCTTGAAGCGGCCTGATTTTATACACCAGTTTACAGTAGTAAAAATATATCAAAGTTAATTAAAGTAAACATACTAAAGGTAAACAGGTTTCTATTTTTTGAATGTAGTTAAAAATTATTTATAAAGTGAATAATATGATTAATAATATGATTCATTTATTATATTGATATACATTTTTTATATTAAATTATCCCTGGGTCATAAAGGATTCTGCTTGCAGCCTACAGTACATCAGCTTTCAGGCTCAGTGCTGTGTTTCTTCTTCTTCTTCTTGGTCTTTACTGACGCTCCTGGTGCAGTGATGTTGCAGTTGCTGTGAAAAGCTAGGCGAGAACACAAACCACAAGTGTTTTTATTCAGGCATGCAACAGACTGAATGTCCTAAAACTGTTTGTGGTCAAGCTGGTGATCTTGCATGCTCAATACACACATCAATGCATGAGATAAACTGTGGTTAGAAAAAAACAGAAATAAGAAAAGTAAGAAAATATTTAGTGCACGCTGCAGCTGTAAATGTTGCTTTTAATATTTTCATGACTTGGAATTGATGAGAAACTGAAGATGCAAAAGTCTGATTTATTAAAATACGTGCCATGAATCAGAGACAGTGTAAACAGCACACAACTGAGGTTTGATTTATTTAAAGAAGAGCAGAGCAATGCAACATGTACGAGTGCAACATTCAACATTTAAACCAAATTGTAATAATCATTCAACAAAATTTCCTTTCATAAAGCAAATCCATCTGCTGTATTTCCTATTATCTTTTAATTTCTACATTAGACCTTCTTTAGTTGTTGAGAAATGACAGTATCCTGTTCACTGATCAGACACTTATAATGAATTTAATGTGAGAAGAGAGTTTAGTGTGGAGTAAATTCAGCACAATGGACAGCTCCCTGCAGTGCTGAACTGACTGAACCACATCTGCAGGAGGAAATGCTACAGAGATGTTTAATTACTGCTGAATAATTACTGAACAATATTGAATATTGAAAATCTAACCCATCAGTAGTGATTACTAATTAAACATTTATTTTATATATAAATTAAGATAAAAGGCGATTACATAAAAAACCTGTTGGGCTTATTCGCTCTAAGACATGCTTTGATAATCATATTTCTTTTAAAGTAATACGGTTTTGTCAATGTTAATAAAAGGAAACACTGAGTTTGTATAATCATTTCTTTTTGTAATTGAACACTCACTTTACAGCTCTTCATCTCTCAGAAAACTCCCTCATTAAACCAATAGTTGCCCTCGCGCACATTAATCAATACACAAGACTAAAGAAAGCCTAATGGAAAATCTGTGCTTTGTGACAATGATCTAAGAGATCTTATCAGATCAGTGAAGTTTATTTTTCAGTTTGGCTGAAGTGAAAACAGTTTTTGATAAAAACAAACAAAAAATTAAGCACATTATTATTAGCCCTGTAAGATTTTTTTTTTTTTTGGCTACAGAACCAAACACTGTTGTCCTATGATTTGCCTAAATTAAACTAACTTTAGTTAACCTAATTAACCCAGTTAAGCCTTTAAACTGCACTTTAAGCTGAATACTAGTGTCTTGTAAAATAACTATTAAAATATTGTGTCATGAGTTATTAGAGATTATTTATTTAACATATTATGTTTAAAAATGTGTTGCAAAAGATATTTTCTCAATTAAACCGTGCTGGGGAATTATTTAATCATTCATTACACTCAGAATAATTTATTTCTAGTGTTTATTTCAGTTCATTTTGATGATTATGGATTACAGCTAATATTAGTGTTAATTATAGTTTATCTCTTCATAATATAGCTGTGCTTTAATGATAAGTTTACATGTTTACCTAAAGTTTTATTATTTTAATATTATTTGAATGAATTTTATCGATAATTAATGCAAAGTCCTGCAAATAATTAAGCAACACAATCCTGCAGCCATAGTCCGACTTCAAATACAGAAATAATGTATATTTAATAAAGTATATTAGTAAAATAAGTGTTTATAATTAGTTTTTAAAGTGTATCTTAGTTTCTAATAATACTTTAAATTAAATTAACAGCAAATTCATTATATTTTGTAAAACGATGATTTATAGTGTATTTAATATTAGAATCTTTAACTTCTGATTTTCCAACCACTTTTAGCAAATTCATCCGTGTTAAACTCATATTTTTCATTATTGTGTGTAATCAGTAAAGATAAAATAAAATGAATATAATAACTAAATATATATTCACTTTAATAATGGCCTGTTGTTCATTTTAGAGCAAGAGTCTCCTTGTGCTGAACGGTTTAACAGCACCTCCACATCACCTGCATCAGAGTGTGTTTTCTGCTGGAATCTGCTGTTCGGTGTGTGTTCGGTGTGTGTTCTCCTCTTCTCCATCTGCGTCTACTGCCTCTGTCAGAAGAAAACTACAGGTCATCAGCTATTCGTAAAAAATGTATATCTCAAATTATAAAATGTAAATTATTCTTATCTTTTGTTAAGTTTCTGTAGGTTCTGGGGCTGAGAACAGACATGTTGAGGTACAGTATGAGCACATTTTGAGAATAATTTTAATATATATTATTCGCAATAGTTTAGCAGCAACATAAATTACATCAATATAATATAATATATTTATTTGTTTATTTATTTGTTTCTTATTTTAATTAAATATATTCTGTTTCAGGCTGGTGATGAAGTGTGTTATGCTTCATTAGACATGCCTTCCACACAGCAACAAAGGCAGAGGAATGAAAGAGCTCAGAGTTCAGACTTCAGTATTTATTCTAATGTCAGAACCAGCAGAATGTAAAGTAGAGTAAACTAAAGTCATTGTTCTTTAGTAGAAATATGATTCAAAAGAGTGTTAATGACAATGTTCTGGCATCTGCATCCTATTTTCATTGATTCTAATATTGTAAGTTTTTAATGATTAAAAATGTAAATACATTTAAGAAAGGTTAAATGTTTTTTTCAGAATATTTGACTTGCAGTCTCAGAAAGGACTCAGTGTTGTTTCTGGGTCTCTCAGTTTAATATAATTTAAGCCAATCACATGAGTGCATATGCAGTAGTACTCCCAGCTAAAACTGAAGTTCTTAAACTCTTTTCATGCCACAAAACAAACATCTCCCTGCTACAACAACAGAAATGTAGAATGCAAATGTACATCTAACAGAGCTCTGAACATTCCTAATATTAAAAAAACAAAAAACTAGGTCTTAGATCATCAGATGTGTACACCATTTCAGAGGTTTTACTGCTACTGTGGGCAAATTACCACAACAACTCCACCAAAACTTATATATTATAGATCTATAAGATCATTTAATGGAATAACAACCAAAACAATATTTCATCACACCTTTAGCCTCAGTCAGTAGAGCTGCAATCTTCATTTTAAAACCATTATGAAAACCTCCATTAAGAGGACTTAAATGGATAGTTCACCCCAAAATAACAATTCTGTATCATTAACTCCCTTTCACTTGCTCCAAACCTGTTTGAGTTTCTTTATTCTGTTCAATACAAAAGAAGATATTTTGAAGAAAGCTGAAAAGCTGTACCCATTGACTTGTTTGTTTTTGCTACTATGAAAGTCAACGGTTACAGGTTTTCAGCTTCTTCAAAACATTTTATTTTGTGCAAAACAGAAAACAAGAAACTCTTAAAGATTTGAAACCGCTTGAGTTTGAGTAAACAGTGAGTAAATCTGGATTTCTGTGTGAACTCTCCCTTTATTTGAGCTCTCTCCAGTCACTCTAGGAAGACACTACACCTGGATTATTTGTCTAAATAATACGTTTATTATTAAAATCCCTATTAACATTAAAGTCATCTGAAGCGGTGGCTTAGTGCAGGTAAAGGGGCCCCGGCCCTGGGTGAGTCGGCCATTAGTTAGTGAGGTGCCCACTCCTCATTCTGCAGGTGATCAGGAAGCAGTTCTCTGCACTTCCTGTGTGACTCCTGCTCACCCTACACAAATCATTAAGATCATTAATCCAGACTGACCCTAACAACACAATCAAAGCCATGAGTGCGTCACTCAGATAAGTGTCAAGTCACTGGCCACCTGTTCACTGTAACCAGGGATGGCGCTCAATATCGTCCAAACTGGGCCGATCAGCCGCCGCTGGACTGAGACACCAGCCAATCAGCTGACGGCACTCTGATACACACAACACCGTGTTCAGAAACACAGAGCAACACACTTCTGCTGATCTCTCAGTGAGTCTCTTACCTGTTGACAGAGTTATGGGGAAGGTCAGTTTGCTCCTGGACGTGACCCTCAGTGAGCCTCCGAAGGGGAAACGGTTGCACAGGATGTTGAAGAGGGTCACTCCCACTGACCACACCGTAGCTGGACCCGCATGGTAGCGCTGTCTGCAGAACCACTCAGGTGGAGCGTATTGAATCGTTCCTGAGAGACACAAGGAGACACAAACACCCGTTCAAAACACTCCAGCACACACAAATTCCCTTTGGTGGATCATCAAAAGCTCACAAACATCCACAGAGTGTTTCCTTCTGCAACACAAACCCACCTGCGAAGTATTTGTAGGCCGAGCGCTTGAGCAGATCTCCACAGCCGAAGTCCAGCAGCTTGATGTCCTGGGACTCTGTGGAGATCAGCAGGTTCTCTGGCTTGACGTCCCGGTGCAGGACTCCGCGGCTCTCGCAGTGTTTCAGAGCCGCGATCAGCTGCACCAGCACTTTCTTGGCCAGACCCTCATCCAGACAGCCGTTCTCCTCACAGAAGCTCTGGAGGTCTTGGCAGGGATCCGGACGCTCCAGGATCAGGATGTAGCGTCTGGGACGGTCAAACCAGTCTAGCAGCTGCAGGACGTTGGGGCAGGCAGGAGCTGAATTGACGCGGGTCATCAGTGCCACCTCCAGCGGCAGCCGACCCTGACCTTCCTGCAGGACAAACGATTGGATTCAGAACCCAATGAAACATCAAACACAACAACAGGTTCACACTGAACTCACAACTCTCAGTCTCCTCTGTGTCCGCTCTTTAGACACATACTTGATGGCGACATGTAGACAGATAAAGCATAATAAATCACACCTGCCTGATCCTCACACATCACATTTACTGAGATCAGGATTTCTAAAGGCTGTTTGAATGAAGAGCGGAGAAAACGACTTACTGGCAGTCCATCAGACCTGCGCATCCCAGCAAACACAGAGCCAAATCCACCGTCTCCCAGCAGTGGGCCCTTTGCATACGCGTCTGCAACACAGAGGAGCAGTAGAAATGTGTGTTCAAAGAAAACATGCAGCAGTAGAGAAAACTGTAAAAGAGCATTACTGAAACATCATCATCACTTCTTCAAAAAGCCATTCTGACCTCTGCGAGAGCGTTTGAGAGCTCTTCTAGATGAGGTGGACGGACGTTCATCTTCTGGTGTTTGCTGGCTGCCGCTCTGCCGCTTCCTCTTCCTGTTACCCTGATCTGTGGACACAGATTTGGCCAACAGGGAAGGCAGAGGTGCGAGAAATCCATCAAGCTCTTGGCTCACGGTCTGGGTTTCACCATCACCATCATGTGTCCTGACGTCCTGAACAGCTGCCTGGATGAAAGCAGAACTCCTGGATCTGGAGCGGCCTGAGACAACGACAACAACAACAACAACATATCACGTTTATTATAAGATTATAAGAATTAATCAACAATTAACTTTAGTAGCTGCATCTACAGAGAATAAAAGACATCTGATCACTTATATCGGGGAACAGTTGTGTTGAAATGGGTTCATTTGTACCAGTTTATTTACATCACATTTCCCCAAACATTACACAACATCATATCATGATTGATCATAAACAAATAAAAACTAAAACACTCACTGCGGTTTTCACCCATCTGACAAACTCCTCCAAACTCCAGCAAACCTGAAAACAAGAACAAAGATCAAATATCAATAAAAATGTCAATAAAAACAAGATCAAAATCAAAATAAACACAACAAAAGAGCAACAAAACGTGTCAAAAGGAATAATTTCAGCTCTGAGCGTCGATCTCCTTGTAAAATAAAAGTCTTCTGTCAGAAATTCTCTGGTCTCCTTGAAGAATCGCAGTATCAGCACAGTAATCCTCAGCAAATGTCTCAGAAATTCGCCTCTCCTCAATCAACAGATAGCGGCGAGTCTCGGTGTTTATATATGGAGTCAAATCATACCACGCGTTGCTATAGCAACCACAATTTGAATCGCCAATCTGAATCACGTGAGTAAACGATTCATCTCATCTCAACATATAAATAATAAATAATTAATAATAATAATAAACATAGTTAAAATAATAATAATAATAATAATAATAATAATGAAGTTTAAATCAATTAATTTATAATTCACGAAACTTCAATTCAATTCAATTCAGCTTTATTTGTATAGCGCTTTTACAATGTAGATTGTGTCAAAGCAGCTTCACATAAATGGTCATGTAATAATAATGTAGAAACTGTAATAATAATGCTAAATGAGCAAGATTGGTTTGACAAGGTTTGACTTTGTAAAATGTACAGCTATTTAGGAATTAATTAAATTAAAATAATAAAATTAACTCATATATTTTCTATTAGTGGCCCAAGCAATGTAAGTGCATGCTGTTTAATTACACGTACAGTGCTAACTGCTCACGTAGATATTAGGAATATAAGTTAAAAAAAGTTTATTATTGTAAATAATAGAAAGTAAATTAAATCGTTCACAATTTCTATGTCTATGCCTATATTTTACAGTCTATGGTCTACGCACGATTTCAGATCACATGGCCGTTTGTATCATCATCTGGTAGGCTACATGGTTCAGTCATATTTATGTACTTTTCATTTGCTCTTGTTTTCAGATTTAATATTATTAAGTTTTATTAATGTTTTCGTTATTTTGGATGTATGTGAAGGCTTTTTAAGGGACTTTGTGTTCACTCAACGGCTAGAAAGCCCAAAAGTTCACCTGCCGAATGAGTTCCCGCGTCTGACCACAAGATGGCGTCCACAGCAGAAAGGTGCAAGTTTATAAATACATTATTTCTGTTTGTATGAATCTAAATAGCTGTTTTCATCACTAATATACAGCTTTCAATAAGCTAAATTACTGTCACAAGGTCTGTAATGACAATTAGCTTGTACATTTGCTAGAATTTTCCTAACCGATCTAGCCTTGTTCATTTATATTAAAACAAAAAAAGATTGTATTAAATTCAGAAAAACATCTCTCGTTTGTCATTACGTTTGATGATTTGATGTGATTTGAGCTTCTGAACTTCTGTTAAGGGTGCAAAGTCTGCCTTGAAGCGGCCTGATTTTATACACCAGTTTACAGTAGTAAAAATATATCAAAGTTAATTAAAGTAAACATATTAAAGGTAAACAGGTTTCTATTTTTTGAATGTAGTTAAAAATTATTTATAAAGTGAATAATATGATTAATAATATGATTCATTTATTATATTGATATACATTTTTTATATTAAATTATCCCTGGGTCATAAAGGATTCTGCTTGCAGCCTACAGTACATCAGCTTTCAGGCTCAGTGCTGTGTTTCTTCTTCTTCTTCTTGGTCTTTACTGACGCTCCTGGTGCAGTGATGTTGCAGTTGCTGTGAAAAGCTAGGCGAGAACACAAACCACAAGTGTTTTTATTCAGGCATGCAACAGACTGAATGTCCTAAAACTGTTTGTGGTCAAGCTGGTGATCTTGCATGCTCAATACACACATCAATGCATGAGATAAACTGTGGTTAGAAAAAAACAGAAATAAGAAAAGTAAGAAAATATTTAGTGCACGCTGCAGCTGTAAATGTTGCTTTTAATATTTTCATGACTTGGAATTGATGAGAAACTGAAGATGCAAAAGTCTGATTTATTAAAATACGTGCCATGAATCAGAGACAGTGTAAACAGCACACAACTGAGGTCTGATTTATTTAAAGAAGAGCAGAGCAATGCAACATGTACGAGTGCAACATTCAACATTTAAACCAAATTGTAATAATCATTCAACAAAATTTCCTTTCATAAAGCAAATCCATCTGCTGTATTTCCTATTATCTTTTAATTTCTACATTAGACCTTCTTTAGTTGTTGAGAAATGACAGTATCCTGTTCACTGATCAGACACTTATAATGAATTTAATGTGAGAAGAGAGTTTAGTGTGGAGTAAATTCAGCACAATGGACAGCTCCCTGCAGTGCTGAACTGACTGAACCACATCTGCAGGAGGAAATGCTACAGAGATGTTTAATTACTGCTGAATAATTACTGAACAATATTGAATATTGAAAATCTAACCCATCAGTAGTGATTACTAATTAAACATTTATTTTATATATAAATTAAGATAAAAGGCGATTACATAAAAAACCTGTTGGGCTTATTCGCTCTAAGACATGCTTTGATAATCATATTTCTTTTAAAGTAATACGGTTTTGTCAATGTTAATAAAAGGAAACACTGAGTTTGTATAATCATTTCTTTTTGTAATTGAACACTCACTTTACAGCTCTTCATCTCTCAGAAAACTCCCTCATTAAACCAATAGTTGCCCTCGCGCACATTAATCAATACACAAGACTAAAGAAAGCCTAATGGAAAATCTGTGCTTTGTGACAATGATCTAAGAGATCTTATCAGATCAGTGAAGTTTATTTTTCAGTTTGGCTGAAGTGAAAACAGTTTTTGATAAAAACAAACAAAAAATTAAGCACATTATTATTAGCCCTGTAAGATTTTTATTTATTTTTTATTTTTTGGCTACAGAACCAAACACTGTTGTCCTATGATTTGCCTAAATTAAACTAACTTTAGTTAACCTAATTAACCCAGTTAAGCCTTTAAACTGCACTTTAAGCTGAATACTAGTGTCTTGTAAAATAACTATTAAAATATTGTGTCATGAGTTATTAGAGATTATTTATTTAACATATTATGTTTAAAAATGTGTTGCAAAAGATATTTTCTCAATTAAACCGTGCTGGGGAATTATTTAATCATTCATTACACTCAGAATAATTTATTTCAAGTGTTTATTTCAGTTCATTTTGATGATTATGGATTACAGCTAATATTAGTGTCAATTATAGTTTATCTCTTCATAATATAGCTGTGCTTTAATGATAAGTTTACATGTTTACCTAAAGTTTTATTATTTTAATATTATTTGAATGAATTTTATCGATAATTAATGCAAAGTCCTGCAAATAATTAAGCAACACAATCCTGCAGCCATAGTCCGACTTCAAATACAGAAATAATGTATATTTAATAAAGTATATTAGTAAAATAAGTGTTTATAATTAGTTTTTAAAGTGTATCTTAGTTTCTAATAATACTTTAAATTAAATTAACAGCAAATTCATTATATTTTGTAAAACGATGATTTATAGTGTATTTAATATTAGAATCTTTAACTTCTGATTTTCCAACCACTTTTAGCAAATTCATCCGTGTTAAACTCATATTTTTCATTATTGTGTGTAATCAGTAAAGATAAAATAAAATGAATATAATAACTAAATATATATTCACTTTAATAATGGCCTGTTGTTCATTTTAGAGCAAGAGTCTCCTTGTGCTGAACGGTTTAACAGCACCTCCACATCACCTGCATCAGAGTGTGTTTTCTGCTGGAATCTGCTGTTCGGTGTGTGTTCGGTGTGTGTTCTCCTCTTCTCCATCTGCGTCTACTGCCTCTGTCAGAAGAAAACTACAGGTCATCAGCTATTCGTAAAAAATGTATATCTCAAATTATAAAATGTAAATTATTCTTATCTTTTGTTAAGTTTCTGTAGGTTCTGGGGCTGAGAACAGACATGTTGAGGTACAGTATGAGCACATTTTGAGAATAATTTTAATATATATTATTCGCAATAGTTTAGCAGCAACATAAATTACATCAATATAATATAATATATTTATTTGTTTATTTATTTGTTTCTTATTTTAATTAAATATATTCTGTTTCAGGCTGGTGATGAAGTGTGTTATGCTTCATTAGACATGCCTTCCACACAGCAACAAAGGCAGAGGAATGAAAGAGCTCAGAGTTCAGACTTCAGTATTTATTCTAATGTCAGAACCAGCAGAATGTAAAGTAGAGTAAACTAAAGTCATTGTTCTTTAGTAGAAATATGATTCAAAAGAGTGTTAATGACAATGTTCTGGCATCTGCATCCTATTTTCATTGATTCTAATATTGTAAGTTTTTAATGATTAAAAATGTAAATACATTTAAGAAAGGTTAAATGTTTTTTTCAGAATATTTGACTTGCAGTCTCAGAAAGGACTCAGTGTTGTTTCTGGGTCTCTCAGTTTAATATAATTTAAGCCAATCACATGAGTGCATATGCAGTAGTACTCCCAGCTAAAACTGAAGTTCTTAAACTCTTTTCATGCCACAAAACAAACATCTCCCTGCTACAACAACAGAAATGTAGAATGCAAATGTACATCTAACAGAGCTCTGAACATTCCTAATATTAAAAAAACAAAAAACTAGGTCTTAGATCATCAGATGTGTACACCATTTCAGAGGTTTTACTGCTACTGTGGGCAAATTACCACAACAACTCCACCAAAACTTATATATTATAGATCTATAAGATCATTTAATGGAATAACAACCAAAACAATATTTCATCACACCTTTAGCCTCAGTCAGTAGAGCTGCAATCTTCATTTTAAAACCATTATGAAAACCTCCATTAAGAGGACTTAAATGGATAGTTCACCCCAAAATAACAATTCTGTATCATTAACTCCCTTTCACTTGCTCCAAACCTGTTTGAGTTTCTTTATTCTGTTCAATACAAAAGAAGATATTTTGAAGAAAGCTGAAAAGCTGTACCCATTGACTTGTTTGTTTTTGCTACTATGAAAGTCAACGGTTACAGGTTTTCAGCTTCTTCAAAACATTTTATTTTGTGCAAAACAGAAAACAAGAAACTCTTAAAGATTTGAAACCGCTTGAGTTTGAGTAAACAGTGAGTAAATCTGGATTTCTGTGTGAACTCTCCCTTTATTTGAGCTCTCTCCAGTCACTCTAGGAAGACACTACACCTGGATTATTTGTCTAAATAATACGTTTATTATTAAAATCCCTATTAACATTAAAGTCATCTGAAGCGGTGGCTTAGTGCAGGTAAAGGGGCCCCGGCCCTGGGTGAGTCGGCCATTAGTTAGTGAGGTGCCCACTCCTCATTCTGCAGGTGATCAGGAAGCAGTTCTCTGCACTTCCTGTGTGACTCCTGCTCACCCTACACAAATCATTAAGATCATTAATCCAGACTGACCCTAACAACACAATCAAAGCCATGAGTGCGTCACTCAGATAAGTGTCAAGTCACTGGCCACCTGTTCACTGTAACCAGGGATGGCGCTCAATATCGTCCAAACTGGGCCGATCAGCCGCCGCTGGACTGAGACACCAGCCAATCAGCTGACGGCACTCTGATACACACAACACCGTGTTCAGAAACACAGAGCAACACACTTCTGCTGATCTCTCAGTGAGTCTCTTACCTGTTGACAGAGTTATGGGGAAGGTCAGTTTGCTCCTGGACGTGACCCTCAGTGAGCCTCCGAAGGGGAAACGGTTGCACAGGATGTTGAAGAGGGTCACTCCCACTGACCACACCGTAGCTGGACCCGCATGGTAGCGCTGTCTGCAGAACCACTCAGGTGGAGCGTATTGAATCGTTCCTGAGAGACACAAGGAGACACAAACACCCGTTCAAAACACTCCAGCACACACAAATTCCCTTTGGTGGATCATCAAAAGCTCACAAACATCCACAGAGTGTTTCCTTCTGCAACACAAACCCACCTGCGAAGTATTTGTAGGCCGAGCGCTTGAGCAGATCTCCACAGCCGAAGTCCAGCAGCTTGATGTCCTGGGACTCTGTGGAGATCAGCAGGTTCTCTGGCTTGACGTCCCGGTGCAGGACTCCGCGGCTCTCGCAGTGTTTCAGAGCCGCGATCAGCTGCACCAGCACTTTCTTGGCCAGACCCTCATCCAGACAGCCGTTCTCCTCACAGAAGCTCTGGAGGTCTTGGCAGGGATCCGGACGCTCCAGGATCAGGATGTAGCGTCTGGGACGGTCAAACCAGTCTAGCAGCTGCAGGACGTTGGGGCAGGCAGGAGCTGAATTGACGCGGGTCATCAGTGCCACCTCCAGCGGCAGCCGACCCTGACCTTCCTGCAGGACAAACGATTGGATTCAGAACCCAATGAAACATCAAACACAACAACAGGTTCACACTGAACTCACAACTCTCAGTCTCCTCTGTGTCCGCTCTTTAGACACATACTTGATGGCGACCTGTAGACAGATAAAGCATAATAAATCACACCTGCCTGATCCTCACACATCACATTTACTGAGATCAGGATTTCTAAAGGCTGTTTGAATGAAGAGCGGAGAAAACGACTTACTGGCAGTCCATCAGACCTGCGCATCCCAGCAAACACAGAGCCAAATCCACCGTCTCCCAGCAGTGGGCCCTTTGCATACGCGTCTGCAACACAGAGGAGCAGTAGAAATGTGTGTTCAAAGAAAACATGCAGCAGTAGAGAAAACTGTAAAAGAGCATTACTGAAACATCATCATCACTTCTTCAAAAAGCCATTCTGACCTCTGCGAGAGCGTTTGAGAGCTCTTCTAGATGAGGTGGACGGACGTTCATCTTCTGGTGTTTGCTGGCTGCCGCTCTGCCGCTTCCTCTTCCTGTTACCCTGATCTGTGGACACAGATTTGGCCAACAGGGAAGGCAGAGGTGCGAGAAATCCATCAAGCTCTTGGCTCACGGTCTGGGTTTCACCATCACCATCATGTGTCCTGACGTCCTGAACAGCTGCCTGGATGAAAGCAGAACTCCTGGATCTGGAGCGGCCTGAGACAACGACAACAACAACAACAACATATCACGTTTATTATAAGATTATAAGAATTAATCAACAATTAACTTTAGTAGCTGCATCTACAGAGAATAAAAGACATCTGATCACTTATATCGGGGAACAGTTGTGTTGAAATGGGTTCATTTGTACCAGTTTATTTACATCACATTTCCCCAAACATTACACAACATCATATCATGATTGATCATAAACAAATAAAAACTAAAACACTCACTGCGGTTTTCACCCATCTGACAAACTCCTCCAAACTCCAGCAAACCTGAAAACAAGAACAAAGATCAAATATCAATAAAAATGTCAATAAAAACAAGATCAAAATCAAAATAAACACAACAAAAGAGCAACAAAACGTGTCAAAAGGAATAATTTCAGCTCTGAGCGTCGATCTCCTTGTAAAATAAAAGTCTTCTGTCAGAAATTCTCTGGTCTCCTTGAAGAATCGCAGTATCAGCACAGTAATCCTCAGCAAATGTCTCAGAAATTCGCCTCTCCTCAATCAACAGATAGCGGCGAGTCTCGGTGTTTATATATGGAGTCAAATCATACCACGCGTTGCTATAGCAACCACAATTTGAATCGCCAATCTGAATCACGTGAGTAAACGATTCATCTCATCTCAACATATAAATAATAAATAATTAATAATAATAATAAACATAGTTAAAATAATAATAATAATAATAATAATGAAGTTTAAATCAATTAATTTATAATTCACGAAACTTCAATTCAATTCAATTCAGCTTTATTTGTATAGCGCTTTTACAATGTAGATTGTGTCAAAGCAGCTTCACATAAATGGTCATGTAATAATAATGTAGAAACTGTAATAATAATGCTAAATGAGCAAGATTGGTTTGACAAGGTTTGACTTTGTAAAATGTACAGCTATTTAGGAATTAATTAAATTAAAATAATAAAATTAACTCATATATTTTCTATTAGTGGCCCAAGCAATGTAAGTGCATGCTGTTTAATTACACGTACAGTGCTAACTGCTCACGTAGATATTAGGAATATAAGTTAAAAAAAGTTTATTATTGTAAATAATAGAAAGTAAATTAAATCGTTCACAATTTCTATGTCTATGCCTATATTTTACAGTCTATGGTCTACGCACGATTTCAGATCACATGGCCGTTTGTATCATCATCTGGTAGGCTACATGGTTCAGTCATATTTATGTACTTTTCATTTGCTCTTGTTTTCAGATTTAATATTATTAAGTTTTATTAATGTTTTCGTTATTTTGGATGTATGTGAAGGCTTTTTAAGGGACTTTGTGTTCACTCAACGGCTAGAAAGCCCAAAAGTTCACCTGCCGAATGAGTTCCCGCGTCTGACCACAAGATGGCGTCCACAGCAGAAAGGTGCAAGTTTATAAATACATTATTTCTGTTTGTATGAATCTAAATAGCTGTTTTCATCACTAATATACAGCTTTCAATAAGCTAAATTACTGTCACAAGGTCTGTAATGACAATTAGCTTGTACATTTGCTAGAATTTTCCTAACCGATCTAGCCTTGTTCATTTATATTAAAACAAAAAAAGATTGTATTAAATTCAGAAAAACATCTCTCGTTTGTCATTACGTTTGATGATTTGATGTGATTTGAGCTTCTGAACTTCTGTTAAGGGTGCAAAGTCTGCCTTGAAGCGGCCTGATTTTATACACCAGTTTACAGTAGTAAAAATATATCAAAGTTAATTAAAGTAAACATATTAAAGGTAAACAGGTTTCTATTTTTTGAATGTAGTTAAAAATTATTTATAAAGTGAATAATATGATTAATAATATGATTCATTTATTATATTGATATACATTTTTTATATTAAATTATCCCTGGGTCATAAAGGATTCTGCTTGCAGCCTACAGTACATCAGCTTTCAGGCTCAGTGCTGTGTTTCTTCTTCTTCTTCTTGGTCTTTACTGACGCTCCTGGTGCAGTGATGTTGCAGTTGCTGTGAAAAGCTAGGCGAGAACACAAACCACAAGTGTTTTTATTCAGGCATGCAACAGACTGAATGTCCTAAAACTGTTTGTGGTCAAGCTGGTGATCTTGCATGCTCAATACACACATCAATGCATGAGATAAACTGTGGTTAGAAAAAAACAGAAATAAGAAAAGTAAGAAAATATTTAGTGCACGCTGCAGCTGTAAATGTTGCTTTTAATATTTTCATGACTTGGAATTGATGAGAAACTGAAGATGCAAAAGTCTGATTTATTAAAATACGTGCCATGAATCAGAGACAGTGTAAACAGCACACAACTGAGGTTTGATTTATTTAAAGAAGAGCAGAGCAATGCAACATGTACGAGTGCAACATTCAACATTTAAACCAAATTGTAATAATCATTCAACAAAATTTCCTTTCATAAAGCAAATCCATCTGCTGTATTTCCTATTATCTTTTAATTTCTACATTAGACCTTCTTTAGTTGTTGAGAAATGACAGTATCCTGTTCACTGATCAGACACTTATAATGAATTTAATGTGAGAAGAGAGTTTAGTGTGGAGTAAATTCAGCACAATGGACAGCTCCCTGCAGTGCTGAACTGACTGAACCACATCTGCAGGAGGAAATGCTACAGAGATGTTTAATTACTGCTGAATAATTACTGAACAATATTGAATATTGAAAATCTAACCCATCAGTAGTGATTACTAATTAAACATTTATTTTATATATAAATTAAGATAAAAGGCGATTACATAAAAAACCTGTTGGGCTTATTCGCTCTAAGACATGCTTTGATAATCATATTTCTTTTAAAGTAATACGGTTTTGTCAATGTTAATAAAAGGAAACACTGAGTTTGTATAATCATTTCTTTTTGTAATTGAACACTCACTTTACAGCTCTTCATCTCTCAGAAAACTCCCTCATTAAACCAATAGTTGCCCTCGCGCACATTAATCAATACACAAGACTAAAGAAAGCCTAATGGAAAATCTGTGCTTTGTGACAATGATCTAAGAGATCTTATCAGATCAGTGAAGTTTATTTTTCAGTTTGGCTGAAGTGAAAACAGTTTTTGATAAAAACAAACAAAAAATTAAGCACATTATTATTAGCCCTGTAAGATTTTTATTTATTTTTTATTTTTTGGCTACAGAACCAAACACTGTTGTCCTATGATTTGCCTAAATTAAACTAACTTTAGTTAACCTAATTAACCCAGTTAAGCCTTTAAACTGCACTTTAAGCTGAATACTAGTGTCTTGTAAAATAACTATTAAAATATTGTGTCATGAGTTATTAGAGATTATTTATTTAACATATTATGTTTAAAAATGTGTTGCAAAAGATATTTTCTCAATTAAACCGTGCTGGGGAATTATTTAATCATTCATTACACTCAGAATAATTTATTTCAAGTGTTTATTTCAGTTCATTTTGATGATTATGGATTACAGCTAATATTAGTGTCAATTATAGTTTATCTCTTCATAATATAGCTGTGCTTTAATGATAAGTTTACATGTTTACCTAAAGTTTTATTATTTTAATATTATTTGAATGAATTTTATCGATAATTAATGCAAAGTCCTGCAAATAATTAAGCAACACAATCCTGCAGCCATAGTCCGACTTCAAATACAGAAATAATGTATATTTAATAAAGTATATTAGTAAAATAAGTGTTTATAATTAGTTTTTAAAGTGTATCTTAGTTTCTAATAATACTTTAAATTAAATTAACAGCAAATTCATTATATTTTGTAAAACGATGATTTATAGTGTATTTAATATTAGAATCTTTAACTTCTGATTTTCCAACCACTTTTAGCAAATTCATCCGTGTTAAACTCATATTTTTCATTATTGTGTGTAATCAGTAAAGATAAAATAAAATGAATATAATAACTAAATATATATTCACTTTAATAATGGCCTGTTGTTCATTTTAGAGCAAGAGTCTCCTTGTGCTGAACGGTTTAACAGCACCTCCACATCACCTGCATCAGAGTGTGTTTTCTGCTGGAATCTGCTGTTCGGTGTGTGTTCGGTGTGTGTTCTCCTCTTCTCCATCTGCGTCTACTGCCTCTGTCAGAAGAAAACTACAGGTCATCAGCTATTCGTAAAAAATGTATATCTCAAATTATAAAATGTAAATTATTCTTATCTTTTGTTAAGTTTCTGTAGGTTCTGGGGCTGAGAACAGACATGTTGAGGTACAGTATGAGCACATTTTGAGAATAATTTTAATATATATTATTCGCAATAGTTTAGCAGCAACATAAATTACATCAATATAATATAATATATTTATTTGTTTATTTATTTGTTTCTTATTTTAATTAAATATATTCTGTTTCAGGCTGGTGATGAAGTGTGTTATGCTTCATTAGACATGCCTTCCACACAGCAACAAAGGCAGAGGAATGAAAGAGCTCAGAGTTCAGACTTCAGTATTTATTCTAATGTCAGAACCAGCAGAATGTAAAGTAGAGTAAACTAAAGTCATTGTTCTTTAGTAGAAATATGATTCAAAAGAGTGTTAATGACAATGTTCTGGCATCTGCATCCTATTTTCATTGATTCTAATATTGTAAGTTTTTAATGATTAAAAATGTAAATACATTTAAGAAAGGTTAAATGTTTTTTTCAGAATATTTGACTTGCAGTCTCAGAAAGGACTCAGTGTTGTTTCTGGGTCTCTCAGTTTAATATAATTTAAGCCAATCACATGAGTGCATATGCAGTAGTACTCCCAGCTAAAACTGAAGTTCTTAAACTCTTTTCATGCCACAAAACAAACATCTCCCTGCTACAACAACAGAAATGTAGAATGCAAATGTACATCTAACAGAGCTCTGAACATTCCTAATATTAAAAAAACAAAAAACTAGGTCTTAGATCATCAGATGTGTACACCATTTCAGAGGTTTTACTGCTACTGTGGGCAAATTACCACAACAACTCCACCAAAACTTATATATTATAGATCTATAAGATCATTTAATGGAATAACAACCAAAACAATATTTCATCACACCTTTAGCCTCAGTCAGTAGAGCTGCAATCTTCATTTTAAAACCATTATGAAAACCTCCATTAAGAGGACTTAAATGGATAGTTCACCCCAAAATAACAATTCTGTATCATTAACTCCCTTTCACTTGCTCCAAACCTGTTTGAGTTTCTTTATTCTGTTCAATACAAAAGAAGATATTTTGAAGAAAGCTGAAAAGCTGTACCCATTGACTTGTTTGTTTTTGCTACTATGAAAGTCAACGGTTACAGGTTTTCAGCTTCTTCAAAACATTTTATTTTGTGCAAAACAGAAAACAAGAAACTCTTAAAGATTTGAAACCGCTTGAGTTTGAGTAAACAGTGAGTAAATCTGGATTTCTGTGTGAACTCTCCCTTTATTTGAGCTCTCTCCAGTCACTCTAGGAAGACACTACACCTGGATTATTTGTCTAAATAATACGTTTATTATTAAAATCCCTATTAACATTAAAGTCATCTGAAGCGGTGGCTTAGTGCAGGTAAAGGGGCCCCGGCCCTGGGTGAGTCGGCCATTAGTTAGTGAGGTGCCCACTCCTCATTCTGCAGGTGATCAGGAAGCAGTTCTCTGCACTTCCTGTGTGACTCCTGCTCACCCTACACAAATCATTAAGATCATTAATCCAGACTGACCCTAACAACACAATCAAAGCCATGAGTGCGTCACTCAGATAAGTGTCAAGTCACTGGCCACCTGTTCACTGTAACCAGGGATGGCGCTCAATATCGTCCAAACTGGGCCGATCAGCCGCCGCTGGACTGAGACACCAGCCAATCAGCTGACGGCACTCTGATACACACAACACCGTGTTCAGAAACACAGAGCAACACACTTCTGCTGATCTCTCAGTGAGTCTCTTACCTGTTGACAGAGTTATGGGGAAGGTCAGTTTGCTCCTGGACGTGACCCTCAGTGAGCCTCCGAAGGGGAAACGGTTGCACAGGATGTTGAAGAGGGTCACTCCCACTGACCACACCGTAGCTGGACCCGCATGGTAGCGCTGTCTGCAGAACCACTCAGGTGGAGCGTATTGAATCGTTCCTGAGAGACACAAGGAGACACAAACACCCGTTCAAAACACTCCAGCACACACAAATTCCCTTTGGTGGATCATCAAAAGCTCACAAACATCCACAGAGTGTTTCCTTCTGCAACACAAACCCACCTGCGAAGTATTTGTAGGCCGAGCGCTTGAGCAGATCTCCACAGCCGAAGTCCAGCAGCTTGATGTCCTGGGACTCTGTGGAGATCAGCAGGTTCTCTGGCTTGACGTCCCGGTGCAGGACTCCGCGGCTCTCGCAGTGTTTCAGAGCCGCGATCAGCTGCACCAGCACTTTCTTGGCCAGACCCTCATCCAGACAGCCGTTCTCCTCACAGAAGCTCTGGAGGTCTTGGCAGGGATCCGGACGCTCCAGGATCAGGATGTAGCGTCTGGGACGGTCAAACCAGTCTAGCAGCTGCAGGACGTTGGGGCAGGCAGGAGCTGAATTGACGCGGGTCATCAGTGCCACCTCCAGCGGCAGCCGACCCTGACCTTCCTGCAGGACAAACGATTGGATTCAGAACCCAATGAAACATCAAACACAACAACAGGTTCACACTGAACTCACAACTCTCAGTCTCCTCTGTGTCCGCTCTTTAGACACATACTTGATGGCGACCTGTAGACAGATAAAGCATAATAAATCACACCTGCCTGATCCTCACACATCACATTTACTGAGATCAGGATTTCTAAAGGCTGTTTGAATGAAGAGCGGAGAAAACGACTTACTGGCAGTCCATCAGACCTGCGCATCCCAGCAAACACAGAGCCAAATCCACCGTCTCCCAGCAGTGGGCCCTTTGCATACGCGTCTGCAACACAGAGGAGCAGTAGAAATGTGTGTTCAAAGAAAACATGCAGCAGTAGAGAAAACTGTAAAAGAGCATTACTGAAACATCATCATCACTTCTTCAAAAAGCCATTCTGACCTCTGCGAGAGCGTTTGAGAGCTCTTCTAGATGAGGTGGACGGACGTTCATCTTCTGGTGTTTGCTGGCTGCCGCTCTGCCGCTTCCTCTTCCTGTTACCCTGATCTGTGGACACAGATTTGGCCAACAGGGAAGGCAGAGGTGCGAGAAATCCATCAAGCTCTTGGCTCACGGTCTGGGTTTCACCATCACCATCATGTGTCCTGACGTCCTGAACAGCTGCCTGGATGAAAGCAGAACTCCTGGATCTGGAGCGGCCTGAGACAACGACAACAACAACAACAACATATCACGTTTATTATAAGATTATAAGAATTAATCAACAATTAACTTTAGTAGCTGCATCTACAGAGAATAAAAGACATCTGATCACTTATATCGGGGAACAGTTGTGTTGAAATGGGTTCATTTGTACCAGTTTATTTACATCACATTTCCCCAAACATTACACAACATCATATCATGATTGATCATAAACAAATAAAAACTAAAACACTCACTGCGGTTTTCACCCATCTGACAAACTCCTCCAAACTCCAGCAAACCTGAAAACAAGAACAAAGATCAAATATCAATAAAAATGTCAATAAAAACAAGATCAAAATCAAAATAAACACAACAAAAGAGCAACAAAACGTGTCAAAAGGAATAATTTCAGCTCTGAGCGTCGATCTCCTTGTAAAATAAAAGTCTTCTGTCAGAAATTCTCTGGTCTCCTTGAAGAATCGCAGTATCAGCACAGTAATCCTCAGCAAATGTCTCAGAAATTCGCCTCTCCTCAATCAACAGATAGCGGCGAGTCTCGGTGTTTATATATGGAGTCAAATCATACCACGCGTTGCTATAGCAACCACAATTTGAATCGCCAATCTGAATCACGTGAGTAAACGATTCATCTCATCTCAACATATAAATAATAAATAATTAATAATAATAATAAACATAGTTAAAATAATAATAATAATAATAATAATAATGAAGTTTAAATCAATTAATTTATAATTCACGAAACTTCAATTCAATTCAATTCAGCTTTATTTGTATAGCGCTTTTACAATGTAGATTGTGTCAAAGCAGCTTCACATAAATGGTCATGTAATAATAATGTAGAAACTGTAATAATAATGCTAAATGAGCAAGATTGGTTTGACAAGGTTTGACTTTGTAAAATGTACAGCTATTTAGGAATTAATTAAATTAAAATAATAAAATTAACTCATATATTTTCTATTAGTGGCCCAAGCAATGTAAGTGCATGCTGTTTAATTACACGTACAGTGCTAACTGCTCACGTAGATATTAGGAATATAAGTTAAAAAAAGTTTATTATTGTAAATAATAGAAAGTAAATTAAATCGTTCACAATTTCTATGTCTATGCCTATATTTTACAGTCTATGGTCTACGCACGATTTCAGATCACATGGCCGTTTGTATCATCATCTGGTAGGCTACATGGTTCAGTCATATTTATGTACTTTTCATTTGCTCTTGTTTTCAGATTTAATATTATTAAGTTTTATTAATGTTTTCGTTATTTTGGATGTATGTGAAGGCTTTTTAAGGGACTTTGTGTTCACTCAACGGCTAGAAAGCCCAAAAGTTCACCTGCCGAATGAGTTCCCGCGTCTGACCACAAGATGGCGTCCACAGCAGAAAGGTGCAAGTTTATAAATACATTATTTCTGTTTGTATGAATCTAAATAGCTGTTTTCATCACTAATATACAGCTTTCAATAAGCTAAATTACTGTCACAAGGTCTGTAATGACAATTAGCTTGTACATTTGCTAGAATTTTCCTAACCGATCTAGCCTTGTTCATTTATATTAAAACAAAAAAAGATTGTATTAAATTCAGAAAAACATCTCTCGTTTGTCATTACGTTTGATGATTTGATGTGATTTGAGCTTCTGAACTTCTGTTAAGGGTGCAAAGTCTGCCTTGAAGCGGCCTGATTTTATACACCAGTTTACAGTAGTAAAAATATATCAAAGTTAATTAAAGTAAACATATTAAAGGTAAACAGGTTTCTATTTTTTGAATGTAGTTAAAAATTATTTATAAAGTGAATAATATGATTAATAATATGATTCATTTATTATATTGATATACATTTTTTATATTAAATTATCCCTGGGTCATAAAGGATTCTGCTTGCAGCCTACAGTACATCAGCTTTCAGGCTCAGTGCTGTGTTTCTTCTTCTTCTTCTTGGTCTTTACTGACGCTCCTGGTGCAGTGATGTTGCAGTTGCTGTGAAAAGCTAGGCGAGAACACAAACCACAAGTGTTTTTATTCAGGCATGCAACAGACTGAATGTCCTAAAACTGTTTGTGGTCAAGCTGGTGATCTTGCATGCTCAATACACACATCAATGCATGAGATAAACTGTGGTTAGAAAAAAACAGAAATAAGAAAAGTAAGAAAATATTTAGTGCACGCTGCAGCTGTAAATGTTGCTTTTAATATTTTCATGACTTGGAATTGATGAGAAACTGAAGATGCAAAAGTCTGATTTATTAAAATACGTGCCATGAATCAGAGACAGTGTAAACAGCACACAACTGAGGTTTGATTTATTTAAAGAAGAGCAGAGCAATGCAACATGTACGAGTGCAACATTCAACATTTAAACCAAATTGTAATAATCATTCAACAAAATTTCCTTTCATAAAGCAAATCCATCTGCTGTATTTCCTATTATCTTTTAATTTCTACATTAGACCTTCTTTAGTTGTTGAGAAATGACAGTATCCTGTTCACTGATCAGACACTTATAATGAATTTAATGTGAGAAGAGAGTTTAGTGTGGAGTAAATTCAGCACAATGGACAGCTCCCTGCAGTGCTGAACTGACTGAACCACATCTGCAGGAGGAAATGCTACAGAGATGTTTAATTACTGCTGAATAATTACTGAACAATATTGAATATTGAAAATCTAACCCATCAGTAGTGATTACTAATTAAACATTTATTTTATATATAAATTAAGATAAAAGGCGATTACATAAAAAACCTGTTGGGCTTATTCGCTCTAAGACATGCTTTGATAATCATATTTCTTTTAAAGTAATACGGTTTTGTCAATGTTAATAAAAGGAAACACTGAGTTTGTATAATCATTTCTTTTTGTAATTGAACACTCACTTTACAGCTCTTCATCTCTCAGAAAACTCCCTCATTAAACCAATAGTTGCCCTCGCGCACATTAATCAATACACAAGACTAAAGAAAGCCTAATGGAAAATCTGTGCTTTGTGACAATGATCTAAGAGATCTTATCAGATCAGTGAAGTTTATTTTTCAGTTTGGCTGAAGTGAAAACAGTTTTTGATAAAAACAAACAAAAAATTAAGCACATTATTATTAGCCCTGTAAGATTTTTATTTATTTTTTATTTTTTGGCTACAGAACCAAACACTGTTGTCCTATGATTTGCCTAAATTAAACTAACTTTAGTTAACCTAATTAACCCAGTTAAGCCTTTAAACTGCACTTTAAGCTGAATACTAGTGTCTTGTAAAATAACTATTAAAATATTGTGTCATGAGTTATTAGAGATTATTTATTTAACATATTATGTTTAAAAATGTGTTGCAAAAGATATTTTCTCAATTAAACCGTGCTGGGGAATTATTTAATCATTCATTACACTCAGAATAATTTATTTCAAGTGTTTATTTCAGTTCATTTTGATGATTATGGATTACAGCTAATATTAGTGTCAATTATAGTTTATCTCTTCATAATATAGCTGTGCTTTAATGATAAGTTTACATGTTTACCTAAAGTTTTATTATTTTAATATTATTTGAATGAATTTTATCGATAATTAATGCAAAGTCCTGCAAATAATTAAGCAACACAATCCTGCAGCCATAGTCCGACTTCAAATACAGAAATAATGTATATTTAATAAAGTATATTAGTAAAATAAGTGTTTATAATTAGTTTTTAAAGTGTATCTTAGTTTCTAATAATACTTTAAATTAAATTAACAGCAAATTCATTATATTTTGTAAAACGATGATTTATAGTGTATTTAATATTAGAATCTTTAACTTCTGATTTTCCAACCACTTTTAGCAAATTCATCCGTGTTAAACTCATATTTTTCATTATTGTGTGTAATCAGTAAAGATAAAATAAAATGAATATAATAACTAAATATATATTCACTTTAATAATGGCCTGTTGTTCATTTTAGAGCAAGAGTCTCCTTGTGCTGAACGGTTTAACAGCACCTCCACATCACCTGCATCAGAGTGTGTTTTCTGCTGGAATCTGCTGTTCGGTGTGTGTTCGGTGTGTGTTCTCCTCTTCTCCATCTGCGTCTACTGCCTCTGTCAGAAGAAAACTACAGGTCATCAGCTATTCGTAAAAAATGTATATCTCAAATTATAAAATGTAAATTATTCTTATCTTTTGTTAAGTTTCTGTAGGTTCTGGGGCTGAGAACAGACATGTTGAGGTACAGTATGAGCACATTTTGAGAATAATTTTAATATATATTATTCGCAATAGTTTAGCAGCAACATAAATTACATCAATATAATATAATATATTTATTTGTTTATTTATTTGTTTCTTATTTTAATTAAATATATTCTGTTTCAGGCTGGTGATGAAGTGTGTTATGCTTCATTAGACATGCCTTCCACACAGCAACAAAGGCAGAGGAATGAAAGAGCTCAGAGTTCAGACTTCAGTATTTATTCTAATGTCAGAACCAGCAGAATGTAAAGTAGAGTAAACTAAAGTCATTGTTCTTTAGTAGAAATATGATTCAAAAGAGTGTTAATGACAATGTTCTGGCATCTGCATCCTATTTTCATTGATTCTAATATTGTAAGTTTTTAATGATTAAAAATGTAAATACATTTAAGAAAGGTTAAATGTTTTTTTCAGAATATTTGACTTGCAGTCTCAGAAAGGACTCAGTGTTGTTTCTGGGTCTCTCAGTTTAATATAATTTAAGCCAATCACATGAGTGCATATGCAGTAGTACTCCCAGCTAAAACTGAAGTTCTTAAACTCTTTTCATGCCACAAAACAAACATCTCCCTGCTACAACAACAGAAATGTAGAATGCAAATGTACATCTAACAGAGCTCTGAACATTCCTAATATTAAAAAAACAAAAAACTAGGTCTTAGATCATCAGATGTGTACACCATTTCAGAGGTTTTACTGCTACTGTGGGCAAATTACCACAACAACTCCACCAAAACTTATATATTATAGATCTATAAGATCATTTAATGGAATAACAACCAAAACAATATTTCATCACACCTTTAGCCTCAGTCAGTAGAGCTGCAATCTTCATTTTAAAACCATTATGAAAACCTCCATTAAGAGGACTTAAATGGATAGTTCACCCCAAAATAACAATTCTGTATCATTAACTCCCTTTCACTTGCTCCAAACCTGTTTGAGTTTCTTTATTCTGTTCAATACAAAAGAAGATATTTTGAAGAAAGCTGAAAAGCTGTACCCATTGACTTGTTTGTTTTTGCTACTATGAAAGTCAACGGTTGGCTTCCGGTTTGGCTGCAGAGGGAAATGGCAGGTTGAGCGCTTAGCTCTCGCAAGTCGGCGTTATATTCACCCCCGTGTAATTATTTTAGATTTTTAAAAAGTGATTTTCCTTCATTGATATGACGGGGGGAAAGAAAGGCAGAGGTAAAGGGGCGCAAAGTACAACGAGTAACCACCCACACCGTGCAGGCCTAGACGAGGAGGACGACATGCGGGAAGAAGAGGACCGACAAAATGGAGGCGAACCAACATCTGAGAATGTGTCCACGGGCCTTGAAACCTTAAGCAAACAGATCAGCGATCTGAAGTCGGAACTTAAGGAGGACTTAAAAACATTCAAAGACGAAATTAAGCATGATATGAGAGAAGAGTTCATTGAGTTCAAACAAGAAGTTAACCAGCAACTTTCAACGAACATGCTAACCATGCAAGAACACGGTAGGAAAATTAACGAGATGGAGACGCGGATCGATGACACCGAAACATGGAGTGCGGAGGCCAACTCCGCCCTTCAACAGGCAATAAAGGATCAACAGAAACTAGAAGACAGGTTGAACGACATTGAATCGAGGGCTCGACGAAACAATATCAGGATCCATGGTGTACCAGAGAACGCTGAACAAGGCTCGGTGATAGAATTTGTTGAAAAAATGCTCCGCTCCGAATTTGAGCTCGGCGACGTGGACTTGCAAATACAACGCGCGCACAGAGCCCTGGCGCCTAGACCGGGCCCAAACTCGCGTCCGAGGTCCATTATAGTAAATTTCCAGCAGTACAGCATCAAGGAGATGGTTATTCAAAAAGCCTGGCGAAAGAAAATCATGATGGAAGATAAACCGCTGTTTTTCGACCATGACTATACAGCCACCGTTCTCCATCAGCGCAAAGCGTACGCCAATATTAAAAAGGCTCTTAAAGAAAAGGGCATCCGTTTTCAGACGCCCTTCAATCGGATACGCATTCACTGGGAAGAAGGAGTGCAGGTGTACGGCAGTGCCGGGGAGGCAGCGCAGGAGCTGCGTCGGCGGGGATACAGCGTGGAGATGCCCGTGAGACCGCCGGGTAAGAGCCACCTGTTGGATCGTCTCCAGCGGGCTACATCGTGGCAGCGAGTGGGATCAACCACGAGTGTGGACACTGCCAGAAGAGCTAAAGAACGCCTACGGGAATTTGAACATGGTCGCAGCAATGTTTAAAAACCCACGTTATAGCAACCCTTTACATAATGATGTTTAATGTATGTGCGCCGGCTGGCGGGATGACGAGGTCAGCTGTGCCATTGGACACACGTAAGTGATCTATGATACACTCTGTAGCGGACTCATTGGTGAGGGGGCCCTTTCCGGGAGAGAGGATTTCCCCCTCCTCAACTGAAAACGTGAGAACGCTCTTCAGACTTTGGAAGTCTTTATTCTTTTCTGTTATAATGCTTGTTCTAAGCAGTTCTTGGCTTGTTTCTGTGTTACAGTTTATTTTATTTAAGGTTTGCCTGTGGAAACATAGTGGTGTAAGAATGACTCTTTTTGATGATGGTACAGTCTACTGAGGTTAAGCTAATGTCTTTAAACGTGAACGGTTTGGGTAACCCAATTAAAAGGTCAAAGGTATTGACAAAATTTAAAAAAGAGAAAGCAGATATAATTTTTATGCAAGAAACTCATCTCTCTCAACAAGAGCATGAGAAATTAAAGAGATTTGGCTTTAAAAATACTTATTACAATTCATATGAGCATTCACATAGAAGGGGAATTGCTATTCTTGTTGCTAATAAATTTAAATTCGAATTATATAAGGAAATAAAAGAAAAGGATGGGAGATATCTTATTGTTAAGGGTAAAATTGAAGAGGAGTTAATAACTTTAGTAAATGTGTATGCTCCACCCGATACTAGTAAACTGTTCTTCAAATCATTAATGGATGTAATTGTACTGGAAGCAGAGGGTATTTGTATATGTGGTGGAGATTTCAATGTGGTACTAAACCACCATTTAGACACAACTAATAGCAAAAGAAATGGGAGCAAAATATCAAAATTAATTAACACAGCCTGGGATGACATAGGATACTGCGATGTCTGGCGACATATTAATCCAACTCTCAAAAACTACACTCATTACTCAGCTCCCCACCGTACATACTCTAGGATTGATTATTTTTTTATGCCAAAAAATGACTGTTATAGGGTGAAAGATTGTAGCATTGGAGTAGCTGAGGTCTCTGACCACAGCGCTTTGTACCTGACAGTTCAAATAGAAGGAAGGAAGAGAAAGACAGGTTGGAGGTTGAATGTGGGTTTGTTAAATAACAAAGCAAATACAGAACAGATAAAATTAAATATAAAAGAATATATTAGGATAAATGATAATGGAGAGGTAGACCCATCCATAGTATGGGACTCATTGAAGGCTGTGATGCGTGGGAATTTGATTGCACTATCAGCGCAAAATAAAAAAAAGAGAATTATGGAGTACAATACCCTAACATCAGACTTATTAAATGTGGAGCAACAACACAAAATAAACAGGGACCCAAACCTACTGTCACGTATGCAGCAAATAAGGAAACAGATTAACAGCCTGTTGGAACAAGATGTTGAGAAGAAAGCTCGATTCTATAAGCAGACATACTACGAATCCGGCCCTAAAGCAGCAAAATTGCTTGCCCGACGCTTACGTAAACAAGAAGTTGATAGCACTATTCATAGAATACGAGACCCACAAACAAATAATTTAGTTTATCATCCACAGAAAATAGAGGACATTTTTCTAAATTATTATAAACAACTGTATACGGATGCTTCTAACTCTAAAATGGAAGCGACAAGAAATTTTCTTAATGAACTAGATTTACCAAGTATAGGCAAAATACAAAATGATTTCATTACAGCAGATTTCACACTAGAAGAGATAAATAATGCGATTGGGAGACTAAAAACATCTAAAACACCAGGTAGCGACGGCTTTCCAGCCGAGTGGTATAAAACTTTTAAAGAAATACTAGCCCCACTTCTGTTAAAAACATTTAACTGGATTAAAACAGAATGTAAACTTCCACCTTCATGGAACGAGGCTATCATCTCAGTACTCCCAAAGGAGGGTAAGGACAGGGAATTTAGCTGCAATTATAGGCCCATTTCAATTCTTAATATAGATTATAAGATATATACATCAATTATAGCCAAAAGATTAGAGACTATCCTTCCTGAATTAATTGACGAGGATCAGACAGGATTCATAAAAAGCCGTCAAACACATGATAATATTAGGAGGACGCTGCATCTTATAGATAAAATAGAAAGGGAAAATAAGACAGCAGTATTACTAAGTATGGATGCCGAAAAGGCCTTTGATCGGGTCAACTGGGAATTTCTTTACCAAACTTTGGTTAGATTCGGCTTCAATAAACATTTTGTAAATATAATTAGATCTCTTTACCAACAACCTACAGCCAAAATAAAAATTAATGGGTCATTATCTCCATCGTTTAGTTTACAAAGAGGAACTAGACAGGGCTGTTGCCTTAGTCCCACATTATTTGCTGTTTATATTGAACCCCTGGCCCAGGCAATCCGTCAACATGAACAAATACAAGGCATTACAATAGGACATAAAGATCATTTAATTAGTTTATTTGCAGACGATGTCTTGATCCATTTAACAGATCCTGAGGCTTCCCTCCCTGTACTGATGGAGTTCCTCGACGAATTTAACTTCTTTGCTGGGTACAAACTAAATATTGCGAAGACACAACTTTTGTCATTTAATTACAAACCTACTGAGGAAATCAGACATAGATATAAATTAAAATGGGACATGAAAGAAATAAAATATTTAGGGGTGATTATTACAAAAAACCTGAGTAGTCTGTACGGTGCAAACTATAATGTGATTAACCAGAGTATTAAAAGCGATATGGAACGGTGGTCTACCTACCCATTGGATTTTGCTAGTAAGATAAACGTCATCAAAACAAACATATTACCTAGATTACTATACCTATTTCAAGCCCTGCCAGTAGAGATACCTAAACATCAGTTTACAATCTGGAACAAACTTATTTCCAGGTTTATTTGGGATGGAAAGAAGCCTAGAATAAGATACACAACACTCCAGTTGTCCAAGCAAAAAGGAGGAATGGCCCTGCCGAATCTCAAAGATTATTTTTACGCAGCTCAGTTCCGTCCACTTTTTCTTTGGTGTAACAACAATTATTTTGCCAGATGGAAAGAAATTGAGACATATACGGTGGGTTATCAGATTCAGTCAATTCTTGGAGAAAAAGAAATCCCTTCGGTAGTCAAAAGTCAATTGGATTCAATAACTTCTGGAGCAGTGGAGTTTTGGTTTGAGTTTGCTAGACAATTTAAATTAAGCAAAGACCAAAAAGTTCTTCGATGGATAGCCTTTGACACTCAATTTAAACCAGGTGAAAGTGACGCCACATTTAAGCAATGGGCAACAAAAGGCATTAGTGCAATATGTACAGTATTGGAAAACAAGGAATTACAGACTTTCCAAACACTCAAAGAAAAACTTTCTCTTACTAATCGGGACTTATTTAGGTTTATACAATTCAGAGATTATTTTTACAGAGAAATAAAAATGGAAACGTCACACGAAATTAGTCCAGTTGTAAAGATTATGATGAATGCTTACAAATCAGATAGTAAATGTGCAAAAATAATCTCTAGTTTTTACGTAAGTATTATGGAAAGTAAGACCAACTCAACATTATACCTTAAATCAAGGTGGGAAAAAGAATTGAATGTAGAAATTCTACCAGAGGTATGGTTAGATATGTGCGAAATTCAACATTCCTCCACAAGCTCACAACAACTGAGGGTATTCAATTGGAAGAATTTGGTACGATTCTTTATAACACCTAAAATCAGCAGTAAAGCTTCTTCTACACCCCAGCAATGTTGGAGAAAATGTGGCTGCTTAGAAGCACACCATACACACATTTTTTGGGGATGCGAAAAACTGAAGCCATTTTGGAATGATGTGCACTTAACCTTAACAAAGGTGCTTGGGTATGAGATTCCATTTACATGCATTGTCCTGTACTTGGGTCATATTTCACTGGTTACACTTCAGGAGGATCGATACCTGGTAAAAATACTCCTTACAGCAGCCAGGAAAACCATAACCAGAAGCTGGTATAAGCCTGATTCACCTAAACAACAACAATGGCTTGATGTAATTCAGGAAATAAGGACATTGGAACATATGACTGGTGTGTTACGTTTGAAGGTGGACTTGTATGCCAAAAGATGGCAAAAATGGATAATTTACATTGACAAATCATTAGGGACTGGCTCTCAGACTGTACTCGCTTAAGTTTCAGACATATAAGTCAACTGTGCCTATTCTTATGTACCCAATTGCCCTCCTTTTTGTATAAACCATGTTTCTTTCTCTTATTTACTTATTTATTTTTCTACAGTATTCTCAACACAGGCTCTGTTTCTATCTTATTTTATTTATTTATCTATTATTGTTTTGTTGTTGTTGTTGTTGTTGTTTTTTTTTTTTTTTTTTGTTCTAGTTATTTGCTTGTTATTGAAATGGCTTGTCATATCTGACTCAAATTAGCCTTTTCTACTATTTGTAAAATTGCATTTGATTGTAATCAATTGTGACCTACTAAAAAATCAATAAAAATTAAAGTTATAAAAAAAAAGTCAACGGTTACAGGTTTTCAGCTTCTTCAAAACATTTTATTTTGTGCAAAACAGAAAACAAGAAACTCTTAAAGATTTGAAACCGCTTGAGTTTGAGTAAACAGTGAGTAAATCTGGATTTCTGTGTGAACTCTCCCTTTATTTGAGCTCTCTCCAGTCACTCTAGGAAGACACTACACCTGGATTATTTGTCTAAATAATACGTTTATTATTAAAATCCCTATTAACATTAAAGTCATCTGAAGCGGTGGCTTAGTGCAGGTAAAGGGGCCCCGGCCCTGGGTGAGTCGGCCATTAGTTAGTGAGGTGCCCACTCCTCATTCTGCAGGTGATCAGGAAGCAGTTCTCTGCACTTCCTGTGTGACTCCTGCTCACCCTACACAAATCATTAAGATCATTAATCCAGACTGACCCTAACAACACAATCAAAGCCATGAGTGCGTCACTCAGATAAGTGTCAAGTCACTGGCCACCTGTTCACTGTAACCAGGGATGGCGCTCAATATCGTCCAAACTGGGCCGATCAGCCGCCGCTGGACTGAGACACCAGCCAATCAGCTGACGGCACTCTGATACACACAACACCGTGTTCAGAAACACAGAGCAACACACTTCTGCTGATCTCTCAGTGAGTCTCTTACCTGTTGACAGAGTTATGGGGAAGGTCAGTTTGCTCCTGGACGTGACCCTCAGTGAGCCTCCGAAGGGGAAACGGTTGCACAGGATGTTGAAGAGGGTCACTCCCACTGACCACACCGTAGCTGGACCCGCATGGTAGCGCTGTCTGCAGAACCACTCAGGTGGAGCGTATTGAATCGTTCCTGAGAGACACAAGGAGACACAAACACCCGTTCAAAACACTCCAGCACACACAAATTCCCTTTGGTGGATCATCAAAAGCTCACAAACATCCACAGAGTGTTTCCTTCTGCAACACAAACCCACCTGCGAAGTATTTGTAGGCCGAGCGCTTGAGCAGATCTCCACAGCCGAAGTCCAGCAGCTTGATGTCCTGGGACTCTGTGGAGATCAGCAGGTTCTCTGGCTTGACGTCCCGGTGCAGGACTCCGCGGCTCTCGCAGTGTTTCAGAGCCGCGATCAGCTGCACCAGCACTTTCTTGGCCAGACCCTCATCCAGACAGCCGTTCTCCTCACAGAAGCTCTGG
Organism: Danio rerio; assembly: GCF_052040795.2. Lineage (NCBI taxonomy): Eukaryota > Metazoa > Chordata > Actinopteri > Cypriniformes > Danionidae > Danio > Danio rerio. The sequence goes on from NC_141025.1 coordinate 44,331,308, forward strand.
AGGTCTTGGCAGGGATCCGGACGCTCCAGGATCAGGATGTAGCGTCTGGGACGGTCAAACCAGTCTAGCAGCTGCAGGACGTTGGGGCAGGCAGGAGCTGAATTGACGCGGGTCATCAGTGCCACCTCCAGCGGCAGCCGACCCTGACCTTCCTGCAGGACAAACGATTGGATTCAGAACCCAATGAAACATCAAACACAACAACAGGTTCACACTGAACTCACAACTCTCAGTCTCCTCTGTGTCCGCTCTTTAGACACATACTTGATGGCGACCTGTAGACAGATAAAGCATAATAAATCACACCTGCCTGATCCTCACACATCACATTTACTGAGATCAGGATTTCTAAAGGCTGTTTGAATGAAGAGCGGAGAAAACGACTTACTGGCAGTCCATCAGACCTGCGCATCCCAGCAAACACAGAGCCAAATCCACCGTCTCCCAGCAGTGGGCCCTTTGCATACGCGTCTGCAACACAGAGGAGCAGTAGAAATGTGTGTTCAAAGAAAACATGCAGCAGTAGAGAAAACTGTAAAAGAGCATTACTGAAACATCATCATCACTTCTTCAAAAAGCCATTCTGACCTCTGCGAGAGCGTTTGAGAGCTCTTCTAGATGAGGTGGACGGACGTTCATCTTCTGGTGTTTGCTGGCTGCCGCTCTGCCGCTTCCTCTTCCTGTTACCCTGATCTGTGGACACAGATTTGGCCAACAGGGAAGGCAGAGGTGCGAGAAATCCATCAAGCTCTTGGCTCACGGTCTGGGTTTCACCATCACCATCATGTGTCCTGACGTCCTGAACAGCTGCCTGGATGAAAGCAGAACTCCTGGATCTGGAGCGGCCTGAGACAACGACAACAACAACAACATATCACGTTTATTATAAGATTATAAGAATTAATCAACAATTAACTTTAGTAGCTGCATCTACAGAGAATAAAAGACATCTGATCACTTATATCGGGGAACAGTTGTGTTGAAATGGGTTCATTTGTACCAGTTTATTTACATCACATTTCCCCAAACATTACACAACATCATATCATGATTGATCATAAACAAATAAAAACTAAAACACTCACTGCGGTTTTCACCCATCTGACAAACTCCTCCAAACTCCAGCAAACCTGAAAACAAGAACAAAGATCAAATATCAATAAAAATGTCAATAAAAACAAGATCAAAATCAAAATAAACACAACAAAAGAGCAACAAAACGTGTCAAAAGGAATAATTTCAGCTCTGAGCGTCGATCTCCTTGTAAAATAAAAGTCTTCTGTCAGAAATTCTCTGGTCTCCTTGAAGAATCGCAGTATCAGCACAGTAATCCTCAGCAAATGTCTCAGAAATTCGCCTCTCCTCAATCAACAGATAGCGGCGAGTCTCGGTGTTTATATATGGAGTCAAATCATACCACGCGTTGCTATAGCAACCACAATTTGAATCGCCAATCTGAATCACGTGAGTAAACGATTCATCTCATCTCAACATATAAATAATAAATAATTAATAATAATAATAAACATAGTTAAAATAATAATAATAATAATAATAATAATGAAGTTTAAATCAATTAATTTATAATTCACGAAACTTCAATTCAATTCAATTCAGCTTTATTTGTATAGCGCTTTTACAATGTAGATTGTGTCAAAGCAGCTTCACATAAATGGTCATGTAATAATAATGTAGAAACTGTAATAATAATGCTAAATGAGCAAGATTGGTTTGACAAGGTTTGACTTTGTAAAATGTACAGCTATTTAGGAATTAATTAAATTAAAATAATAAAATTAACTCATATATTTTCTATTAGTGGCCCAAGCAATGTAAGTGCATGCTGTTTAATTACACGTACAGTGCTAACTGCTCACGTAGATATTAGGAATATAAGTTAAAAAAAGTTTATTATTGTAAATAATAGAAAGTAAATTAAATCGTTCACAATTTCTATGTCTATGCCTATATTTTACAGTCTATGGTCTACGCACGATTTCAGATCACATGGCCGTTTGTATCATCATCTGGTAGGCTACATGGTTCAGTCATATTTATGTACTTTTCATTTGCTCTTGTTTTCAGATTTAATATTATTAAGTTTTATTAATGTTTTCGTTATTTTGGATGTATGTGAAGGCTTTTTAAGGGACTTTGTGTTCACTCAACGGCTAGAAAGCACAAAAGTTCACCTGCCGAATGAGTTCCCGCGTCTGACCACAAGATGGCGTCCACAGCAGAAAGGTGCAAGTTTATAAATACATTATTTCTGTTTGTATGAATCTAAATAGCTGTTTTCATCACTAATATACAGCTTTCAATAAGCTAAATTACTGTCACAAGGTCTGTAATGACAATTAGCTTGTACATTTGCTAGAATTTTCCTAACCGATCTAGCCTTGTTCATTTATATTAAAACAAAAAAAGATTGTATTAAATTCAGAAAAACATCTCTCGTTTGTCATTACGTTTGATGATTTGATGTGATTTGAGCTTCTGAACTTCTGTTAAGGGTGCAAAGTCTGCCTTGAAGCGGCCTGATTTTATACACCAGTTTACAGTAGTAAAAATATATCAAAGTTAATTAAAGTAAACATATTAAAGGTAAACAGGTTTCTATTTTTTGAATGTAGTTAAAAATTATTTATAAAGTGAATAATATGATTAATAATATGATTCATTTATTATATTGATATACATTTTTTATATTAAATTATCCCTGGGTCATAAAGGATTCTGCTTGCAGCCTACAGTACATCAGCTTTCAGGCTCAGTGCTGTGTTTCTTCTTCTTCTTCTTGGTCTTTACTGACGCTCCTGGTGCAGTGATGTTGCAGTTGCTGTGAAAAGCTAGGCGAGAACACAAACCACAAGTGTTTTTATTCAGGCATGCAACAGACTGAATGTCCTAAAACTGTTTGTGGTCAAGCTGGTGATCTTGCATGCTCAATACACACATCAATGCATGAGATAAACTGTGGTTAGAAAAAAACAGAAATAAGAAAAGTAAGAAAATATTTAGTGCACGCTGCAGCTGTAAATGTTGCTTTTAATATTTTCATGACTTGGAATTGATGAGAAACTGAAGATGCAAAAGTCTGATTTATTAAAATACGTGCCATGAATCAGAGACAGTGTAAACAGCACACAACTGAGGTTTGATTTATTTAAAGAAGAGCAGAGCAATGCAACATGTACGAGTGCAACATTCAACATTTAAACCAAATTGTAATAATCATTCAACAAAATTTCCTTTCATAAAGCAAATCCATCTGCTGTATTTCCTATTATCTTTTAATTTCTACATTAGACCTTCTTTAGTTGTTGAGAAATGACAGTATCCTGTTCACTGATCAGACACTTATAATGAATTTAATGTGAGAAGAGAGTTTAGTGTGGAGTAAATTCAGCACAATGGACAGCTCCCTGCAGTGCTGAACTGACTGAACCACATCTGCAGGAGGAAATGCTACAGAGATGTTTAATTACTGCTGAATAATTACTGAACAATATTGAATATTGAAAATCTAACCCATCAGTAGTGATTACTAATTAAACATTTATTTTATATATAAATTAAGATAAAAGGCGATTACATAAAAAACCTGTTGGGCTTATTCGCTCTAAGACATGCTTTGATAATCATATTTCTTTTAACGTAATACGGTTTTGTCAATGTTAATAAAAGGAAACACTGAGTTTGTATAATCATTTCTTTTTGTAATTGAACACTCACTTTACAGCTCTTCATCTCTCAGAAAACTCCCTCATTAAACCAATAGTTGCCCTCGCGCACATTAATCAATACACAAGACTAAAGAAAGCCTAATGGAAAATCTGTGCTTTGTGACAATGATCTAAGAGATCTTATCAGATCAGTGAAGTTTATTTTTCAGTTTGGCTGAAGTGAAAACAGTTTTTGATAAAAACAAACAAAAAATTAAGCACATTATTATTAGCCCTGTAAGATTTTTATTTATTTTTTATTTTTTGGCTACAGAACCAAACACTGTTGTCCTATGATTTGCCTAAATTAAACTAACTTTAGTTAACCTAATTAACCCAGTTAAGCCTTTAAACTGCACTTTAAGCTGAATACTAGTGTCTTGTAAAATAACTATTAAAATATTGTGTCATGAGTTATTAGAGATTATTTATTTAACATATTATGTTTAAAAATGTGTTGCAAAAGATATTTTCTCAATTAAACCGTGCTGGGGAATTATTTAATCATTCATTACACTCAGAATAATTTATTTCAAGTGTTTATTTCAGTTCATTTTGATGATTATGGATTACAGCTAATATTAGTGTCAATTATAGTTTATCTCTTCATAATATAGCTGTGCTTTAATGATAAGTTTACATGTTTACCTAAAGTTTTATTATTTTAATATTATTTGAATGAATTTTATCGATAATTAATGCAAAGTCCTGCAAATAATTAAGCAACACAATCCTGCAGCCATAGTCCGACTTCAAATACAGAAATAATGTATATTTAATAAAGTATATTAGTAAAATAAGTGTTTATAATTAGTTTTTAAAGTGTATCTTAGTTTCTAATAATACTTTAAATTAAATTAACAGCAAATTCATTATATTTTGTAAAACGATGATTTATAGTGTATTTAATATTAGAATCTTTAACTTCTGATTTTCCAACCACTTTTAGCAAATTCATCCGTGTTAAACTCATATTTTTCATTATTGTGTGTAATCAGTAAAGATAAAATAAAATGAATATAATAACTAAATATATATTCACTTTAATAATGGCCTGTTGTTCATTTTAGAGCAAGAGTCTCCTTGTGCTGAACGGTTTAACAGCACCTCCACATCACCTGCATCAGAGTGTGTTTTCTGCTGGAATCTGCTGTTCGGTGTGTGTTCGGTGTGTGTTCTCCTCTTCTCCATCTGCGTCTACTGCCTCTGTCAGAAGAAAACTACAGGTCATCAGCTATTCGTAAAAAATGTATATCTCAAATTATAAAATGTAAATTATTCTTATCTTTTGTTAAGTTTCTGTAGGTTCTGGGGCTGAGAACAGACATGTTGAGGTACAGTATGAGCACATTTTGAGAATAATTTTAATATATATTATTCGCAATAGTTTAGCAGCAACATAAATTACATCAATATAATATAATATATTTATTTGTTTATTTATTTGTTTCTTATTTTAATTAAATATATTCTGTTTCAGGCTGGTGATGAAGTGTGTTATGCTTCATTAGACATGCCTTCCACACAGCAACAAAGGCAGAGGAATGAAAGAGCTCAGAGTTCAGACTTCAGTATTTATTCTAATGTCAGAACCAGCAGAATGTAAAGTAGAGTAAACTAAAGTCATTGTTCTTTAGTAGAAATATGATTCAAAAGAGTGTTAATGACAATGTTCTGGCATCTGCATCCTATTTTCATTGATTCTAATATTGTAAGTTTTTAATGATTAAAAATGTAAATACATTTAAGAAAGGTTAAATGTTTTTTTTCAGAATATTTGACTTGCAGTCTCAGAAAGGACTCAGTGTTGTTTCTGGGTCTCTCAGTTTAATATAATTTAAGCCAATCACATGAGTGCATATGCAGTAGTACTCCCAGCTAAAACTGAAGTTCTTAAACTCTTTTCATGCCACAAAACAAACATCTCCCTGCTACAACAACAGAAATGTAGAATGCAAATGTACATCTAACAGAGCTCTGAACATTCCTAATATTAAAAAAACAAAAAACTAGGTCTTAGATCATCAGATGTGTACACCATTTCAGAGGTTTTACTGCTACTGTGGGCAAATTACCACAACAACTCCACCAAAACTTATATATTATAGATCTATAAGATCATTTAATGGAATAACAACCAAAACAATATTTCATCACACCTTTAGCCTCAGTCAGTAGAGCTGCAATCTTCATTTTAAAACCATTATGAAAACCTCCATTAAGAGGACTTAAATGGATAGTTCACCCCAAAATAACAATTCTGTATCATTAACTCCCTTTCACTTGCTCCAAACCTGTTTGAGTTTCTTTATTCTGTTCAATACAAAAGAAGATATTTTGAAGAAAGCTGAAAAGCTGTACCCATTGACTTGTTTGTTTTTGCTACTATGAAAGTCAACGGTTACAGGTTTTCAGCTTCTTCAAAACATTTTATTTTGTGCAAAACAGAAAACAAGAAACTCTTAAAGATTTGAAACCGCTTGAGTTTGAGTAAACAGTGAGTAAATCTGGATTTCTGTGTGAACTCTCCCTTTATTTGAGCTCTCTCCAGTCACTCTAGGAAGACACTACACCTGGATTATTTGTCTAAATAATACGTTTATTATTAAAATCCCTATTAACATTAAAGTCATCTGAAGCGGTGGCTTAGTGCAGGTAAAGGGGCCCCGGCCCTGGGTGAGTCGGCCATTAGTTAGTGAGGTGCCCACTCCTCATTCTGCAGGTGATCAGGAAGCAGTTCTCTGCACTTCCTGTGTGACTCCTGCTCACCCTACACAAATCATTAAGATCATTAATCCAGACTGACCCTAACAACACAATCAAAGCCATGAGTGCGTCACTCAGATAAGTGTCAAGTCACTGGCCACCTGTTCACTGTAACCAGGGATGGCGCTCAATATCGTCCAAACTGGGCCGATCAGCCGCCGCTGGACTGAGACACCAGCCAATCAGCTGACGGCACTCTGATACACACAACACCGTGTTCAGAAACACAGAGCAACACACTTCTGCTGATCTCTCAGTGAGTCTCTTACCTGTTGACAGAGTTATGGGGAAGGTCAGTTTGCTCCTGGACGTGACCCTCAGTGAGCCTCCGAAGGGGAAACGGTTGCACAGGATGTTGAAGAGGGTCACTCCCACTGACCACACCGTAGCTGGACCCGCATGGTAGCGCTGTCTGCAGAACCACTCAGGTGGAGCGTATTGAATCGTTCCTGAGAGACACAAGGAGACACAAACACCCGTTCAAAACACTCCAGCACACACAAATTCCCTTTGGTGGATCATCAAAAGCTCACAAACATCCACAGAGTGTTTCCTTCTGCAACACAAACCCACCTGCGAAGTATTTGTAGGCCGAGCGCTTGAGCAGATCTCCACAGCCGAAGTCCAGCAGCTTGATGTCCTGGGACTCTGTGGAGATCAGCAGGTTCTCTGGCTTGACGTCCCGGTGCAGGACTCCGCGGCTCTCGCAGTGTTTCAGAGCCGCGATCAGCTGCACCAGCACTTTCTTGGCCAGACCCTCATCCAGACAGCCGTTCTCCTCACAGAAGCTCTGGAGGTCTTGGCAGGGATCCGGACGCTCCAGGATCAGGATGTAGCGTCTGGGACGGTCAAACCAGTCTAGCAGCTGCAGGACGTTGGGGCAGGCAGGAGCTGAATTGACGCGGGTCATCAGTGCCACCTCCAGCGGCAGCCGACCCTGACCTTCCTGCAGGACAAACGATTGGATTCAGAACCCAATGAAACATCAAACACAACAACAGGTTCACACTGAACTCACAACTCTCAGTCTCCTCTGTGTCCGCTCTTTAGACACATACTTGATGGCGACCTGTAGACAGATAAAGCATAATAAATCACACCTGCCTGATCCTCACACATCACATTTACTGAGATCAGGATTTCTAAAGGCTGTTTGAATGAAGAGCGGAGAAAACGACTTACTGGCAGTCCATCAGACCTGCGCATCCCAGCAAACACAGAGCCAAATCCACCGTCTCCCAGCAGTGGGCCCTTTGCATACGCGTCTGCAACACAGAGGAGCAGTAGAAATGTGTGTTCAAAGAAAACATGCAGCAGTAGAGAAAACTGTAAAAGAGCATTACTGAAACATCATCATCACTTCTTCAAAAAGCCATTCTGACCTCTGCGAGAGCGTTTGAGAGCTCTTCTAGATGAGGTGGACGGACGTTCATCTTCTGGTGTTTGCTGGCTGCCGCTCTGCCGCTTCCTCTTCCTGTTACCCTGATCTGTGGACACAGATTTGGCCAACAGGGAAGGCAGAGGTGCGAGAAATCCATCAAGCTCTTGGCTCACGGTCTGGGTTTCACCATCACCATCATGTGTCCTGACGTCCTGAACAGCTGCCTGGATGAAAGCAGAACTCCTGGATCTGGAGCGGCCTGAGACAACGACAACAACAACAACAACATATCACGTTTATTATAAGATTATAAGAATTAATCAACAATTAACTTTAGTAGCTGCATCTACAGAGAATAAAAGACATCTGATCACTTATATCGGGGAACAGTTGTGTTGAAATGGGTTCATTTGTACCAGTTTATTTACATCACATTTCCCCAAACATTACACAACATCATATCATGATTGATCATAAACAAATAAAAACTAAAACACTCACTGCGGTTTTCACCCATCTGACAAACTCCTCCAAACTCCAGCAAACCTGAAAACAAGAACAAAGATCAAATATCAATAAAAATGTCAATAAAAACAAGATCAAAATCAAAATAAACACAACAAAAGAGCAACAAAACGTGTCAAAAGGAATAATTTCAGCTCTGAGCGTCGATCTCCTTGTAAAATAAAAGTCTTCTGTCAGAAATTCTCTGGTCTCCTTGAAGAATCGCAGTATCAGCACAGTAATCCTCAGCAAATGTCTCAGAAATTCGCCTCTCCTCAATCAACAGATAGCGGCGAGTCTCGGTGTTTATATATGGAGTCAAATCATACCACGCGTTGCTATAGCAACCACAATTTGAATCGCCAATCTGAATCACGTGAGTAAACGATTCATCTCATCTCAACATATAAATAATAAATAATTAATAATAATAATAAACATAGTTAAAATAATAATAATAATAATAATAATGAAGTTTAAATCAATTAATTTATAATTCACGAAACTTCAATTCAATTCAATTCAGCTTTATTTGTATAGCGCTTTTACAATGTAGATTGTGTCAAAGCAGCTTCACATAAATGGTCATGTAATAATAATGTAGAAACTGTAATAATAATGCTAAATGAGCAAGATTGGTTTGACAAGGTTTGACTTTGTAAAATGTACAGCTATTTAGGAATTAATTAAATTAAAATAATAAAATTAACTCATATATTTTCTATTAGTGGCCCAAGCAATGTAAGTGCATGCTGTTTAATTACACGTACAGTGCTAACTGCTCACGTAGATATTAGGAATATAAGTTAAAAAAAGTTTATTATTGTAAATAATAGAAAGTAAATTAAATCGTTCACAATTTCTATGTCTATGCCTATATTTTACAGTCTATGGTCTACGCACGATTTCAGATCACATGGCCGTTTGTATCATCATCTGGTAGGCTACATGGTTCAGTCATATTTATGTACTTTTCATTTGCTCTTGTTTTCAGATTTAATATTATTAAGTTTTATTAATGTTTTCGTTATTTTGGATGTATGTGAAGGCTTTTTAAGGGACTTTGTGTTCACTCAACGGCTAGAAAGCCCAAAAGTTCACCTGCCGAATGAGTTCCCGCGTCTGACCACAAGATGGCGTCCACAGCAGAAAGGTGCAAGTTTATAAATACATTATTTCTGTTTGTATGAATCTAAATAGCTGTTTTCATCACTAATATACAGCTTTCAATAAGCTAAATTACTGTCACAAGGTCTGTAATGACAATTAGCTTGTACATTTGCTAGAATTTTCCTAACCGATCTAGCCTTGTTCATTTATATTAAAACAAAAAAAGATTGTATTAAATTCAGAAAAACATCTCTCGTTTGTCATTACGTTTGATGATTTGATGTGATTTGAGCTTCTGAACTTCTGTTAAGGGTGCAAAGTCTGCCTTGAAGCGGCCTGATTTTATACACCAGTTTACAGTAGTAAAAATATATCAAAGTTAATTAAAGTAAACATATTAAAGGTAAACAGGTTTCTATTTTTTGAATGTAGTTAAAAATTATTTATAAAGTGAATAATATGATTAATAATATGATTCATTTATTATATTGATATACATTTTTTATATTAAATTATCCCTGGGTCATAAAGGATTCTGCTTGCAGCCTACAGTACATCAGCTTTCAGGCTCAGTGCTGTGTTTCTTCTTCTTCTTCTTGGTCTTTACTGACGCTCCTGGTGCAGTGATGTTGCAGTTGCTGTGAAAAGCTAGGCGAGAACACAAACCACAAGTGTTTTTATTCAGGCATGCAACAGACTGAATGTCCTAAAACTGTTTGTGGTCAAGCTGGTGATCTTGCATGCTCAATACACACATCAATGCATGAGATAAACTGTGGTTAGAAAAAAACAGAAATAAGAAAAGTAAGAAAATATTTAGTGCACGCTGCAGCTGTAAATGTTGCTTTTAATATTTTCATGACTTGGAATTGATGAGAAACTGAAGATGCAAAAGTCTGATTTATTAAAATACGTGCCATGAATCAGAGACAGTGTAAACAGCACACAACTGAGGTTTGATTTATTTAAAGAAGAGCAGAGCAATGCAACATGTACGAGTGCAACATTCAACATTTAAACCAAATTGTAATAATCATTCAACAAAATTTCCTTTCATAAAGCAAATCCATCTGCTGTATTTCCTATTATCTTTTAATTTCTACATTAGACCTTCTTTAGTTGTTGAGAAATGACAGTATCCTGTTCACTGATCAGACACTTATAATGAATTTAATGTGAGAAGAGAGTTTAGTGTGGAGTAAATTCAGCACAATGGACAGCTCCCTGCAGTGCTGAACTGACTGAACCACATCTGCAGGAGGAAATGCTACAGAGATGTTTAATTACTGCTGAATAATTACTGAACAATATTGAATATTGAAAATCTAACCCATCAGTAGTGATTACTAATTAAACATTTATTTTATATATAAATTAAGATAAAAGGCGATTACATAAAAAACCTGTTGGGCTTATTCGCTCTAAGACATGCTTTGATAATCATATTTCTTTTAAAGTAATACGGTTTTGTCAATGTTAATAAAAGGAAACACTGAGTTTGTATAATCATTTCTTTTTGTAATTGAACACTCACTTTACAGCTCTTCATCTCTCAGAAAACTCCCTCATTAAACCAATAGTTGCCCTCGCGCACATTAATCAATACACAAGACTAAAGAAAGCCTAATGGAAAATCTGTGCTTTGTGACAATGATCTAAGAGATCTTATCAGATCAGTGAAGTTTATTTTTCAGTTTGGCTGAAGTGAAAACAGTTTTTGATAAAAACAAACAAAAAATTAAGCACATTATTATTAGCCCTGTAAGATTTTTATTTATTTTTTATTTTTTGGCTACAGAACCAAACACTGTTGTCCTATGATTTGCCTAAATTAAACTAACTTTAGTTAACCTAATTAACCCAGTTAAGCCTTTAAACTGCACTTTAAGCTGAATACTAGTGTCTTGTAAAATAACTATTAAAATATTGTGTCATGAGTTATTAGAGATTATTTATTTAACATATTATGTTTAAAAATGTGTTGCAAAAGATATTTTCTCAATTAAACCGTGCTGGGGAATTATTTAATCATTCATTACACTCAGAATAATTTATTTCAAGTGTTTATTTCAGTTCATTTTGATGATTATGGATTACAGCTAATATTAGTGTCAATTATAGTTTATCTCTTCATAATATAGCTGTGCTTTAATGATAAGTTTACATGTTTACCTAAAGTTTTATTATTTTAATATTATTTGAATGAATTTTATCGATAATTAATGCAAAGTCCTGCAAATAATTAAGCAACACAATCCTGCAGCCATAGTCCGACTTCAAATACAGAAATAATGTATATTTAATAAAGTATATTAGTAAAATAAGTGTTTATAATTAGTTTTTAAAGTGTATCTTAGTTTCTAATAATACTTTAAATTAAATTAACAGCAAATTCATTATATTTTGTAAAACGATGATTTATAGTGTATTTAATATTAGAATCTTTAACTTCTGATTTTCCAACCACTTTTAGCAAATTCATCCGTGTTAAACTCATATTTTTCATTATTGTGTGTAATCAGTAAAGATAAAATAAAATGAATATAATAACTAAATATATATTCACTTTAATAATGGCCTGTTGTTCATTTTAGAGCAAGAGTCTCCTTGTGCTGAACGGTTTAACAGCACCTCCACATCACCTGCATCAGAGTGTGTTTTCTGCTGGAATCTGCTGTTCGGTGTGTGTTCGGTGTGTGTTCTCCTCTTCTCCATCTGCGTCTACTGCCTCTGTCAGAAGAAAACTACAGGTCATCAGCTATTCGTAAAAAATGTATATCTCAAATTATAAAATGTAAATTATTCTTATCTTTTGTTAAGTTTCTGTAGGTTCTGGGGCTGAGAACAGACATGTTGAGGTACAGTATGAGCACATTTTGAGAATAATTTTAATATATATTATTCGCAATAGTTTAGCAGCAACATAAATTACATCAATATAATATAATATATTTATTTGTTTATTTATTTGTTTCTTATTTTAATTAAATATATTCTGTTTCAGGCTGGTGATGAAGTGTGTTATGCTTCATTAGACATGCCTTCCACACAGCAACAAAGGCAGAGGAATGAAAGAGCTCAGAGTTCAGACTTCAGTATTTATTCTAATGTCAGAACCAGCAGAATGTAAAGTAGAGTAAACTAAAGTCATTGTTCTTTAGTAGAAATATGATTCAAAAGAGTGTTAATGACAATGTTCTGGCATCTGCATCCTATTTTCATTGATTCTAATATTGTAAGTTTTTAATGATTAAAAATGTAAATACATTTAAGAAAGGTTAAATGTTTTTTTCAGAATATTTGACTTGCAGTCTCAGAAAGGACTCAGTGTTGTTTCTGGGTCTCTCAGTTTAATATAATTTAAGCCAATCACATGAGTGCATATGCAGTAGTACTCCCAGCTAAAACTGAAGTTCTTAAACTCTTTTCATGCCACAAAACAAACATCTCCCTGCTACAACAACAGAAATGTAGAATGCAAATGTACATCTAACAGAGCTCTGAACATTCCTAATATTAAAAAAACAAAAAACTAGGTCTTAGATCATCAGATGTGTACACCATTTCAGAGGTTTTACTGCTACTGTGGGCAAATTACCACAACAACTCCACCAAAACTTATATATTATAGATCTATAAGATCATTTAATGGAATAACAACCAAAACAATATTTCATCACACCTTTAGCCTCAGTCAGTAGAGCTGCAATCTTCATTTTAAAACCATTATGAAAACCTCCATTAAGAGGACTTAAATGGATAGTTCACCCCAAAATAACAATTCTGTATCATTAACTCCCTTTCACTTGCTCCAAACCTGTTTGAGTTTCTTTATTCTGTTCAATACAAAAGAAGATATTTTGAAGAAAGCTGAAAAGCTGTACCCATTGACTTGTTTGTTTTTGCTACTATGAAAGTCAACGGTTACAGGTTTTCAGCTTCTTCAAAACATTTTATTTTGTGCAAAACAGAAAACAAGAAACTCTTAAAGATTTGAAACCGCTTGAGTTTGAGTAAACAGTGAGTAAATCTGGATTTCTGTGTGAACTCTCCCTTTATTTGAGCTCTCTCCAGTCACTCTAGGAAGACACTACACCTGGATTATTTGTCTAAATAATACGTTTATTATTAAAATCCCTATTAACATTAAAGTCATCTGAAGCGGTGGCTTAGTGCAGGTAAAGGGGCCCCGGCCCTGGGTGAGTCGGCCATTAGTTAGTGAGGTGCCCACTCCTCATTCTGCAGGTGATCAGGAAGCAGTTCTCTGCACTTCCTGTGTGACTCCTGCTCACCCTACACAAATCATTAAGATCATTAATCCAGACTGACCCTAACAACACAATCAAAGCCATGAGTGCGTCACTCAGATAAGTGTCAAGTCACTGGCCACCTGTTCACTGTAACCAGGGATGGCGCTCAATATCGTCCAAACTGGGCCGATCAGCCGCCGCTGGACTGAGACACCAGCCAATCAGCTGACGGCACTCTGATACACACAACACCGTGTTCAGAAACACAGAGCAACACACTTCTGCTGATCTCTCAGTGAGTCTCTTACCTGTTGACAGAGTTATGGGGAAGGTCAGTTTGCTCCTGGACGTGACCCTCAGTGAGCCTCCGAAGGGGAAACGGTTGCACAGGATGTTGAAGAGGGTCACTCCCACTGACCACACCGTAGCTGGACCCGCATGGTAGCGCTGTCTGCAGAACCACTCAGGTGGAGCGTATTGAATCGTTCCTGAGAGACACAAGGAGACACAAACACCCGTTCAAAACACTCCAGCACACACAAATTCCCTTTGGTGGATCATCAAAAGCTCACAAACATCCACAGAGTGTTTCCTTCTGCAACACAAACCCACCTGCGAAGTATTTGTAGGCCGAGCGCTTGAGCAGATCTCCACAGCCGAAGTCCAGCAGCTTGATGTCCTGGGACTCTGTGGAGATCAGCAGGTTCTCTGGCTTGACGTCCCGGTGCAGGACTCCGCGGCTCTCGCAGTGTTTCAGAGCCGCGATCAGCTGCACCAGCACTTTCTTGGCCAGACCCTCATCCAGACAGCCGTTCTCCTCACAGAAGCTCTGGAGGTCTTGGCAGGGATCCGGACGCTCCAGGATCAGGATGTAGCGTCTGGGACGGTCAAACCAGTCTAGCAGCTGCAGGACGTTGGGGCAGGCAGGAGCTGAATTGACGCGGGTCATCAGTGCCACCTCCAGCGGCAGCCGACCCTGACCTTCCTGCAGGACAAACGATTGGATTCAGAACCCAATGAAACATCAAACACAACAACAGGTTCACACTGAACTCACAACTCTCAGTCTCCTCTGTGTCCGCTCTTTAGACACATACTTGATGGCGACCTGTAGACAGATAAAGCATAATAAATCACACCTGCCTGATCCTCACACATCACATTTACTGAGATCAGGATTTCTAAAGGCTGTTTGAATGAAGAGCGGAGAAAACGACTTACTGGCAGTCCATCAGACCTGCGCATCCCAGCAAACACAGAGCCAAATCCACCGTCTCCCAGCAGTGGGCCCTTTGCATACGCGTCTGCAACACAGAGGAGCAGTAGAAATGTGTGTTCAAAGAAAACATGCAGCAGTAGAGAAAACTGTAAAAGAGCATTACTGAAACATCATCATCACTTCTTCAAAAAGCCATTCTGACCTCTGCGAGAGCGTTTGAGAGCTCTTCTAGATGAGGTGGACGGACGTTCATCTTCTGGTGTTTGCTGGCTGCCGCTCTGCCGCTTCCTCTTCCTGTTACCCTGATCTGTGGACACAGATTTGGCCAACAGGGAAGGCAGAGGTGCGAGAAATCCATCAAGCTCTTGGCTCACGGTCTGGGTTTCACCATCACCATCATGTGTCCTGACGTCCTGAACAGCTGCCTGGATGAAAGCAGAACTCCTGGATCTGGAGCGGCCTGAGACAACGACAACAACAACAACAACATATCACGTTTATTATAAGATTATAAGAATTAATCAACAATTAACTTTAGTA
The DNA here is from genome assembly GCF_052040795.2 of Danio rerio. Taxonomy (NCBI): domain Eukaryota; kingdom Metazoa; phylum Chordata; class Actinopteri; order Cypriniformes; family Danionidae; genus Danio; species Danio rerio. Next base: position 44,346,803 of record NC_141025.1, read on the forward strand.
GCTGCATCTACAGAGAATAAAAGACATCTGATCACTTATATCGGGGAACAGTTGTGTTGAAATGGGTTCATTTGTACCAGTTTATTTACATCACATTTCCCCAAACATTACACAACATCATATCATGATTGATCATAAACAAATAAAAACTAAAACACTCACTGCGGTTTTCACCCATCTGACAAACTCCTCCAAACTCCAGCAAACCTGAAAACAAGAACAAAGATCAAATATCAATAAAAATGTCAATAAAAACAAGATCAAAATCAAAATAAACACAACAAAAGAGCAACAAAACGTGTCAAAAGGAATAATTTCAGCTCTGAGCGTCGATCTCCTTGTAAAATAAAAGTCTTCTGTCAGAAATTCTCTGGTCTCCTTGAAGAATCGCAGTATCAGCACAGTAATCCTCAGCAAATGTCTCAGAAATTCGCCTCTCCTCAATCAACAGATAGCGGCGAGTCTCGGTGTTTATATATGGAGTCAAATCATACCACGCGTTGCTATAGCAACCACAATTTGAATCGCCAATCTGAATCACGTGAGTAAACGATTCATCTCATCTCAACATATAAATAATAAATAATTAATAATAATAATAAACATAGTTAAAATAATAATAATAATAATAATAATAATGAAGTTTAAATCAATTAATTTATAATTCACGAAACTTCAATTCAATTCAATTCAGCTTTATTTGTATAGCGCTTTTACAATGTAGATTGTGTCAAAGCAGCTTCACATAAATGGTCATGTAATAATAATGTAGAAACTGTAATAATAATGCTAAATGAGCAAGATTGGTTTGACAAGGTTTGACTTTGTAAAATGTACAGCTATTTAGGAATTAATTAAATTAAAATAATAAAATTAACTCATATATTTTCTATTAGTGGCCCAAGCAATGTAAGTGCATGCTGTTTAATTACACGTACAGTGCTAACTGCTCACGTAGATATTAGGAATATAAGTTAAAAAAAGTTTATTATTGTAAATAATAGAAAGTAAATTAAATCGTTCACAATTTCTATGTCTATGCCTATATTTTACAGTCTATGGTCTACGCACGATTTCAGATCACATGGCCGTTTGTATCATCATCTGGTAGGCTACATGGTTCAGTCATATTTATGTACTTTTCATTTGCTCTTGTTTTCAGATTTAATATTATTAAGTTTTATTAATGTTTTCGTTATTTTGGATGTATGTGAAGGCTTTTTAAGGGACTTTGTGTTCACTCAACGGCTAGAAAGCCCAAAAGTTCACCTGCCGAATGAGTTCCCGCGTCTGACCACAAGATGGCGTCCACAGCAGAAAGGTGCAAGTTTATAAATACATTATTTCTGTTTGTATGAATCTAAATAGCTGTTTTCATCACTAATATACAGCTTTCAATAAGCTAAATTACTGTCACAAGGTCTGTAATGACAATTAGCTTGTACATTTGCTAGAATTTTCCTAACCGATCTAGCCTTGTTCATTTATATTAAAACAAAAAAAGATTGTATTAAATTCAGAAAAACATCTCTCGTTTGTCATTACGTTTGATGATTTGATGTGATTTGAGCTTCTGAACTTCTGTTAAGGGTGCAAAGTCTGCCTTGAAGCGGCCTGATTTTATACACCAGTTTACAGTAGTAAAAATATATCAAAGTTAATTAAAGTAAACATATTAAAGGTAAACAGGTTTCTATTTTTTGAATGTAGTTAAAAATTATTTATAAAGTGAATAATATGATTAATAATATGATTCATTTATTATATTGATATACATTTTTTATATTAAATTATCCCTGGGTCATAAAGGATTCTGCTTGCAGCCTACAGTACATCAGCTTTCAGGCTCAGTGCTGTGTTTCTTCTTCTTCTTCTTGGTCTTTACTGACGCTCCTGGTGCAGTGATGTTGCAGTTGCTGTGAAAAGCTAGGCGAGAACACAAACCACAAGTGTTTTTATTCAGGCATGCAACAGACTGAATGTCCTAAAACTGTTTGTGGTCAAGCTGGTGATCTTGCATGCTCAATACACACATCAATGCATGAGATAAACTGTGGTTAGAAAAAAACAGAAATAAGAAAAGTAAGAAAATATTTAGTGCACGCTGCAGCTGTAAATGTTGCTTTTAATATTTTCATGACTTGGAATTGATGAGAAACTGAAGATGCAAAAGTCTGATTTATTAAAATACGTGCCATGAATCAGAGACAGTGTAAACAGCACACAACTGAGGTTTGATTTATTTAAAGAAGAGCAGAGCAATGCAACATGTACGAGTGCAACATTCAACATTTAAACCAAATTGTAATAATCATTCAACAAAATTTCCTTTCATAAAGCAAATCCATCTGCTGTATTTCCTATTATCTTTTAATTTCTACATTAGACCTTCTTTAGTTGTTGAGAAATGACAGTATCCTGTTCACTGATCAGACACTTATAATGAATTTAATGTGAGAAGAGAGTTTAGTGTGGAGTAAATTCAGCACAATGGACAGCTCCCTGCAGTGCTGAACTGACTGAACCACATCTGCAGGAGGAAATGCTACAGAGATGTTTAATTACTGCTGAATAATTACTGAACAATATTGAATATTGAAAATCTAACCCATCAGTAGTGATTACTAATTAAACATTTATTTTATATATAAATTAAGATAAAAGGCGATTACATAAAAAACCTGTTGGGCTTATTCGCTCTAAGACATGCTTTGATAATCATATTTCTTTTAAAGTAATACGGTTTTGTCAATGTTAATAAAAGGAAACACTGAGTTTGTATAATCATTTCTTTTTGTAATTGAACACTCACTTTACAGCTCTTCATCTCTCAGAAAACTCCCTCATTAAACCAATAGTTGCCCTCGCGCACATTAATCAATACACAAGACTAAAGAAAGCCTAATGGAAAATCTGTGCTTTGTGACAATGATCTAAGAGATCTTATCAGATCAGTGAAGTTTATTTTTCAGTTTGGCTGAAGTGAAAACAGTTTTTGATAAAAACAAACAAAAAATTAAGCACATTATTATTAGCCCTGTAAGATTTTTATTTATTTTTTATTTTTTGGCTACAGAACCAAACACTGTTGTCCTATGATTTGCCTAAATTAAACTAACTTTAGTTAACCTAATTAACCCAGTTAAGCCTTTAAACTGCACTTTAAGCTGAATACTAGTGTCTTGTAAAATAACTATTAAAATATTGTGTCATGAGTTATTAGAGATTATTTATTTAACATATTATGTTTAAAAATGTGTTGCAAAAGATATTTTCTCAATTAAACCGTGCTGGGGAATTATTTAATCATTCATTACACTCAGAATAATTTATTTCAAGTGTTTATTTCAGTTCATTTTGATGATTATGGATTACAGCTAATATTAGTGTCAATTATAGTTTATCTCTTCATAATATAGCTGTGCTTTAATGATAAGTTTACATGTTTACCTAAAGTTTTATTATTTTAATATTATTTGAATGAATTTTATCGATAATTAATGCAAAGTCCTGCAAATAATTAAGCAACACAATCCTGCAGCCATAGTCCGACTTCAAATACAGAAATAATGTATATTTAATAAAGTATATTAGTAAAATAAGTGTTTATAATTAGTTTTTAAAGTGTATCTTAGTTTCTAATAATACTTTAAATTAAATTAACAGCAAATTCATTATATTTTGTAAAACGATGATTTATAGTGTATTTAATATTAGAATCTTTAACTTCTGATTTTCCAACCACTTTTAGCAAATTCATCCGTGTTAAACTCATATTTTTCATTATTGTGTGTAATCAGTAAAGATAAAATAAAATGAATATAATAACTAAATATATATTCACTTTAATAATGGCCTGTTGTTCATTTTAGAGCAAGAGTCTCCTTGTGCTGAACGGTTTAACAGCACCTCCACATCACCTGCATCAGAGTGTGTTTTCTGCTGGAATCTGCTGTTCGGTGTGTGTTCGGTGTGTGTTCTCCTCTTCTCCATCTGCGTCTACTGCCTCTGTCAGAAGAAAACTACAGGTCATCAGCTATTCGTAAAAAATGTATATCTCAAATTATAAAATGTAAATTATTCTTATCTTTTGTTAAGTTTCTGTAGGTTCTGGGGCTGAGAACAGACATGTTGAGGTACAGTATGAGCACATTTTGAGAATAATTTTAATATATATTATTCGCAATAGTTTAGCAGCAACATAAATTACATCAATATAATATAATATATTTATTTGTTTATTTATTTGTTTCTTATTTTAATTAAATATATTCTGTTTCAGGCTGGTGATGAAGTGTGTTATGCTTCATTAGACATGCCTTCCACACAGCAACAAAGGCAGAGGAATGAAAGAGCTCAGAGTTCAGACTTCAGTATTTATTCTAATGTCAGAACCAGCAGAATGTAAAGTAGAGTAAACTAAAGTCATTGTTCTTTAGTAGAAATATGATTCAAAAGAGTGTTAATGACAATGTTCTGGCATCTGCATCCTATTTTCATTGATTCTAATATTGTAAGTTTTTAATGATTAAAAATGTAAATACATTTAAGAAAGGTTAAATGTTTTTTTCAGAATATTTGACTTGCAGTCTCAGAAAGGACTCAGTGTTGTTTCTGGGTCTCTCAGTTTAATATAATTTAAGCCAATCACATGAGTGCATATGCAGTAGTACTCCCAGCTAAAACTGAAGTTCTTAAACTCTTTTCATGCCACAAAACAAACATCTCCCTGCTACAACAACAGAAATGTAGAATGCAAATGTACATCTAACAGAGCTCTGAACATTCCTAATATTAAAAAAACAAAAAACTAGGTCTTAGATCATCAGATGTGTACACCATTTCAGAGGTTTTACTGCTACTGTGGGCAAATTACCACAACAACTCCACCAAAACTTATATATTATAGATCTATAAGATCATTTAATGGAATAACAACCAAAACAATATTTCATCACACCTTTAGCCTCAGTCAGTAGAGCTGCAATCTTCATTTTAAAACCATTATGAAAACCTCCATTAAGAGGACTTAAATGGATAGTTCACCCCAAAATAACAATTCTGTATCATTAACTCCCTTTCACTTGCTCCAAACCTGTTTGAGTTTCTTTATTCTGTTCAATACAAAAGAAGATATTTTGAAGAAAGCTGAAAAGCTGTACCCATTGACTTGTTTGTTTTTGCTACTATGAAAGTCAACGGTTACAGGTTTTCAGCTTCTTCAAAACATTTTATTTTGTGCAAAACAGAAAACAAGAAACTCTTAAAGATTTGAAACCGCTTGAGTTTGAGTAAACAGTGAGTAAATCTGGATTTCTGTGTGAACTCTCCCTTTATTTGAGCTCTCTCCAGTCACTCTAGGAAGACACTACACCTGGATTATTTGTCTAAATAATACGTTTATTATTAAAATCCCTATTAACATTAAAGTCATCTGAAGCGGTGGCTTAGTGCAGGTAAAGGGGCCCCGGCCCTGGGTGAGTCGGCCATTAGTTAGTGAGGTGCCCACTCCTCATTCTGCAGGTGATCAGGAAGCAGTTCTCTGCACTTCCTGTGTGACTCCTGCTCACCCTACACAAATCATTAAGATCATTAATCCAGACTGACCCTAACAACACAATCAAAGCCATGAGTGCGTCACTCAGATAAGTGTCAAGTCACTGGCCACCTGTTCACTGTAACCAGGGATGGCGCTCAATATCGTCCAAACTGGGCCGATCAGCCGCCGCTGGACTGAGACACCAGCCAATCAGCTGACGGCACTCTGATACACACAACACCGTGTTCAGAAACACAGAGCAACACACTTCTGCTGATCTCTCAGTGAGTCTCTTACCTGTTGACAGAGTTATGGGGAAGGTCAGTTTGCTCCTGGACGTGACCCTCAGTGAGCCTCCGAAGGGGAAACGGTTGCACAGGATGTTGAAGAGGGTCACTCCCACTGACCACACCGTAGCTGGACCCGCATGGTAGCGCTGTCTGCAGAACCACTCAGGTGGAGCGTATTGAATCGTTCCTGAGAGACACAAGGAGACACAAACACCCGTTCAAAACACTCCAGCACACACAAATTCCCTTTGGTGGATCATCAAAAGCTCACAAACATCCACAGAGTGTTTCCTTCTGCAACACAAACCCACCTGCGAAGTATTTGTAGGCCGAGCGCTTGAGCAGATCTCCACAGCCGAAGTCCAGCAGCTTGATGTCCTGGGACTCTGTGGAGATCAGCAGGTTCTCTGGCTTGACGTCCCGGTGCAGGACTCCGCGGCTCTCGCAGTGTTTCAGAGCCGCGATCAGCTGCACCAGCACTTTCTTGGCCAGACCCTCATCCAGACAGCCGTTCTCCTCACAGAAGCTCTGGAGGTCTTGGCAGGGATCCGGACGCTCCAGGATCAGGATGTAGCGTCTGGGACGGTCAAACCAGTCTAGCAGCTGCAGGACGTTGGGGCAGGCAGGAGCTGAATTGACGCGGGTCATCAGTGCCACCTCCAGCGGCAGCCGACCCTGACCTTCCTGCAGGACAAACGATTGGATTCAGAACCCAATGAAACATCAAACACAACAACAGGTTCACACTGAACTCACAACTCTCAGTCTCCTCTGTGTCCGCTCTTTAGACACATACTTGATGGCGACCTGTAGACAGATAAAGCATAATAAATCACACCTGCCTGATCCTCACACATCACATTTACTGAGATCAGGATTTCTAAAGGCTGTTTGAATGAAGAGCGGAGAAAACGACTTACTGGCAGTCCATCAGACCTGCGCATCCCAGCAAACACAGAGCCAAATCCACCGTCTCCCAGCAGTGGGCCCTTTGCATACGCGTCTGCAACACAGAGGAGCAGTAGAAATGTGTGTTCAAAGAAAACATGCAGCAGTAGAGAAAACTGTAAAAGAGCATTACTGAAACATCATCATCACTTCTTCAAAAAGCCATTCTGACCTCTGCGAGAGCGTTTGAGAGCTCTTCTAGATGAGGTGGACGGACGTTCATCTTCTGGTGTTTGCTGGCTGCCGCTCTGCCGCTTCCTCTTCCTGTTACCCTGATCTGTGGACACAGATTTGGCCAACAGGGAAGGCAGAGGTGCGAGAAATCCATCAAGCTCTTGGCTCACGGTCTGGGTTTCACCATCACCATCATGTGTCCTGACGTCCTGAACAGCTGCCTGGATGAAAGCAGAACTCCTGGATCTGGAGCGGCCTGAGACAACGACAACAACAACAACATATCACGTTTATTATAAGATTATAAGAATTAATCAACAATTAACTTTAGTAGCTGCATCTACAGAGAATAAAAGACATCTGATCACTTATATCGGGGAACAGTTGTGTTGAAATGGGTTCATTTGTACCAGTTTATTTACATCACATTTCCCCAAACATTACACAACATCATATCATGATTGATCATAAACAAATAAAAACTAAAACACTCACTGCGGTTTTCACCCATCTGACAAACTCCTCCAAACTCCAGCAAACCTGAAAACAAGAACAAAGATCAAATATCAATAAAAATGTCAATAAAAACAAGATCAAAATCAAAATAAACACAACAAAAGAGCAACAAAACGTGTCAAAAGGAATAATTTCAGCTCTGAGCGTCGATCTCCTTGTAAAATAAAAGTCTTCTGTCAGAAATTCTCTGGTCTCCTTGAAGAATCGCAGTATCAGCACAGTAATCCTCAGCAAATGTCTCAGAAATTCGCCTCTCCTCAATCAACAGATAGCGGCGAGTCTCGGTGTTTATATATGGAGTCAAATCATACCACGCGTTGCTATAGCAACCACAATTTGAATCGCCAATCTGAATCACGTGAGTAAACGATTCATCTCATCTCAACATATAAATAATAAATAATTAATAATAATAATAAACATAGTTAAAATAATAATAATAATAATAATAATAATGAAGTTTAAATCAATTAATTTATAATTCACGAAACTTCAATTCAATTCAATTCAGCTTTATTTGTATAGCGCTTTTACAATGTAGATTGTGTCAAAGCAGCTTCACATAAATGGTCATGTAATAATAATGTAGAAACTGTAATAATAATGCTAAATGAGCAAGATTGGTTTGACAAGGTTTGACTTTGTAAAATGTACAGCTATTTAGGAATTAATTAAATTAAAATAATAAAATTAACTCATATATTTTCTATTAGTGGCCCAAGCAATGTAAGTGCATGCTGTTTAATTACACGTACAGTGCTAACTGCTCACGTAGATATTAGGAATATAAGTTAAAAAAAGTTTATTATTGTAAATAATAGAAAGTAAATTAAATCGTTCACAATTTCTATGTCTATGCCTATATTTTACAGTCTATGGTCTACGCACGATTTCAGATCACATGGCCGTTTGTATCATCATCTGGTAGGCTACATGGTTCAGTCATATTTATGTACTTTTCATTTGCTCTTGTTTTCAGATTTAATATTATTAAGTTTTATTAATGTTTTCGTTATTTTGGATGTATGTGAAGGCTTTTTAAGGGACTTTGTGTTCACTCAACGGCTAGAAAGCACAAAAGTTCACCTGCCGAATGAGTTCCCGCGTCTGACCACAAGATGGCGTCCACAGCAGAAAGGTGCAAGTTTATAAATACATTATTTCTGTTTGTATGAATCTAAATAGCTGTTTTCATCACTAATATACAGCTTTCAATAAGCTAAATTACTGTCACAAGGTCTGTAATGACAATTAGCTTGTACATTTGCTAGAATTTTCCTAACCGATCTAGCCTTGTTCATTTATATTAAAACAAAAAAAGATTGTATTAAATTCAGAAAAACATCTCTCGTTTGTCATTACGTTTGATGATTTGATGTGATTTGAGCTTCTGAACTTCTGTTAAGGGTGCAAAGTCTGCCTTGAAGCGGCCTGATTTTATACACCAGTTTACAGTAGTAAAAATATATCAAAGTTAATTAAAGTAAACATATTAAAGGTAAACAGGTTTCTATTTTTTGAATGTAGTTAAAAATTATTTATAAAGTGAATAATATGATTAATAATATGATTCATTTATTATATTGATATACATTTTTTATATTAAATTATCCCTGGGTCATAAAGGATTCTGCTTGCAGCCTACAGTACATCAGCTTTCAGGCTCAGTGCTGTGTTTCTTCTTCTTCTTCTTGGTCTTTACTGACGCTCCTGGTGCAGTGATGTTGCAGTTGCTGTGAAAAGCTAGGCGAGAACACAAACCACAAGTGTTTTTATTCAGGCATGCAACAGACTGAATGTCCTAAAACTGTTTGTGGTCAAGCTGGTGATCTTGCATGCTCAATACACACATCAATGCATGAGATAAACTGTGGTTAGAAAAAAACAGAAATAAGAAAAGTAAGAAAATATTTAGTGCACGCTGCAGCTGTAAATGTTGCTTTTAATATTTTCATGACTTGGAATTGATGAGAAACTGAAGATGCAAAAGTCTGATTTATTAAAATACGTGCCATGAATCAGAGACAGTGTAAACAGCACACAACTGAGGTTTGATTTATTTAAAGAAGAGCAGAGCAATGCAACATGTACGAGTGCAACATTCAACATTTAAACCAAATTGTAATAATCATTCAACAAAATTTCCTTTCATAAAGCAAATCCATCTGCTGTATTTCCTATTATCTTTTAATTTCTACATTAGACCTTCTTTAGTTGTTGAGAAATGACAGTATCCTGTTCACTGATCAGACACTTATAATGAATTTAATGTGAGAAGAGAGTTTAGTGTGGAGTAAATTCAGCACAATGGACAGCTCCCTGCAGTGCTGAACTGACTGAACCACATCTGCAGGAGGAAATGCTACAGAGATGTTTAATTACTGCTGAATAATTACTGAACAATATTGAATATTGAAAATCTAACCCATCAGTAGTGATTACTAATTAAACATTTATTTTATATATAAATTAAGATAAAAGGCGATTACATAAAAAACCTGTTGGGCTTATTCGCTCTAAGACATGCTTTGATAATCATATTTCTTTTAAAGTAATACGGTTTTGTCAATGTTAATAAAAGGAAACACTGAGTTTGTATAATCATTTCTTTTTGTAATTGAACACTCACTTTACAGCTCTTCATCTCTCAGAAAACTCCCTCATTAAACCAATAGTTGCCCTCGCGCACATTAATCAATACACAAGACTAAAGAAAGCCTAATGGAAAATCTGTGCTTTGTGACAATGATCTAAGAGATCTTATCAGATCAGTGAAGTTTATTTTTCAGTTTGGCTGAAGTGAAAACAGTTTTTGATAAAAACAAACAAAAAATTAAGCACATTATTATTAGCCCTGTAAGATTTTTATTTATTTTTTATTTTTTGGCTACAGAACCAAACACTGTTGTCCTATGATTTGCCTAAATTAAACTAACTTTAGTTAACCTAATTAACCCAGTTAAGCCTTTAAACTGCACTTTAAGCTGAATACTAGTGTCTTGTAAAATAACTATTAAAATATTGTGTCATGAGTTATTAGAGATTATTTATTTAACATATTATGTTTAAAAATGTGTTGCAAAAGATATTTTCTCAATTAAACCGTGCTGGGGAATTATTTAATCATTCATTACACTCAGAATAATTTATTTCAAGTGTTTATTTCAGTTCATTTTGATGATTATGGATTACAGCTAATATTAGTGTCAATTATAGTTTATCTCTTCATAATATAGCTGTGCTTTAATGATAAGTTTACATGTTTACCTAAAGTTTTATTATTTTAATATTATTTGAATGAATTTTATCGATAATTAATGCAAAGTCCTGCAAATAATTAAGCAACACAATCCTGCAGCCATAGTCCGACTTCAAATACAGAAATAATGTATATTTAATAAAGTATATTAGTAAAATAAGTGTTTATAATTAGTTTTTAAAGTGTATCTTAGTTTCTAATAATACTTTAAATTAAATTAACAGCAAATTCATTATATTTTGTAAAACGATGATTTATAGTGTATTTAATATTAGAATCTTTAACTTCTGATTTTCCAACCACTTTTAGCAAATTCATCCGTGTTAAACTCATATTTTTCATTATTGTGTGTAATCAGTAAAGATAAAATAAAATGAATATAATAACTAAATATATATTCACTTTAATAATGGCCTGTTGTTCATTTTAGAGCAAGAGTCTCCTTGTGCTGAACGGTTTAACAGCACCTCCACATCACCTGCATCAGAGTGTGTTTTCTGCTGGAATCTGCTGTTCGGTGTGTGTTCGGTGTGTGTTCTCCTCTTCTCCATCTGCGTCTACTGCCTCTGTCAGAAGAAAACTACAGGTCATCAGCTATTCGTAAAAAATGTATATCTCAAATTATAAAATGTAAATTATTCTTATCTTTTGTTAAGTTTCTGTAGGTTCTGGGGCTGAGAACAGACATGTTGAGGTACAGTATGAGCACATTTTGAGAATAATTTTAATATATATTATTCGCAATAGTTTAGCAGCAACATAAATTACATCAATATAATATAATATATTTATTTGTTTATTTATTTGTTTCTTATTTTAATTAAATATATTCTGTTTCAGGCTGGTGATGAAGTGTGTTATGCTTCATTAGACATGCCTTCCACACAGCAACAAAGGCAGAGGAATGAAAGAGCTCAGAGTTCAGACTTCAGTATTTATTCTAATGTCAGAACCAGCAGAATGTAAAGTAGAGTAAACTAAAGTCATTGTTCTTTAGTAGAAATATGATTCAAAAGAGTGTTAATGACAATGTTCTGGCATCTGCATCCTATTTTCATTGATTCTAATATTGTAAGTTTTTAATGATTAAAAATGTAAATACATTTAAGAAAGGTTAAATGTTTTTTTCAGAATATTTGACTTGCAGTCTCAGAAAGGACTCAGTGTTGTTTCTGGGTCTCTCAGTTTAATATAATTTAAGCCAATCACATGAGTGCATATGCAGTAGTACTCCCAGCTAAAACTGAAGTTCTTAAACTCTTTTCATGCCACAAAACAAACATCTCCCTGCTACAACAACAGAAATGTAGAATGCAAATGTACATCTAACAGAGCTCTGAACATTCCTAATATTAAAAAAACAAAAAACTAGGTCTTAGATCATCAGATGTGTACACCATTTCAGAGGTTTTACTGCTACTGTGGGCAAATTACCACAACAACTCCACCAAAACTTATATATTATAGATCTATAAGATCATTTAATGGAATAACAACCAAAACAATATTTCATCACACCTTTAGCCTCAGTCAGTAGAGCTGCAATCTTCATTTTAAAACCATTATGAAAACCTCCATTAAGAGGACTTAAATGGATAGTTCACCCCAAAATAACAATTCTGTATCATTAACTCCCTTTCACTTGCTCCAAACCTGTTTGAGTTTCTTTATTCTGTTCAATACAAAAGAAGATATTTTGAAGAAAGCTGAAAAGCTGTACCCATTGACTTGTTTGTTTTTGCTACTATGAAAGTCAACGGTTACAGGTTTTCAGCTTCTTCAAAACATTTTATTTTGTGCAAAACAGAAAACAAGAAACTCTTAAAGATTTGAAACCGCTTGAGTTTGAGTAAACAGTGAGTAAATCTGGATTTCTGTGTGAACTCTCCCTTTATTTGAGCTCTCTCCAGTCACTCTAGGAAGACACTACACCTGGATTATTTGTCTAAATAATACGTTTATTATTAAAATCCCTATTAACATTAAAGTCATCTGAAGCGGTGGCTTAGTGCAGGTAAAGGGGCCCCGGCCCTGGGTGAGTCGGCCATTAGTTAGTGAGGTGCCCACTCCTCATTCTGCAGGTGATCAGGAAGCAGTTCTCTGCACTTCCTGTGTGACTCCTGCTCACCCTACACAAATCATTAAGATCATTAATCCAGACTGACCCTAACAACACAATCAAAGCCATGAGTGCGTCACTCAGATAAGTGTCAAGTCACTGGCCACCTGTTCACTGTAACCAGGGATGGCGCTCAATATCGTCCAAACTGGGCCGATCAGCCGCCGCTGGACTGAGACACCAGCCAATCAGCTGACGGCACTCTGATACACACAACACCGTGTTCAGAAACACAGAGCAACACACTTCTGCTGATCTCTCAGTGAGTCTCTTACCTGTTGACAGAGTTATGGGGAAGGTCAGTTTGCTCCTGGACGTGACCCTCAGTGAGCCTCCGAAGGGGAAACGGTTGCACAGGATGTTGAAGAGGGTCACTCCCACTGACCACACCGTAGCTGGACCCGCATGGTAGCGCTGTCTGCAGAACCACTCAGGTGGAGCGTATTGAATCGTTCCTGAGAGACACAAGGAGACACAAACACCCGTTCAAAACACTCCAGCACACACAAATTCCCTTTGGTGGATCATCAAAAGCTCACAAACATCCACAGAGTGTTTCCTTCTGCAACACAAACCCACCTGCGAAGTATTTGTAGGCCGAGCGCTTGAGCAGATCTCCACAGCCGAAGTCCAGCAGCTTGATGTCCTGGGACTCTGTGGAGATCAGCAGGTTCTCTGGCTTGACGTCCCGGTGCAGGACTCCGCGGCTCTCGCAGTGTTTCAGAGCCGCGATCAGCTGCACCAGCACTTTCTTGGCCAGACCCTCATCCAGACAGCCGTTCTCCTCACAGAAGCTCTGGAGGTCTTGGCAGGGATCCGGACGCTCCAGGATCAGGATGTAGCGTCTGGGACGGTCAAACCAGTCTAGCAGCTGCAGGACGTTGGGGCAGGCAGGAGCTGAATTGACGCGGGTCATCAGTGCCACCTCCAGCGGCAGCCGACCCTGACCTTCCTGCAGGACAAACGATTGGATTCAGAACCCAATGAAACATCAAACACAACAACAGGTTCACACTGAACTCACAACTCTCAGTCTCCTCTGTGTCCGCTCTTTAGACACATACTTGATGGCGACCTGTAGACAGATAAAGCATAATAAATCACACCTGCCTGATCCTCACACATCACATTTACTGAGATCAGGATTTCTAAAGGCTGTTTGAATGAAGAGCGGAGAAAACGACTTACTGGCAGTCCATCAGACCTGCGCATCCCAGCAAACACAGAGCCAAATCCACCGTCTCCCAGCAGTGGGCCCTTTGCATACGCGTCTGCAACACAGAGGAGCAGTAGAAATGTGTGTTCAAAGAAAACATGCAGCAGTAGAGAAAACTGTAAAAGAGCATTACTGAAACATCATCATCACTTCTTCAAAAAGCCATTCTGACCTCTGCGAGAGCGTTTGAGAGCTCTTCTAGATGAGGTGGACGGACGTTCATCTTCTGGTGTTTGCTGGCTGCCGCTCTGCCGCTTCCTCTTCCTGTTACCCTGATCTGTGGACACAGATTTGGCCAACAGGGAAGGCAGAGGTGCGAGAAATCCATCAAGCTCTTGGCTCACGGTCTGGGTTTCACCATCACCATCATGTGTCCTGACGTCCTGAACAGCTGCCTGGATGAAAGCAGAACTCCTGGATCTGGAGCGGCCTGAGACAACGACAACAACAACAACAACATATCACGTTTATTATAAGATTATAAGAATTAATCAACAATTAACTTTAGTAGCTGCATCTACAGAGAATAAAAGACATCTGATCACTTATATCGGGGAACAGTTGTGTTGAAATGGGTTCATTTGTACCAGTTTATTTACATCACATTTCCCCAAACATTACACAACATCATATCATGATTGATCATAAACAAATAAAAACTAAAACACTCACTGCGGTTTTCACCCATCTGACAAACTCCTCCAAACTCCAGCAAACCTGAAAACAAGAACAAAGATCAAATATCAATAAAAATGTCAATAAAAACAAGATCAAAATCAAAATAAACACAACAAAAGAGCAACAAAACGTGTCAAAAGGAATAATTTCAGCTCTGAGCGTCGATCTCCTTGTAAAATAAAAGTCTTCTGTCAGAAATTCTCTGGTCTCCTTGAAGAATCGCAGTATCAGCACAGTAATCCTCAGCAAATGTCTCAGAAATTCGCCTCTCCTCAATCAACAGATAGCGGCGAGTCTCGGTGTTTATATATGGAGTCAAATCATACCACGCGTTGCTATAGCAACCACAATTTGAATCGCCAATCTGAATCACGTGAGTAAACGATTCATCTCATCTCAACATATAAATAATAAATAATTAATAATAATAATAAACATAGTTAAAATAATAATAATAATAATAATAATAATAATGAAGTTTAAATCAATTAATTTATAATTCACGAAACTTCAATTCAATTCAATTCAGCTTTATTTTTATAGCGCTTTTACAATGTAGATGTGTCAAAGCAGCTTCACATAAATGGTCATGTAATAATAATGTAGAAACTGTAATAATAATGCTAAATGAGCAAGATTGGTTTGACAAGGTTTGACTTTGTAAAATGTACAGCTATTTAGGAATTAATTAAATTAAAATAATAAAATTAACTCATATATTTTCTATTAGTGGCCCAAGCAATGTAAGTGCATGCTGTTTAATTACACGTACAGTGCTAACTGCTCACGTAGATATTAGGAATATAAGTTAAAAAAAGTTTATTATTGTAAATAATAGAAAGTAAATTAAATCGTTCACAATTTCTATGTCTATGCCTATATTTTACAGTCTATGGTCTACGCACGATTTCAGATCACATGGCCGTTTGTATCATCATCTGGTAGGCTACATGGTTCAGTCATATTTATGTACTTTTCATTTGCTCTTGTTTTCAGATTTAATATTATTAAGTTTTATTAATGTTTTCGTTATTTTGGATGTATGTGAAGGCTTTTTAAGGGACTTTGTGTTCACTCAACGGCTAGAAAGCCCAAAAGTTCACCTGCCGAATGAGTTCCCGCGTCTGACCACAAGATGGCGTCCACAGCAGAAAGGTGCAAGTTTATAAATACATTATTTCTGTTTGTATGAATCTAAATAGCTGTTTTCATCACTAATATACAGCTTTCAATAAGCTAAATTACTGTCACAAGGTCTGTAATGACAATTAGCTTGTACATTTGCTAGAATTTTCCTAACCGATCTAGCCTTGTTCATTTATATTAAAACAAAAAAAGATTGTATTAAATTCAGAAAAACATCTCTCGTTTGTCATTACGTTTGATGATTTGATGTGATTTGAGCTTCTGAACTTCTGTTAAGGGTGCAAAGTCTGCCTTGAAGCGGCCTGATTTTATACACCAGTTTACAGTAGTAAAAATATATCAAAGTTAATTAAAGTAAACATATTAAAGGTAAACAGGTTTCTATTTTTTGAATGTAGTTAAAAATTATTTATAAAGTGAATAATATGATTAATAATATGATTCATTTATTATATTGATATACATTTTTTATATTAAATTATCCCTGGGTCATAAAGGATTCTGCTTGCAGCCTACAGTACATCAGCTTTCAGGCTCAGTGCTGTGTTTCTTCTTCTTCTTCTTGGTCTTTACTGACGCTCCTGGTGCAGTGATGTTGCAGTTGCTGTGAAAAGCTAGGCGAGAACACAAACCACAAGTGTTTTTATTCAGGCATGCAACAGACTGAATGTCCTAAAACTGTTTGTGGTCAAGCTGGTGATCTTGCATGCTCAATACACACATCAATGCATGAGATAAACTGTGGTTAGAAAAAAACAGAAATAAGAAAAGTAAGAAAATATTTAGTGCACGCTGCAGCTGTAAATGTTGCTTTTAATATTTTCATGACTTGGAATTGATGAGAAACTGAAGATGCAAAAGTCTGATTTATTAAAATACGTGCCATGAATCAGAGACAGTGTAAACAGCACACAACTGAGGTTTGATTTATTTAAAGAAGAGCAGAGCAATGCAACATGTACGAGTGCAACATTCAACATTTAAACCAAATTGTAATAATCATTCAACAAAATTTCCTTTCATAAAGCAAATCCATCTGCTGTATTTCCTATTATCTTTTAATTTCTACATTAGACCTTCTTTAGTTGTTGAGAAATGACAGTATCCTGTTCACTGATCAGACACTTATAATGAATTTAATGTGAGAAGAGAGTTTAGTGTGGAGTAAATTCAGCACAATGGACAGCTCCCTGCAGTGCTGAACTGACTGAACCACATCTGCAGGAGGAAATGCTACAGAGATGTTTAATTACTGCTGAATAATTACTGAACAATATTGAATATTGAAAATCTAACCCATCAGTAGTGATTACTAATTAAACATTTATTTTATATATAAATTAAGATAAAAGGCGATTACATAAAAAACCTGTTGGGCTTATTCGCTCTAAGACATGCTTTGATAATCATATTTCTTTTAAAGTAATACGGTTTTGTCAATGTTAATAAAAGGAAACACTGAGTTTGTATAATCATTTCTTTTTGTAATTGAACACTCACTTTACAGCTCTTCATCTCTCAGAAAACTCCCTCATTAAACCAATAGTTGCCCTCGCGCACATTAATCAATACACAAGACTAAAGAAAGCCTAATGGAAAATCTGTGCTTTGTGACAATGATCTAAGAGATCTTATCAGATCAGTGAAGTTTATTTTTCAGTTTGGCTGAAGTGAAAACAGTTTTTGATAAAAACAAACAAAAAATTAAGCACATTATTATTAGCCCTGTAAGATTTTTATTTATTTTTTATTTTTTGGCTACAGAACCAAACACTGTTGTCCTATGATTTGCCTAAATTAAACTAACTTTAGTTAACCTAATTAACCCAGTTAAGCCTTTAAACTGCACTTTAAGCTGAATACTAGTGTCTTGTAAAATAACTATTAAAATATTGTGTCATGAGTTATTAGAGATTATTTATTTAACATATTATGTTTAAAAATGTGTTGCAAAAGATATTTTCTCAATTAAACCGTGCTGGGGAATTATTTAATCATTCATTACACTCAGAATAATTTATTTCAAGTGTTTATTTCAGTTCATTTTGATGATTATGGATTACAGCTAATATTAGTGTCAATTATAGTTTATCTCTTCATAATATAGCTGTGCTTTAATGATAAGTTTACATGTTTACCTAAAGTTTTATTATTTTAATATTATTTGAATGAATTTTATCGATAATTAATGCAAAGTCCTGCAAATAATTAAGCAACACAATCCTGCAGCCATAGTCCGACTTCAAATACAGAAATAATGTATATTTAATAAAGTATATTAGTAAAATAAGTGTTTATAATTAGTTTTTAAAGTGTATCTTAGTTTCTAATAATACTTTAAATTAAATTAACAGCAAATTCATTATATTTTGTAAAACGATGATTTATAGTGTATTTAATATTAGAATCTTTAACTTCTGATTTTCCAACCACTTTTAGCAAATTCATCCGTGTTAAACTCATATTTTTCATTATTGTGTGTAATCAGTAAAGATAAAATAAAATGAATATAATAACTAAATATATATTCACTTTAATAATGGCCTGTTGTTCATTTTAGAGCAAGAGTCTCCTTGTGCTGAACGGTTTAACAGCACCTCCACATCACCTGCATCAGAGTGTGTTTTCTGCTGGAATCTGCTGTTCGGTGTGTGTTCGGTGTGTGTTCTCCTCTTCTCCATCTGCGTCTACTGCCTCTGTCAGAAGAAAACTACAGGTCATCAGCTATTCGTAAAAAATGTATATCTCAAATTATAAAATGTAAATTATTCTTATCTTTTGTTAAGTTTCTGTAGGTTCTGGGGCTGAGAACAGACATGTTGAGGTACAGTATGAGCACATTTTGAGAATAATTTTAATATATATTATTCGCAATAGTTTAGCAGCAACATAAATTACATCAATATAATGTAATATATTTATTTGTTTATTTATTTGTTTCTTATTTTAATTAAATATATTCTGTTTCAGGCTGGTGATGAAGTGTGTTATGCTTCATTAGACATGCCTTCCACACAGCAACAAAGGCAGAGGAATGAAAGAGCTCAGAGTTCAGACTTCAGTATTTATTCTAATGTCAGAACCAGCAGAATGTAAAGTAGAGTAAACTAAAGTAATTGTTCTTTAGTAGAAATATGATTCAAAAGAGTGTTAATGACAATGTTCTGGCATCTGCATCCTATTTTCATTGATTCTAATATTGTAAGTTTTTAATGATTAAAAATGTAAATACATTTAAGAAAGGTTAAATGTTTTTTTCAGAATATTTGACTTGCAGTCTCAGAAAGGACTCAGTGTTGTTTCTGGGTCTCTCAGTTTAATATAATTTAAGCCAATCACATGAGTGCATATGCAGTAGTACTCCCAGCTAAAACTGAAGTTCTTAAACTCTTTTCATGCCACAAAACAAACATCTCCCTGCTACAACAACAGAAATGTAGAATGCAAATGTACATCTAACAGAGCTCTGAACATTCCTAATATTAAAAAAACAAAAAACTAGGTCTTAGATCATCAGATGTGTACACCATTTCAGAGGTTTTACTGCTACTGTGGGCAAATTACCACAACAACTCCACCAAAACTTATATATTATAGATCTATAAGATCATTTAATGGAATAACAACCAAAACAATATTTCATCACACCTTTAGCCTCAGTCAGTAGAGCTGCAATCTTCATTTTAAAACCATTATGAAAACCTCCATTAAGAGGACTTAAATGGATAGTTCACCCCAAAATAACAATTCTGTATCATTAACTCCCTTTCACTTGCTCCAAACCTGTTTGAGTTTCTTTATTCTGTTCAATACAAAAGAAGATATTTTGAAGAAAGCTGAAAAGCTGTACCCATTGACTTGTTTGTTTTTGCTACTATGAAAGTCAACGGTTACAGGTTTTCAGCTTCTTCAAAACATTTTATTTTGTGCAAAACAGAAAACAAGAAACTCTTAAAGATTTGAAACCGCTTGAGTTTGAGTAAACAGTGAGTAAATCTGGATTTCTGTGTGAACTCTCCCTTTATTTGAGCTCTCTCCAGTCACTCTAGGAAGACACTACACCTGGATTATTTGTCTAAATAATACGTTTATTATTAAAATCCCTATTAACATTAAAGTCATCTGAAGCGGTGGCTTAGTGCAGGTAAAGGGGCCCCGGCCCTGGGTGAGTCGGCCATTAGTTAGTGAGGTGCCCACTCCTCATTCTGCAGGTGATCAGGAAGCAGTTCTCTGCACTTCCTGTGTGACTCCTGCTCACCCTACACAAATCATTAAGATCATTAATCCAGACTGACCCTAACAACACAATCAAAGCCATGAGTGCGTCACTCAGATAAGTGTCAAGTCACTGGCCACCTGTTCACTGTAACCAGGGATGGCGCTCAATATCGTCCAAACTGGGCCGATCAGCCGCCGCTGGACTGAGACACCAGCCAATCAGCTGACGGCACTCTGATACACACAACACCGTGTTCAGAAACACAGAGCAACACACTTCTGCTGATCTCTCAGTGAGTCTCTTACCTGTTGACAGAGTTATGGGGAAGGTCAGTTTGCTCCTGGACGTGACCCTCAGTGAGCCTCCGAAGGGGAAACGGTTGCACAGGATGTTGAAGAGGGTCACTCCCACTGACCACACCGTAGCTGGACCCGCATGGTAGCGCTGTCTGCAGAACCACTCAGGTGGAGCGTATTGAATCGTTCCTGAGAGACACAAGGAGACACAAACACCCGTTCAAAACACTCCAGCACACACAAATTCCCTTTGGTGGATCATCAAAAGCTCACAAACATCCACAGAGTGTTTCCTTCTGCAACACAAACCCACCTGCGAAGTATTTGTAGGCCGAGCGCTTGAGCAGATCTCCACAGCCGAAGTCCAGCAGCTTGATGTCCTGGGACTCTGTGGAGATCAGCAGGTTCTCTGGCTTGACGTCCCGGTGCAGGACTCCGCGGCTCTCGCAGTGTTTCAGAGCCGCGATCAGCTGCACCAGCACTTTCTTGGCCAGACCCTCATCCAGACAGCCGTTCTCCTCACAGAAGCTCTGGAGGTCTTGGCAGGGATCCGGACGCTCCAGGATCAGGATGTAGCGTCTGGGACGGTCAAACCAGTCTAGCAGCTGCAGGACGTTGGGGCAGGCAGGAGCTGAATTGACGCGGGTCATCAGTGCCACCTCCAGCGGCAGCCGACCCTGACCTTCCTGCAGGACAAACGATTGGATTCAGAACCCAATGAAACATCAAACACAACAACAGGTTCACACTGAACTCACAACTCTCAGTCTCCTCTGTGTCCGCTCTTTAGACACATACTTGATGGCGACCTGTAGACAGATAAAGCATAATAAATCACACCTGCCTGATCCTCACACATCACATTTACTGAGATCAGGATTTCTAAAGGCTGTTTGAATGAAGAGCGGAGAAAACGACTTACTGGCAGTCCATCAGACCTGCGCATCCCAGCAAACACAGAGCCAAATCCACCGTCTCCCAGCAGTGGGCCCTTTGCATACGCGTCTGCAACACAGAGGAGCAGTAGAAATGTGTGTTCAAAGAAAACATGCAGCAGTAGAGAAAACTGTAAAAGAGCATTACTGAAACATCATCATCACTTCTTCAAAAAGCCATTCTGACCTCTGCGAGAGCGTTTGAGAGCTCTTCTAGATGAGGTGGACGGACGTTCATCTTCTGGTGTTTGCTGGCTGCCGCTCTGCCGCTTCCTCTTCCTGTTACCCTGATCTGTGGACACAGATTTGGCCAACAGGGAAGGCAGAGGTGCGAGAAATCCATCAAGCTCTTGGCTCACGGTCTGGGTTTCACCATCACCATCATGTGTCCTGACGTCCTGAACAGCTGCCTGGATGAAAGCAGAACTCCTGGATCTGGAGCGGCCTGAGACAACGACAACAACAACAACAACATATCACGTTTATTATAAGATTATAAGAATTAATCAACAATTAACTTTAGTAGCTGCATCTACAGAGAATAAAAGACATCTGATCACTTATATCGGGGAACAGTTGTGTTGAAATGGGTTCATTTGTACCAGTTTATTTACATCACATTTCCCCAAACATTACACAACATCATATCATGATTGATCATAAACAAATAAAAACTAAAACACTCACTGCGGTTTTCACCCATCTGACAAACTCCTCCAAACTCCAGCAAACCTGAAAACAAGAACAAAGATCAAATATCAATAAAAATGTCAATAAAAACAAGATCAAAATCAAAATAAACACAACAAAAGAGCAACAAAACGTGTCAAAAGGAATAATTTCAGCTCTGAGCGTCGATCTCCTTGTAAAATAAAAGTCTTCTGTCAGAAATTCTCTGGTCTCCTTGAAGAATCGCAGTATCAGCACAGTAATCCTCAGCAAATGTCTCAGAAATTCGCCTCTCCTCAATCAACAGATAGCGGCGAGTCTCGGTGTTTATATATGGAGTCAAATCATACCACGCGTTGCTATAGCAACCACAATTTGAATCGCCAATCTGAATCACGTGAGTAAACGATTCATCTCATCTCAACATATAAATAATAAATAATTAATAATAATAATAAACATAGTTAAAATAATAATAATAATAATAATAATAATGAAGTTTAAATCAATTAATTTATAATTCACGAAACTTCAATTCAATTCAATTCAGCTTTATTTGTATAGCGCTTTTACAATGTAGATTGTGTCAAAGCAGCTTCACATAAATGGTCATGTAATAATAATGTAGAAACTGTAATAATAATGCTAAATGAGCAAGATTGGTTTGACAAGGTTTGACTTTGTAAAATGTACAGCTATTTAGGAATTAATTAAATTAAAATAATAAAATTAACTCATATATTTTCTATTAGTGGCCCAAGCAATGTAAGTGCATGCTGTTTAATTACACGTACAGTGCTAACTGCTCACGTAGATATTAGGAATATAAGTTAAAAAAGTTTATTATTGTAAATAATAGAAAGTAAATTAAATCGTTCACAATTTCTATGTCTATGCCTATATTTTACAGTCTATGGTCTACGCACGATATCAGATCACATGGCCGTTTGTATCATCATCTGGTAGGCTACATGGTTCAGTCATATTTATGTACTTTTCATTTGCTCTTGTTTTCAGATTTAATATTATTAAGTTTTATTAATGTTTTCGTTATTTTGGATGTATGTGAAGGCTTTTTAAGGGACTTTGTGTTCACTCAACGGCTAGAAAGCCCAAAAGTTCACCTGCCGAATGAGTTCCCGCGTCTGACCACAAGATGGCGTCCACAGCAGAAAGGTGCAAGTTTATAAATACATTATTTCTGTTTGTATGAATCTAAATAGCTGTTTTCATCACTAATATACAGCTTTCAATAAGCTAAATTACTGTCACAAGGTCTGTAATGACAATTAGCTTGTACATTTGCTAGAATTTTCCTAACCGATCTAGCCTTGTTCATTTATATTAAAACAAAAAAAGATTGTATTAAATTCAGAAAAACATCTCTCGTTTGTCATTACGTTTGATGATTTGATGTGATTTGAGCTTCTGAACTTCTGTTAAGGGTGCAAAGTCTGCCTTGAAGCGGCCTGATTTTATACACCAGTTTACAGTAGTAAAAATATATCAAAGTTAATTAAAGTAAACATATTAAAGGTAAACAGGTTTCTATTTTTTGAATGTAGTTAAAAATTATTTATAAAGTGAATAATATGATTAATAATATGATTCATTTATTATATTGATATACATTTTTTATATTAAATTATCCCTGGGTCATAAAGGATTCTGCTTGCAGCCTACAGTACATCAGCTTTCAGGCTCAGTGCTGTGTTTCTTCTTCTTCTTCTTGGTCTTTACTGACGCTCCTGGTGCAGTGATGTTGCAGTTGCTGTGAAAAGCTAGGCGAGAACACAAACCACAAGTGTTTTTATTCAGGCATGCAACAGACTGAATGTCCTAAAACTGTTTGTGGTCAAGCTGGTGATCTTGCATGCTCAATACACACATCAATGCATGAGATAAACTGTGGTTAGAAAAAAACAGAAATAAGAAAAGTAAGAAAATATTTAGTGCACGCTGCAGCTGTAAATGTTGCTTTTAATATTTTCATGACTTGGAATTGATGAGAAACTGAAGATGCAAAAGTCTGATTTATTAAAATACGTGCCATGAATCAGAGACAGTGTAAACAGCACACAACTGAGGTTTGATTTATTTAAAGAAGAGCAGAGCAATGCAACATGTACGAGTGCAACATTCAACATTTAAACCAAATTGTAATAATCATTCAACAAAATTTCCTTTCATAAAGCAAATCCATCTGCTGTATTTCCTATTATCTTTTAATTTCTACATTAGACCTTCTTTAGTTGTTGAGAAATGACAGTATCCTGTTCACTGATCAGACACTTATAATGAATTTAATGTGAGAAGAGAGTTTAGTGTGGAGTAAATTCAGCACAATGGACAGCTCCCTGCAGTGCTGAACTGACTGAACCACATCTGCAGGAGGAAATGCTACAGAGATGTTTAATTACTGCTGAATAATTACTGAACAATATTGAATATTGAAAATCTAACCCATCAGTAGTGATTACTAATTAAACATTTATTTTATATATAAATTAAGATAAAAGGCGATTACATAAAAAACCTGTTGGGCTTATTCGCTCTAAGACATGCTTTGATAATCATATTTCTTTTAAAGTAATACGGTTTTGTCAATGTTAATAAAAGGAAACACTGAGTTTGTATAATCATTTCTTTTTGTAATTGAACACTCACTTTACAGCTCTTCATCTCTCAGAAAACTCCCTCATTAAACCAATAGTTGCCCTTGCGCACATTAATCAATACACAAGACTAAAGAAAGCCTAATGGAAAATCTGTGCTTTGTGACAATGATCTAAGAGATTTTATCAGATCAGTGAAGTTTATTTTTCAGTTTGGCTGAAGTGAAAACAGTTTTTGATAAAAACAAACAAAAAATTAAGCACATTATTATTAGCCCTGTAAGATTTTTTTTTTTTTTTTTTTTTGGCTACAGAACCAAACACTGTTGTCCTATGATTTGCCTAAATTAAACTAACTTTAGTTAACCTAATTAACCCAGTTAAGCCTTTAAACTGCACTTTAGGCTGAATACTAGTGTCTTGTAAAATAACTATTAAAATATTGTGTCATGAGTTATTAGAGATTATTTATTTAACATATTATGTTTAAAAATGTGTTGCAAAAGATATTTTCTCAATTAAACCGTGCTGGGGAATTATTTAATCATTCATTACACTCAGAATAATTTATTTCAAGTGTTTATTTCAGTTCATTTTGATGATTATGGATTACAGCTAATATTAGTGTCAATTATAGTTTATCTCTTCATAATATAGCTGTGCTTTAATGATAAGTTTACATGTTTACCTAAAGTTTTATTATTTTAATATTATTTGAATGAATTTTATCGATAATTAATGCAAAGTCCTGCAAATAATTAAGCAACACAATCCTGCAGCCATAGTCCGACTTCAAATACAGAAATAATGTATATTTAATAAAGTATATTAGTAAAATAAGTGTTTATAATTAGTTTTTAAAGTGTATCTTAGTTTCTAATAATACTTTAAATTAAATTAACAGCAAATTCATTATATTTTGTAAAACGATGATTTATAGTGTATTTAATATTAGAATCTTTAACTTCTGATTTTCCAACCACTTTTAGCAAATTCATCCGTGTTAAACTCATATTTTTCATTATTGTGTGTAATCAGTAAAGATAAAATAAAATGAATATAATAACTAAATATATATTCACTTTAATAATGGCCTGTTGTTCATTTTAGAGCAAGAGTCTCCTTGTGCTGAACGGTTTAACAGCACCTCCACATCACCTGCATCAGAGTGTGTTTTCTGCTGGAATCTGCTGTTCGGTGTGTGTTCGGTGTGTGTTCTCCTCTTCTCCATCTGCGTCTACTGCCTCTGTCAGAAGAAAACTACAGGTCATCAGCTATTCGTAAAAAATGTATATCTCAAATTATAAAATGTAAATTATTCTTATCTTTTGTTAAGTTTCTGTAGGTTCTGGGGCTGAGAACAGACATGTTGAGGTACAGTATGAGCACATTTTGAGAATAATTTTAATATATATTATTCGCAATAGTTTAGCAGCAACATAAATTACATCAATATAATATAATATATTTATTTGTTTATTTATTTGTTTCTTATTTTAATTAAATATATTCTGTTTCAGGCTGGTGATGAAGTGTGTTATGCTTCATTAGACATGCCTTCCACACAGCAACAAAGGCAGAGGAATGAAAGAGCTCAGAGTTCAGACTTCAGTATTTATTCTAATGTCAGAACCAGCAGAATGTAAAGTAGAGTAAACTAAAGTCATTGTTCTTTAGTAGAAATATGATTCAAAAGAGTGTTAATGACAATGTTCTGGCATCTGCATCCTATTTTCATTGATTCTAATATTGTAAGTTTTTAATGATTAAAAATGTAAATACATTTAAGAAAGGTTAAATGTTTTTTTCAGAATATTTGACTTGCAGTCTCAGAAAGGACTCAGTGTTGTTTCTGGGTCTCTCAGTTTAATATAATTTAAGCCAATCACATGAGTGCATATGCAGTAGTACTCCCAGCTAAAACTGAAGTTCTTAAACTCTTTTCATGCCACAAAACAAACATCTCCCTGCTACAACAACAGAAATGTAGAATGCAAATGTACATCTAACAGAGCTCTGAACATTCCTAATATTAAAAAAACAAAAAACTAGGTCTTAGATCATCAGATGTGTACACCATTTCAGAGGTTTTACTGCTACTGTGGGCAAATTACCACAACAACTCCACCAAAACTTATATATTATAGATCTATAAGATCATTTAATGGAATAACAACCAAAACAATATTTCATCACACCTTTAGCCTCAGTCAGTAGAGCTGCAATCTTCATTTTAAAACCATTATGAAAACCTCCATTAAGAGGACTTAAATGGATAGTTCACCCCAAAATAACAATTCTGTATCATTAACTCCCTTTCACTTGCTCCAAACCTGTTTGAGTTTCTTTATTCTGTTCAATACAAAAGAAGATATTTTGAAGAAAGCTGAAAAGCTGTACCCATTGACTTGTTTGTTTTTGCTACTATGAAAGTCAACGGTTACAGGTTTTCAGCTTCTTCAAAACATTTTATTTTGTGCAAAACAGAAAACAAGAAACTCTTAAAGATTTGAAACCGCTTGAGTTTGAGTAAACAGTGAGTAAATCTGGATTTCTGTGTGAACTCTCCCTTTATTTGAGCTCTCTCCAGTCACTCTAGGAAGACACTACACCTGGATTATTTGTCTAAATAATACGTTTATTATTAAAATCCCTATTAACATTAAAGTCATCTGAAGCGGTGGCTTAGTGCAGGTAAAGGGGCCCCGGCCCTGGGTGAGTCGGCCATTAGTTAGTGAGGTGCCCACTCCTCATTCTGCAGGTGATCAGGAAGCAGTTCTCTGCACTTCCTGTGTGACTCCTGCTCACCCTACACAAATCATTAAGATCATTAATCCAGACTGACCCTAACAACACAATCAAAGCCATGAGTGCGTCACTCAGATAAGTGTCAAGTCACTGGCCACCTGTTCACTGTAACCAGGGATGGCGCTCAATATCGTCCAAACTGGGCCGATCAGCCGCCGCTGGACTGAGACACCAGCCAATCAGCTGACGGCACTCTGATACACACAACACCGTGTTCAGAAACACAGAGCAACACACTTCTGCTGATCTCTCAGTGAGTCTCTTACCTGTTGACAGAGTTATGGGGAAGGTCAGTTTGCTCCTGGACGTGACCCTCAGTGAGCCTCCGAAGGGGAAACGGTTGCACAGGATGTTGAAGAGGGTCACTCCCACTGACCACACCGTAGCTGGACCCGCATGGTAGCGCTGTCTGCAGAACCACTCAGGTGGAGCGTATTGAATCGTTCCTGAGAGACACAAGGAGACACAAACACCCGTTCAAAACACTCCAGCACACACAAATTCCCTTTGGTGGATCATCAAAAGCTCACAAACATCCACAGAGTGTTTCCTTCTGCAACACAAACCCACCTGCGAAGTATTTGTAGGCCGAGCGCTTGAGCAGATCTCCACAGCCGAAGTCCAGCAGCTTGATGTCCTGGGACTCTGTGGAGATCAGCAGGTTCTCTGGCTTGACGTCCCGGTGCAGGACTCCGCGGCTCTCGCAGTGTTTCAGAGCCGCGATCAGCTGCACCAGCACTTTCTTGGCCAGACCCTCATCCAGACAGCCGTTCTCCTCACAGAAGCTCTGGAGGTCTTGGCAGGGATCCGGACGCTCCAGGATCAGGATGTAGCGTCTGGGACGGTCAAACCAGTCTAGCAGCTGCAGGACGTTGGGGCAGGCAGGAGCTGAATTGACGCGGGTCATCAGTGCCACCTCCAGCGGCAGCCGACCCTGACCTTCCTGCAGGACAAACGATTGGATTCAGAACCCAATGAAACATCAAACACAACAACAGGTTCACACTGAACTCACAACTCTCAGTCTCCTCTGTGTCCGCTCTTTAGACACATACTTGATGGCGACCTGTAGACAGATAAAGCATAATAAATCACACCTGCCTGATCCTCACACATCACATTTACTGAGATCAGGATTTCTAAAGGCTGTTTGAATGAAGAGCGGAGAAAACGACTTACTGGCAGTCCATCAGACCTGCGCATCCCAGCAAACACAGAGCCAAATCCACCGTCTCCCAGCAGTGGGCCCTTTGCATACGCGTCTGCAACACAGAGGAGCAGTAGAAATGTGTGTTCAAAGAAAACATGCAGCAGTAGAGAAAACTGTAAAAGAGCATTACTGAAACATCATCATCACTTCTTCAAAAAGCCATTCTGACCTCTGCGAGAGCGTTTGAGAGCTCTTCTAGATGAGGTGGACGGACGTTCATCTTCTGGTGTTTGCTGGCTGCCGCTCTGCCGCTTCCTCTTCCTGTTACCCTGATCTGTGGACACAGATTTGGCCAACAGGGAAGGCAGAGGTGCGAGAAATCCATCAAGCTCTTGGCTCACGGTCTGGGTTTCACCATCACCATCATGTGTCCTGACGTCCTGAACAGCTGCCTGGATGAAAGCAGAACTCCTGGATCTGGAGCGGCCTGAGACAACGACAACAACAACAACAACATATCACGTTTATTATAAGATTATAAGAATTAATCAACAATTAACTTTAGTAGCTGCATCTACAGAGAATAAAAGACATCTGATCACTTATATCGGGGAACAGTTGTGTTGAAATGGGTTCATTTGTACCAGTTTATTTACATCACATTTCCCCAAACATTACACAACATCATATCATGATTGATCATAAACAAATAAAAACTAAAACACTCACTGCGGTTTTCACCCATCTGACAAACTCCTCCAAACTCCAGCAAACCTGAAAACAAGAACAAAGATCAAATATCAATAAAAATGTCAATAAAAACAAGATCAAAATCAAAATAAACACAACAAAAGAGCAACAAAACGTGTCAAAAGGAATAATTTCAGCTCTGAGCGTCGATCTCCTTGTAAAATAAAAGTCTTCTGTCAGAAATTCTCTGGTCTCCTTGAAGAATCGCAGTATCAGCACAGTAATCCTCAGCAAATGTCTCAGAAATTCGCCTCTCCTCAATCAACAGATAGCGGCGAGTCTCGGTGTTTATATATGGAGTCAAATCATACCACGCGTTGCTATAGCAACCACAATTTGAATCGCCAATCTGAATCACGTGAGTAAACGATTCATCTCATCTCAACATATAAATAATAAATAATTAATAATAATAATAAACATAGTTAAAATAATAATAATAATAATAATAATAATGAAGTTTAAATCAATTAATTTATAATTCACGAAACTTCAATTCAATTCAATTCAGCTTTATTTGTATAGCGCTTTTACAATGTAGATTGTGTCAAAGCAGCTTCACATAAATGGTCATGTAATAATAATGTAGAAACTGTAATAATAATGCTAAATGAGCAAGATTGGTTTGACAAGGTTTGACTTTGTAAAATGTACAGCTATTTAGGAATTAATTAAATTAAAATAATAAAATTAACTCATATATTTTCTATTAGTGGCCCAAGCAATGTAAGTGCATGCTGTTTAATTACACGTACAGTGCTAACTGCTCACGTAGATATTAGGAATATAAGTTAAAAAAAGTTTATTATTGTAAATAATAGAAAGTAAATTAAATCGTTCACAATTTCTATGTCTATGCCTATATTTTACAGTCTATGGTCTACGCACGATATCAGATCACATGGCCGTTTGTATCATCATCTGGTAGGCTACATGGTTCAGTCATATTTATGTACTTTTCATTTGCTCTTGTTTTCAGATTTAATATTATTAAGTTTTATTAATGTTTTCGTTATTTTGGATGTATGTGAAGGCTTTTTAAGGGACTTTGTGTTCACTCAACGGCTAGAAAGCCCAAAAGTTCACCTGCCGAATGAGTTCCCGCGTCTGACCACAAGATGGCGTCCACAGCAGAAAGGTGCAAGTTTATAAATACATTATTTCTGTTTGTATGAATCTAAATAGCTGTTTTCATCACTAATATACAGCTTTCAATAAGCTAAATTACTGTCACAAGGTCTGTAATGACAATTAGCTTGTACATTTGCTAGAATTTTCCTAACCGATCTAGCCTTGTTCATTTATATTAAAACAAAAAAAGATTGTATTAAATTCAGAAAAACATCTCTCGTTTGTCATTACGTTTGATGATTTGATGTGATTTGAGCTTCTGAACTTCTGTTAAGGGTGCAAAGTCTGCCTTGAAGCGGCCTGATTTTATACACCAGTTTACAGTAGTAAAAATATATCAAAGTTAATTAAAGTAAACATATTAAAGGTAAACAGGTTTCTATTTTTTGAATGTAGTTAAAAATTATTTATAAAGTGAATAATATGATTAATAATATGATTCATTTATTATATTGATATACATTTTTTATATTAAATTATCCCTGGGTCATAAAGGATTCTGCTTGCAGCCTACAGTACATCAGCTTTCAGGCTCAGTGCTGTGTTTCTTCTTCTTCTTCTTGGTCTTTACTGACGCTCCTGGTGCAGTGATGTTGCAGTTGCTGTGAAAAGCTAGGCGAGAACACAAACCACAAGTGTTTTTATTCAGGCATGCAACAGACTGAATGTCCTAAAACTGTTTGTGGTCAAGCTGGTGATCTTGCATGCTCAATACACACATCAATGCATGAGATAAACTGTGGTTAGAAAAAAACAGAAATAAGAAAAGTAAGAAAATATTTAGTGCACGCTGCAGCTGTAAATGTTGCTTTTAATATTTTCATGACTTGGAATTGATGAGAAACTGAAGATGCAAAAGTCTGATTTATTAAAATACGTGCCATGAATCAGAGACAGTGTAAACAGCACACAACTGAGGTTTGATTTATTTAAAGAAGAGCAGAGCAATGCAACATGTACGAGTGCAACATTCAACATTTAAACCAAATTGTAATAATCATTCAACAAAATTTCCTTTCATAAAGCAAATCCATCTGCTGTATTTCCTATTATCTTTTAATTTCTACATTAGACCTTCTTTAGTTGTTGAGAAATGACAGTATCCTGTTCACTGATCAGACACTTATAATGAATTTAATGTGAGAAGAGAGTTTAGTGTGGAGTAAATTCAGCACAATGGACAGCTCCCTGCAGTGCTGAACTGACTGAACCACATCTGCAGGAGGAAATGCTACAGAGATGTTTAATTACTGCTGAATAATTACTGAACAATATTGAATATTGAAAATCTAACCCATCAGTAGTGATTACTAATTAAACATTTATTTTATATATAAATTAAGATAAAAGGCGATTACATAAAAAACCTGTTGGGCTTATTCGCTCTAAGACATGCTTTGATAATCATATTTCTTTTAAAGTAATACGGTTTTGTCAATGTTAATAAAAGGAAACACTGAGTTTGTATAATCATTTCTTTTTGTAATTGAACACTCACTTTACAGCTCTTCATCTCTCAGAAAACTCCCTCATTAAACCAATAGTTGCCCTCGCGCACATTAATCAATACACAAGACTAAAGAAAGCCTAATGGAAAATCTGTGCTTTGTGACAATGATCTAAGAGATTTTATCAGATCAGTGAAGTTTATTTTTCAGTTTGGCTGAAGTGAAAACAGTTTTTGATAAAAACAAACAAAAAATTAAGCACATTATTATTAGCCCTGTAAGATTTTTTTTTTTTTTTTTTTTTGGCTACAGAACCAAACACTGTTGTCCTATGATTTGCCTAAATTAAACTAACTTTAGTTAACCTAATTAACCCAGTTAAGCCTTTAAACTGCACTTTAAGCTGAATACTAGTGTCTTGTAAAATAACTATTAAAATATTGTGTCATGAGTTATTAGAGATTATTTATTTAACATATTATGTTTAAAAATGTGTTGCAAAAGATATTTTCTCAATTAAACCGTGCTGGGGAATTATTTAATCATTCATTACACTCAGAATAATTTATTTCAAGTGTTTATTTCAGTTCATTTTGATGATTATGGATTACAGCTAATATTAGTGTCAATTATAGTTTATCTCTTCATAATATAGCTGTGCTTTAATGATAAGTTTACATGTTTACCTAAAGTTTTATTATTTTAATATTATTTGAATGAATTTTATCGATAATTAATGCAAAGTCCTGCAAATAATTAAGCAACACAATCCTGCAGCCATAGTCCGACTTCAAATACAGAAATAATGTATATTTAATAAAGTATATTAGTAAAATAAGTGTTTATAATTAGTTTTTAAAGTGTATCTTAGTTTCTAATAATACTTTAAATTAAATTAACAGCAAATTCATTATATTTTGTAAAACGATGATTTATAGTGTATTTAATATTAGAATCTTTAACTTCTGATTTTCCAACCACTTTTAGCAAATTCATCCGTGTTAAACTCATATTTTTCATTATTGTGTGTAATCAGTAAAGATAAAATAAAATGAATATAATAACTAAATATATATTCACTTTAATAATGGCCTGTTGTTCATTTTAGAGCAAGAGTCTCCTTGTGCTGAACGGTTTAACAGCACCTCCACATCACCTGCATCAGAGTGTGTTTTCTGCTGGAATCTGCTGTTCGGTGTGTGTTCGGTGTGTGTTCTCCTCTTCTCCATCTGCGTCTACTGCCTCTGTCAGAAGAAAACTACAGGTCATCAGCTATTCGTAAAAAATGTATATCTCAAATTATAAAATGTAAATTATTCTTATCTTTTGTTAAGTTTCTGTAGGTTCTGGGGCTGAGAACAGACATGTTGAGGTACAGTATGAGCACATTTTGAGAATAATTTTAATATATATTATTCGCAATAGTTTAGCAGCAACATAAATTACATCAATATAATATAATATATTTATTTGTTTATTTATTTGTTTCTTATTTTAATTAAATATATTCTGTTTCAGGCTGGTGATGAAGTGTGTTATGCTTCATTAGACATGCCTTCCACACAGCAACAAAGGCAGAGGAATGAAAGAGCTCAGAGTTCAGACTTCAGTATTTATTCTAATGTCAGAACCAGCAGAATGTAAAGTAGAGTAAACTAAAGTCATTGTTCTTTAGTAGAAATATGATTCAAAAGAGTGTTAATGACAATGTTCTGGCATCTGCATCCTATTTTCATTGATTCTAATATTGTAAGTTTTTAATGATTAAAAATGTAAATACATTTAAGAAAGGTTAAATGTTTTTTTCAGAATATTTGACTTGCAGTCTCAGAAAGGACTCAGTGTTGTTTCTGGGTCTCTCAGTTTAATATAATTTAAGCCAATCACATGAGTGCATATGCAGTAGTACTCCCAGCTAAAACTGAAGTTCTTAAACTCTTTTCATGCCACAAAACAAACATCTCCCTGCTACAACAACAGAAATGTAGAATGCAAATGTACATCTAACAGAGCTCTGAACATTCCTAATATTAAAAAAACAAAAAACTAGGTCTTAGATCATCAGATGTGTACACCATTTCAGAGGTTTTACTGCTACTGTGGGCAAATTACCACAACAACTCCACCAAAACTTATATATTATAGATCTATAAGATCATTTAATGGAATAACAACCAAAACAATATTTCATCACACCTTTAGCCTCAGTCAGTAGAGCTGCAATCTTCATTTTAAAACCATTATGAAAACCTCCATTAAGAGGACTTAAATGGATAGTTCACCCCAAAATAACAATTCTGTATCATTAACTCCCTTTCACTTGCTCCAAACCTGTTTGAGTTTCTTTATTCTGTTCAATACAAAAGAAGATATTTTGAAGAAAGCTGAAAAGCTGTACCCATTGACTTGTTTGTTTTTGCTACTATGAAAGTCAACGGTTACAGGTTTTCAGCTTCTTCAAAACATTTTATTTTGTGCAAAACAGAAAACAAGAAACTCTTAAAGATTTGAAACCGCTTGAGTTTGAGTAAACAGTGAGTAAATCTGGATTTCTGTGTGAACTCTCCCTTTATTTGAGCTCTCTCCAGTCACTCTAGGAAGACACTACACCTGGATTATTTGTCTAAATAATACGTTTATTATTAAAATCCCTATTAACATTAAAGTCATCTGAAGCGGTGGCTTAGTGCAGGTAAAGGGGCCCCGGCCCTGGGTGAGTCGGCCATTAGTTAGTGAGGTGCCCACTCCTCATTCTGCAGGTGATCAGGAAGCAGTTCTCTGCACTTCCTGTGTGACTCCTGCTCACCCTACACAAATCATTAAGATCATTAATCCAGACTGACCCTAACAACACAATCAAAGCCATGAGTGCGTCACTCAGATAAGTGTCAAGTCACTGGCCACCTGTTCACTGTAACCAGGGATGGCGCTCAATATCGTCCAAACTGGGCCGATCAGCCGCCGCTGGACTGAGACACCAGCCAATCAGCTGACGGCACTCTGATACACACAACACCGTGTTCAGAAACACAGAGCAACACACTTCTGCTGATCTCTCAGTGAGTCTCTTACCTGTTGACAGAGTTATGGGGAAGGTCAGTTTGCTCCTGGACGTGACCCTCAGTGAGCCTCCGAAGGGGAAACGGTTGCACAGGATGTTGAAGAGGGTCACTCCCACTGACCACACCGTAGCTGGACCCGCATGGTAGCGCTGTCTGCAGAACCACTCAGGTGGAGCGTATTGAATCGTTCCTGAGAGACACAAGGAGACACAAACACCCGTTCAAAACACTCCAGCACACACAAATTCCCTTTGGTGGATCATCAAAAGCTCACAAACATCCACAGAGTGTTTCCTTCTGCAACACAAACCCACCTGCGAAGTATTTGTAGGCCGAGCGCTTGAGCAGATCTCCACAGCCGAAGTCCAGCAGCTTGATGTCCTGGGACTCTGTGGAGATCAGCAGGTTCTCTGGCTTGACGTCCCGGTGCAGGACTCCGCGGCTCTCGCAGTGTTTCAGAGCCGCGATCAGCTGCACCAGCACTTTCTTGGCCAGACCCTCATCCAGACAGCCGTTCTCCTCACAGAAGCTCTGGAGGTCTTGGCAGGGATCCGGACGCTCCAGGATCAGGATGTAGCGTCTGGGACGGTCAAACCAGTCTAGCAGCTGCAGGACGTTGGGGCAGGCAGGAGCTGAATTGACGCGGGTCATCAGTGCCACCTCCAGCGGCAGCCGACCCTGACCTTCCTGCAGGACAAACGATTGGATTCAGAACCCAATGAAACATCAAACACAACAACAGGTTCACACTGAACTCACAACTCTCAGTCTCCTCTGTGTCCGCTCTTTAGACACATACTTGATGGCGACCTGTAGACAGATAAAGCATAATAAATCACACCTGCCTGATCCTCACACATCACATTTACTGAGATCAGGATTTCTAAAGGCTGTTTGAATGAAGAGCGGAGAAAACGACTTACTGGCAGTCCATCAGACCTGCGCATCCCAGCAAACACAGAGCCAAATCCACCGTCTCCCAGCAGTGGGCCCTTTGCATACGCGTCTGCAACACAGAGGAGCAGTAGAAATGTGTGTTCAAAGAAAACATGCAGCAGTAGAGAAAACTGTAAAAGAGCATTACTGAAACATCATCATCACTTCTTCAAAAAGCCATTCTGACCTCTGCGAGAGCGTTTGAGAGCTCTTCTAGATGAGGTGGACGGACGTTCATCTTCTGGTGTTTGCTGGCTGCCGCTCTGCCGCTTCCTCTTCCTGTTACCCTGATCTGTGGACACAGATTTGGCCAACAGGGAAGGCAGAGGTGCGAGAAATCCATCAAGCTCTTGGCTCACGGTCTGGGTTTCACCATCACCATCATGTGTCCTGACGTCCTGAACAGCTGCCTGGATGAAAGCAGAACTCCTGGATCTGGAGCGGCCTGAGACAACGACAACAACAACAACAACATATCACGTTTATTATAAGATTATAAGAATTAATCAACAATTAACTTTAGTAGCTGCATCTACAGAGAATAAAAGACATCTGATCACTTATATCGGGGAACAGTTGTGTTGAAATGGGTTCATTTGTACCAGTTTATTTACATCACATTTCCCCAAACATTACACAACATCATATCATGATTGATCATAAACAAATAAAAACTAAAACACTCACTGCGGTTTTCACCCATCTGACAAACTCCTCCAAACTCCAGCAAACCTGAAAACAAGAACAAAGATCAAATATCAATAAAAATGTCAATAAAAACAAGATCAAAATCAAAATAAACACAACAAAAGAGCAACAAAACGTGTCAAAAGGAATAATTTCAGCTCTGAGCGTCGATCTCCTTGTAAAATAAAAGTCTTCTGTCAGAAATTCTCTGGTCTCCTTGAAGAATCGCAGTATCAGCACAGTAATCCTCAGCAAATGTCTCAGAAATTCGCCTCTCCTCAATCAACAGATAGCGGCGAGTCTCGGTGTTTATATATGGAGTCAAATCATACCACGCGTTGCTATAGCAACCACAATTTGAATCGCCAATCTGAATCACGTGAGTAAACGATTCATCTCATCTCAACATATAAATAATAAATAATTAATAATAATAATAAACATAGTTAAAATAATAATAATAATAATAATAATGAAGTTTAAATCAATTAATTTATAATTCACGAAACTTCAATTCAATTCAATTCAGCTTTATTTGTATAGCGCTTTTACAATGTAGATTGTGTCAAAGCAGCTTCACATAAATGGTCATGTAATAATAATGTAGAAACTGTAATAATAATGCTAAATGAGCAAGATTGGTTTGACAAGGTTTGACTTTGTAAAATGTACAGCTATTTAGGAATTAATTAAATTAAAATAATAAAATTAACTCATATATTTTCTATTAGTGGCCCAAGCAATGTAAGTGCATGCTGTTTAATTACACGTACAGTGCTAACTGCTCACGTAGATATTAGGAATATA
This sequence comes from Danio rerio, assembly GCF_052040795.2. NCBI lineage: Eukaryota > Metazoa > Chordata > Actinopteri > Cypriniformes > Danionidae > Danio > Danio rerio. Next base: position 44,384,201 of record NC_141025.1, read on the forward strand.
AGTTAAAAAAAGTTTATTATTGTAAATAATAGAAAGTAAATTAAATCGTTCACAATTTCTATGTCTATGCCTATATTTTACAGTCTATGGTCTACGCACGATTTCAGATCACATGGCCGTTTGTATCATCATCTGGTAGGCTACATGGTTCAGTCATATTTATGTACTTTTCATTTGCTCTTGTTTTCAGATTTAATATTATTAAGTTTTATTAATGTTTTCGTTATTTTGGATGTATGTGAAGGCTTTTTAAGGGACTTTGTGTTCACTCAACGGCTAGAAAGCCCAAAAGTTCACCTGCCGAATGAGTTCCCGCGTCTGACCACAAGATGGCGTCCACAGCAGAAAGGTGCAAGTTTATAAATACATTATTTCTGTTTGTATGAATCTAAATAGCTGTTTTCATCACTAATATACAGCTTTCAATAAGCTAAATTACTGTCACAAGGTCTGTAATGACAATTAGCTTGTACATTTGCTAGAATTTTCCTAACCGATCTAGCCTTGTTCATTTATATTAAAACAAAAAAAGATTGTATTAAATTCAGAAAAACATCTCTCGTTTGTCATTACGTTTGATGATTTGATGTGATTTGAGCTTCTGAACTTCTGTTAAGGGTGCAAAGTCTGCCTTGAAGCGGCCTGATTTTATACACCAGTTTACAGTAGTAAAAATATATCAAAGTTAATTAAAGTAAACATATTAAAGGTAAACAGGTTTCTATTTTTTGAATGTAGTTAAAAATTATTTATAAAGTGAATAATATGATTAATAATATGATTCATTTATTATATTGATATACATTTTTTATATTAAATTATCCCTGGGTCATAAAGGATTCTGCTTGCAGCCTACAGTACATCAGCTTTCAGGCTCAGTGCTGTGTTTCTTCTTCTTCTTCTTGGTCTTTACTGACGCTCCTGGTGCAGTGATGTTGCAGTTGCTGTGAAAAGCTAGGCGAGAACACAAACCACAAGTGTTTTTATTCAGGCATGCAACAGACTGAATGTCCTAAAACTGTTTGTGGTCAAGCTGGTGATCTTGCATGCTCAATACACACATCAATGCATGAGATAAACTGTGGTTAGAAAAAAACAGAAATAAGAAAAGTAAGAAAATATTTAGTGCACGCTGCAGCTGTAAATGTTGCTTTTAATATTTTCATGACTTGGAATTGATGAGAAACTGAAGATGCAAAAGTCTGATTTATTAAAATACGTGCCATGAATCAGAGACAGTGTAAACAGCACACAACTGAGGTTTGATTTATTTAAAGAAGAGCAGAGCAATGCAACATGTACGAGTGCAACATTCAACATTTAAACCAAATTGTAATAATCATTCAACAAAATTTCCTTTCATAAAGCAAATCCATCTGCTGTATTTCCTATTATCTTTTAATTTCTACATTAGACCTTCTTTAGTTGTTGAGAAATGACAGTATCCTGTTCACTGATCAGACACTTATAATGAATTTAATGTGAGAAGAGAGTTTAGTGTGGAGTAAATTCAGCACAATGGACAGCTCCCTGCAGTGCTGAACTGACTGAACCACATCTGCAGGAGGAAATGCTACAGAGATGTTTAATTACTGCTGAATAATTACTGAACAATATTGAATATTGAAAATCTAACCCATCAGTAGTGATTACTAATTAAACATTTATTTTATATATAAATTAAGATAAAAGGCGATTACATAAAAAACCTGTTGGGCTTATTCGCTCTAAGACATGCTTTGATAATCATATTTCTTTTAAAGTAATACGGTTTTGTCAATGTTAATAAAAGGAAACACTGAGTTTGTATAATCATTTCTTTTTGTAATTGAACACTCACTTTACAGCTCTTCATCTCTCAGAAAACTCCCTCATTAAACCAATAGTTGCCCTCGCGCACATTAATCAATACACAAGACTAAAGAAAGCCTAATGGAAAATCTGTGCTTTGTGACAATGATCTAAGAGATCTTATCAGATCAGTGAAGTTTATTTTTCAGTTTGGCTGAAGTGAAAACAGTTTTTGATAAAAACAAACAAAAAATTAAGCACATTATTATTAGCCCTGTAAGATTTTTATTTATTTTTTATTTTTTGGCTACAGAACCAAACACTGTTGTCCTATGATTTGCCTAAATTAAACTAACTTTAGTTAACCTAATTAACCCAGTTAAGCCTTTAAACTGCACTTTAAGCTGAATACTAGTGTCTTGTAAAATAACTATTAAAATATTGTGTCATGAGTTATTAGAGATTATTTATTTAACATATTATGTTTAAAAATGTGTTGCAAAAGATATTTTCTCAATTAAACCGTGCTGGGGAATTATTTAATCATTCATTACACTCAGAATAATTTATTTCAAGTGTTTATTTCAGTTCATTTTGATGATTATGGATTACAGCTAATATTAGTGTCAATTATAGTTTATCTCTTCATAATATAGCTGTGCTTTAATGATAAGTTTACATGTTTACCTAAAGTTTTATTATTTTAATATTATTTGAATGAATTTTATCGATAATTAATGCAAAGTCCTGCAAATAATTAAGCAACACAATCCTGCAGCCATAGTCCGACTTCAAATACAGAAATAATGTATATTTAATAAAGTATATTAGTAAAATAAGTGTTTATAATTAGTTTTTAAAGTGTATCTTAGTTTCTAATAATACTTTAAATTAAATTAACAGCAAATTCATTATATTTTGTAAAACGATGATTTATAGTGTATTTAATATTAGAATCTTTAACTTCTGATTTTCCAACCTCTTTTAGCAAATTCATCCGTGTTAAACTCATATTTTTCATTATTGTGTGTAATCAGTAAAGATAAAATAAAATGAATATAATAACTAAATATATATTCACTTTAATAATGGCCTGTTGTTCATTTTAGAGCAAGAGTCTCCTTGTGCTGAACGGTTTAACAGCACCTCCACATCACCTGCATCAGAGTGTGTTTTCTGCTGGAATCTGCTGTTCAGTGTGTGTTCGGTGTGTGTTCTCCTCTTCTCCATCTGCGTCTACTGCCTCTGTCAGAAGAAAACTACAGGTCATCAGCTATTCGTAAAAAATGTATATCTCAAATTATAAAATGTAAATTATTCTTATCTTTTGTTAAGTTTCTGTAGGTTCTGGGGCTGAGAACAGACATGTTGAGGTACAGTATGAGCACATTTTGAGAATAATTTTAATATATATTATTCGCAATAGTTTAGCAGCAACATAAATTACATCAATATAATGTAATATATTTATTTGTTTATTTATTTGTTTATTATTTTAATTAAATATATTCTGTTTCAGGCTGGTGATGAAGTGTGTTATGCTTCATTAGACATGCCTTCCACACAGCAACAAAGGCAGAGGAATGAAAGAGCTCAGAGTTCAGACTTCAGTATTTATTCTAATGTCAGAACCAGCAGAATGTAAAGTAGAGTAAACTAAAGTCATTGTTCTTTAGTAGAAATATGATTCAAAAGAGTGTTAATGACAATGTTCTGGCATCTGCATCCTATTTTCATTGATTCTAATATTGTAAGTTTTTAATGATTAAAAATGTAAATACATTTAAGAAAGGTTAAATGTTTTTTTCAGAATATTTGACTTGCAGTCTCGGAAAGGACTCAGTGTTGTTTCTGGGTCTCTCAGTTTAATATAATTTAAGCCAATCACATGAGTGCATATGCAGTAGTACTCCCAGCTAAAACTGAAGTTCTTAAACTCTTTTCATGCCACAAAACAAACATCTCCCTGCTACAACAACAGAAATGTAGAATGCAAATGTACATCTAACAGAGCTCTGAACATTCCTAATATTAAAAAAACAAAAAACTAGGTCTTAGATCATCAGATGTGTACACCATTTCAGAGGTTTTACTGCTACTGTGGGCAAATTACCACAACAACTCCACCAAAACTTATATATTATAGATCTATAAGATCATTTAATGGAATAACAACCAAAACAATATTTCATCACACCTTTAGCCTCAGTCAGTAGAGCTGCAATCTTCATTTTAAAACCATTATGAAAACCTCCATTAAGAGGACTTAAATGGATAGTTCACCCCAAAATAACAATTCTGTATCATTAACTCCCTTTCACTTGCTCCAAACCTGTTTGAGTTTCTTTATTCTGTTCAATACAAAAGAAGATATTTTGAAGAAAGCTGAAAAGCTGTACCCATTGACTTGTTTGTTTTTGCTACTATGAAAGTCAACGGTTACAGGTTTTCAGCTTCTTCAAAACATTTTATTTTGTGCAAAACAGAAAACAAGAAACTCTTAAAGATTTGAAACCGCTTGAGTTTGAGTAAACAGTGAGTAAATCTGGATTTCTGTGTGAACTCTCCCTTTATTTGAGCTCTCTCCAGTCACTCTAGGAAGACACTACACCTGGATTATTTGTCTAAATAATACGTTTATTATTAAAATCCCTATTAACATTAAAGTCATCTGAAGCGGTGGCTTAGTGCAGGTAAAGGGGCCCCGGCCCTGGGTGAGTCGGCCATTAGTTAGTGAGGTGCCCACTCCTCATTCTGCAGGTGATCAGGAAGCAGTTCTCTGCACTTCCTGTGTGACTCCTGCTCACCCTACACAAATCATTAAGATCATTAATCCAGACTGACCCTAACAACACAATCAAAGCCATGAGTGCGTCACTCAGATAAGTGTCAAGTCACTGGCCACCTGTTCACTGTAACCAGGGATGGCGCTCAATATCGTCCAAACTGGGCCGATCAGCCGCCGCTGGACTGAGACACCAGCCAATCAGCTGACGGCACTCTGATACACACAACACCGTGTTCAGAAACACAGAGCAACACACTTCTGCTGATCTCTCAGTGAGTCTCTTACCTGTTGACAGAGTTATGGGGAAGGTCAGTTTGCTCCTGGACGTGACCCTCAGTGAGCCTCCGAAGGGGAAACGGTTGCACAGGATGTTGAAGAGGGTCACTCCCACTGACCACACCGTAGCTGGACCCGCATGGTAGCGCTGTCTGCAGAACCACTCAGGTGGAGCGTATTGAATCGTTCCTGAGAGACACAAGGAGACACAAACACCCGTTCAAAACACTCCAGCACACACAAATTCCCTTTGGTGGATCATCAAAAGCTCACAAACATCCACAGAGTGTTTCCTTCTGCAACACAAACCCACCTGCGAAGTATTTGTAGGCCGAGCGCTTGAGCAGATCTCCACAGCCGAAGTCCAGCAGCTTGATGTCCTGGGACTCTGTGGAGATCAGCAGGTTCTCTGGCTTGACGTCCCGGTGCAGGACTCCGCGGCTCTCGCAGTGTTTCAGAGCCGCGATCAGCTGCACCAGCACTTTCTTGGCCAGACCCTCATCCAGACAGCCGTTCTCCTCACAGAAGCTCTGGAGGTCTTGGCAGGGATCCGGACGCTCCAGGATCAGGATGTAGCGTCTGGGACGGTCAAACCAGTCTAGCAGCTGCAGGACGTTGGGGCAGGCAGGAGCTGAATTGACGCGGGTCATCAGTGCCACCTCCAGCGGCAGCCGACCCTGACCTTCCTGCAGGACAAACGATTGGATTCAGAACCCAATGAAACATCAAACACAACAACAGGTTCACACTGAACTCACAACTCTCAGTCTCCTCTGTGTCCGCTCTTTAGACACATACTTGATGGCGACCTGTAGACAGATAAAGCATAATAAATCACACCTGCCTGATCCTCACACATCACATTTACTGAGATCAGGATTTCTAAAGGCTGTTTGAATGAAGAGCGGAGAAAACGACTTACTGGCAGTCCATCAGACCTGCGCATCCCAGCAAACACAGAGCCAAATCCACCGTCTCCCAGCAGTGGGCCCTTTGCATACGCGTCTGCAACACAGAGGAGCAGTAGAAATGTGTGTTCAAAGAAAACATGCAGCAGTAGAGAAAACTGTAAAAGAGCATTACTGAAACATCATCATCACTTCTTCAAAAAGCCATTCTGACCTCTGCGAGAGCGTTTGAGAGCTCTTCTAGATGAGGTGGACGGACGTTCATCTTCTGGTGTTTGCTGGCTGCCGCTCTGCCGCTTCCTCTTCCTGTTACCCTGATCTGTGGACACAGATTTGGCCAACAGGGAAGGCAGAGGTGCGAGAAATCCATCAAGCTCTTGGCTCACGGTCTGGGTTTCACCATCACCATCATGTGTCCTGACGTCCTGAACAGCTGCCTGGATGAAAGCAGAACTCCTGGATCTGGAGCGGCCTGAGACAACGACAACAACAACAACAACATATCACGTTTATTATAAGATTATAAGAATTAATCAACAATTAACTTTAGTAGCTGCATCTACAGAGAATAAAAGACATCTGATCACTTATATCGGGGAACAGTTGTGTTGAAATGGGTTCATTTGTACCAGTTTATTTACATCACATTTCCCCAAACATTACACAACATCATATCATGATTGATCATAAACAAATAAAAACTAAAACACTCACTGCGGTTTTCACCCATCTGACAAACTCCTCCAAACTCCAGCAAACCTGAAAACAAGAACAAAGATCAAATATCAATAAAAATGTCAATAAAAACAAGATCAAAATCAAAATAAACACAACAAAAGAGCAACAAAACGTGTCAAAAGGAATAATTTCAGCTCTGAGCGTCGATCTCCTTGTAAAATAAAAGTCTTCTGTCAGAAATTCTCTGGTCTCCTTGAAGAATCGCAGTATCAGCACAGTAATCCTCAGCAAATGTCTCAGAAATTCGCCTCTCCTCAATCAACAGATAGCGGCGAGTCTCGGTGTTTATATATGGAGTCAAATCATACCACGCGTTGCTATAGCAACCACAATTTGAATCGCCAATCTGAATCACGTGAGTAAACGATTCATCTCATCTCAACATATAAATAATAAATAATTAATAATAATAATAATAAACATAGTTAAAATAATAATAATAATAATAATAATAATAATAATGAAGTTTAAATCAATTAATTTATAATTCACGAAACTTCAATTCAATTCAATTCAGCTTTATTTGTATAGCGCTTTTACAATGTAGATTGTGTCAAAGCAGCTTCACATAAATGGTCATGTAATAATAATGTAGAAACTGTAATAATAATGCTAAATGAGCAAGATTGGTTTGACAAGGTTTGACTTTGTAAAATGTACAGCTATTTAGGAATTAATTAAATTAAAATAATAAAATTAACTCATATATTTTCTATTAGTGGCCCAAGCAATGTAAGTGCATGCTGTTTAATTACACGTACAGTGCTAACTGCTCACGTAGATATTAGGAATATAAGTTAAAAAAAGTTTATTATTGTAAATAATAGAAAGTAAATTAAATCGTTCACAATTTCTATGTCTATGCCTATATTTTACAGTCTATGGTCTACGCACGATTTCAGATCGCATCATGTCACTGAGCTGCATCAGGCCACATCACCTCATCCACATTGCAAGCTATTCTGTCTTTTGCCAGGCACTGCAAGAAAAACACCTTGTGTTTTGTTCCTTGAGTGTATGGTTTTGCTAATTGTGGGAAAAGTTTAATTTTAAATATGTTAGCGATCATGAAAAACTGTAAAAAGTGGTTACTCTTGGTGGTGAACCACTCTCTGATTTGGTTTATTCTCTGGAAGCGGACATTGTCCCAAATGATCAAATAAATGTGATGTGCGGGCCCAGGATTGTGTTATCGGTGGTCCAGTAAAATGTCTCATTAGCTCCTCTAGGAAAAGTGAGAAGACATTGGGTGTTGTAAGACTCAGGGACAGCATGCCGGTGAACAAGCCCCTCCGAACCCATGGCAGCACAAAGAGTATTATTCACATGGTCAATGACTGTTGCTTGCAGCTTGTCCTTACAGTTTTTCTTGTTTGCTTTGATGCAGCCGTCAACTAAAACTCCACATTTTCAAAACAGTTAACACACAGGCCTAAACAGCGGCACTCATGGTCAAAATGAAACATTATGCTTGCAAAACACATATACCGTGCCAAAACATTTAAAATATGCAACAAAAGCTAGTTTTACCTTCAAACAACACAACTTGCAAGCAAGTATATGAGCTCTTTCAATTATTCATTAGACAATGGACAACAAAAAACAAAATACAGAACTGTGAATTCTATTTGGGCTGTCAAATTTGCCTTTTTGCAAATAATTGGATTCAGAATAAGAAATGCTTTGATTAAACTTATATTGAAAACTGAAATACCGTAAAAAAAAAGAAAAAAATTTAAAAAGAAAAAAGTAAGTAGCAGAAAGAAGAAGAAAAAAGTAATAAAATAATGTAAATATCAGAGAGAACACATGTAAACCAATATACCGTCAAATCTATTAGGAGTATAGGACATAGCCACTATTGACCTCCTCCATCCATGCTGGCACAGAACAACACAGACCTTCCACCATTTTTAATGTTTGTAGACAGATTGCTAAGTGAAGATTTGTGTAAAGGAGTGTGAAATCGGTGCTTCTGTGAATTCATACTGATCTTGGTGGTTTCTAATGGTTAGGAATAGAAGGTTTCTGTTTGGATACTATAGCTAAAACAATGGAGTTTGGACTGCTTGAATGATATCTGTGTAAACTGTTTTGAAAAATGGTGGGGAAAATGTGTCAACCCAATGAGAAATGGTTTACATATTTGCGAGACCGGTCTTCTGCTCTGCTGGGAATGAGAAAATAAAAATGAAGTGGAACCTAGTTTCTTTAACCTGGTCAAAGCAAACAAGAAAAACTGTAAGGATGGTGCGAAGTTGTCTTGCATAGGAGACCTTCTCCTCTCCTGGACCTTTTCCTCTCCCTTGTTGGCCTCCTCTTCTTCCTTGTTGGCGTGCTCCTTATACTCGTTGGCCTACTCCTCTTCTTCTATGGCTACTGTAGCTCTTCTCCCTCCTCTGACTTGAATTCCTCTTCCCTGACTCTGCCTTCATCCATTGTGTTTGTTTGGAATCTTCAGCAAACTGTGCACTCTAAACTTGCTTTTATACGTGGTTACAGCATTAGCAACAAGTGTCTTCAATTTTGAGGCATTGTGTGTAATGAATGACACCAGGGGCCTGTTTCAGAAAGGAGGTTAACTGAAAACTCAGAGTATTTTAACCCTGAAACGAGAGAAACTCTGGGTTTTCCGTTTCAAAATGGCAGGTTTGTTAAACTCTAGAAAAGCAGGGTAAGTCAAGCCTGTTTCTGAAAGAGAGGTAACTTTAACTCAGAGTAAGTTACTGTGGTAACTTACTCTGTGAATCTAACCTGGTCAGAAGCAGGTTTTATTCTCTGAACTCAGAGTTTCTGTCTGTCTCCTCCCTTTTCTTAAAGATGAAGCGGTATTTCTCGCCTTAGCCTTACATCTCCACACACCTATTTTAATGCTCATTTTGGATACGTGCATAAAAACGATTGATAGAAACGTCATGATGCACATAACTTTTTAAAATATGCATAAAAAACATGCATAACTGAGTAGGATAAACTTTTATTCGATAGAAAATGTGCGCATAAACTACGATGGAAACACTTTTACTGAACAAATTACAGTATGTACATTAAAAAAAAGATCATGATCATATGATAATGAAAATGTGTGTAAATGGACAAACCAGCAGGCTGGGCACACTGTAACACGTCTCAAATATTGTTTTAGTCATTCTAAAATGCCTTAACTGTTTCAGTATTAGTGTATATTATTAATTACCTCCGAACGTCTGGTGCGTGTCAAGAGTCTCCGCGTCTCATGGCTTCAGACGCCCCCACGTGTTCATTGTGTTTCAGCATTGTCTTCTGACATCGAGGCACAAGTACATTAATTAGGCTAAATAAACGACGCAGCTTCTTCTACCACAGTAAATTCTGTTTTTACTGTTGATATTTGGTGCCAGTTTAATCAGGAAGTGACAATTTTTTTCTCTTTGACTCGTTGGATGGAATTTTATTCGCATCTTTTATGCAATATTCCAGTTTTGCACATAAACTTATGTAATATATTTGGATGGAAACATAGCTATTGCCTACATTTTAGTCACACACAGAAGAACTGTACTAGAATGGCTTATCCTTTTTTAATAAATAATTAAATTAAATTCACCTTCGACATGCATGTAACTAGATTAATGGGATTATTATTCTTTCTAAAAATTATTTTTAGTACTGCTTACCTTCTAAATGTTATATTAACCTCTATCACTTGATCAATAAAAAAGGCAGACACACAAGTGCACTGTTAAATCATTTAAAACTAATAAATGTATAAAAAAGTTTAGAAAAAAATATAAACGTCACAAATTACATTACTTATTTTATTATACTTAAATATTTAAATACTCAAAAAGTTAAATTAGGCATTATCTTGAGCAGCTGTTTTCCCACGCTAACTGTCTCTTCTTCACTGATGGTTGCTTCTTTTCAAATATATACACACTCATATTTGCTATAACTTTGCATGAGAACATCAAGTTCAGCTGGAGAAAGAAATGGTGATCTCTTTTATAAGATATTGCCATAGTCACTCGTAATGTCTGCGCTCCATTGATAATGCCTTTTTAAAGTCACGGTGCGCGCACTTAACTCTGAGTTGGTCTACTCGAAGTTGATTGACCCAACTCAGATCAGCTGTTCTGAAACCGAAAACTCTGAGTTTTTAATCTCTTGGTAAATCAACTCAGAGTTCAAGTTTAAACTCTGAGTTGTTTGAACCTCCTTACTGAAACAGGCCCCTGGCGTTTAGCTGAAATCAAGACCTTATACAAGTGAGATCTGGCGTTTAGCTGAGATCAAGACCTTTTACAAGTGAGATCTGGCGTTTAGCTGAGATCAAGACCTTATACAAGTGAGATCTGGCGCCTGTCTAAGATCAAGACCTTTTTAATACGTTCGGCTAGCTAACTGCGATTTACTCCCGGGAGGGGGTTGAAATCAGGGGGCTGTACAATTTACTTCCAAAAAGAAGCTGAAATCCAGGCTGTGCGATTTACTTCCAGAAGGAGGTTGAAATCAGGGGCCGGGCGATTCACTTCTAAAAGGAAAGTGAAATTGTGTGCCACGAGAAATAGAGCTGAAAAGCTTAACTTGTCGATTTTAGGTGAAAAATCGAAATCTGTTGGAGACGTCTGACAGATTAATAGGTACCGACAAAGTCCAGGGGAAGTTTTTGCCAGCATGGGGACGTCTCAAAACAAAGTACGAAGATATGATAGACCGGTGTTTTGGAATATGGGAAAAAATTATATGGAAAAAGAAAAAAAGCATGCAAGATATAGGAAAACTAATAAAGTATCACAAGTTTCTGAGGGAAAGGGAATGTTGAGTGTTACTAGGTTAAACAAATTAAGTGAAGTTTTTAAACTAATTTCGAGAGGAGCACGTGATATAATTGACAGCAGCTGGCCACCTATCTACACTCATTAGTTAGCCAATCAGATCTATCCTAACCCACTATAAGTAGCCTAGCTAGACATTACTCCCTTATCTTCGTTTTCCGAAGAAACAAACGACAGATCCGCTCTAGCTCCTCCAAAGTTACTCAAGGACAAAACGGATCCTCCACATCTCATACTATCCTTCAACTACAATACCACACCACCATTACTACCATCGTCAGCAACTACAAAAAATGACAACAACAACAGCGACGGCGGCGGAGATCACAACAGCATCAGCGCAGCTACATACAAGAAAGAAAGCTCCGCGCTCCCTGAAAACACCAGCCCCGTCTTAACAACAACCAGCCCAGCATGAAAGTCAGCTCGAGACCGAGGCTCCAACAAGAGGCCGTAGGCCTATCCACTCCAGCCAGATTACAATGCAATCCCCAGTTCCGCTACGTACCTTCTCCAGCATCATCATGCGTCTCTCATATCCAACAACGACTGTCACTGAACTCCTCCAAACTCCTAGACGCCGGGACCACAATTCAAAGCCGCTGCATTAAACCCAAAAAACTTGCGAATCCACGTCTTCACCGCCACCCCCAGGACATAACACGCTCCTGCCACACCCCCTATCCTAAACAGACATTAAACCCGCAATCTCTCCGCCTCCCCGGAGAATCAAGGAAAGGATTAAAAAGCAATATTGGATTTGGACATATTGCAGCAATCATAATTCTAAACACGGATAAAACCAATCTCCCGGACATTAAAGCAACTCTTGGGAATCCCACCTCACCTCTTCCAGCCTGCAGCCCGATTCCAGTGCACACTCCAGTCCTCCTCTTTCAGCGATCCTTACCACCTACGGGCTACGCACCCCGCCCCTCTACCTTGCGTATCATTGCTTTTTCCCCTCTAATTTAAACAAGCTCGCAGCTACTGCGGCGATGCATACGCCGTCAGCCAAGTGGTTTCGTCTACTGAAGCACAGCCGATCTCGGCGCTCCCTTCCCACAACCTCACTAGCCGTCCACCAACGCTAAACCAGAAATCACAGAGCAATTCCCCGATAAGCACATCCATACCAGCCCTACTGAAATGGGCATTAGAACGTTTCCAAAAATGTCTAATAACGGCTCTTTCATCTCCTCATAATTCTGCCTTTTTCAGCTTTAACAGCATGATTCTGCCTAATAAATATGCTTAATTTATCACGTTATAAACCAAGCAATCTATCTAATCTAGACGGCTGCAGCGCTCGGTTGCAATCAATATTACACCTGCCACCCGATTTCTGGCAATCGGAGGTCACAATTATATTTCGTAGTCCGTTTAACATTCGGATGCAGTAGTAGCCCACACATTTATGCTTAAAAACGATCCGCTGGATTTCGCCAATAACTACGGCGTTTGCACGTAATTCACCAACAAGTTCCCCGTTTCTCTCTCCCTAATATCCCCCAGCTAGACTAGTGACCGGTTTTCTAATATTTGCATTCTCATTGCGGAAGAACCTCCGGCTTAAGCACTTCTATAGAATTCTTAAGCATCAATTTGGAGTGATAGAATTTCAAGCATTAATAAGCTACTTGAATAAATCGACAAATCAGTCCCCTTTTATATTCTGGAACAAAAATATCACGCTAAGCATAAACTGTGCATCCATCTTAGAACATCAAACACACATGCGCATTATCCCGCAGGGATGCCTTTTCGTCACTCACCTACTTCATCTCGCAGCAACAATCTCCGCAATAGAAGGATCTAAATCCGATCTTGGCCGTAACAAACTCTGCCTGAAGAGCGTTGCGCACCAGAGGCGCCGACGGCGCGGTGACGCGGCGAGCTTATGACAGAGAATAGTAGATTAATACACACCAGACTCACACATTCATACTTTTATCAATAAACTAATCAATTGTACAAATAGCGCTCCACGGCGCGGCAGAATACGAAGTGTCATGAATTGTGGCTGGGCACTACGGACAGCCGCATTGACTTCCTTAGTATTTCTTTCCTTCCTGTGAAAGTCAATGGTTACAGGTTTTCAGCTTTCTTGAAAATGTTTTTTTTAGCGTTTAACATGGGAGTCACCAACCTCTGAAATAACAAATTGCTCAATTTACTTTAATTATAATTTAAGTTTTTGGTAATAATTAATAATAATGATCCAGGTGAAGTCACTGATCATGTTATGATTCTCTTAAAGTTACCAACAATGATTTAACAGGGTAGGAAATACCCCGTAATTAATATATCAATGTGCAACACTATTTTATTTATCTTTGCAAATATTTACATTTTTTCATTACTTCTATATTAGAGAAAGCTTACTTGTAAGTGGCGTTATGGTGAGCTATTTTAGATCAAGCCTGTGAGCAACACACGAGAGCCTCGTGGGCTACCTGGTGCCCATCGGTACCATATTTGGCGACTCCTGTTTTAACAGAAAAGAATTCATAAAGGTTTGTAACCATCAGGTGACGCTTAAAGCATGCGACCTGCTTATACTTACTTCCTTAAGCGCTGGAATAGAAGCCATTCATTTATTAGCTATTCAACTTCATCCTCAGTATATCCTTTTTACACAGATGCAGCCCCCTTCGAGGGGTATATTATCGGGGCCGCCAATGCGCTTCTAACAAGCAATATCGTCAATACATTCTGAAAAAAAAAAAAAAAAAAACTGTTGTACATGTTCCTAGTTGCATAGGAAATCGCTGACTCTCTTTTTGCTTTATTTTCAGAAACTGGTATCAGAAGCAGAGCCGCAGCTGACTCCATCTCTCCTTTTAAGATGATAATCCCATAACCACAGCATACACAATTTGCGTCAGCATTCATTTATACATTTTAAGTTACCCCAGAACACCTCATCAGTTTCTCACTGCTCAACACATCCACACATTCCGTTCAATACCATTTTTGGTTTCAAAACACCTTAAAGTCATAGGACTATTCAGGCTTCCCACCAGATTCATAATCCAGTCACTCATTCAGAATTGGAGCCACCACCACAGCAGCACACAAGGGCTATCGTAACAACACATACAAACACTAGGAAGGTAGTCTCCCGACACCTTCAAATCTTATATCTGACTCAGCCACAGCCATCTCAGGGAAGCTCAGAGGACCCTCACCAGCAGACGCAGTAATCCCAGCGGCCAAGGGCATGGGCCTAGTCCAGGGAGAGAACACGACCCAACCATACCAGCTTCCCGAGGGCAGAGGAACTACCCAGTCTCCCAAGGGCGCGGGCATGACCCAGCCATCAAACTTCCTTTCTTCCTTCCAGCTGATTTGCACTCAGCCTTCTCCCCCTTTTCACTCACCTAACTCCAGTAGGAGTTCTCTCCCTGCCCAGGCCCCCTTGTCAACCCCCCCCCCCCCCCCCCCCCCCCGGCCGCTGCCACAGAAGTTTTCACTGCCCCCCAACTTTTCTAACTTCTGTAGGACCCTGCCCCCCCCAATGGCTCTGGCCCCCGCAGGGGCGTTACCCCGAGCTTCGATTCCCGCAGGAATCATCTCACTGCCCTGGCCTTAGCTTTTTATATTATATGTCATTCCATAATGACATATAGTATAGCACTATTTATTTTTCTCTCTGTTTGATTTTATTTATATAATTTTATATCTATATGCACCCACGCATATAAATATGAATTTATATATAGTGCTGTCACCCTCACGCTCTGTTCCCGCAGGAACACCCCCAGAGCACCTATAGCGCCCGTCACCCTCCAGTAAGAGTCTTTACCTCCCCCTCATCTTTCCCGACTCCTACTGGAGCCAGCTAAATAGCTCACCCAACCCCGAGCTGTGACACGAGTCATGTCACTGACCCTCCCCGGCCCTAGCTTTTATTTATGTTTATTTTTATTTTTTTTTATTTATTATTATTTTTGTTTATTTCTCACACTTGTCTTTTATTTTTAAAATTTATTTATATATATGTATATATATATGCACCCACGCATATAAATATATATTTATATATAGTGCTGTCACCCTCAAGCTCTAACTCCCGCGGAGTTAGTCCCGAGCACCGGACCCCCGCAGGGGTCATCTGCCAACTGCCATTTCACCCTCCAGCTGGGGCTTCACCGACCATTCCTTTTCCCGACTCCAGCTGGAGATGGCACATACAGCTCTCTCTCCCGCAGGAGAGCCAAGAGCTTCGACTCTCGCAAGAGTCAGTAAAAACTCCCCCCCAAGGCCCTAGATTACCCCATTATATATTTATATATCTATATGTTTCATATAAATATATAATTATATATAGTGCTGCCACCTCCCAGCTCTATCTCCGCAAGGAGTGTTCCTCGAGCAAATTACTCCTTCGGAGTCCCCGCCCCCCCTGCCCCCCTTCACCCCCTTCTCCAGCCGGAGTCCTTCCTTCCCCTTCCCTTATATGACTCCAGCAGGATTCCCGCCCACCCCATGGCTCTGACCCCCGCAGGGGTCTCCCCGAGTCTCTACTCAAGCAGGAGTATTCACAGCCCACGCCAACTCTGCTCGGGTTCCCGCAGGAACCTGTTTCACCCTTTGCTCCAAAGGAGCCCTCTTTACCTTTTTCTTTTTCAAATAACTATATCCAGCAGCCGGATATAGCATTTCAAGCCTTTTGGGGAGTTTCTTCGAATACACGGCTGCTGTCCCGAGCTTCATGCATTTGGGGAGCTCTCGAGAACCACCTGATCTCGTACTCCCCTCACATGCTCTATGGACCTGGCGGGAGCCCTGGGCTCAACTATCTCCGAGCTCAGGGTTCTCTCCCGGGACAGCATGCCAAACCTGCTTACAGTTGTCAAGCAATATCTAAGTGTGAACTCTTGAAGTGAAGTTTTTAAACTAATTTCGAGAGGAGCACGTGATATAATTGACAGCAGCTGGCCACCTATCTACACTCATTAGTTAGCCAATCAGATCTATCCTAACCCACTATAAGTAGCCTAGCTAGACATTACTCCCTTATCTTCGTTTTCCGAAGAAACCCCCCATCCACCCCTTTCTCCTCCTTTTCTCCTTTACAAAAAGGGGAGCTCTCGAGAACCACCTGATCTCGTACTCCCCTCACATGCTCTATGGACCTGGTGGGAGCCCTGGGCTCAACTATCTCCGAGCTCAGGGTTCTCTCCCGGGACAGCATGCCAAACCTGCTTACAGTTGTCAAGCAATATCTAAGTGTGAACTCTTGAAAAGAGTTGATTGAGAAGGCAGAAGGAAAAGCAGGTTGTTTTTGTGTAAGGAATGTGTGTCTGTCGTGTGGAGACACTGTTGATTGTTGGCTCAGAAAGGAAGATAAGAGGCAAAGAGGAAAATGCTGCTGAGGCAGCTGGCATGTAGGGAAGAGAATGAAGAAGTGTCATGTAGGGAAAAGAATGAAGGAGATAAAGTGAAGGAAAAAGCAAGTGAAAAATGTGAAAGTGTGAATGAAAGATTAATTAGCATTACTAATCTTTTCTATACATCTGTTTCCATACATGTACCGCTGTACCATCACTATCCCGTGGCTGAGCTGCGAGCCCTGAGAACTGACCCAGACCTCAACTGCTACTGTCCCAGAAGACCTCTGACCGCACCAACGAAATTCCCACCTCGAGCGAGTGGAGGACATCTGTTTGAACTGGAGAAATGGACATTTAACGGACATTCTGCTGTGTGCTCAACATGTTGAAGACAAGCTGAGTGAAGCAAGAGCAAGACAAGAAGAAAGCAGAAAACGAGCTGCACATGGCTCTGGTACAAGCAGCCAACCAAAGATCCAACCAAGACCTGACAACCAAAGATATCACAAGTTCAAAGGCGACAAAGGTGTCAAGGGTGAGAAAGATACCAGAAGATGGAGAAAGTGGAATGTGACGGATGGCAATGAAATCTACAGAGCCTGTGGGGTACGTGACGAGAAACTCTACCAAATGTCTGCGCTTGCCACCGAGATGGACTTTTGGTCAAGGATTGACCCGAAAGGCGCAAACCAACAACGGAGCTGATGTGCGGAAAGGGAAGAGCAGTATGGAGAGGGTCTGGGCAAGCAGCCAACAGCTACAGTAAAGGGAAGTGAACATTTTTTACTAACATGTTTAAATGCAGACACATTTTTATACACACATATTCACATACACTGATATACTGGCTCTCTGCAATGAAGAAAAAGCTTGCATTTCCCACTGTAATTTTGATCACAGTGATGTTGATCATTTTTCTGATGAAATGGCATTGTTTTTTTTTGGTAATGAAGCATTTTTAATATGCCAAAATATTTTATGTTGAGTGAGACCACTTTGGTTGAGTTTCTAGCTGATAGTGGAGCTAGCAGATCTTGCATACGACCATGTGACCTACAGTGTGAAATAGCTTTGAAAAACAAATTTCATGAGTCTCTGTCTGCATCTGGTCATACAGTGATCGAGCGATTTACAGCTCCGCTGAGCTGTGAGACAGAGGGGGGTAAAATTTTCAGACATGCATTTGTTTGTTCACCAAAATGCCCCGTTCCCATCCTCGGAAGGGACATTTTGTGTAAACTAAACTTGATTTTAACGGCAGATTCCTCTGGTGTGAGAGTGATTGAAGGGGAGGAATTTTGTTGTTTACAAATTGAATCACAAGAGCCGAAGTGGGCCTATGAATGGCTCATTGAAGACAATGAATGGGCTAATTCAATTTGCAAATTGGCTAAAGAACGTGTTAAACCTTTTGACAGTGATATGATGTCTCCTGGTGAACTGCATTGTACGTCACAGGTCGTAATTGATAGGGATGATGATTTTGAAAAAGCTTGGTTTGAGAAAGATGAACAGGAAACTTTGAAATTGGAGAAAATGTACTGGAATGGCAGTTTTTGCGCAGTTTCAGTGTCTCTGTCAGAAAAGCAGCTTTCATTCTATCTCTTGTCAGCACAGGCTGTGCCTCACATATCAGTTTGCAAGGGTAAACAACAATCTTGGGCTGATTTAGGGCCGTTTGTGAAGCAGTGTGTTGAAGCTGATGACTGGGAGAGTAGAGAAAGAGGGATGGAATTTAGCAAAAGCGCAGAAGCATTTAGAGTAGACAGTGAAACAAAAACAGCTGTTTCAAAAACTGTGACTTCTATTGACAAGATGTGCGTGAAGAATTCTTGCATGGTTGACTTTACAGACATACACCCAGCTTTAGCAGAAATACCCAGCGAACTGTGGGCTAAAAGCAAGTATGATGTTGGTTTGATTAAAGGTTGTGAGCCAGTTACAATCACTGCAAAATCTGATTACAGACCATGTCAACAACAATATCCTTTGAAAAGGGAAGCCATTGAGGGCATTACCCCAGTGTTTGAGGCTTTACTGGAACAGGGCGTTATTGTACCATGCAACAATTCTGAGGTTCGCACCCCTATTTTTCCTGTGAAAAAGATAAGGGATAATGGGATGCCTACAGAATGGCGTTTTGTACAGGATTTACAAGCAGTAAATGCAGCTGTCAAACAAAGGGCTCCATTAGTTCCAAATCCGTACACGATTTTGTCACAAATTCCTGAAAAATCACAATTCTATTCAGTGGTTGATCTGGCAAATGCATTTTTAGTGTGCCAGTGGACAAAGACAGCCAATTTTGGTTTGCATTCAATTTCAATGGTAAAGGCTACACCTTTATACGTCTGTGTCAGGGTTTTACAGCATCTCCAACTTTGTACAATGAAGCGTTGTTAAGAAGTTTGGAACCTTTGACCCTGACAGCTGGAACTGCTTTGCTACAGTATGTTGATGACTTGTTGATATGTGCTGAGGATGAGGAGACATGTGTGAAAGACACTGTGACTCTCCTTAAACACCTGGCTAAGGAGGGCCACAAAGTCAGTTTGACAAAATTGCAGTTTGTTAAACAAAAGGTAACATTTTTGGGGCATGTCATTGCACCACACAGTAAATCTCTGTCTGAAAAAAGGGTGAGTGGTATAAAAAATGTACCAAAACCGCTGACGAAAAAACAAATGTTGTCTTTTTTGGGAATGTGCTCATATTGTCGCACATTTATTCCAAATTATGCAATTTTGGAACAACCCCTGAGAGCCCTAACATTAGGAAAGGGGATGAAATCCACTGACAAACTAGAGTGGACGACAGAGGCAGAGCAGGCATTTGTAAACATGAAATTACAAATGGCTGAAGCCCCTGCATTGGGTTTACCTGTACCAACAAAACCATTTGTTCAGATGGTAGATGAGAGAAATGGGTTCATGATGTCATTGCTCCTACAGGATCATGGAGGTAGATTGCGACCTGTGGCCTACTTTTCGAGCAAACTTGACCCTGCAGTAGCAGACCTGCCACGTTGCTTAAGAGCAGTGGCGGCTGCGGAAAAAGCTGTTATGGTTTCAAGAGATTTTGTTGGTTATTCTGATCTGATATTGATGGTGCCACATTCTCTGTCCATGATACTTCAAGAACAAAAAACATCGCATCTGTCAACTGCTCGCTGGCTGAGATATCACACTATCTTGTTAGATATGCCAAATGTGACTGTTAAACGATGTACTGGTTTGAATGCAGCTACTATTCTTCCTACTGAGGAGGATGGGGAAGGGCATCATTGTTGTTTAACAGCACTTGAACAGGTGTGTACACCACGACCTGACCTCTCTGACGAACCACTTGAAAATTGTGACAATGTCCTCTTTGTGGATGGTTCAGCGTTCAAAGATCCACAAACAGGCCAGAATAAGGTTGGTTACGCTGTAACAACTGAATTTGATGTGATGGCTTCTGGTAAATTACCAGGGCACTATTCGGCACAGGCCGCAGAGCTCGTGGCATTGACAGAGGCATGTAATTTGATGGCAGAAAAAGAAGCTACCATTTACACTGACTCTAGGTATGCATTTGGGGTAGCTCATGATTTTGGGGCTCTGTGGAAACACAGAAAATTTCTAAAGTCTGATGGTCGACCAATAGTCAATGCTCCTTTAGTGGCAGCACTGCTGGATGCGATTTTACTACTTGACAAACTGGCCATTTGTAAATGCGTAGCGCACACTAACAACAAAGATTCTGTTTCTGTAGGTAACTCCAGAGCAGACGCAGCAGCAAAAGTCACGGCGTCCCGAGACGAGGACAACTCTGAATGTTCTCTGCTATCTGTTGATAATGACAATGACATGTGTTCTTCTTTGCAGGATATGCAGACCTTCGCGACGGGGCTGGAGAAAAACAAGTGGAGACAGTCTGGCTGTGTGATGAAAGATAATGTGTGGAAGTATGCTGAGGGCAAGGCGTGTTTACCAAAATTTTTTTTCCCAACATTATGCGAAATTACTTCACGGTAAAGATCATGTGTCAAAAACAGCAATGGTTGCGCAAATGATTGAACTGTGGTTCACAAAGGGGTTGACTACATTTGCGGACAATTTCTGTAGACGATGTGTAATTTGTAACACACATAATGTGGCCAGAGTGATAAAAGTTCCACAATCATCTCATCCACCTCCAACGGGGCCTTTTGAATATTTGATAATGAATTTCATTGAATTGTCCCCATGCAATGGGAAAAGGTATTGTTTGGTGATGGTTGACGTGGTCAAAGTGGGTTGAAGTTTTTCCAACCTCAAAACAAGATTCGGCTGCGGTAGCAAAAGCGTTACTGACTGAAATCGTGCCGAGATGGGGAATACCACAAAAAATAAGCTCAGATAATGGTACCCATTTTGTTAATGAAGCAATCAAACAAGTGGGCCAATATTTGGAAATTGATTTGAGAACACATTGCAGTTACCATTCAGCTTCAGGTGGAGCTGTTGAGAGAGAAAATGGTATTGTGAAAAAAACAAATTGGCAAAATGTTGTGAAGACACAGGGCTTCTATGGGTTCAAGCTTTACCCATTGTCCTAATGTACATGAGAATGAGAAAAAGATCAAAAATGAATTTGAGCCCATTTGAAATTCTCTTTGGCAGACCACCGTGTGTAGGTGTGAATGGGGGTAAACAGCAGCTGCCCTCAACAGATGTGTGTGAGGATGACATGTTGAATTACTGTAAGATATGTCTCATGTGTTGTCCAATGTTTGTGTGCAGGTAAAGGCCGCATTGGGGAAGGCAGCTGAGAGACCACTACACAATCTGAGGCCTGGCGATTTCGTGGTGATAAGGGACCTGAGGAGAAAGAGCTGGAGAGCGAAACGTTGGCTGGGTCCATTTCAAATGCTACTGACCACTGAGACAGCGGTGAAGGTCGCAGAGCGGGCGACGTGGGTGCACGCTGGGCACTGCAGGAAAATTCCACCACCTGAGGAGGATTCCGCGAGGGAGTAGGAGAAAAAGAGGGGCTCTGAAGATGTCTGAAGGAAAACAGCAGGCTGATATCTGAGTGAAGCAAGGTCACAGCTGGGGAGAAACAACAACAAAGTCAAGAGGGGTGTGTAAAACAGTAACTTCTGAATACAACACCAAGCAGCAATCAGACGGAGGAGAAGGCAACCAAAAGAGAGGTGAAAAAGCTGTGCTTGACCATCACATTAAGGATCTGAAGATGGACGAAAAGATTGCTGGCATCCATTCTGTGTGCAAGTAATGTGTGGTCTGAGGAGAACAACACTGGCATTGCTGCTAGTGTCACCTTAATTAACCTGATTACAACAAAACATTACTGGCGTTGTAGTTGATATGAGATTGGCCGTAAAAGTGCCTAAGAAAGCCAACAACTCCTGGCTAGATTGGCTATCGTTTAAATGGGGAACCTGGATCTACTGGGCCTTTACTGTAGTTTTACCTATAGTGGGGGTGGGTCTAGTGTTATTGTGTTGTCTGCCATGTATTTTCAGATTTATATCATGGTCAGTGGGCAGACTGATTACATCTACAACATCCCTTCAGATGGTAAAGATGGCTGTCAACAAAGAGGGTATGAATATTGATATGGGGGATGAATTTGATTATGACTTTGGTGATAGCAGCAGCTATGTGGATATGAACAAAAAAAACCCGTGAACAGACTAAGAACAGATTTAGGTGACGGCTGTTACTTAATTGAGAAAATGTTAATTGATCTGACTTTTTGTTTGAATTTTGAGACGACTATTTGCTTGCTTACATGTATTTTGGGTCTATCCAAAGAAAAACAGCAAACTGCATGAGTTGTATGTTCTGTAACAAGTCTTAAAAGAGTGATCATTTGCATGAAAATCGAGAGAAGAGTGTAAATGTGATGTATGTTTAAGAGTACAGAAACAACAACGTGTTCCTATGTTTATGAGTATTATGATTTAATTAACAACGTAGAGGGTTAGTTATTTTAATTAACTGACAAATGTTTCTGAATTTTGTTGTGTAAAATCAATCAATAGTGTGCAAATAACAGGCAATTTCTGTGATGGAACCTCTGAGGGGTAACTGAGGGTCTGACTTCGGTCAGGAGCGCAATAACAGTGATTATTTGTTTAGCCCGGCTCCCAGGGAAGAGGGATGTTTTGAAAAGTAAATCTTAATGGGGAAACTATATTAAGAAGAGGGTTTGAACATCTCTAGTGTATTTATGTGTGCAGAAACCTGTTAAATGATTTGTGTAATCAGCATGATCAATATAATCAGAATGTGATTTATAACTAGTGTGATTTTAGAAAAGGTGAAAAAATGAATTTGATGATGAGTTATCAATGAATGATAAAAAGAGAGGAATTGTAATGAAAATTCATATTTAGATGAGCTTTATATGTTAGAAACTTGTCTAAGACTCATTATTACATGTGTGTGTATCTGTGTTCTCCATATGTTCATCATAAAACCTATGTGTACATTTTTATAGATAACTATATTTCTTTAGGTGAAAGCTTTTTCATTATCCTAAGAAGGATGTGTGGTTGTTTTGAGCATATCGCACGAACAGCAGAAGACGCCTGACGTAATTGCAGATGAGGCCTTATTGGGAGTTGACCTCGTAAGCAGTACAAACCAGATAAAAGGGTGAACACACTTGACTTCAGTATCTCACTCTGCAGAAACTGTTGTTGCTGTATGACTGTGATCTTCTTTATAAAGAATAAAACTTGTAAAAGACATCCCGGGTAAGACTTTGTTTCTTGACCACTGAGAGAAAATAGCCACTACAGGGCACTGTAGTTCGCCACTCACTCTGAGAGCGAACTACAGTCCCTAAAGACTTCAAGTTCATACATACCTCGCGCACACATCCGGAACTCACTTACACTGATTTATGATTCACAGCTGTCTCCGTTTCCTCTTAATTTCATGGACTATTTTTACACCATTCACCCATTGTTTGTCAGTTTGTTGTTCGTCTTGTTTGGTATGTTGTTCCTAAGA
The DNA here is from genome assembly GCF_052040795.2 of Danio rerio. Classification (NCBI taxonomy): domain Eukaryota; kingdom Metazoa; phylum Chordata; class Actinopteri; order Cypriniformes; family Danionidae; genus Danio; species Danio rerio. The sequence continues at coordinate 44,407,865 of NC_141025.1, forward strand.
TTTGTTTTGTATCCTGTCGTAGTTCCTGAGCCTTATTCCAGTTCTGTCATAGTATCTTGTTTTCTTTGTTTGTTTGCTACTTTGTTACTTTGGATATTTTTGAATTTTCTGTTACCGCACGTTTTCATCATTAAATTGCTATTGGATCCTACACCTTTTGTCTCCGTCCCTTCAACGTACCTTGACAGAACGACGAACTCAAAAAATGGATCCAGCAGATGATTTTATTGTAAGTATAAAACAAGGGAACCGCTCCGTCGAGCGTTACATTAAAGAATTTTTGGATCTGGCCCCAAGGAGCACTTTTAGCGATTTACTGCTAATGATGTTCTTTCGGGGAGGACTTTTAGAACCTGTGCGATCCAAAATGCCACCATTTGAGGAGGAGTGGAGTCTCTATTACTTTATGGAGCATGCACTTTTAATATCTGGCTCTCCTCTCTCGATCGCCCTGAAGCAGGAAAACCCTCAGGAGGAAGGCCTGAGTGGTGATCAACAGAAAGGTCTGTTTTCGGGTCCTGCTAATTTATCTTCAGGAGGGAGGAGAGAAGCCCAACTGAAGCGTCGGGCTATTCCAAGACCTGCTTTTTCTGAGCCTCTGGACAGACTTCTTGAACTTTGTAAATCCCCAGTGTCGGCTCCAGCCCCAGAGCGCCCGCCAGTGTCGGCTCTAGCCCCAGAGCGCCCGCCAGTGCGCACTTCAGTGCCGGTTGCAGTCTGCCTCCTTGCCCTGCCAGCACCTCCCAGACTCCTTGCCCTGCCGGCCCCAGCCCGGCTCCTTGCCCTGCTGGCCCCAGTCCGGCTCCTCGCCTTACCAACGCCATCCAGACGTCTTGCCCTGCCAGTACCTCCCAGACGTCTTGCCCTGCCAGCACCTCCCAGACGTCTTGCCCTGCCGGCCCCAGCCCGGCTCCTTGCTCTGCCGACTCCAGCCCGGCTCCTTGCTCTGCCGACCCCAGCCCGGCTCCCAGCTCTGCCGGTCCCAGCCCCGCCGGCCCCAGTCCAGCCGCCTCCAGCCCCCCCGGCTCCAGTTCAGCCGCCTCCAGCCCCGCCGGCTCCAGTCCAGCCGCCTCCAGCCCCGCCCGCTCTAGTCCAGTTGCCTCCAGCCCCGCCAGCTCCTGTCCAGTTGCTTCCAGCTCAGCCGAATCCAGTCCAGTTGCCTCTCATACAGCCGGCTCCCCACAGACCTCCTGCCTTGTATCTCCTGTTGGATTGTCCCTGGGTCATCCCTCCCGCTCCTCCCTGTTGTGCCTCTTCGCTACTCGGGACGAACCCTCCGGCTACAACCTGGTTTCCTGCCGGGGCAGCTGAACCCCCCTGGACGTTTCCTTCTGATCCTCCCTGGTCTGACCCTCCCATCCCTCCCCTTGCTCCTCCAACTGTACACCTGTCACACTCTAAAATTGAATATTAATTTGGTTAAGAGCTTATTAGAAAACAAATAAACTGAATTTGTATATTAAATAGAGCATGAACTTATACATTGTGAATACACTTTTAATATGTGATAAGAACTTTTTAAATATTTTTTTTAATGTGTGTGGTGATGGAAATGACAGTAGTAAAAATGACGTTTCAACAGTTTATTGTGAAAAAATGAAAAATAGCTTCACAGATTAGCTTTGAGTTGATACTAGCCTTTCATGTATACAAAACACTCTTATTTACCTTCATTTTGTTCAGCATGTTTGGAAATGATGTAGAATAAATGTATTTCCTTATCAAGCAATATTTACCTTGATTTTTCTTCAAGTGTTGTTGATAAAAATGTAAATTCCTTCCATCTTGAAGATGTTCTCAGATGGCACTATTCATTTTCATAGAAACCACCTAAATAATCTCACACAAACTTTTTAAAGCGACATTACAGTGTTGTGGTGGAAATGACACTGATATATTTTATAAAAAAGTAATAATGATAATAGTCTCACATTAATAACTATAATATATTTAAATGATTTCACTAGTGCTTCATTAAGATACATTAATAGATACCAGATAAATAATATTTTAAATGTTATTTTCATTGTTGAAGTTTAAAACACTGGGTGTGCGACAAGGTGAAAACAGTCATTTTGAAACCTAAAAGGAGGTTGAATAATATGAAAATATATAATAAAAAGCTAGTATTTTTTTAAGTAGGTTTTATTATTAGTTTGACAAAGTAAGAGGAATTTGAACAAAATTATATATATATATATATATATATATATATATATATATATATATATATATATATATTTGAATATATGATCAAAGGACCTTGAAGTGCCCGTAGTTGAAGAATTACACATATATTATACTATATACTACGCCTGTTTAGAGCTAACTTACTTGAACTGTCTCAATCACCGCTTTTATCAAATTTTCAATCTGCATCATTCTCATGGTCACTAAAACCCATCTCACCCTCACTTTACTGCAGGAAGAGCCAGTTCTGACCTTTTCTTCTTTCACTTACCATAGAACATGTTGGTGCTCGCTAATACACTGTTTCCTGAATTCAAAAGTAGTATTGCCATTATATCTAGATATTATCCATAATGCAAATGCCTTTAACACATGACTTATCAACATTATAATACTAGCATTCATAGTGTTATTGTTACAACTTAAAAGATCACAGCTGACCTTGCTAGCTAGCTAACCCATAGCAATATTGCACATTACCGTCAGCCACACAGTTCATGCATAAAGCTCTCATCTATCAAGCTGATTATCTAAGAGCCGTGTGGTGCAGGAACAGATACTGAGAACAAAGTCAAGACATTATAAATTCTAGAGCACTTTTAAAATGTAGACTGTGACAAAGCAGCTAAACATAGATGAAGAACCGAGAATGAAATCAATTTTAGGAGAGTGGAGGTCAAATGCTGCTGTAGTTCTACTTAAATCAAAACCAATTAAGTTCAGTTTTATTCACTTCAGTTTAATACAAACATCATCATTAAAGCAGTTTCAATTACATTCACTTCAGATGAATACAAATGGGTGAAGCTGTAGTGTGGATGATGGAGGGTTTGATGAGTATGAGCATCCATCATGGACGGTAGGCTTATTGACACTTCTGGTGGCACATCTGGAGGGCTTGATTGTGGATATGGTGCAGTTCCAAGTAGATCACCAGGCAGATGTTTAAACAGCCAACAGGATCAATGCAGAGATTCGTCTATACCTTTAATTAAATGACACAACATCTGATGCACAGAAGCCATTGCGCCTGTTAATATGCTTGGCGACTGGTGTCAGTGGATAGCGGCATGTGCCACTGGAGCTTGTGACGTGCGCTGATGCGTTGCGTCCTGTGTCACTGAGATTGTCGCAGTACATGTTGCTGTGTGGCTCCTCTAGTGGTGACTGACAGCTCCTGCTGCTGCTGCTGACGATGCTGACTGCTGACTGAGCATGAAGTAGAGGTCTGCAGAGGTCAGATTTCTGCGGCGCGGGAATACATTTTCGAATAAAGCGCGGAAGCGGTCGATAACTGGTTGTATTTTGGACGGGAGCGGGCCGAAATATAGCGCCAAACCCACGCGAGCAAGCGAGCGAGCATGCATATGTATGTGTATGAATGAGACAGCGTTATGCTATGTTTTTCGTTGTTGCTGTGTGTGTGTATGTGTGTGTGCGTATGAGAAGTGTGTGTGTGCGCATAAATGAGAGAGCTTTGCCTGTGTGTGTGTGTGCTTCGTGCTTGTGTGTGTGTGTGTGTGTGTGTGTATGCTTGTGTTGTGTGTTTATACAGACAGCTTGTAATAGGCTGTCTGGACTCTGTATAGCTGGGTGGTTTTCGGTTTTGTTCTCATCCCACCCCCTCTTTGAGCGGGATCGGGCGCGGCGGGTAGAAAATGGGGCAGGGCAGGCAGCGGGACAAAAAATGCTGAATATAAGCGGGAGCGGTCGGGTTCGGGCTAAAACCTGGCGGGAGCGGGATTCAAATTTGCAGATCTCTAGCATGAAGTAGGTTGTGTAACACACACACTCAACGACAGAACAATATTTCATATTATATTAATATTAAATATAATTACGATATTGTATGACAATTATATTAACTACAGATCAAAATGATATAATATAACAAAATAATAATCATATAGTATTCAAATTATTATAAACTATATAAATGATTAGCCGTCCTGTGAAATTGTAATTCTTTTAATAATATATTTATATAAATTTCATCTAAATATTATAATATTATAAACTATATATTATATATTTATATGTACACGTGTTTCTAAGTTGAAGAATATTTTAAAAGCATATAAAACATAGTTTGAATAACTAATTTTCAATAATAAATGTCTTGGGAACACTTTACAATAAGGGAGTATGAGTTAATGTTAGTTACTGCATTAGGTAACATGAATTACCAGTGAACAACACATCAGTTATGCAACACTTAATCGTTGTTAATGTTAATTAAACATATATTAATCTGCTATTTAATACATGATGTAACACGAACTGATGCTGAGAAATGACTATTATTCAACACTACATATTATTTGTTAATGTTAACTTACTCGTCTTCTAATGCACCACTTCACATTCATTCTTTATAATTACATAACGTTTACCTACACATACATTAATGCTAATTAATCTAATTAGCAATACTAAATCTCACATGTAAACTAAACACTAGAGTTAATTATTAATACATTATTGAACACACTAGTTAATGCATTAGTTATATAATGACCATATATAATTAATATAATAATAAACAATAAATAAGGGTGTCACACCAGATGACAACAAAACTATTTTTTAGTGGTTTCAAAAAAGTGAATTATGTGATAAAGTTCAATTATGACAATATTAATAATATTCATTTTTGTCATGTGTGACGGTGAAAATGCAAAGTGATGTCGACGTACATTGCAGTGTTCATTTGTACAACAATATTAGGCTTCTGTATTTTAAAATTAGTTTCATGTCCCTTTAAATGTATTAGGTCATTTATTTAGGATTTTGTATCACGTACAGCTATTCCAGTAATTCCTCACTTTACTTTTTCCAGTGGATAATTAACTAAAAGAAAGCAACTAGTTATTCATGTTAAACTTTTGTATAAAACTGCACTTCTTATGCAAATTGATGTTTTTGCACTTTCTACTTTGTGAAATGAACTAAATGAAAACTAAACATTCAAAAATTACACATTTATTTTTTGTTTTTGCTTCAATCAAAATTATTTTCAAATATGTTTTTTTATAATTTTTGTGCATACTCTAATCTTCAAATTACAACTTAGAAATGATCATTTTAATTTACAGAATTTTTAAAATTCTAATATAATTTATATAAGTTTTTATAATTATATTTTCTATCTTTTTGCATTATATTTCATTTTTATAGCAGTGTTGCTGATATTACCACAATTACATTACAGTATGTTTAGTGAACGACAAAATAATAAAACACTTAAGTAAAATCTCTAACTTGGTGATTTTTAATTAAACCAAACTACATATTTTACATTATTTTCAGATTTTTTCTTTAAACAAATTATCTTACGCTGTTTTAGCATTACAGTGCAGTAATAATATGAATATTTCTAAGCCCAGTATGTTGTATAAACAAACTCTGCATTGTAATAAATATTATTTTTGGTGGTTTTTATATTAATAATGAAATATTGTTCTGTTGTTAAGTGTGTGTGTTACACAACCTACTTTATGCTCAGTCAGCAGTCAGCATCGTCAGCAGCAGCAGCAGTAGCTGTCAGTCACCACTAGAGGAGCCACACAGCAACATGTACTGCGACAATCTCAGTGACACAGGACGCAACGCATCAGCGCACATCACAAGCTCCAGTGGCACATGCCGCTATCCACTGACACCAGTCGCCAAGCATATTAACAGGCGCAATGGCTTCTGTGCATCAGATGTTGTGTCATTTAATTAAAGGTATAGACGAATCTCTGCATTGATCCTATTGGCTGTCTAAACATCTGCCTGGTGACCTACTTGGACCTGCACCATATCCACGATCAAGCCCTGCAGATGTGCCACCAGAAGTGTCAATAAGCCTACCAGAGTGTGCCAGTGGTTTCTGTCCATCAGGTGTCTATCTTTTTGCTGAACCACTTATGATCAATAATATCCTCCAAAGTGGGTCCATCGTCAACATTGAAACCGAAGCACATTTTCAGAAGATCTCTGCATTCTGTAGAAACGGAGAGAATTGATTAATCCTGTATGTTCTCACATGCCTAACATGAAAACTGTATATGAAGTTAGACTTAATTTTACATTTTTACAGTCTTGACAACACTGTCCAATTATATCTGAACAGCACTTTGTTGAGTTATTGTCTCACCTTTGGATACACTGGGGTGAAATCTTGGATACTCAACCATAGAGCGAAGGGGCCAATATCCATTCACCATCCTTGCCAGGAGTCTTGCCACACACTCAACAGTTTCTTCTAGAGCGAGAATGCTGGTAACATCTGCAGTAGATTTGGTCAAATCCTGTAAGCAACAGATTTGTGAGTTAGAAGAGTAGAACAGCAATTTACTGTAAAATAATTAAGTGATCAAAACTATTTCATTACAAGTGGTCAGTGTAAAAGTAGGAGATCAATAAGCTGGGATATTAATAAGCAGCATTAAAAAACTAAAAACAATCAGTGCAAATTCTCCAGCATAACAGCCAGCATGAATTCTGAAATCTAGAACTGCCGGTGACCAGCAATACCAGCAATGAAAGAAAGGTTTCAGCAGGAGAGGTGAAGAGAAAAGCATCTTACCAGCGTGCGGTTTTAAGTCGCCCGCAATGTAATCACTGCAGCCAAAACCAATCAACTTGACTTGAAGGGTCTTTGGATTCACCAGGATGTTTTCTTCATAGATTGCTCTATGGTCAATGCCATGCTCCAGGCAGTGTTCTAATGCAATTAGGATCTGCAGGATCAAGAGTCGCGCTACACTTTCAGTCAAGGGACCATTGTTTCTCCTGAAGAATGCAGTCAAGGTCATACTCGGCTGCATGTACTCCATGACCAAAACATCATATTCCTCCACTTCAAAAAAGTCATACAACTCTATGATGTGGGGACATAAGGAAGGCTTCTTCAGTTCAAGCATTATTCTGGCCTCCGAAGTCGGGTAAAAGACACGTCCAGGCTAGAGAAAAATATTAGAAAAAGGTTAGAGCATGTGAACTGTATAATGTATCTGCACAATTATAACTGTATAATATAATGTGTTTAATATAGATTCAACACATATTCAGATATATTCATTGTGTTGTGTTTACTTACTTTCCGATTTATGTAACAGTTCGGCATATAAACGAATTTCAGGGCAACCTGCAAAAGAAACAAAATATTAATATTTTTTCCCCAAAGCAATGAAAAAAACAATCATAATAAATCCAATAATACATGTGTATAATCCAACATGGACATGCGTCGATATGCACACCACTTCCTTTACAAGAAGAAAAAATTAAGTAAACAACATGTGCAGCAAAAGTGACTTACCTTTTTTCCATCAGATTTGCGTGTTGCCACGTAGACAGTGCCATAGATTCCCTTTCCTAGCTTCCTTCCAAGCTCATATTTGTCAAGAGGAGATCCTGAAAAACAAACAAAAGGATTATGACAGTTTACCAGGATTGCTCATTTCTGTTTTTGTCTTACTGTGATAGTAGGAGAATATATTTCTGTTGAGGTTCAGCGTGCTATAAAACTGTGTTTGCTTACTGACAAAAATATAAAACTTAAAAATGCCAAAACTGACATTTTGGCCTCCAGATGCCGAAGCGCAGATGTTTCAAAACTAGTGCTGGGAAAAAATTGATCACGATTAATCATAGTATATTTATTATATATATAGACACATGCATGCAAACGATTTACATAGATTTAGCTACAAATTCATATTTATCAGTCAAACTGCTATAAACACCCACACACACACTTCACCAGCACGTTCGTGTCTCTCTATGTGTGTACGAGACTTTGCATTGACTCTTTTGGCAGCTTTTCCATGCGTTTTACATCTCAGATAATGAAGTCGCAAAAGATATGTAGATGATTTATATTACATACACCTGCATATTCCGGATATATGTGAAAGACATCGTGTGACACGTTAAGTTAAAAACACAGGATACCTCTCCTAACTCTCGTGAAGCAGCAAAAAATAAATCAAGGCTCACACAGGTCACATCCCACATCTTGTGCTCTATTCTTCTTTCAAGATATCTTACAGAAAATAACTTAATCCAAGCATCAGAGAAAAAGAAAGTCTCGCGCACATGCGCTTGTTACAGAAAGTTCACACATTCACACACACACACACACACACACACACACACACATAGACACACACAAAGGCAAGGTCTCTCAAAGGAGCTGCACCCCATTTTTACTTGTTACAGACACTTGTCAGATTTTATTTTAGAGAGCAGGCAGGAAGTTGACTGACTGTTTAAACAGCAGAAAAGTGCGTGCTTGTACGGGTGTGACGTGGAGCCGATCCGCGAATCGCAGTACATTATGACGATGACCAATCAGAGTCACTTGAGGGCGGGCCTTTCAGAGGAACTAGGAAATATATCAGTTGTTTTCATGTTAGCAGAGAAGCTGTTTAGAATCAAAGTGAGATTTATGAAAAAATAAGATGATTTCCTTCAAGTGAAACATGAGCACACATTGCTTTGCATCTTATTAACACAACCAAGCCTTAAAATTACATTCTGGACCACTCCTTTAAAAAACACATCAAATATCAATACTAATGTAGGATAATATTATGTTCTAAGAACTTTCTGTCCCCAGAGTTATACATGCTGTATTTACAGATTAATGAACGCTAAAAGCAATGTGTCTGATGCTTTCCTACTTTTTGTCTTATTAGTGAAGTTAAATGAGCACTGAGACTATAAGCCCCTTTTCCTTGTCTTCCATGTTTTGGGAATAATGAGAATATTTCCATCACTGAAATGTAAGACTCTCCATTGTTGGTTTTTGTCTGTTTCTGCTGAGAGAAAATTCTCATTTAACATTAATTTGAATTCAGCAATTTATTATTTAAAAAGTGAATTAATTAAACTAAGAAGTAACTCGCTTTACATTTTTTCAAATAGTAACTCAAAATTTTTACTGAATACTTTACTCATTACTTAGAAAAGTAAGATTATTAGGTAACTCACGTTACTTGTAATGCGTTATCCCCAACACTACATATATATTATATAACACACGCACATATATTATGTCAAAACAAACTTTTATTTAGACGTGATTAACCGTGATTAACCTTTGCTCAGCACCATTGAAACACTGATCTAAAACACAAGTGTCACATACATTCGGTGATCCGAGACTTGACATCCTTTCTAAATCTGCATTTGATTGACTGAAAATCCACACAATCGCACACAGCCTAGTGGGCAGTGCGGCAACATGTACTGTAACTACAGCACATTGCAGATGCTCTGAGTTCAAATCCTGGCTTGTGGACCTTCCTACTCTTTCTCTTAAACTTTGCATTTATTTACAAAGAGTTTATTCAGATGTCAGACCGAACACATTACAAGAACAAAACTATGAAACCACATATTTTAAATGTTTATTACATGCTTTGCCCTGGATTCAAACTCATGACAACTGCATTCCAGATGTGAACATTATCCACAATCCAATCACTTGATGGAATGAATGTTTTACACAACATATTATATTTCCTCAACTGCTTCTCTGTCAAAGCGGTTTCAGACCAACAGATTTCACTGTAGAGACACATTTGCTTTGACTGTTTCAGTTTTTCATGAATCCTCGCTCTGCCCACCACTATTCAAAACTATACAGAATTTACTGGAGATTTTTCAGGAGAAACATGATACCATGTTACAGAAATTACAGGAGAAATGTGAGGTCTTGCGATAGAAGACTGACCTGGGCCGGTGTCTCTTCTACAAAAATATGGATCATCATCGTCATCATCCAGAAAATGTTGCTCAGCATTTCCTTCTCTGCTTCCTTAAGGGGATTACAATGAACAAAGGTTTATTATTGTGAGATGAACAGGACCCATCATTTATAGCTTTAGCTTGTTTTTATTACACCATTCCAGCACCTCCATTCTTCAGCATAAACATTCCTTGAACACTGTTCACCCCTGACTCCACCCACTTCCACTTACATGACTTAAACACACATTAAGCTACAGATATTATTTATTAGGGGTCTAAACCTTCACAGGTCTCATGGTTTGGTTACAATTATCATGTCACTGATTTGATCTAATTCCACATCATGATGAATTCCATACACACAGTTTTTAATATTCCTACACATGAACACAATTTTGTTATTTAATACAAAACTACAAAAACAAAAACATTCAGATATACGAACTGAACTTTTAATTGGATCAGCTCAAAGAAAACATGCTTCCTGAATATATCCAACAAAACTCAAATATGGCAAGGTTTATACCACCCTTTCAAACTGATTACAATTTCATTTGGTTTGACCATGTTTATTCCATTGAGGTGTTTATATGAAGCATTTATCATTCGGATTAAACTTTTAAACCAATTTAAAGGCTCCATGTAAACACACCTACATTGTTTTTATCAAAGTAAACTGACCTGAGCTGGTGCCGGGTTCTTCAATTTCATCAGGAAACTGTGATGGTTCACTGCTTGCTGCCGGCATCAAGTCCTCCTGATCTTCATCCACCTGAGAAGCTTCTTCAACTAAAGTGGATTAAATATATAAAAAGTTTCATCATTTTTATAATATAAATACATTTCATATTCTAATTTTTATTTTATTTGAACAAGTGATTAGAATCTGTTACTGTTTCTTTAAACGAAAATATTTTAAACTTTAAACTTTAATTTTAAACTTATTACCACAAGAATATTACATACACAGCAAATTCATTGGTGTTAAATTTCAAGTGTTGTGGTAATTCAGAGTAAAGTGTTAAAATTCTAGAGTTAGATAAAGGTAAAATAACCCTCTCAGCGTTGGAAGCTGATTTGCCTCCTTGTCATACAGAGTAACATATAAGAAGAAAACCCTTGTATTTGAGAAACTAATCAGAGTGTCTGAAATCTCGCCACACCCTCATTCACCTGGCCCTTAAATTGGTCAATTAGTTTAGTCCACTAGACAGAGTGAATGACCACAAATAAGTGAATTCAGACACCTGCTGTTGAACACCTGCTGTTAACAAGCACAATCACTGAAGGAATAAGAAATTGAAGGAAGAAATAAATCTACAGACACAGCCTCACACCAAACCAACTGAATTAAAACAGAGAATTAAACAACTCCATTAAATAATAGTATAAGCAGCTTCACTGATACAGTTTGACTTCATTTCTGTAAGAATATTTGACAATGAACAGAGGTTATTTTTTTATTATTAAAAATATTTCATTTGACCTCACCATCATAGAGATCAGAGGCTGCTTATTTGAGTTCTTGAAGCTTTACGCTTATATCCTAATGTTTCTAAAACTCATTAGCTATAACAAGAAAGGTCAAGAGAAACTACACTGTTTATGCTTAATTGTTATAGATTTAATTTCAGGTGTTTATTAAGTTGATTCATAATAATATGCAAATATAGTTGAATTAAAGCTGCATGGGACAATACTACTGGCATTCTGCTGCTCTTCAAAGAAAATTCAACAAACAATTAGGATGCAATTAATAATTAGAGTGTTATGCACTAAACATTCAAGCTCCAGCTTGCTCATATAACACACAGGTATCAAGAATCAGGATATGAACCTCAACCGTGGTTGCTGAAAAAAAAAAGCTGCATAGTTCATGCCGCAATGCATGCTGGGTGCCAGCATAGTACAAAGCTCCCAGCATGCATTGCAGCATGAATAAATTATGCAGCTTTATGTTCTTACAATCTCTTTATTTTCCTTTATTTTGTGTTGTTTTTGGGAGGTGATATTTCAGTAGTGTTTTTTTTTTTACTTGATTTTTATTTTTTTGTTTGTCACCATCATTGAGATTCAAAGACTAATTGTTGATGTCTGGGTGTTTATAAGTTCTGCCATAGATCAAACATTCTCATTGTAAATATTTTTTTTATTTTATTGGAGCTTCAGGGGTTTCATTTATGTATATTATTTATTTCTCACACATAACTAATATGATATTCAGTTAGAAAACAAGCAGGAAAGGAAGGCTATATTATCAATAATAATCACTTTAGACTGACACTTTAGTTTTCTTTCGGCTTTCCATGCTTTATGTTTAAATAGTGTAATTAACACTATCTACAGCAGCCAAAGTAGAAGACATTTATAGTAAGAAGTTGAAGAGGCTGACTAAAGCAGACTCTGTCCTCCATCATGGTGACTTCAAATGAACAACGGAAATTTTATTAAGAGCTTTTGTTCACATGACAGAAATAAAGTCACTGGTCAGTAATAGGTGAAGCTCCATGATAAGTTGTTTAATTTGATGAGTTTTTTTTAAAGATGTTGAAAAATAAGATTTTTTATTGTGTAATTTGTTTTATTTTTATTGATTATTATTTTATTTAGAGTTTTTTTTTTCTCAGTTGATTTCATCTTTGGTTTTGGCTTGTGTTTTTCTGTCCTTCAGTGATTCTGCTTGTTAACAGTTGTTCATCAACAATTCTCAATCCTCCTTTAATTAGACACTTAATTTTCTCGTTAACTTCATCACTGTCTAAGTGTTCAGCCCTCTGTAGTGAGGACACTAGTGAGGATTTTGCTCTGGAATTTAAGGCTTACGTGTGTTCGAATGAAAAATACAGACAATGGGATTTGTTTTTAACAGAAATATTCTGGAAACTGAATTTACGAATGTAAAATGTTGAAAACAGCAGATTACTGGCAACCACTGCTGCCAGTATTTTGACATACATTTAACAGATATTTTACACAATAAGAGTTTGCTAATTAACACTCTGGGTGTTAAAAATTTTAACACTTTCAAAAATGTTATTTTAACACTTATAGTGGTTCCCAAATAAACACTGAGGGAGTGTTAATTTTAACTCTAAGGTAGTTAGATCTACCAAATCTAAAATTTGCAGTGTGAGATCGATAAAAATACAGACTGTTGAATGTGCTTTTAACAGAAATATTCTGTAAACTGAATTTATGAATGTGAAAAACAGCAGATTACTGGCAACCACAGCTGCTGGTATTTTTCCGTAAAATCTAAAAATGAAAAAAAAGAAAGAAAAACAGCAAAACGGTTTTTGTGTTACCATTGTGGAGGATAATAGCGTCTCTGTTCAAGTCCAAGATGAACTGAGAGTATTTGATGTTATGCTGCATCTTCTTTTGTTTAAAGGTAACTGTGTAGTTACTAATGCAGTCAAAATCTGTTTGCTACTTGCCATCACACATGAAAACATTATTGCATCTAAAGACTTTACATTTTTTTGCACTAAGCTATGATTTTGTAAAATGAACAATGTATTAGTTCATGAAATATGGTTATTTTTTGTAAATTTATACAGTTATATAAAACTTCCATGTTTTTCACAAAAAGATTCTGGCAACCACAGCTGCTGGTATTTTTTCGGAAATTGGACAGATATTTTACACAACAAGAGTTTGCTAATTAACACTCTCTTGGTGTTGACAATGTTAACACTTTCAAAAGTGTTATTTTTAACACTTATAGTGGTTCCCATATAAACTCTGAGGCAGTGTTAATTTTAACTCCAAGGTAGTTAAATCTACTATCTAAAATTTGCTGTGTACAGTACAACAAAACCCAGTGGTAAAACCTACAAAAATGTGAATTTAATACCACATATTACCTGGAGAATATTACAGTACACAAAGTATTGTTGTAAATATTAAAAACACATTAAAGCAATACTATTAATTACTGCAAGAACATTACAGAAATATTACATGCAACAATACCTTACACAAAAACAACACAGTACTACACAATTACCACTCCAGATTTTTGTTCTTCTATTTATCATATGGAATACCACAGGATATTTTTGTGAGAGATGGCTTTAAATTATTACCCATGGCACTCTTTCTGAATCACAATCAGCAACGACAGTCATGTGATACTGCCTCAACTTAACAATCTGTATTTTAAGGACCAAATTGATCATAGTAGAATTGGAGAAATGAAGGGTCTTGTCATTGTAAACTGACCTGAGCTGGGGCTGGGTTCATCCCTTTCATCAGGGAACTGAGGTGGCAGCATCAAGTCCTCCTGATTTTCATCATCCTGAAAAGCTTCCTCGACTTTTCTTTTTCTGCCTCTGCGTCCTAAAGTGGAAAATATGGAAGGGTTAATTACAGATGATCACTTATTTTGGTAATCTGCATTCTAGAGCTGCACAATTCTGGCTAAAATGAGAATCGAAATTTTTTTTTTTGCCTAAAATAAAGATCAGGATTTTCTTACGAGTCTGTAGATGTAAAATAAAGGTTAATATGAGTGGGCTATGATTATTGTCATTCTCAAACATGTGGTAAAACAGCAATAGGCTTTGTGTATCTGTACTGTTAGTTAAAATGCTTAATTTTGTATAGACTTGGAATGGTGGACTTGAACAGACTTTAGATTTGTCCTGGTCATTAATGCTGATGATAGTTCTGATGTTGAATTATTGTTTCAGACATATGCTTACAATCTGTCGTTTTCTGCTTAAAATCTGTCACTGACGTCATTTTCGTGAATACAGAAGACTGGGTGGGTATTTTTTCAATTCGGCTGGTTTTGGATACTGTTTGGGCTGGCAACCCTGTGCACGCTTTCGGTTTCATTTTCACTACTAAGAGCGGTTCACTGCCCGCGCGACTTCCAAACGATCACTCTGTGCCACAAACTGTTATTTACAACTTTATTACCTGTTATTCACAGCTTATGCAGGTTCTGTTCACTAAGTAAACTTCACTCAGAGGCGTGCGCCCACATTCCCTCCCTTCCTTTGGTAACAGCTGACGGTCAGCTCACGTCACAAGTGATTTTGCAGTTGCAAATACATTACATGAAGAAAGAAATGACTTTTTGAGATGAATTGTATCTTATAAATACAGCATGTGACTTTTAACACCGTTTGGAGGTGTCCACGTTGCTGAATAACGTTTGTAAAACAATGTGAAGACTTGTGCGGCCATCATTGCTTCTCTCCTGAACTTGAAAATATGATTGACAGAATCGTAGAAATGCTGGATTAAGATTGTCTAGGGGGTCGAATCAAGATCGCAATCTTTTTATGATTAATTGCGCAGATCTACTGCGTTCATTCATATTACTACTCAGTACAGGGTGAACCTGATTAGCTTCGCAAAGACCAATCTCTCAGCTGAATATTTGCAGAGGTAAATTACGAAATGAGGATCAGGCTATTTTGGCTATATGGGGGTTCCACATGATTTCACATCGAACTACTGGTTTTCACCCCTTTAGTGACTGCTTATTAAAATATAATCCAAACCATTTGCTATACGCTCTTCTAGCGCTGGACTTTTAGAATTTCACTCTGTATTCCTGATGCGATCTGGCAGGACTATTTTAGGCTCTATGCTCCATAGGTTTGGAATTGTCTCCCAAATGAAGTGAAAGAATCCCCCAGCATTCATGATTTTAAAAAGCGTGTTAAGATTTTTACCAGATTTATGCTTTGAGTGTCAGTTTTGCACTTCATATGTGATTATTTATTTTTTTTATTATTATTATTAGACCCCCGCCAATTTCCACTCCCACAAACATCAGCCCCCCCCCCCCCCCCCCCCCAACCCTAGCCCCAAACCACATGATCTGACTATCAGTCGAATACAGATAAGATTGGTAAATTAACATTTGACTATGTTAATCCTGATTCAGGGTCAGAACTACTACTTAGTTATTTATTTTTATTTACTAATTTTGTTTGGTTCTTTGTCATTTGATTAAAACACTTCACTCTTTACTTTACAAAGTGGAATTTTAAGCACCAAAAATAAATTTTATTCACAATTTACTCTCACTCAGGTGGTTCTAAACCTTTATGTTTACTTTTTCTGGTAAACTCAAAAGAATATATTTTGAAGAAAGCTGAAACTCTCTAACCAATGACTTCCACAGCAGGAAAACAAACACTATGGAATTCAATGAAGACAGATTTCCAGCTTTCTTTAAAATATCATCATTTTTGGTTGACAGAAAAAAAAGAAAATCATAAAGGTTTGGAACAAGTATATAATTATGTTTTTTTCACCTTTTACTGGGATAGAATAGTGGAGGACAGACAGGAAAGTATTAGGACCAGAGAGAGGGGAAGGGTCAGCATAGGTCCTCGAGACGGTTATCGAACTCGGGTCGCCATGAGCACCATGGTGCTATATGACGGCACACTTAACCACTAGGCTATTGGCACCGACTGGTTTGGAACAAGTTAAGTGTGAGAAAATGATGACAGAATTTTTGGTGAAGTATATAGCTTCCTTTTTCAATTTCTATTCATATACATACTAATTTCTTATTCACCTTGTTTTTGTAAGTTTCTGCAAATACCCACACTGATGTTGGTTCTATATTTTCTAAATCTCTTGTGCTCTTATTGAAATAGTCTCTAACCTGAAGGTTATCTCAGTTACATGTATTTGAAAGTTGTTGGAAACTTTTCAGTTCATTGTCAGCAGTGATGAGACAGAAAACTATCTCTTTACTGAAAGTGGAGCTAAAGAAAAGTGTGTTTTGTGGAAGTAAACTGACCTGAGCTGGAGCTGGGTTCATCACTTCCATCAGGGAACTGTGTTGGTTTATGCTGTGTTGCCGGCATCAAGTCCTCCTGATCTTCATCATCCTTAAAAGCTTCCTCCATTTTTCTTTTTCCTGCTGAACAAAATAAATTTACCACAAATAAAGTATATCTCTTTAACGAAGCTGAAGAAAAGTGTGTTCTTGTGGTAGTAAACTGACCAGAGCTGGTGCTGGGTTCTTCACTGTCATCAGGGAACTGTGTTGGTTTATGGCGTTTTGCCGGCATCAAGTCCTCCTGATTTTCATCATTCTGAAAAGCTTTCTTGGCTTTTCTTTTTCTGCCTCTGCATCCTAAAATGGATCAAAATATGGAAGTTATTTAAAGATGATCACTTATTTTGGTAATCTGCATTCATTCATTACTACTCAGTAACTTCGCAACTACCAATCTCTCAGTCGAATATTTGCAGAGGTAAATTATGAAATGAGGATCAGGCCATTTTGGCTATTAAGGGGTTCCGCAATGTCTGATTTCACATCGAACCACTGGTTTTCTCCCCCTCAGTCGGTATATAGCATGCGTTCATGTAATTAATGCTGTAACTGAAAATAAAAATGTTTTTGGTAAATATTTTGACATGCTTGAACAAATTCACCCTCCTTGACATTTAAGTTTCACTCTCCATGATCTGTGACTGTCAGACAAGCATCTAGGCAGCAGGGATTTAATCTTTCACAATATCTGTTATATTTTATAATATTTTCAACTATTAATAATGTGAAGGCACTTTCAAATGGTAAAAGATTAACCAAAAAAAGAAGCAGGGAGTGTCAATAGTTCATGTCACATCACTCAACAACAACTAACACTTCAAACTGTTTTTGTGTGTGTGTGTGTGTGTGTGTGTGTGTGTGTGTGTGTGTGTGTGTGTGTGTGTGTGTGTGTGTTAACCAATAAGAATCTCACAATACGTTTTGCTTATTTTACTTGTACAATATTTATATTCTCAGTGTTGATTTCATCAATGAAAACAGCTTGACACAAGCAGAATCTGACAGGTCTGCTGCACCATGCAACTTGCCTGAAAGCATGGGCTCTGAACTCTGGATCTAATGAAGGAATTGCTCAAAGTAGTGGTTTATAACATAAATGAATTCTGGTTATTTTATATCTTTTTATCTACATTTTAGTCTCCTGATTTTTTGTCAACAATAATGCTTTGCCTATTCTGTGGATGAGCAGATCAGGGCATGTGCATTCATAGCGTTCAGTCTCATTATCAGCATTTCTGTTTGTGTCAAGCTGTGTATAGGCAACAAACAATTTCAGCATCTTCACTTTTGGCTGAACTATTTCTTTTTTTATATATGAAGGGCTCAGATGCAAAAGCCGCTTAACGTCACTTCCGCCAAAAATGAGCTAAAGACATAAAGCAAATGCTTTAGGCACATAGTACATGTTCATCTAAATCCCAGCATCCACACATTCAGAAATAACAGTTTGTTTGCAAAAGCCTCTAAACGCCACTTGCCTTTGACAGCAAAACCCGCTATGTCCCGAGAACCAATCAGAAGCTGTGAATCGAATCATGTTTTCAATGTAACAGCGCTCTGATACGCGGGCTTTTATGAGCAGACTGTTTTATTAATTTAGATTTTAAAAGATGGAGTTTGATGAAGTTCATGAGCCTGTCTGAATGTCAGTGAATGGCAAATGAAAATGTCCCTTGCCTCAAAACGCTGTGCATTATAAGAAAAAGAAAACACACTTTACAGTCAGAAGTGCAGCATGCATTCATGTTTTTTACGCAGTGACGCTACTTTAAATGAATCTGAATTACTTTACATTAAACGGCAACATTGTTTCACGAAAGAAGTTAAGATAATGATAAGAATTAAGAAATGATAATGTTAAGATGTAAGTAATGTCAATTTTAATGTTATTGATTAATGCACTTACTTGACAGATTTCCTTATAGTCCCTGGTTTATCAGGGGTTACCACAGCGGAATGAACTGCCACTTACTTGACAGATTTCTGTATTTTTAATTTTAGGAGGTTTGTGAATGTGTTTATTGTTTGGTAAAATAATTTCTAATTGCTTCTTTAGTGATTTTGCAACAAATTATACTTTTTTGTCCCAATATGTGGATTTACAGGGTTTTGCATAAAAAGCACAAGAGGATTTAGCTGGTTTTAACGCAAAAGAAAATATACCATGTTAAAAACCAAAGAATTGTCTAAAGTGACATTTTTGAAAAAAAAAAGTTATTTCATTTACTAGCCAATAACCTTTTCATTATCTAGAAAATGACTCGTTTGAACCTAATTATAGGTGTTTGATAGAAAATGCTTATTACAAAAAAAGTGGTCTGATGGGTTTAGAGGGTTTTGTATCTGGACTCTTCATATATATCTTTACTGGATACAATCTTATTTAAATTCCTAAGCAGTGTTTCCTGTAGGATTTTTTCCAGCTGTGAAAGCAGGCCTTTTTTATACAGATCTACCAACTACCTGTGGCGTTATTACAATGACAAATGTCGTGAGCGCAGTATTACAACTTGAGATCGCATTTATGTAATAGCCTTCAAGCATGCCAATCTTTTTTCTTGCGCGCTGATTTCCTCTGCTCATGCACAAAACTTCTTGCACAACCCCTCAAATCTGCTGCTCAAGTGCAGATCTTCTTGTGCGCTCTCAAATAAACAATGCTGAAGAACGATATAGTGCATTTATTTAACAAGTATGTCTCCAATATTTATTAGATTTGCTAGGAATATTTTTGAAGACCTACAGAGCGGTATTAATTTGTCCTGAAGTAAAGTGAAACAGCTATACATCGTGTTTGCTGGCCTCACACATCACGCACCTGTCAGTCAGTCAGCCAGCACGTAACCTTAAAGGGTTAAACAAATGACGCACAGCACTACTAGCAGTGTAATAAGGAGATATGTATAATTTTTTGTTATTTTGAAGGATTATTTTCCATGTACATAGTTTTAAAATTACATTCCAGATTCAATCCCATTATTGTTTTTATCTCTATTTTCAGATCTTGCCAAAATGTGTGAATAATATTACAATATTAAACTATGTGAAAATGATCGGCCATTGCATTTCCACATTTTCTCCATCATTCACCATTTTTTATTACAAGTTGGAAAATATTTATTTTTTCCAAATAAATTCCCTTGAATCTGGGTTAATTGTGATCATGTGTGTTTTCCACATAGATAACCATACCTCTTTTCTTATAATTACATTAGCTTCCTTTTCCATTTTATTTATTTATTTATTTATCCATAGTTTATTGATACTAATTTCTTATTCACCTTCTTTTTGTAAGTTTCTGCAAATACCCACACTGATGTTGGTTCTATATTTTCTGAATCTCTTGTGCTCTTATTGAAATAGTCTCTAACCTGAAGGTTATCTCAGTTACATGTATTTGAAAGTTGTCGGAAACTTTTCAGTTCATTGTCAGCAGTGATGAGACAGAAAACTATCTCTTTACTGAAAGTGGAGCTAAAGAAAAGTGTGTTTTGTGGAAGTAAACTGACCTGAGCTGGTGCTGGGTTCATCACTTCCATCAGGGAACTGTGTTGGTTTATGCTGTGTTGCCGGCATCAAGTCCTCCTGATCTTCATCATCCTTAAAAGCTTCCTCCATTTTTCTTTTTCTGCCTCTGCCCCCTAAAGTGGATTAAATACAATAAACTTTTTATTCAATTTTTATAATGTAAATAAATGTGATATTCTATGTTTTATTAACATTTTCTTAGAAAACAATGACAAGTGATTATAATCTGTAACAGAGTTTCTTCAAACCAAAAGACATTGTGGTTGCTTCTGTGTATTATATATTAGTTGTATATAGTTGTGTCATTGAATGGATGCAAATGTGTTCTTGTGGTAGTAAACTGACCTGAGCTGGTGCTGGGTTCTTCACTTTCATCAGGGAACTGTGTTGGTTTGCGGCGTGTTGCCGGCATCAAGTCCTCCTGATCATCATCATCCTGAAAAGCTTTCTTGGCTTTTCTTTTTCTGCCTCTGCGTCCTATAATGGATTAGATACAACAAACGTTTTATTTTCAAATTATAAATAGATTTGATGTTTTATACTTAATTAACATTTTCTTAGAAAACAACGACAAGTGATTATAATATTTAACAGTTTCTTCAAACCAAAAGACATTGTGGTTGCTTCTATGCATTTTATATAGTTGTGTCATCGAATGGTTGCAAATCCCAATTTAACATTCCTATTCATGATATATCTCTAACAAAAATGGGCTTTAGTGATCCTGCTGTCCTGCTGAACAAACTAAATTTACCACAGAACAGTATTTCTCTTTAACGAAGCTGAAGAAAAGTGTGCTCTTGTGGTAGTAAACTGACCTGAGCTGGTGCTGGGTTCTTCACTGTCATCAGGGAACTGTGTTGGTTTGCGGCGTGTTGCCGGCATCAAGTCCTCCTGATCTTCATCATCCTGAAAAGCTTTCTTGGCTTTTCTTTTTCTGCCTCTGCATCCTAAAGTGGATCAAAATATGGAAGGGTTAGTTATTAGGGATGTAACGGTATCAGAATTTCACGGTACGGTAATACCTCGGTATGAATGTCATGGTACGGTATTTATTGAATCATTTACAGGAAAAAACAAAACTTATGAAAATACTCCAAAAAAGTGCCAAAAGTGTCAATGACATACAAATTAGCCATCTATCTGTAAGCTTTGAAACAGGAACTTCAATTTTAATAACAAAAAAATATTAAACCATGTAAAAAAAATTAAGTTTCAATTTAGTATTGTTGAAAACTCATCACATTCAACATTTAATCACTCACTCACTTAGATAGAGATGGGTTTTAAGGAAAATTATCATATAACTATAATCTGGTAAAAGCTGGTATCTCTGGGTATTTACAATGTCCTCTACAACAGAAAAAAACCCTCTCATTTGGGACTGAGGTTTCTGGGACAGAGAGATATGACTTGGCCCAGGTTGACAGCAGTGGGTAACGTTGTGCATTGTCTTTCCCCCACTTGAGAGGACAAACCATGAGCGCGACAACACAGCTGATAAGAACTCGCGCGACAACACAGCTGATAAGAACTCGCGCGACAACACAGCTGATAAGAACTCGCGCGACAACACCACTATTCAGTACGCGCGCGGCGACAACACCCAGCTCTTTTTCATCCCCGCTTCTAGCAGCACACTCCATTTCCGCATTACTGGATCTGTAGCGACAACAGACCGCAAGGGATTATGGCCAAGCCTGGGCTGATGGGAATTGTAGTTTCCGGTACCTCCCGTTCGCTTCATTCGCCTGAGCAAATTTTCTCAGAAGACCTATAGTTTTACCGAGTCATGCGACTACGGTAATATCGGAAAAATTTATATTGCGGTATGACGGTATTTACAATACCATTACATCCCTATTAGTTATAGATGATCACTTATTTTGGTAATCTGCATTCATATTACTACTCGGTATAGGGTGACCCCGAATAGTCGCAGCTTAGCAACTACCAATCTCTCAGTATATTTGCAGAGGAAAATTACGAAACGAGGATCAGGCCATTTGGCAATATGGGGGTTCCTCAATGTCTGATTTCACATCGAACGACTGGTTTTCTCCCCTTAAGTTGATATATAGCCTGTTTTTACACCAACTTCAACCAGATTTATGTTTTTCTGCATGTCATGTTTTACTCACAATTTACTCCTCCTCAAGTGGTTCCGAACCTTTATGAGAGTATTATTACTAAAAGAATATATTTTGAAGAAAGCTGAAACCCTCTAATCATTGACTTCCACAGCAGGAAAACAAATACTATGGAATTCAATGAAGACAGGTTTCCAGCTTTCTTCAAAATATTATCTATTTTGGTTGACAGAAAAAAGAAAATACAAAAGGTTTGGAACAAGTAAAGCGTGACTAAATGATGACAGAACTTTCATTTTTGGTGAAGTATATCTCTTTAACAAAGCTGTAGAAAAGTGTGTTCTTGTGGAAGTAAACTGACCTGAGCTGGTGCTGGGTTCTTCATTGTCATCAGGGAACTGTGATGGTTCACAACGTTTTGCCGGCATCAAGTCCTCCTGATCATCCTGAAAAGTCACCTCGAGTTTTCTTTTTCTGCCTCCTAAAGTGGATTAGATACAATAATTTTTTTTTTTTATAAAATTTTGTTAACATAAATAGATTTTATAATCTTTATTGTATTAAGATTTTCTTTAAAAACAATTAACAAGTGATTATATCTGAGACAGAGTTTCTACAGACAAAATAATTTTTTAGACACTGTAATTGCTTTTAAGTATTTTACACATTTCGCATAAACCCAATTTAACACTTTAAGTTGGGATTTAGTGGGGCTTTTCTGATCCTACTGTCCTGCTGAACAAAATAAATTTACCACAGAACAAATAAGCTGAGCAAAATATGACAGGATCACCACAGCACTTTCTGTAGTGGAGTATCACAACAATTTAGAGCTATGCATGTGATTTTTCTGTTGTTTTCATGAGGCAATATTAACTCATTACACTCAAAAAAAGGAAACAAGCCACTTTTTAGATTTGCAAAACAGAAACATGTCTTATGGAAAAGAATAGAACGAGTTTAGTTCTGTTAAATGATTTATTCTAGTTGTTTAAAACTACATGAAGAAATAATCAAATGAATTAGATAAGAGCTTGTTTATTCAAAGAGATTTAAGCTTTTTCTGTTGTTTTCATGTGGCAATATCAACTCATTACCACAAGATTCCAGGAATATTACATACAGTACAACAAAACCCTGTGGTAAAACCTACAAAAATGTTAAATTATTACCACATTAAAATGGACACTACTACAGTACACAAAGTATTGTTGTAAAAATTACAAACATATTAAAGCAATACTATTAATTACTGTAAGAACATTACAGAAATATTACACGCAACAATACCTTACACAAAAACAACACAGTACTACACAATAACCACTCCAGTTTTTTTGTTTTTCTGTTTTATCATATGGAATACCACAGGATATTTTTGTGAGAGATGGCGATGGTAACGACAGTCATGTGATATTGCTCAACTTAACAAACTGTATTTTAAGGACCAAATTTATCATAGTAGGATTGGAGAAATGAAGGGTCTTGTCATGGTAAACTGACCTGAGCTGGTGCTGGGTTCATCACTGTCATCAGGGAACTGTGTTGGTTTGCGGCGTGTTGCCGGCATCAAGTCCTCCTGATCTTCATCATCCTGAAAAGCTTTCTTGGCTTTTCTTTTTCTGCCTCTGCATCCTAAAGTGGATCAAAATATGGAAGGGTTAATTACAGATGATCACTTATTTTAGTAATCTTCATTCATTCATTACTACTTGGTATAGGATGACCCTAAATAGTCAAAACTTTGCAACGACCAATCTCTCAGCTGAATATTAACAGAGGTAAATTATGAAATGAGGATCAGGCCATTTTGGCTATATGAGGGTTCCTCAATGTCTGATTTCACATCGAACTACCGGCTTTCTCCCCTTAAGTTAATATATATTGCCTGTTGTTTTACCAATTTTTGCTAGATTTATGCTTTTTTGAGTGCTAGTTTTGCACTCCATATGTCTTTTTTTTTTAATGATTATTATCAGACTCCCGCCAATCTCCACTCCCACAAACACCAGCCCTCCTCAACCCCGACAGGAAAAAAATACTATGGAATTTAATGGAGACAGGTTTCCAGCTTTCTTCAAAATATCATCTTTTTTTGGTTTAACGAAGCGGTAGAAAAGTGTGTTCTTGTGTTAGTAAACTGACCTGAGCTGGTGCTGGGTTCATCACTGTCATCAGGGAACTGTGATGGTTTATGGCGTTTTGCCGGCATCAAGTCCTCCTGATCATCCTGAAAAGTCACCTGGAGTTTTCTTTTTGTGCCTCCTAAAGTGGATTAGATACAAAATTTGGTTTTCATAAAATGTTCATAACATAAATAGATTTTATCATCTTTATTGTATTCAAATGTTCTCTGTGACAGAGTTTTTTCCAGACAAAAGGATTTTTTAGACACTGTGGTTGTTTGTAGGCATTTTACACATTTGTGTAATTGAACGGTCGCATAAACCCAATTTAACACTTAACTTGGGCTTCAGTGGGGCTTTACTGATCCTACTGTCCTGCTGAACAAAATTAATTTACCACAGAACAAATAAGCTGAGCAAAATATGACAGGATCACCACAGCACTTTCTGTAGTGGAGTATCACAACAATTTAGAGTTATGCATGTGATTTTTCTGTTGTTTTCATGTGCTAATATCAATTTATTACCACAAAATTCCAGGAATATAACATACAGTACAACAAAACCCTGTGGTAAAATCTACAAAAATGTTAAATTATTACCACATTAAAATGGACACTACTACAGTACACAAAGTATTGTTGTAAAAATTACAAACATATTAAAGCAATACTACTAATTACTGTAAGAACATTACAGAAATATTACATGCAACAATACCTTACACAAGAACAGCACAGTACTACACAATTACCACTCCAGATTTTTTTTCTTCTATTTATCATATGGAATACCACAGGATATTTTTGTGAGAGATGGCTTTAAATTATTACCCATGGCACTCTTTCTGAATCACAATAATTAACAACAGTCATGTGATAGTGTTCGACTTTACAATCTGTATTTTAAGGACCAAATTGATCATAGTAGAATTGGAGAAATGAAGGGTCTTGTCATGGTAAACTGACCTGAGCTGGTGCTGGGTTCTTCACTGTCATCAGGGAACTGTGCTGGTTTATAGCGTTTTGCCGGCATCAAGTCCTCCTGATCTTCATCATCCTGAAAAGCTTCCTTGGCTTTTCTTTTTCTGCCTCTGCATCCTAAAGTGGATCAAAATATGGAAGGGTTAATTATAGATGATCACTTATTTTGGTAATCTGCATTCATTCATTACTACTCGGTATAGGGTGACCCTAAATAGTCAAAACTTTGCAACTACCAATCTCTCAGCTGAATATTAAAAGAGGTAAATTATGAAATGAGGATCAGGCCATTTTGGCTATATGGGGTTTCCTCAATGTCTGATTTCATATCGAACTACCGGCTTTCTCCCCTTAAGCTGATATATATTGCCTGTTGTTTTACCAATTTTTACCAGATTTATGCTTTTTGAGTGCTAGTTTTACACTGCATATGTAATTAGTTTTTTTTTTTTTATAATTATTATCAGACTCCCGCCAATCTCCACTCCCACAAACACCAGCCCCCCTCAACCCAGACAGGAAAACAAATACTATGGAATTCAATGAAGACAGGTTTCCAGCTTTCTTCAAAATATCATCTATTTTGGTTGACAGAAAAAAAGAAAATAAAAAAGGCTTAGAACAAGTAAAGTGTGAGTAAATGATGACAGAATTAAAATTTTTGGTGAAGTATATCTCTTTAACAAAGCTGTAGAAAAGTGTGTTCTTGTAGAAGTAAACTGACCTGAGCTGGTGCTGGGTTCTTCATTGTCATCAGGGAACTGTGATGGTTTACGGCGTTTTGCCGGCATCAAGTCCTCCTGATCATCCTGAAAAGTCACCTGGAGTTTTCTTTTTGTGCCTCCTAAAGTGGATTATATACAAAATTTGTTATTCATGAAATGTTCATAACATAAATAGATTTTATCATCTTTATTGTATTAAAATGTTCTCTGTGACAGAGTTTTTTCCAGACACTGAGGTTGTTTGTAGGCATTTTACACATTTGTGTAATTGAACGGTCGCATAAACCCAAACCGACCTGAGCTGGTGCTGGGTTCATCACTGTCATCAGGGAACTGTGCTGGTTTATGGCGTTTTGCCGGCATCAAGCCCTCCTGATTTTCGTCATCCTGGAAAGCTTCATCGACTTTTCTTTTTCTGTCTCTGCTTCCTAAAGTGGATTAAATACAATAAACCTTTTATTCAATTTTCGCAACATAAATAGATTTTATATTCTTTATGGTATTAAAATGTTCCTAGATGACAATGACAAGTGATTATCTGTGACATACTTTCTTTAGTGGAGTATCACAACAATTTACAGTTATGCATGTGATTTTTCTGTTGTTTTCATGATGCAATATATCAACTCATTGCCACAAGAATACAACAGGAATATTACATACAATACAAAAAGTCCTGTGGTAAATACTACAAAAATGTGAAATACCACATTTTACCTGGAGAATATTACAGTACACAAAATACTGTGGTAAATACCAGAGATATATGAAAGTTATACAGTTCATTACAGGAATATTACATACAACAAAACTACACGACAAAAACAACACAGTACTAGACAATTACCACTGCAGGTTTTGTTTATTTTGTGTATAACTGTATTTTAAGGACCACATTTATTAAATTAGAACTGGAGAAATGAAGAGTCTTGTCATAGTAAACTCACCTGAGCTGGTGTTTTCTGCTTCAGGGCGGGAACAATTGCTTGTTTCCCCCTTAAAAAAA
Organism: Danio rerio; assembly: GCF_052040795.2. NCBI lineage: Eukaryota > Metazoa > Chordata > Actinopteri > Cypriniformes > Danionidae > Danio > Danio rerio. The sequence continues at coordinate 44,435,076 of NC_141025.1, forward strand.
ACAATCATCTTCCAAATGTACTCCATTTCTGTTAGTTTCAACAACAAGTAAATATGGAAATTCAAAATAGCAAAGCTGATAAATCTCGATAATTCTCGCACTGAGCTTCTTTCACAAACTCGATCTAACAGCTGTAAATACTTTTTGTGCTTGAACTAATTGGAAGATTACTACTGAAAACTGTGTGTGTGTGTGCGCCTGTGAACCCCGCGTTCTGTAACGTCATTATTAGAACGCGGGTTCCCAAGGTGATCCAAGATGGTTGTGATGTAGGTAATCGTCATCATTTTTCAGGGTTTCAAAGGTGAAGTGTTATGTTAACCCACTGCTTAATATCAGAGATTCATTCATTCATTCACTTTTCGGTTTAGTCCCGGTAATAACATTATACAAATAAGTGTGGACGTTGTATAAGTTTTTGACATACTGGCTGCAGGGGTAAAATTGATACCCGTCACAGCTAAATGCGCCTGCCACGGTTAACGTAAATGCGGCCGCCTATGGCAAGCCTTTTTAGCATTTCAACCTTTATTCTTACTATCTATAAATATATTTAAATATATTTCTAATTATATTTTGACGAGTGATAATTATAATTTGACTAGTCAGAATGAAAATTAGAAATTCGAGATCTCTGTAAATGTATTTTGACTAGTCAAAACTTAATGAAGATATCTCTAATGATGTTGTGGATATCTCTAAAATATGCGTCATGTATCCGTGTATATATATAATGGTAATTAGAGATACCTATAACCGTTTCGACTAGTCACAATTATAGTTGAAGATATTTGCATTGTATTTTTAACTATATATATATATATATATATATATATATATATATATATATATATATATATATATATATATATATATATATATATATATATATATATATATATAAACAGATGCAACTGTCTCGGATAAAAAAAAAAACAGTATTATGAACTTATATTTATGAACTTATTATAATTTTACGGCATGAAAAACTCCAGTATAAAAGGAAGCTGAATATTTTATAGTACAAAAAGAGCTGTATTATCAATAATTGTATCTCCTTTATCACAAGTAGAGCTGGAATCCTCTTTCCATGTACGTTGTGAAGTGTTAAGAGTTGCTCCAGATCTTACCTCTTGAAGAGAGAGTTGACAGTAAACAATAGCAAACAATAATGTACAGCAGTAGGCCATCTATATAAAAGTGAATAAAAACGTTAATAAAAAAGAATGAATTACACATTATTAAAATAGTACAAATTCTATACAATATTATAGAATAAAATAATACATTATATTTTAAAAGATAAATAATAGCAATACAATATAAAATAGTATGTGCATATCTATGTAAACTATAATCATAGTATGAATAATACTATATTAGTATTCATAACTATAATAGGTTTTCCTACTATTATAATATTAAAATAGTAGTGGAATTACAACAAATAATATGATATAGGCAGATACCAAATATACTGTGTAGCAGGTAAAACATACTGTGTAGCAGGATTGCATAAAACTTAAAACCTCAGATATTCAGACACGTGACATGATTCTAAACCAATATACAACATTTAAAGTCCTTCAAGTTTTGTCATTGTACCACTAGATGACAGCAAAAGAGCACTTATTACAGACAATCTATGGGTAAAACACTGTTATTGCATTTTAAATCAAACTTAGTCCAATCTTACCATTCAAGGTTTTTTATTCCACTTATGAAATTATATTTAATTACACTGAAAGCTGATTATTCTGTATATACATTTCAACAAAAGGTCTTGAAGGTCTTGTTAACATTTTGTTACCTATTCTTTGGTTTAAATATCTATGTGTGACACAAAATGTGTATAAGCATGATTAATGACTATTATTAAAATAAAAGATTTCTGTTTATTTTTTTCTCCATGTCAACATTGTTATTTGTGGATGTGTTTTTGTGTTAGACATAATTAGAAATGTATATTAAGTGAAAAACACTGTATCTAAGCTGTCGTTTGTCCAAGCAACTTGAAATTTGCCATCCAGTTTTCTAAGGTGGCATAACATGAAAAAACATGGCCATCAGCCAATTAATACAGAGCAATTTTTCATTCGTCTTTGTGTGTGTGTGTGTGTGTGTGTGTATAATACATCAATCAATGTATTGGGTATTCAATCTTAACCCTTTTAACCAAAACATTGTTGTGGAAAGTGTTTGGCAGTGTGGTACATCCTTATTTTGTGGAAGACAGACACAACTAATAATAAGACCAAAAAAAGTTATTAAAAATGCCAACAAATGTTGACTTAATTTAGTTTACACTAGAGTTCACTGATGAAATATTTTTGAAAGCAACCTCAGTGTTACAGCACATGAATCTATAACCTTCCTAATACTAAAGCTTTGCAGACAGGTTTCTTGAAATGTCTTGAAGATGTTCTTCAGTTCTTCTGAATTATCTGATCTCTGCGTGGAGCATCGGCTGCTGTCAAACAAAAATTACACTGCATTATTACAATTAATAGCAAAAATGACACACTACACCAAAAGATTACTTAATAACTGACTCAAAATCATTTTAGCTGGTGAAAATAATGTTCTAATATTTTGTTCTTACATGAAACAATACTAGAATAATTTATAGCAAATCTTGTCATATTTTTTGAGCCATACTATAGTAAAGTAATTGAAAAAATCTGTTCTATATTTGCTAAGGTGGTGGCGCGGTGGCGCAGTAGGTAGTGCTGTCGCCCTTACAGCAAGAAGGTTGCTGGTTCGAGCTTTGGCTGGGAGTTTGCATGTTCTACCTGTGCTTGCGTCGGTTTCCTCTGAGTGCTCCAGTTTCCCCCACAAGTCCAAAGACATGCGGTACAGGTTAATTGGGAAAATTAAAACTGTCCGTAGAGTGTGTATGGGTGTTTACCAGTGTTAAGTTGCGGCTGGAAGGGCATCCGCTGAGAAAAACATTTGCTGGGTAAGTTGGCGGTTCATTCTGCTGTGGCGACCCCAGATTAATAAAGGGACTAAGCCGAAAAGAAAATGAATGAATGAATAGTTGCTATGGTAACACAACATTTCTACAACTACAGGGTATTTTATACCACAATACACCACAGTTTACTGTATAAAAACTAAAGTATAATGCTGTACAGTTTATTAGATCACTGTATTTAAACTAAGTTGTTGTATGAGTAATGGGAGTGAATAACAGCAACATTAATATGAATATTTCGATTGCAGTCATTTTAATTTAGAATAAAATGTAAGCTAAAATATAAGTAGTAAGCTAACGCACTGTAAAAAAAAAAATCCGTAAAAATACAGAGAATGTACTGGCATAAAATTACCAGCACATTTTCCTGTTTTTTTACAGAAATTTCCTTCTTTTGTAAACGGAAAATTCTGTAAAACTTCCGTAAAAAAAAAAAAAAAAATGTGATGGTAATTACCAGTACATTCTCTGTTCTTTTACTGAATTTCATTTTTTTTTTTAAATCCAATAAATTTACAGTAAATTCTCAGTACAATTTACTTATTCCGTTAAATGATTATACAGAAACTTCAGTAAACTTTAAATAGAAACATAAATTTGTAAAAACACTTTATCCATAAAATTTTGCAAGAGTACATTAAAATTTCTTTATAAAGCCAATTTAGTTTTGCAAACATAGAACAACAAATAAAGCACAATGTGTCACGGTTGTAGGTGTGTGCGCACTTCTGAGTGTCTTTTTGGTCACATGGTTTTGTTTTGTTTTGGTGTTCCACGTGTGTCTGACGTCAGTGTTTTTGTCACGTGCTATGTGGAGTCCTGCTGTCCTGATTAGCCTGCCAGCTGCGACTCGTTAACTCTGCTATATCTAGGCAGCATGTCTCTTGTCAGTTTGTTATTTCTCTGCTGATCTCTCTGTGTTTAGGACTGGCGTGGAGTCCTTTTCTGAGACCTTGCTACTTGGTCCCCATCTGTTTTTCTGATTGCCGATTATTTTTCCGGTTTTGGACTTTGTCATACTATATTGACTGCGTCAATAAAGTATTTTTACTTGCAATTTGGGTCCTTCCATTACTCTTACCCGATCATAACACAATGTGCACAAAACAATTTATTTTTTTAACATTACATTCAGTAAGTTATTACAAAAGAAGAAAACTATAAGCACTGAAATTGAAACAGGTAACATAAATAAATGTCACAGAATGAAAAGTTAGTATTTCATGAATTTATATTTGTATAATCGCTTCCCTTTGTTATTTTCTGCATTTACTATTACTTCTTAAACAAATAAACAGGGAATCTGAAACAAACAGGCCTGCAGCTTTGGTAAAAATGCACATCCAAAAACAAAATTACAAAGAACATACAAATTTCTTGTGAGCGTATAAACATACAATATCAGTACTTCATTAAAATTACCTTATAAAAATTAGCTCATAAGTAAAACATTTCAGAATGAAAAATGGTATAGCTAGACTCAAGCTATATAAAAAAAAAAAATTAAAAAAAATCCATCTGTCTTGGAGGAATGTTGTGATGTTGAGAACTGCAAAAAGCAGGACTCCATGTGTATGTTCATTACCTCTCTGTATGCCAATTACAGCAATCAAATGTTCAGTTTCTTTGGACAAAGCTCACATTTTCCAAGGATTTAAGTCATTTAGAACATCCGAGGTCTTAGAAGAGTCCCTTTCATCTCAGCCTATGACCATCGTCCAGGATTTATTTTCAAGAAAACTGTGAAAGGAAAAAATACTTTTAGCTTTAGAAGTGATGCACTAAATAAAATTGCCGAAGTAACACACCTTTTCAGATTTTTTTTTGAAGGGAAAAGTGTTTACTTGCCCAATTAGATAAAATCATCAAAAAATATTTTGATATTACATTCCATGTAAACATTTAATATTTAGTTTAGTTCTAATTTTGCAGTGTAAATAATTTCATTTGATTTGTAAGTCCTACAGTACCTTGGTATAACTTAATGCTATAGTCAAATGTAAGAAATTAGAAATTTATTCATTTAATAAAATAAAAAAAAATTGCCTACATGTAGATGCTTGCAATCAAAGATCACACACTTTGAACAAAGTAACATCAAAAAGGATGATTCAGTTTGGATTGAGGTGAGAAACACTTTTCATTAGTGAAAGAATAATGACACCAACATCTCATACTGAATTGACAGAATGTTTTACTCAGGCACTCTACACTAAAGCTGTAAGTGGTATGGACTTTAAAGTGTAAGAATTTCCCTAAACCTATTGTTCAAATTTACTACCCAGTTGGTGGCTGTTTTTTTGCCCCATTGACTTCCATTATAACAACTTTTTTTGATTGCAAAACCATGACAGCAAATAATAATGCATGCTTGATTGTAGCTGGTAATGTCAGTCAAAAATAAATAAATCTGAAAGTGAAAAACAGTTTGAAAGTTTTTCGGTTGTGATGTTTTTTTGAATGTTAATCTATAATAAAGCGTCTTTTAATTTTTAACTCTTACTGTAATGTTGAGAACTACATAAAAAATAGATATTTTACAACTTTTGGATCCACAGCAATCTTTAATTGTCAATCACCTTAAAAAAAAGAAATAAAAAGCTGTTAGAGCTAGGCAGTGTGACTGTATATCATTACCACCAAACAAGCAGTCATTGTCTTCAATGCATAATGTCATTGTCTGTGGTTTTAAATGAATAATATAAAACACATTAACACATGTATAGGTTAGATGAAGTCACTAATGTAAAAGGATTTAAACCAACCTCTGCTGGAAGTAAAGATGTTTTACTTCTCTTAAGAATGTGGCAATACCAGAGGTAAGCTGTACTGGATTTTTTTTTCTTCCACAACCTTTATACATACACACACACACACACACACACACACACACACACACACACACACACACACACACACACACATACACACATACACACACACACACACACACACACAAACAAATGATGTTAATAACAACTGTCAGTTCAGTGCTTGATAAAGTCACGAATGTTAAAGAGTTTAAACCAACCTCTGCTGAAAGTAAAGATGTTAAGGTCTCTCCTTTAGGGATTCCAGATGAGCTCTTCACAGACACTGCAAGTAAACATTACGACGGGATTAACAATAGTTTAAATCAGCTGCGCCACACACGACTACTTTAACAGCAAGTTTATTCAGGGTCAGTCAAGATAACTAAGGTGATATTTAATCTGTTCCAAAAAAACATTTAATTAATGAGTAAGTGTGATGAATGCCAGAACACGTAACATTTCAAATAATATGCTAACTGCGTATGCTAACTTTACTATGGCCTTGGAACAATACAAAAAATATATATAAATATATCACCAATCATCATAAACGAATAGAAAAACACGTACAGACACAGTGACATTATGCACTCACATTCTATTCACAAATATGAACTAAACCGGAATCAATCATCGCGCGAGCCGCAAAGACATGCAGCAGCAGCCTCAAGGCAGGGCCTGCGCGTCCATAAAGGCGACCGAGGCGGCAGAATAAAGAGGGCGGCGTCCGCGACACCTCTGTCACAACCTGCGTCCCCAGTATGCCCGCGACACCTTCCTTACCACCCGCGACCTCAGATCTGTCCACGACACCTCCCTCACCACCCGCGTCTTCAGTTATATCCGTGAACATCCTTTGCCTAGAGCGGCAGTTCAGCTTGCTCTGGCCCTGTCTCGAGGACACACAGCAGAAGCTGAGTTCAGTCACTCAAACAAATAACACAGTAACTAAAAGCATAACGACGCTATAAAACATGTTGTGGGTATATAAAATGGGGAAAATAACTAAAACACTTACTTTTTCACCACAGAAGCTTGATGTGTATCCTTCTCCGACGGCTGACTACAGTGAGAGGTGTGTGTGTACAGGAAATGGCGTTTGCTTCTCACGCTGTTCCACTGAGATTCTTGCTTCCATAATGCAGTGCGTAACCGAAAATACGGGTAATATTGCTGTAAAATGAAAATACGGAAAGTTCCTTCACAATTATACGGTAGTTTTTCCTGTATTTTTACAGATTTTTTTTACAGCAATGTGTTAAAATCACTAAAGCCAGGGGGTGGCGCTGTCGTACCATCCAGCCGCTTACGGGGCATCTAGCTTTCCGTTATTTCTATGCAGCACACGGTGAAATCTATCACTTTTCTTGTTATTAACCAGTTAAAGAGATTTAAAGGTGCAGTAGGTGATCTTCCACAATGCTAACAGCTTAGCTTAAATCTCTGTATCACAGTCCCTTCCCTGCCGTCGAGAGCCACACCTCCTGAAACAGGAGCACGCGCACCTTAAAGATGACAGCAAAAGAGCCCTCTCTCATGAGTTAAAAGCGACTAGTGCTTGTCCGGCGGCGTGCAGGAATTACAATCATTACTAAGCCAAACTGACATGCTATTTCAGAGCAAAAATTTAGAGTTGCATGGTAAACATTATAGGGAGATTAGGCAGTATAGGAGTATTTACTTGTGATTTGTTGTTAAAATAATTAATATCTACATTATCAATGCTGTAAAAGGTCCCTTATGAAACTGAAAATACGCTTTTTTCACGCGGCCGCCATGCTGCGGTGGGAAGAAACCCGGAAGTGTAGGACCAGCACTGTAAAAATTGCAGCAACATGCTGTGGACTACAAACCTCCAGCTGTTGCCGAGATTTTAAAATGCAGAAATGGTGTAAACATCACTTAAATGTTATACAGTAAGTTTAATTTAAACAATTATAAGCAAATTAGGCATCAAACAACATCACAATCTCTGTAAGAGTAATATGCTCAAGTGTCCTCCAAGGCTTCAGTTCATGGCACCATGTTAAACATTGTGGGGACGGACTTCCGGTTATGGTAGCGTTAGGGTAGGACGTGGTGTGGAGAGCTCCCGAATAATTTACAACAAACATGCCGAATCCAAAGAAAACGGACAACAAAAAGGATGATACACACGACACGAGGCAGCCACTATCCGAACCCTCGCCCTGGTTCCACGCAGAAATGGAGAAAGGATTTCTCAGAATCCAGGAGTTAATTGACGGACGCCTGAGTAAATTTGCAGAATCCGTGGAGAAAATGGGTAACGAACTACAATCGATGAATCTGAGAATGGTGGAGGTAGAAACTAAACAGAAGGAGACGGAAGAAGCGGTAACGAGCCTTCACAAAGATGTCGCGGATGTTAAATCGGCTGCTGACGACGAAATCAAACTGCTGAAAGATAAAATTGATGAACTCGAAAATCAATCTCGTCGCCAGAATTTACATCTTGTCGGTTTCCCAGAGGGAGTGGAAGGTAGGAATGCTGTGGATTTTTTGAAGGAATGGTTACCTAAGATTCTGGATCAGGAGGACGAGTTCTACGAAATTGAAAGAGCTCACCGCACTTTGCAACGACGACCGGCTGAAAATGGCAAACCGCTGGCCATTCTGGTTCGATTCCTTCGGTACGGAGACACACTTAAGATCCTCAATGCGGCCAGAGAAAACGGTAAGCTCACCTATAGCAACTCTAGCATTATGATTTTTCGGGATATGTCATCCACCCTGTTTAGAAAGCGACAAGAATTCAGCGCACTCAAAAGACAGCTATGCAATAATGATGTGTCTTACGCCGTACTTTATCCTTCGACGCTGAGGATTCAGCTGCCTGAGGGACAAAGATCTTTCAACTCCAAGGCATCAGCAGAAACTTATCTTCGACAACATCATCCACATCTGCTTGTCGGATAAGACACTAAAACTATAAAGACGAATTCCGGATCATCCAACTCTAACGTTACCTGAACAATCACACCAAACTATGCTAAAAATATACGGTGGATAACTTTTCTCTCGGATGAACATGTAAAAACTTAACGTTAACTCTGTCAAGAGTGATCTTTATATTGAAAAGCTGGCAAGAGAAATATATGTTCATATTTTTGTTCAAATGTTTACTAACTTGCATATTTCGGATTTATCACTTGTTCGTAGTGATTACTACGTTGCTTTAAAGTACATAATATAAGTATTTGTGGGGATATACATAACTTTTTAGGGAGCTTTAAGTTTGGACAAGAAGTCAAGGTCGACTGTATGATGCAGTGCACACTCAGTCATGGGGGTTTAAAGTTTCACACTTCGTTTGGGGAAGTGGTGGTAGGGGGGATTGGACAGAACACATATTCGATTTATTTAGGTGTTGGGCTGTTTAACCATATGTTCTCAAGGCACTCAGGAAATAAAACATTAATTTATAGTTAATGTCAGATACACTGAAATATAAATATGTGACTTGGAATGTTAACGATTTAAATCAAAGACTTAAAAGAAAAAAAGTAATGTTATACCTCAGAAAGCATAATATTGGAATTGCCCTTCTACAAGAAACACACTTGACTGATCCCGAACATCTAAATCTTAAAAAGCAGTGGTCTGGACAAGCTTTTTTTTCTTCCTTCACATCGCAATCAAGAGGGGTGGTTATACTTATTGATAAAAACATTCCCTTGAAAATGGAATCTGTTGATAAAGACAAAGCAGGCAGGTATATTATTTTAAGAGGAACGATTGGGATGCAAAGAATAACCTTAGTAAATATATATCGTCCTGAAATGGAAGGTGCCGATTTTATTCACAATATATTCTTTAAATTTGCTTGCCCAACTGCAGAGCTGATAATTGGAGGAGACTTTAATGTAGTTTTGGACCCAGTGTTAGATAGATCATCTACTAAACTGTTACCCTTAAGTCAAGTTGCTAAAGCTCTAAAATACGAACTTTCAAGTTTTAATTTAATAGATGTATGGAGATTTAAGAATAAAACAAAAAAAGAATATTCCTTCTACTCGCATAGGCATAATAATTACTCCAGAATTGACTAATTTTTTGTTCCAAAAGCGAAGGATTATTTGATTGAATTGTGTGAGTATTTACCAAGAATATTGTCAGATCATGCCCCGTTACTTATTTTAGCGCAATGCTCTCTGGAAATGCCTAATTATAAGCTTTGGAGATTTAGTGGCCATTTACTAAATAGCTCTGACGCATTAAGCTTCATAAATAATAATATAGAAAATTTTATTAGTACAAATAAAAGTTCTGCTTCTTCGGGTGTAATCTGGGAGGCCATGAAGGCATTCTTACGGGGTCAAATCATAGCTTTTTCTTCCGGTAGAAAAAAACAATATCAAAAACAGTTACAATCACTTGAAAAAGAAATCTCAGTAATGGAAAGGGAACATTTTAGAAATAAAGATGCTCAGCTGCTTCAACAATTGCAGTCAAAAAAAATGGAATATGATATTCTATCATCCAAAGAAGCAGAAAATGCACTTCTCAGATCACGGCAGAAGTATTACGAACATGAAGATAAGATCGGGAAAATACTAGCATGGCAAATAAGAAAAGAAGAAATTAGTAAATCTATACCTAAAATATATTCATCCGAAAATAAAATGATTAAACACCCCAAATTAATTAACCAAGAATTCTTAGATTTTTATAAGTCACTTTATAAATCTCAGGGAATAGAGGAGGCGACGATTAAAATGTTTTTAAGTAAATGGGATATACCAGTCTTAAGTGATAATGATCGAGAAGAACTTGAAAAAGAAATTTCGAAAAAAGAGATGCAATTTGCAGTCACTGCTCTAGCCGGGGTTAAAACACCTGGGTTAGACGGGTTTTCGATGGATTTTTATAAAACTTTTTTTTCTAAATTAGCAGACCCGTTGTTTTCAATGTATACAGAGGCAATTCATAAAAAAGAATTACCAGAGACTTTAAACCAGGAAAATTGTGAAATCACTGTGAAATCACAGTTCTTTTAAAACCTGGCAAAGATCCTAATCTATGTGCTTCCTATCGGCCAATCTCACTGCTTAATTCTGATTATAAAATTCTTACCAAAATGACTTCATTACGTTTAGAGCGGGTACTGCCTAGTTTAGTTCACATGGACCAATTTGGATAAATAGATCCTCTTTCGATAACATAAGGAGGCTAATGAATATTATTTATTCAGCAAAACAAATTGATTTTCCGGTGATTGCTCTTTCTTTAGATGCAGAAAAAGCCTTCGACCGAGTGGAATGGTCTTATCTGATTGCGGTTTTACAAAAAATTAATTTCGGTCCAAACTTTATTGAGATGATTAAGATGTTGTATAGGAATCCATCGGCAGCCATCCGTACTAATTCTGATGTATCTGAACATTTTTATTTATCAAGAGGAACCAGACAGGGATGTCCCCTCTCCCCGCTACTCTTTGCTCTAGCGGTAGAACCCCTGGCTATTGCAATACGGACACATAAATCAATCTTTGGATTAGAAATAGGAGGTTGTATACACAAGATATCATTATACGCGGACGATGTGATGCTATATCTAACTAATCCTGATTTATCTCTATCTAATTTGTCTCAACTCTTAGAAAACTTTAGGGACATATCTGGCTATAAAATTAATTTTAATAAAAGCGTTATGATGCCATTGAATTCGGCTGGGGAGAAAATACCCTTAGATAACATTCCTTTTTTATGGAATACTGAAAAAATGGTTTATTTAGGAATAAATATTCCTTCGAAATTGGAAGAAGCACACTCTTTGAATTATTCCCCATTACTTAAAAAGGTAATTAGAGATCTGGAAAGATGGAATCCACTACCATTATCACTAATTGGCAGGATAAACTGCGTAAAAATGAACATTCTTCCTAAATTTTTATATTTGTTTCAGACCCTCCCTATTTCTATCCCACAAAAGTTTTTTAGGAATCTCAACAGCTCAATTAGAAATTTTATTTGGAATAAAAAAACTCCAAGGATTAAGCTTAGGACATTACAGATGACATCCAAAAAAGGTGGACTACAACTTCCCGATTTTTTGTTTTATTTCTGGGCAGCACAGATGAGAGCAGTGTGGTTTTGGCAGATGGAGGGTACATTGTTACCCGCATGGTTAGAAATAGAAAATTATCATGCAAAGGAAATACCTTTAGATAAGGCCTTATTCATCGCTTTGAATTGTGTTATGAAGGCAGTTAGTAACCCATTCATTAGGCACACTTGCAAATTGGGGTTTGTAATCAAGAAAAAAAAAAATTGGCTACTTTCAATGTATAATAATACTCCGTTTCACTGTAACCCATCTCTTCCTGAAGCATTAAGAGATGGAATAACACAATACTGGTACAAAAAGGGAATACAGATGTTTGGAGATTTATATGAGCAGGGCATACTAATGACATTTGAACAATTGAGATTAAAGTTTTCCCTTCCTGTTAAACATTTTTTTAAATATATTCAGGTGAGACACTATATTACCACAATGCAAAAGGGTAATTTAGGACCTCTATCTTCCCTCCCAATAGATGCTATTATAAGAAAGAGTAAAGAACCCAAAGGATTTGTGTCTTATATGTATAGCAACCTTAACGATTTGTATGAGATGGAAGTGTCATCTTCAAAACTTAAATGGGAGAAAGATTTAGAATGCATGTTTGATCAAGATACTTGGGAACATATCTGTAAAAGTCCCCTAACATTTTAATTTAATAGTAGACATACATTAATACAGTTTAATATTTTACACAGGGTATATTATACAACTGAACGATTGCACAGAATAAGTGATTCATATTCAAAACATTGTTCTAGATGTAAGATTGAGGTTGGTACATTATTTCATATGTTTTGGACATGTTCCAAACTTAAAACCTATTGGAGAAATATAATACAAACTATTAGTAAAATTGCCAATGTTAACCTTTTACCTGATCCAAGATTTATGTTGTTGGGGGATGAGTCAGTTCTTCTGTTCGATCAAAGGAAAAATTTACGTTTAATTAAAATGGCTCTGATAGCAGCAAAGAAATGCATTGCTATACATTGGAAATCAGTAGAACCACCAAGTCATATTGTATGGCTTAGAGAACTTTCTTCTTATGTTCCTGTTGAAAAAATAATGTTTATTCTTAAAAAAAACTCTTCAATGTTTGAGAAGACTTGGGGTAAATTTATTGAATACATGAATAACTTGGATGTTACATGGACTAAAAATACGGATGGAAAAGTATGACACTTCATTGCTTTAATCCTGTATTTGTCATTATTGTTTGTTAATTGTTTATTTCCTCCTAATTTACACATCAGCTCGATGTCTCACAAGTATGTCTGTTTAAGTGTTCTGTCTTATGAGGGTGGGAAAGGGGTGGAGGGTGGTTAGAAAAGAATGTTTACATTTATACTGAAATGACTCTGTAAATTATTGATGTGAAAATAATAAAAAATATATTGATAAAAAAAAAAAAACATTGTGGGGACGCTTTTCTGCTTCAGCCTATGTAACACGGTGAGTGATAAAACACTACAGGCCCCTGTAGCACATCCTCGTGTTGTCTGTAATAGTGTTGTCCCGGTACTGAAGTTTTAAAACTGGCTAACATTGAAGAGCCGCTGAGCGTGGATGACTCGACTGATCTTCAAGGCTGCTTCGCACTCCAGTCTCCGTGTATCTGTGTTTTCACTCAGTTTACTGCTCTTCACCCAGTGCAGACACAGATACACGGAGACTGGAGTGCGAAGCAGCCGTGAAGATCAGTCGAGTCATCAAGCAGTTACCCATACTAGAGATTGTTTGGCCCGTCTGTGTTTGTGCTCAGTAAACAGCGGTGGGTGAATTGATGACTTTCTTGGCCAATCACAAGCATTTCTGTCGAGCACGTGAAGACATGAAGAGGTGAGCTTGTGTTCAATCAGCGCTGTTTTAAGAAAACCATCAACAGTGCCTTAAATGTTAGTGCGAAATTGCCTGTTTGTTTTTCTTTTAATTCAGCATCGTGACAAGTCTAATATAGTGAAAAAATCAGTTCAGTAACTCAAGTTTGATAAATGGCATCTAAAACGTGTGTTTGGGAAAGAAAACGTTAGTTAACTAGTGACATTTCCCTTAACTTAGCTGAAAATAAGCTCTGATATCCCTTTTTATTTTCACCATTCATTCAGAACGGATCTTCGGGTCACTCGGAAAGCGGAGGAATTATATATTTGTGTCACTTTTTCTTCTCTGATAAGATATACAGCCAAGTACACAAACTTCCTATGCAACTCCCAACAATACTTCCGGGTTTCTTCCCACCGCAACCTCGACTTCGCTTTTAAAAATGGCGGCCACGTGAAATCAGTCTATAGTCACATCAATCTTTTAACGGAAGATTTTAGTGGCTGAACAACACTTCGGTGAAGATATAACCCATTTTTATAACAACAACATCCAATGTTACATCAGCTTTGCGTGAAGCTAAAATAGTGTTAAAACAAAACATTACATTATTGGCAGTTTGACACAGTCAAGTGATTGGATTTCGCAGGTCAGAGTTCACCAAGCTTAAACTTTGCACCGCAGCGAACTGCGAAACTTAACGCATGACCCTGCGTTTCCAGTCTGACACATTTGCGTGCGTATGAATGGAAGTCTATGGTAGTGATGGAAGGTTCGGATCATTTTACTGACTTTGATCTTTTGAGTCTCGTTCATCGAGATGAACGAATCTTTTTGCGAGTCATTTCGTTCATTTGGTTCAATTTGCCAAAATATTATTAAAATGTTACAAATTGCTTCCAAACACATCTACAACTAGCCAAAAAGGTTGATCCTTTAAAAAATAAGTCATAAATAGAATACGATGAGAAGAAAATAATAATTCAATGTTTACCAGCTCTTTTGTCTATGAAGGTATTTTTGTCTCTTTTCTCAGCTCACCTCTTCATGTCTTCAAATGTCAGTGGTTCGTTCACGTTAAACTGACAGTCACATATAATCTTTACCAAAGTACACAGTCTGAGCCAATAGGAGCCATAATAATTAGTTCACCTTTCGAGTCTTCTGGTTCTTGAATCATTCGTTCATCACGTGACAGAATGGCTCAAACCCGAGGACTCGAGAGTTGAACGGATCAATTCTTTTTCCTTCTCTAAATGCATATGATTGGCCCATGAGAAACGAATGACTCAAACCTGATAGAGGACTTGAGAGGTGAACGGATCAATTCTTTTTCCGGCTTTAAATGCAAATGATTGGCTTCTGTCTTTCTGTGATGAACGACTCAAGACTTGAAATGAACGATCCCACCTGCACAAATGTGCGCACGCGCGGATGAACGAATCCCTCCCTGACAGGACTCGTAGTTCCCGAGTCATATTAAAGATCCGTTTAAAATGAACGAATCATTCAAGAATGACCCTAGTCTATGGGGAGAAAAGTCAAGTGTTACTGCAGCTTTACAGCTGACCTTTAACAACCAACTACCTACCAATCTATCTATGCTAACAACATGCTAATCAATGCTAGAATCATGCTAAAGACATTAATTCATACTAGAGTCATGTTAATGACATGTTAATCCATACTGGAAACGTTAATTTCATGCTGGAATCATGCTAACAATGTTTATTAATGCTAGAATCATGCTAATCCATACTGGAATTGTGTTAATTACATCCTAATTCATGCTAAAAACATGCTAATCTACGCTAGAATCATGCCAACAACATGCTAATTCATGCTACAATGTAAAAAATGTATCTGATTTTAACGGTAAAAGTCTGTACAATCTACAGTGAAAACCTGTTAAATGATTAACAGCTCATTTCTGTACAAAATACGAAAAATAACAACATGCTAATTCATGCTACACTGTAAAAAATATCTGATTTATCTGAAGCTGCTGTAGTTGGGCTCTTGAACCTTTACATTTCAATCTTAATGTTTGTCTGGTTGTTGTAACTAAGTTTCTGAGACTCATCAGTTATAGCAAGAAAGATGATGAGAAACTCTACTGTTCATACTTAATCAATGGTTGCAGATATAATTATTACTATTTGAAAAGTTAAGCCATAGACAATAGTTTTATCTGATATTATTTGGGATGTGTAACTGCTTACTATGGAAGTTCATCAAACAACTGTCAAGGAGTAAATACGAAATAAAATTTGATACATTTCATGCTCAAAACCTTGAGTTCTTCAGCTGCTCATTAAGACACACAGACATCAAGAATCAGGACATGAACCTCAACCATGGTTGCTACAAAAAAGCTGCTTAATTCATTCATGCTGCAATGCATGCTGGGTACCAGCATCTACACTGTTAAAAATTGTCCCGTTAAAAAACAGGAAAATACTGGCAGCTGCAGTTGCCAGCAATGTACTGTTATTTTACAGTATGTTGCTGTAAAAATACATGGACTACATTGATTTACACAATACTCAAGTGAACTCATTTTGCTCACTGAAAGCAACTGCCTCAACTTGGTCAACTGCTGAATGAGTTTATGAAGTAATGTGCTATATATGCTTAGAAGCATACTTATAACGATAACTTATTTTAGTTAATTAGAAAAGTTTGGTTTAACTCTAATGTCTTATTTTTCACAACAGCACACATACATGTAAATCTGGAATCACCAGAGAGATTCTGACTGCATCAGCAACTAAACAGCCGCTGTCTTTAAATAGAGAAACATGCAGAATAACATCAGCAGTTCATTGTTCATCTTTAACTCATACACTGGCTCTACTCTCCTCCACAACGGTGACACACAGAAGAAATTAGCTTCAGGTTTTACAGTAAAATACTGTTTTTTCCTTGATTTAACAGTAATCTACTGGCAGCTGTGGTTGCCAGCAATATACTGTTTTTTTACAGTCTACTTCCGTTGTGTAAATTAACAGTATATTACTGTTAAAATACATTTTTACACTGTGTTTTTACCTCTCACACCTTTAACCCTTTAAACCCCAGAGCATATACTTCAGTTTTTATTGAAGTGTCCACACTACTGAGTGTTCAAGAAACATGTAGCAAAGCTGAAGAAAATTCATTAATTAACTGACTAATTAAATGATAACTGAGGATTAACAATGAACAAATGAAGAAATACTGAAGGGAAAAAACAAGAACAGAACATGCTAAACTTTAGTCACAGCTTTATAATGAAATAACCTGAAGAACAACAAATGATTAAATCATTTAAATGATCAGCGGATGATTAAACAACTCTACAAACATCATCACCAGCTACACTTATTACTTAATACATGTATTTTTGTATAACATCTACTAAAGTTCTTCTTGAGAAAAAGTTAAAGTTTTACGTCACCATCATGGAGAACAGAGTTTGCTTTAGTTGGGCTCTTAGCCCTGACATTTATATATCTTAGCTGCTGCAATTGTTAAGAACTTTGCTTAAAAAGCTCCTTTGTTGTGGCAAGCCAGCCAAAAACCTAAATCTGAAAAAGTAAGATCTGGTGATGTTTAAGTTGTTATTAAATGGCAGAGTCTGTTCTCATTTAGTATAATAAAATTTACTGCTCCCATTCAATGTTAAATCTATTGTTTTACATTATGTATATTTATGGCAACGATTTCTGGAAGTTTTTAAGAATATCTTGGACAATAACACTGCTCTATGGTGTATATCGCACTCAAAGAGACATCAATAATCAGCGGATGAACCTCAATAATGGTGACAACTAACAAAATTAACAGTTTAACTCACAAACAGGCAACTGAAAGTCTAAACATAAACAACAGCAGAATCAAACACAAGTAAAGAAAACTCTTAGACCGTTATACAACATTTTTTTATACCGCAATGCATGCTGGGATATTTGTACCATGCCACTCCCAGCATGCATTGTAGCATGAAACATTTGAGATGTTACCATTGTTGAGATACAAGGTCAGATTCATGAGGTCTGAGTGTGTATTTGTCATAACTGAACTGTTTTTGTATGTTATTTCTTAACTGTTAAGTAATTACGGAGGTATCTTTCTGTTTTCACTTCTCATTAATTTAATTAATACCTGTAACTAAACATAAAATCTATTGCATGAGGCCCTTCTTCCAGATTTATTCCAAAACATTTATCAGAACTAATTTCAGACAAACATATTTCTCTATTTATTGACTTTCCAACTTGACTGCTATAATACAAGCATTTTGTTAACTCTTTATTATAGTGATTGGAGAGTCTGAATTAATCAGTTCAAGGGTGAAGAGCCCAACTAAACCAGCCCCTCACTCCATTACGGTGACACAAAAAACACCTTAATTTCTGTTGGATCTCAATGTGAATAGTATGGAAGTCAAATCAGTCAGTAATAAGTGTGTCTGCTGTTGTTTGTGGAGTTGTTTAATGATCCTCTGCTGAGACTGAAGCTGTTTTATTTTATTTTATTTTATTTAATGTTGTAACTCAAGTCACTGTTTGTGTTTCTTGTTTATTTTCTTCAGTAATTGTAATTATTAACAGCAGGTGTTCATCAGTGTCTGAATTCACTCATTAGTGTTCATTAAAACAGTCAGGTGAACTATATTAGTTAACTAGTGTATGAAATAGTGAACAAGGACACAAAGCGTGATTTCAAACACAGACTTCAAAACATCGAATCTGAACTCTGTTAGCTCACAGTTTTCTGCAGTTGGTTACTTTCTTGAAAACAAAAATGTTACCCAGAAAGCACTGTTTTTAACAGAATATTACTGTTTTAGTGAAAAAACATTATTTTACCGTAGAATCTGACTGTTTTTTAACAGCAATTTTTTACAGTGTAGTACAAAAATCCCAGCATGCATTGCAGCATGAATATATTATGCAGCTTAAAGTTCTTACAATCTCTTTCTTTTTCTTTATTTTATGTTCTTTGGAGGTCATGTTTCAGAAGATTGTTTTGTATTGTTCTGGGCTGATTTTTATTTGATTTATATTTTTTGATTGTCACCATTGTTGAGATTTAAAGACTAATTGTTGACGTCTGTGTGTTTTTAAGTTCTGCCATAGAACAATCATTCGTATAGTGAATGGAGTATTTAAACTTGTTAAGCAGTCATTGCTGTAAATCACAGATGTCAAAATCAGTTCCAAAAGTGCTGCAGCTCTTCACAGTTTGGTTCCAACTCTAATAAATCACATCTGATTTAACTAAATGAGTCCTTCAGGCATGTTTGAAACTTTCAGGTGAGTGTGTTGGAGCAGGGTTGGAACTAAACTGTGCAGGGCTTTGGCCCTCCAGAAATGGAGTTTGACACCCCTGCTGTAGATCATGTGGTTACTTTTACATATGGTTTCATTTCCCACTGGCAATTAACAAGATATTCAATATTCATATTCATTGCACAAGCAGGTGTGGGTGGTTTCAATATCATAATTAACCTTCTCAGGTTCATTAATGTTTTATTCTTTTGGCCTTTCATGCTATACAAATAGTGTGAGTAACACATTTAATTATAGCAGCCAAATTAAACACTAATGTCAGAACAAATAGTTGAAGAGCCCAATTAAAGCAGACTCTGTCTTCTTTTGTTTAATGATCTCTGCTGAGATTCTGAGAAATTACATTTTTATTGTGTAATTTGTTTTCATTCATTCATTCATTTTCTTGTCGGCTTAGTCCCTTTATTAATCCGGGGTCGCCACAGCAGAATGAACCGCCAACTTATCCAGCAAGTTTTTACATAGCGGATGCCCTTCCAGCCGCAACCCATCTCTGGGAATAGTGTATTTTGTTTTATTTTTATTAATTATTATTTTATTTTGAGTTTTAATGTCAGTTGATTTCATCTTTGGTTTTGGCTGTAATTTGTGTTTTTCTTTCCTTCAGTGATTCTGCTGTTAACAGTTGTTCATCAATAATTCTCAATCGTCCTTTAATTAGACACTTCATTGTCTCATTAACTTCATCACTGTCTGAGTGTTCAACCCTCTGTATTGAGAACACTAGTGAGGATTTTGCTGTGGGATTTGAGGGGTTAAATGTGTTTGATGAAAAATACAGACTGTGGAATGTATTTTTAACAGAAATATTCTGTAAACTGAATTTACGAATGTTAAATGTTAAAAACAGCAGATTACAGGCAACCACAGCTGCCGGTATTTTACCGTAAAATCAAGCAGAAAAGCAGCAAAATACTGTAAAATGTTTTTTGTGTCACCATTGTGGAGGACAGTAGCAAATGTGCTCAATTCCGAGATAAACTACAAGTAATTGTTGACATGCTGCATCTTCTTTTGTTTAAAGATAACTGTGTTGTTACTGATGCAGTGAAAATATGTTTGCTAATTGTAAACACATGAACACATTAGTGCATTAAATGACTTTGTGTTTTTATGCAATAGGCTAGGTCTTTGTAAACTGAACATTGTATCAGTTCATGAAATACGCTTATCTTCCATAAACTTATTTTTTATAGAAAAAAAATCAGGCTGGTTACATGCTAATGCATGTTGGAACCATGCTAACAACTTGCAAATTCGTACATCCATCCTAAAATCATGCTAATTTGTGCTAGAATTATGCTAAAAACATGCAAACCCATGCTTTAGTCATGCTAATACCATGTTAATCCATGTTAGAATCATGCTAACAACATGCTAATTCATACTAGATAGATGCCAACAACATACAAATTAATGCTATCAAATTCAAACTAATTCAAAATAAAAGCTAATTAATTTCATGCTGTTAATTCTATCTATCTATCTATCTATCTATCTATCTATCTATCTATCTATCTATCTATCTATCTATCTATCTATCTATCTATCTATCTATCTATCTATCTATCTATCTATCTATCTACACAGCAAATTCATTGGTGTTAAATTTCAAGTGTTGTGGTAATTCAGAGTAAAGTGTTAAAATTCTAGAGTTAGATAAAGGTAAAATAACCCTCTCAGCGTTGGAAGCTGATTTGCCTCCTTGTCATACAGAGTAACATGTATCTACCTTTGTAGAAAACCCTTGTATTTGAGAAACTAATCAGAGTGTCTGAAATCTCGCCACACCCTCATTCACCTGGCCCTTAAATTGGTCAATTAGTTTAGTCCACTAGACAGAGCGAATGACCACAAATAAGTGAATTCAGACACCTGCTGTTGAACACCTGCTGTTAACAAGCACAATCACTGAAGGAATAAGAAATTGAATGAAGAAATAAATCTACAGACACACACCAAACCAACTGAATTAAAACAGAGGATTAAACAACTCCATTAAATAATAGTATAAGCAGCTTCACTGATACAGTTTAACTTTATTTCTGTAAGAATATTTGACAATGAACAGAGGTTTATTTTTTTTATTAAAAATATTTCATTTGACCTCACCATCATGGAGATCAGAGGCTGCTTATTTGAGCTCTTGAAGCTTTATTCTGATATACTAATGTTTCTAAAACTCATTAGCTATAGCAAGAAAGGTCAAGATAAACTATACTGTTTGTGCTTAATTTTTCTAGATATAATTTCAGGTGTTTAATAAGTTGATTCTTAAAGATATGCAAATATAGTTGAATTAAAGCTGCATGGGACAATACTACTGGCATTCTGCTGCTCTTCATAGAAGATTCAACAAACAATTTGGAAGCAATTAATAAATAGAGTGTCATGCACTAAACATTCAAGCTCCAGCTTACTTTTTATGACACACAGTCATCAAGAATCAGGATATAAACCTCAACCGTGGTTGCTAAAAAAAAAAAAAAAAAGCTGCATAGTTCATGCCGCAATGCATGCTGGGTGCCAGCATAGTACAAAGCTCCCAGCATGCATTGCAGCATGAATAAATTATGCAGCTTTATGTTCTTACAATCTCTTTCTTTTCCTTTATTTTGTGTTGTTTTTGGGAGGTGATAGTTCAGTAGTGTTTTTTTTTATTGATTTTAATTTTTTTGTTTGTCACCATTATTGAGATTCAAAGACTAATTGTTGATGTCTGGGTGTTTTTAAATTCTGCCATAGATCAAACATTCTCATTGTAAATATTGGTTTTATTTTATTGGAGCTTCAGAGGTTTCATTTATGAATATTATTTATTTCTCACACATAACTAATATGATACTGAATTAAAAAACAAGCAGGAAAGGATGGCTAAGATATCATAAATAATCTCTTCAAACAGACACTTTAATTTTCTTTCAGCTCTCCATGCTATATGTATAAATAGTGTAATTAACACTAACTATAGCAGCAAAAATAAAAGACATTTACAGCAAGAAGTTGAAGAGCCTGACTAAAGCAGACTCTGTCCTCCATCATGGTGACTTCAAATGAACAACAGAAATTTCATGAAGAGCTTTTGTTCACATAACAGAAATAAAGTCAAAGGTCAGTAATAGGTGAAGCTCCATGATAAGTTGTTTAATGTGATATGTTTTTTTTAAAGATGT
This sequence comes from Danio rerio, assembly GCF_052040795.2. Lineage (NCBI taxonomy): Eukaryota > Metazoa > Chordata > Actinopteri > Cypriniformes > Danionidae > Danio > Danio rerio. The sequence continues at coordinate 44,457,283 of NC_141025.1, forward strand.
TGAAAAATAACATTTTTTATTGTGTAATTTGTTTTATTTTTATTGATTATTATTTTATGTAGATTTTTTTTTCTCAGTTGATTTCATCTTTCGTTTTGGCTTGTGTTTTTCTTTCCTTCAGTGATTCTGCTTGTTAACAGTTGTTCATCAACAATTCTCAATCCTCCTTTAATTAGACACTTAATTGTCTCATTAACTAGTTAGGATTTTGCTCTGGAATTTAAGGCTTACAAGTGTTCGAATGAAAAATACAGACAATGGGATTTGTTTTTAACAGAAATATTCTGGAAACTGAATTTACGAATGTAAAATGTTGAAAACAGCAGATTACTGGCAACCACTGCTGCAAGTATTTTGACATACATTTAACAGATATTTTACACAATAAGAGTTTGCTAATTAACACTCTGGGTGTTAAACATTTTAACACTTTCAAAAGTGTTATTTTAACACTTATAGTGGTTCCCATATAAACTCTGAGGGAGTGTTAATTTTAACTCTAAGGTAGTTAAATCTATTAAATCTAAAATTTGCAGTGTGAGATCGATAAAAAAATACAGACTGCTGAATGTGTTTTTTACAGAAATATTCTGTAAACTGAATTTATGAATGTTAAAAACAGCAGATTACTGGCAACCACAGCTGCTGGTATTTTTCTGTAAAATCTAAAAATGAAAAAAAAAAAGAAAAACAGCTAAACGGTTTTTGTGTCACCATTGTGGAGGATAATAGCGTCTCTGTTCAAGTCCAAGATGAACTGAGAGTATTTGATGTTATGCTGTATCTTCTTTTGTTTAAAGGTAACTGTGTAGTTACTAATGCAGTCAAAATCTGTTTGCTAATTGCAATTACACATGAAAACATTGTTGTATCTAAAGACTTGAAATTTTTTTGCACTAAGCTATGATTTTGTAAACTGAACATTGTATTAGTTCATGAAATATGGTTATTTTTTGTAAATTTATACAGTTCTATAAAACTTCCATGTTTTTCACAGAAAGATTCTGGCAACCACAGCTGCTGTATTTTTTTCAGAAATTTAACAGATATTTTACACAATAAGAGTTTGCTAATTAACACTCTCTTGGTGTTGACAATGTTAACACTTTCAAAAGTGTTATTTTTAACACTTATAGTGGTTCCTATATAAACTCTGAGGGAGTGTTAATTTGAACTCTAAGGTAGTTAAATCTACTATCTAAAATTTGCTGTGTATATATATATAAAATTTTATTAGTGGTGTCAATATTAACGTGTTAACGCATGCGATTAATTTGAAATAATTAACGCGTTAAAAAAAATTAACGCAATTAACGCAGTTGCCTTTTTTTTTTCCTGTTGTGGCCAGGGGCAGACCGGGCAGTTTCCCGTTGGGTCGACGTACTTTTTGGGCCGGGCTGATCATCTTCTTCATTCTTCTTATAAAACACAGCAGACTGTCATGTTTTTCTCCCTAAGTGATTGACGAGCTGTCATGGTCCTGTGAGCTGTCACGCTCTGAAAGTGAGATGTTTCTTTTCTGGAAAGAGCGGCCCATGTGACATAATCTGCAGCCCATTGGTTCTTTTCTTTATTGACATTGGGCTGACCCAATCACAAACTTCAATGTTGGGCTCTGTGTAACGTAGGTGTTTATTTGTCAGGCGCGAGAGAGCAGAAGCGGAGAGCAGGCATTTGCCTTTCGCGTCTACACTCTGCAGTGTGCAGCGGGGCACAGATCAATATATTCCTGTCTATTCTATCTAGTTACTTATCTGTCCATATAAATATACTTATTTTCTTTACTTTTAATTGGCACCAAGGCCCGCGGCAAGGCCCCCATCTAGCCCTTCCTCCTAGCCCGACGCCTTCAAGCTTAAGAGAATTGGGACAACCCTTCCCCTTCACATGAACGCGCAAAATGAGGAGTAAGGGGTAGAGCTAAGGAGTAGAATTGGGATTGGGACTTAATGTTTTCTTAAAATGACTTTTTAGACAGCAAGCAAACAAACAAACACTCTCGTAGGCATCTTATTGGAAAAGTGTTTGAAACTGACTTCAACAGAACTGATTTGATTTTAAATCTGGCAAATATCTTATGAACAACGACTGCCTCACTATTAGGCTTGCCACGATAGACGGTGTTGACGGTGATACCGGTGTTAAGACGCAACACCGGTGACATCACTTTTCCGTGACACCGTCCCCACATTTGTTTTTTTTAAGTAGCCTATTCGTTTTTTTTTTTAATTAAACATTTATTTGAAATAAATGGAAAATATAATTATAAATAATTGACTTAAAACGAGAGTATGTTCTATAATTAAAATCTAAACATAGCTACAGTGCGTCATATTTTATTTACCACGTGAGGAGAAAAGAGGAGTCGAATTTACAGAAAGAGGATGGCGGACGATTTATTGTCAAAACGCAATGCAAAAGCGCCTGTTTGGCAATATTTTGGGTTCAAACCAAATGCATAAGAGAACCTGAAGACGTTAATGAGGCAATCTGCAAACTTTGCCTGACAAAGGTGGCAGTATCTGGAATCATAACTTATTTATACGCGCACATTCATGTTTAACTATGGGTGGGTCGTGGATAGATCAATGGCCATAAATACGCAAAGCATACTCTCATTTTTAAAAAATCACTCGACCATCTTCTCACAATGTTTAATAATAAATATCTTTCTTTTTTATTATTAAAACGAGTGATTTAGAAATGCCGCGCCATTGACAATCCAACTGCAGAGAAACTTCGTGCCAACGTGAGCACTTTTTCCGAAGTTCAGCTGTTCTTTTTTCCACTTGATTATGTGTTTAATGTAAAAAAAATCCATAATGAATAGGCCGACATGAGCGCATCTTTTATAACTGAGGACGCTCTCTTCAAAAACCGAAAGTTGATCTTCTGTCTGGCAATATTTCGGCTTTTAATATATGAAAAGTTTATTTAGATGAGCCAATATAAAAAATAGCAATAAAGTAACTGAGACGTGCGGCCACACATCGAATCTGAGGACTGATTTCTCTCTCTCTCTCTCTCTCTCTCTCTCTCTCTTTCTCATTCAGACATCGAGCCGCAACACAAGTCAAGTTGCAAAACTTAGGCAGGTGCAGCTGACAGGTAGAATAGCTGAAGCCTTTACAAACTCTGTCAAAAATGCATTGAAAATGAAAAATTTTTTGTTTGATAAAAATATACGTAAACGAAAAAAAAATCAATGGGTGGCTAATTTGTATTAATGTGTTTTAATATTAATGAAAATATGCTAAGCCTATTTAATTAACGGCTATATACGCCGTCAATAGATAAGCCATTCAAAACATATTATTTTATTGTGTACTGGGTTATAATGTATATTTTGCAATAAAAACTAAGCGTAGCATATCTCGCTGTCATTTAAAACATGTAATTCATACCACACCAGAGCTGTGGACCTGTAGTGTTTAAACTTACAGGGCGGTTGGTCAATAGTCTTACTGCGCACTGAACTCCAATCCGAGGGACTCGATAGTTACTCGATAGACAACATTAACTTGAGAGATTTAAAAAATAAAAGGTATTTTTTAAAAGGAACAACGCGCAAATCTGCAACAAATAAAATAATAATAAAACGTCTTGCCAGTGCTGTATTCCGCCACTGACAGTGTGAGACGCCCTTTTGCTGCGCCTGTAACAACCGCTTGTAGAGAGATCAAAGCTGTATCGACATAACCAAAAAGCAAGATCATATAGTTATAAATATTCTATAACAATACTTATCGAAATATTTATACATTTACATGTTGTTTATTGAGATTGTGTGATCTGTATAGGTTGTCTGGTCTTTCCAGAAGCTGTAAACTGACACATGTGCGGTGATGTTTAGCTCTGACGAGGCGCTTTTATTTAGCCTGTAGTCTTTAGATTTTTTACAAAATGTTCCAATTCTTAACATTTTTTATATAGTTTATATATAAAATGAGTGCTTGCTTGTTTAGTTGTGATCATTATGCAAGGATCATATTTCATATTCGGTTTATTCTTCAATAGCCTATAGATTCGTTAATAATGTATTTTATAAACGGATTGTTCATAAGGACTAAGCTGTTAATATATAACATAGGGGTTTATGGTTGTTATTTGTGTGGTTCCAACTTCCAGTTTTTTTCAGCCTGTAGCATTGTTGTGTTTTATTCGTTATGTTTATAAAAGTTATGTTTTGTTTAATAACAGGGATTTTTTTTTTGTAATTTCCTTTTTGTCCATTCAAACAATTGACGCCGAATTGGCAATTCCCGCAAAACTGAAAGTGAAAGTATTATACAAACGCATTTTATAAGCTATATAAAAGCAGAAAAAAAGAGGAAATGAAGAAACGCCCACTCCCACGGTGATACCAGTATTACAGGTGTTGTCACGTGTCGATTAACCGGTGGGGAAATTTCCTCACCGTCACAACCCTACTTACTATCTTGTACAATTTATGTGTCCAATTCCCCCTTCTATCTCCTTAAACAAAGTAGGAAAAAGGGTGCATGTGAAATGTCAGTCTGATTTGTTTCTCAGAGTTCCACAGACCTTTGGCAGAGCCTCCAGGGCATTTGTGGTTTTTGCTGCCTCCCCGTACTGCTGATAGGCCTCAGCTTTGAGCCTCATCTTCTCTGCTTTAGCTTTACCCACAGCCTCAATGGAACCGGCCTCTGCTTCTCCAATGCATTTCCTTTTCTCTGCTTCAGCCAGCGCCGTCAACACTTTCTTTATCCTGACTGAAAAGAACAGAGGACAGAATCAATTCCCCAGGCATCAGTTCTTTTCATTACTCTCTGGCGTCATACATTTATATGAATGTGAATTCTCTGACGAAAGACACACACTCTTGTTTACACCATGTTTTGTTTACACCTGTCCATTTTCCCCACCACTTTTCTAATCTTATTGACAGGAGGGTCTATGAATGAGCTTATGTATTATGGCTAAGCGAAATTTCAGGTTTTTCAGTCAATTGTGTTTTTTTAAAGTGGCTCATTTAATGTTTTTAAATGTTGTGAATTCATCTTTTTTCCATAGAAAGATAGAGGGAATTCAGTGTCAAAATGCACATATTAAAGAGCCCATATTATGGGTTTTTGAAAATTCCCCTCCATGTAGTGTGTAACACAGCTCTAAGTGAAGTGAAGTATCCAGCTAAGGCTTAAATCTGTAAGAGTACAGTGTTTAAAACGGTTGATTCATCTATAAAAAAGTCGACTCATAGTGCTTCAAACGAGTCGCCTTGATACCGATTCATTAGGTGTTTCGCCATGACGTACAAACGAAACCAAGTTATTCACGTGCACGCACAAACCCGGGAGATTTCAAACCTGAGGCCCCGCCCTGTGAAGCAGAAATGCAGACACACACACACCCACAAACACACGCACACAAACATGCCGGTCGATTGAAGTCACACTGCAGATGGATATTATCGAGTCTCTACCCAAAGATGAAACCTCAGCATAATAACCAAGCAGTTGGAAACTACTGGAAACTTCAGCAAACTACATGCTACAAAGAATACTTCATCAGCGTTTGTTAAAGGAAGGATCAGTAAAGAGTAACTTACTGATGGACGTCAGGATGGGTTTCTTCCTCCATTTCTCAAGTGTAAGTTCGTGCGATTAAAGTTGTTGCCTCGTTGACTCTAGCTTGCAAATGTATTTAGTTGTGATTTATTACTTGTAACCGCGTGTACTGTATCAGGTTAATTGGCTATATATTTTCTTATCGCGTGCAAAGTCACGTTAAAAACGCGACGTGTGCTGTTTTGTTTACGGAGCTCCGTGGACGAGGGAAGTGTGTGTGTGCGTGCGCTGTCGTCCGGAGGTATGTGTGTGTGTTTGTGTGTGTGCGTGCGCGCGTTGTCGCCCGGAGGTGTGTGTGTGTTTTTGTGTGTGTGTGCGCGGACGAGGGCAATGTGTGTATGTGTGTTTGTGTCTGTAAAAAGAGCAAAGTGAGAAAAGCTAGGATATCTCCTCGACAGTTATTGGAGTTTTTGCTCAATAAAATAGTTAATCGTCTGAATTTTCAAATCCATAGTCTGTATTTACATTGACCCACTGGCAGCTAAAATCCACGCCTACACTATCGAGCGTGTATGAACTGTGATTACTTTTATATTGCTGATTAGCTGTTGGGCATTTTACTCTCTGACAATCGCAACAGGCTGTCATCGGTCCAATCAGCGCAGATTAGCTTCACGCTAAGGAGGGGTTTGGGAACAAATGAATCACTGGACGATTCATACAGGAGTCGCTGGGATAATTAGGTAAAAATAAATGCAGATTATAAGACCATGAAAGTGTTTTTTGACCTTGCATGCATATAAGACAATAAGACATACAACCAAGATATGACCCTATTTCATGTATAATATGGGCTCTTTAACCTGGGTACAGACTACACAGCCAGCTTAAACATTCTAAGACTTGAATTCAACACAATGAAAGACTGTTTCCATTATCAGGAGCAGATTCTTATTGAAAGTCTCTTCATAGCCTGATCCTTTTGCTAAAAGGATATTCACCCAAAAATGAAAGGTCTGTTATCATTTAATCACATTTGAGTTTTATTTTTAATATTTATTATTTTGATAGCGATATTTTGGGTGAACTCCATACAACACCTCAGTGAAATGTCGAAATGTTGCATTTAGCAAAAGTAACCCAATCACCAGAATTCTTCATCACTAATCACTCTAGCACTCTCGTCAGTCAGTATAGCCTTCAGTGTGCATTACTCAAACCTATGCTTTCCTTGCCTTGCTGGAATACATCCCGATTTCACGATTCCCTCCAGGTCTCCTACATTTCCTTACAGGTCTTTGTCTTCCTTCTCTAGGTTTCACCAGCTCCTGGCTAACACCACCATCGTCCTCATCTTTGCTCAGAGTTTGCTTTCCAGACTAATTGATCTATTAAAAAAAGAAAAAACAATCAGTTGATCAGGCTTTCCCTCAAAGGTTGTTATGATTGCTGTACTCACCTGTCACTTCTGTTATCACAACCCTGACAATAAACACCTATTTGGGATTAATATATTCTGCATTTTGTCTGCTTATGATACACTTATTCATAAAATATGGTCTGAACATTATAATGTATTATTCGCACAGTTATGAAAATATTAATTATCATTTCTTAGACAGGGGTTCATTCTGCTGTGGTGACCCCAGTTAAATAAGTGACTAAGCCGAAGCAAAATGAATGAATGTCTTAGACAGATTTCTTACTTCTTATTCTTTAAAGAATATTATATTTTTCAAGATACTAGTATTCAGCTTAAGGGTCAATTTAAAGACTTTTTTAGGTTCATTAGGTTAACTAGGCAATTTAGTGCAACTAGGCAAGTCATTGTATAAAAAAGATTTGTTCTGTAGCCAATTGACAAAAAATATATTGCTTAAGGGTGCTAATAATATTGAAATGTTGAAAAAATAAAAACAGTTCTTATTCTAGCCAAAATAAAACAAATAAGACTTTATCCAGAATAAAAATATAGAAAATACTGTGAAATAAGCCTTTCTTTGTTAAACAATATTTGGGAAATATTTGAAAAAGAAAAAATCATATTCAGGAGGATTAATAATTTAGACTTTACCTGAATATCTAATAGGAATATTTTTATCAATTAAAGACAAAATAATTTAAATTATTTGAAGTCGTTCTTGGACACCCATATAAATATTTAATATGCCCGTATATAATACCATAAAATAAATTACAGCTAAAATATTTAACACACGTACATACACTCACCGGCCACTTTATTAGGTACACCTTACTAGTACTGGGTTGGACCCCCTTTTGCCTTCAGAACTGCCTTAATCCTTCTTGGCATAGTTTCAACAAGATACTGGAAATATTCCTCAGAGATTTTGGTCTATATTGACATGATAGCATCACGCAGTTGCTGCAGATTTTCAGCTGCACATCTATGATGAGAATCTCTTGTTTCACCACATCGCAAGGGCAATCTATTGGATTGGGATCTGGTAACTGTGGAGGCCATTTGAGTACAGCGAAAACTGACAGAATGAGATCTACTACTGAAAGGGGGAAGCAAGGACAAGTTCAGAATCTTTCACTCTGTTTACCACAGTATTTAGCGTTGTCCACTTGTGATTGTCCAAATATCTTACTATCTTGATCCTTATTAAAATGTCATCTTAATTCTAGGAATACACAGGGCCTAAATTATGACGGCCGCGTATTTTACAACTAAATCCTTATCATACCCCATTTTATTTTTATTTTTTTTTATTTTATTTCCAGCCACTTACATCCATACACACTCATTCACACACATACACTACAGACAATTTATCTTACCCAGTTCACCTATACCACATGTCTTTATACTTGTGGGGGAAAACGGAGCAAAACAGTTTAACACGCAAACACCGGGAGAACATGCAAACTCCCCACAGAAATGCCAACTGACCCAGCCGGGCCTCGAACCAGCGACCTTCTTGCTGTGAGGCGATTGAGCTATCAACAGCACTACTGTGCTGCCCTTCATTTTATTAAAGGGTTTAAAACATTTTGTAATGTTCTGCTTTCAACCAAATCCAGTGGAAAACTATCTGATCTGCGTGGACTGTTTTGTTTGTGTTTAGAAAAGGACTAAAGTTTGTTAGAAAGCTTTTTTTAACTTATTATGTTTAAATGACCACAAAAAAAATCACAAACTCCTCCACATCTGTTAGAGGGAGTGTTCTCAAAAAGAGCATCAAAGCACAAGCACTTCATTCTTTACTGTATTATAATAAACACATGAATTATTTTCCCACTTGCTGGAAATTCATTAATTTAGTAATGCCTTTGGATTGTATTGACCTTATTCTAAAATGCGGAAGTGCGCCTGTTTTCGCGATTGTCTTAGAACTTTCGATTCAGTCGCCTATGGGAGAAATGACTAGGAATAATAAACGGCAGAAAATGGCCAAACTACTTGCTCAACAAACAAATGTTTGCATGACTACACAGACCAAGTAGCATAATATAATAAGAAAATATTAAATTGCAACATCAAACAGCGTAACGAGCAGTTGTTAACGTCAAAAAAATGAATGGAAGTGAATGTGACCGGAAGTCGCGAGACAAAAAGATTCAAATGGCAGCGCCCACTCGACAGCTGAGAATAAGGTGAATTGAGTGCTTCAATGAAAGTAAATGTAGAGATACACACATAGAAAATAATTTCATTGCAATTCATTTACAAGTAATAAGCAATACTGCATCTCAGCTGACCATTCTTGACAATGGCAGGTTGAAACAAGGTCTCGAGTGTGTTACTCACTTTTTTTTGCCTCTGAGAGCTGCTCCATCTTGAAGGCTTCAGCATCAGCTGGTCTCCTTTCAGTATCGATCAGCTCTTTATCCATCCTGAGGATCAACACCTCAATCAAAAACAGCTTAAAGCCAACATTTAGCAAAACAATACATTTTACTCAATATATTAAGACAAATGCTCTTATTTTGCCTCTGCCTGCATGTCAGCCCCCGGCTGTATCTGATGTGTGTTTACTGCACCAACAGAGCTAACTTAGTGCTAAAACTTTTACAAGCTTTAAACCTCATAAATAGGCCAACAAAGTTTTCTAAAACATCTAAACTAGTTTATTATATAATAATGAGGCTGTTTTTTTAGGAAAATCATAAAACGTGATTGAGCAATTCCAGCTATGGATGTGACATTTGCAGTAAAAACACAAAACATAAATTCACATAGAGAGCATATGTTAACATTATATTGAAACTTTTCTTTATATTTTCCAGAGCAACTCGCCACAGTTTTATATGACCAGAAAAATATCAATCTGTAAACATGTTTGCACTTTAAATGAGGGAAATAAACATGTGCTATGGATGTGACAAAAAATCTGTGAGTTTACAGTATACAGCATCATTTGTAGAAATTATGTGAATTAAACTGCACAACCCAAAAAAGAAACAATGATAATCAAAAGATTAAGAGTTGGCTCTCTATAAAACGAAAATTATATACATATATATATATATATATATATATATATATATATATATATATATATATATATATTCACATTTTTAAGGGAAATTGCCACTTGTGAGCGTGATTTTGGTAAATCAAATATAATAGTTTGAAAACATTGACAGATGTATTTTTGTGTACTTCTAAGGTGCTGTAAAATACTTGCTTACAGAAACTTATTTTCTGTTTTGTTTTTTGTTGAAAACTAATTTTTTTTCATGGCAAGGTTGACATTTGCACGGAATTGCTCTATTACATTTGTCATTAACATATTACACACTACAGCTCCATTCCCCTGCTTTATACCTTCCGTGAATATCTTATCTGTCTTTAAACACTCATGTAACTTTACAATTAATAATGTTAGCGTGTAACATTTATGTGATGATAGTATGGGCGCTGCTGCACACTAGCTGATGTTAGCTAAATGTTGGATGGTTATAGCGCTACAAGGAGAAGAAAAACTACAGTAGGCCTATTTACACATGAACAACTGACCTGTACATGAAGCCCTGGACAGATAATCTTAGATAATTCAGCACCATTTCGCTTCTTTTCTTCCTCAAACACTTTATTTTTGCGCGCCATTTGTCCACCTGTTGCTTTCTCTCCATTCTCCCGTGGTTAACGGTTGTTGGAAGATCACAGACGGTTGTGGCCGGAAGTTAACGAGAATTATTTGTTATTTATTAAATTACCCAGTAAATTATATTTTATTAACATCTACACCTATCCCAACCCTAAACCCAACCACCACAGTACTGTAAAAATATTATTCATTGTTTTACAGTGTTACAAAAATGCTATATTGATGTGCGTATACGCAGCTGTATCCTGTCTAGACTTCACCATGGTAACCGTTTTGGCGGAGAGATGAATATTTATTATTATTTATTAATTTTCAATTATTTAAATGCTGAATTCTGAAATGAGAACAACTTTAGTACAATGCTATTGTCAATACTATATAATAAATATTAAGAATTTTAGCCTGCTGACTGAAAAATTTCCTTCATTCCTGCTGCTGCATGAATTGAAAATGGCATAGACTAATATGGAGTTAATTAATACTTAAAAATAATAATTATATTTATTTTTCCTACAGAAATATATTTTCCAGACCTCCCACAGACCTTGGCTTGATGTTCTGCAAATACGCGTTTTTATTATTGTTTTTAAATTATGATGAACATCATATAACATTGTCAAATAAATTATTAAAAATTATTTTAGAATGTATTACTTTGTGCTGTATATTTAACAATCAAACTATAACAAAGTATTGCAATTATGACACTCGCATCGTAACGTCGAAAGTCCTTTAAGGGTTTTAAAATAAATCTTTAAATGAGCCTGGAAAAGGAAGATATTGGCCATATCCTTTCGGTCAATTTGTTTGTGTAAAACTTGCCTAAAGCGGGAGAGATTTAACACAGAAATGTGACTTTTATTTTCTCGTGAGAATCAAATATAAACATTAGTCTCGGGTTTAGCGCCTCGTTCTAAAAGCCGTGACGTCAGCTCCAGCGCTCCATAAATTCGGCCGCGCGAAGCCATTTCCTCAGTTGATATTGAACTCGCGAGAGAAGTGGTCGTCTATTGCATATCGACAGACCTCCAGAGATTTTTACAGCACAGTTGAATCTTTAAACTTGTTTTTTTTGAAAATTTTCCACTTATGGATTCTTCGGCAAACACACCTCCGATCGCCGGACCAGCTTCAACGTCAGTTGGAGGAATTACAGGTATTTGAAGTAGTATATTACACCTTTAAATCATTTGATTCTTTTGCTCGATATAATTTAGGCCTAACGTTAATTGGGTCATTCCCACTCCTCGGTGCCATTTCAGGGTAGTAACTGTGCCCGATAAATAGTTATTTTTTCCAAGATTTCATCATTTGAGTTGAAGTACTTAATAAACTAGAAAAATATAGTCTTCCAGCTCAGGATATTACGGTTTAGAGAAGCTGAAATTGCTTATGAAAGTATGATCGATAACTAATATTGTGTTAATGTTTTTTAATGTCTTTATACTATGAATGTTCCATAATGTACAGATAACCACATTGTGCATCTGTTTACAGTTTTGACAGAAATTCAGGACATCGAGCCCGTTCCAGGGCCATCAATGACCGAAGGACCGTTGACTGAATTTGCTTCAACGATGTCAGTTGAGCCATCGAATGTCTCAGGTACGTTTGGAACAGATTTTTTCCATCCATGTTGTAGAAAAGTGATTTAATTACCTGCCTTGAGCCAAATGTGGACTCTGCATATTTTGTAGTGGGGCTGGATGAAATGACCATCAATATTATATAATTCTGATCTAGATATAAACAATTTTTAAAAACCTTAGAAAAACTGCCAAAAATGCTCACAAAGGAAAAAGTTAAAACCTCTCCCTTTATTGCTCTGTATTATTTTAGAAATAAAACCAGTACAAATATTTGTTCACCTTTTTTTGAATCCGCGTACAAACAAGAATCAGAATCAGTTTTGTTGCCAAGTGTTCTTGACACACACAAGGAAATTGTTTTGGCTACCGAAGTTTCAGTGTACATAAAGTGACAACACAAATTAAATATGAGAAAAAGAGACAAACATTAAACAGATGCAGTTAGTCAAAATTCTATATGAAGAAACATTCATTTAACATAGATAAACCATTAAACAAAGATAAAACCCTCAGATTTGGCCGGTTATTCCAATGGACTGAAATAAAAACACTGCTTCAGCCAGGATAAAGCTATGAGCAACAACCAAAAGCCTATATAAATTATTAAGATTAAATAGAAATAAAGGCAATGTCTATTTGCATTTACAGTAAGTTAACAGCAACAGAAGTATTCATTTTTTAAGTGGAAATGGAGTGGTAATTGAAAATAGATGCTATTTACACTAATAGTTAATATAATTTAGATGCATCAAGATGCTGTATGGGTGTATATTTACACTGAAGACAAGTTATTTCTGATTGTACAAAGGTACATTATTTTATCTTGTACAATATACTTTATCTACCTAATTATCAAATAAAATGTGCTATTCGCTTATGTTAAGATGCCGGACCACATACTATAGTGTAATTTACAGTAGTGCCAATGCTGTTGTGCATGAGAGGACATACATTACGTGCAACAGTTTTAGTGTATGTCATTCATTGTACATGTACACAAAATATCTATAAGTACAATAGTTCAAATTAAATCTGAAAAAAAAAAAAACACACACAGTCGGACATTTTAAAACAGAAATCAAATGATGATTATTTTTCGTGCCTGCATTCTGGAGAACGGTTTTCATCTTTTGAAGTTGTCTGCACATTAAACTAGTGTAAGTGGGCGCACAAAAAATGTAGAAAAATACATTTCACAATCTGGAGAATATTGCAGTAAAAGTTTGTCTTTAATGTATTTTCTCATGGTCTCAGTCAATGTTTGCTGGGAGTAGCTGGACTTTACATTTTGGGGAAAATATAGACATTCATTAGTTGTCTACACATTAATGTGCATTCTCACTATCCGCAAAGTTGGGTTTGTCAACAAGGTGGAAAACGTGTATTGGCAGAAAAGTTTTTGCACTAGTACTACAGTTTATACAAAACACTATAACCGCAGAATGTTAGCTTTTCATCTGTTATCATCAATAACATCATCTGTGTGATCATATAGATCAGTATTAGAGCAGCTGTATCAAACTCAGAGCCAGAATTTTTGTTACAACCCTGCTCCAACACACCTACCTATAGGTTTCAAACTAGTCTGAAAGACTTAATTAGTTTGATCAGGTGTGTTTAATTAGATTAAAGCTAAATTGTAGGGATGCACTTAATTTTAGGTTGAGAAAATGAGCCGAAATCGGTTAATGCCGTGTCACTCTGTCCAGCATTCTGGTTTCACTCTTTCCATTCGATGTACGGTTTGTTAGGATAGGACAATATTTGGCGGAGAAAATTATTTGAACATCTACAACCTGAGGGATAAAAAGCTTTAAAGCCGACTAAATAAATTATTTAACAAATTTTATTTTCGATAGATTTACAGTAGATAATAAACATCTTCTTTACTTAATATTGTAATTATTGTTTTTCTAAAAGAGAAATCAACTATTTTGATTCATAAACTGTATTTCTGGCTAGTTAAATTTAAAGTCTTACAAAATTATATTTTTTATTAAAACAATAAATTATTTTACTGCCCTTGAGCAATAACCAACCAATGGTGGCTGCAGTCTACTGTATCAAAATATTGGAAATTTGTTTAGAAGTCAAATCACTGTTACTGAAAAAAAATATATCATAATTTATTTTAATAATACATTATTGTCCAGCACTAGTTTGTAGAGTAAAGTTTTATTTTTAACTGTAAAAAAAGACTGAAGGTTTGCAATGTCTTTCTGAGAGAAACTGCAACGGCTCAAAAGGTGTGATGTCTTAATTGTATTTTTTACTAAAGCTGTATACATGTTTAAGTTATTTTAAAGTGTTTATATTAATGTTATACAAGCATAACTTTATATTAATTATATTATATAAGAATGTATTGTGAAATGTACAGATAATCATCCTCAAAAACTCTGCACCAGGTTTGACAAGAAATGAGGAGACTGAGCCGGTTCCAGGCCCATCAGAGCTGCAGCCCACACAGGCTGAATCAGATTCAAGGCCAATCCATCGATCACCTGGATTAGGTACATCTGAAACATTGACTTTATTTTTATTGGTGTCTTTTAACAGTATTTTGATTCTATTTTCTTCTAAAGCCATATGTGCAATCTGCACAGCTTGTAAAGTACTAAGCAAAGTGGATTGTGTTTTTAGATGGTTTTAAATAATAGCTGATGATTTCTGTAACGATTAAAACACTCAACACATGCGTCATTTACAAAGTAAATAAACACAAAGGCACCCAAATAAAGAATAACTCTCTTTTACATCTCTTACATTACTTATTCTGTTTGTTCAGGCATAACATTAATCTTAAATGAACATGTCTTTTATCTTTCAGTGACGGACAAGTATGATATGGGGAGAGAGCTGGGACGAGGACGCTTTGGCATCGTCAAAATAGGAGTACGAAAGTCCGATCAGCAGAAGGTAAACCTCTTCTACACTTCTCTGTTTTCTTTTTTCAGTACAGTGACTGCAGATCAAAATAGACCTGTGCTCACAATAAAACAAGGAATGTTTTTGCAAGAAGCTAACTTATGTTCACCATCTTTTCATCCACAGGTTGCCATCAAATTCATCAAGTCTAAAAAGCCAAAGGATGACGTAAGACTGAAAACAATGCATATTAGTATATGACTCTGAATACAAATTATATTGAAATAAGATTATAAGACTTTCAATTATATTTTTTCCCCAGCCTGGCGATCGCAGAGGACCCCCCAAAGAAGTGATGCTATTGAATATGCTCATGGCACCTCCAAGCACCTACACTGTGCGCCTCTTTGAGTGGTTTCAGGAGGAAACGCACTTTCATCTGGTCATGGAGTATCCAGAGCCCTGTGAACCAATAGGGCGTTTTCTTAGCCGCTGTGGACACTTGGAGGATAGTGTTGGCAAGAGTTTGATGGTGCAGGTTGTCCGGTGTGCTCAAGAGTGCATAAATCATGGGGTTAGCCATAATGACATGCACACTAGCAATGTCTTAATCAATACAGCTTTGATGCAGATCAAGCTTATTGACTTTGGACAAGGACTACAAATCAGGGGTAAGTATTTCTTTGCTCTTTGTTTTTTCACAGTTTGACAGACATCTACTGTAAGTAGACAAAAGCTTAAATGTCAGAGAGAGACTAGCAAACCTCTAGTACACAAACTAATGCAATTAAGAGTTTAGCTTTCTCTTGAGTGTGCTTCACTGCTGTTTACTAACCTCAACTGTTTTTCTTACAGAACCAGAAGTGCATCCACACCAGACATACACAACATGCTTACGACATGCTCTTCAAAAAACAGTGGAATTTGTTGGTAAACTTTTGGAAT
This sequence comes from Danio rerio, assembly GCF_052040795.2. NCBI lineage: Eukaryota > Metazoa > Chordata > Actinopteri > Cypriniformes > Danionidae > Danio > Danio rerio. The sequence continues at coordinate 44,473,291 of NC_141025.1, forward strand.
ACATAGCAATCCGTGTCTGCATACCTGAAGGTGAGATAATGACACTAACAACACAATGACAATAACATTCAGTACATACAGCAAGTTCTCTGTATATTGCATCTATAAAACTACAACATATCTGTATATAAGGCTTGCCTTACGTTTGATTAACGTCTTTTAGAAGCTGTTTTTATACATGTGAACTGTGTGTGGCCTTGACTAACCAACTTTGTTTCTAAAATGCATCCAGAACTGAAGAAATGTATTGCTGCTTGCCAAAGTGAGAAGCAACCCAGTCTGGAACACATTTTAAGCACTGAATGGCTTAGAAGTGTTTCAGACATTTTAAAGCAATAGTTCACTCAAAAATGTAAATTCTGTCTTTAATTACTCACCCTCATGCCATTCCAAACCCCTGAGACCTTTGTTTAGAGCACATGCTCACAAGCACAGTGCACTGTATACCCCGAATGCAACCTGGAATGAATGTGAATGTGAGTAATTAATGACGGAATAGTCCAGTGAACTGATTAAAAATTCAGTACCAGCCCCAGAGCATCTACCAGTTTCAGCACTAACCCCAGGAATGCCAGCCAGTGACTCCTCCAGCCCCAGAGCAACCCCTAGTGATGGCTCCATCCCCAGAGCACCCGCCAGTGACGGCTCCTTCCCCAGAGCACCCGCCAGTGTTGGCACAAACTTTAAATAAAGAAAAAAAAAGACATCTTGCAAGTGCATTTTGTGTCTTCAAGAAATCTTCTAATATTTCTGAACATTCAACAACATTTTTCAAAATCATACAAATTCAATCAAGTTATCTATGAAAACAGCGTTTGAATTTGCATTTATGTCTTGAAAATATTAACTTCCACTTTTTATCTTTGTGAAGTTACAGGTCAAAGTACCCATCAGATCATTTATTTTACCCTGTTAAAAATGAACACTTTCGGACCAGATGGAATTTTAGCTGTGTACACCTATGATCTAACTGCAAATGAGCTGATTCTGCCTGCTCACCCCTGAGGGATGTTGCTTTAGAACAAAAGCAAGCTTTAGATGTCAGATGAGCAGAGACTGAAAGACTGAAGCAGAGAGCCACAGTCACAAATTACAAAGTTATGGCCAAAGCAGGAAGTTTTCAAATGGTTATTTGATGTAGTTGTGGAGTTTATTTGGCCTTCCTGCAATGATGAATGAGCCACACAAAAATGCTGTTTCAATCAATGTTTGAAGTACACACAAGCACGCACACTCAGAGGTTTAACATGCTGTTTTTTCTAATTGCAGCAAATGGGACAGGATGTACACCAAACAGGTAAATGTGTTCTGCTATATAGAATTTCGTTATAGCTAACCCTACTAACAAGCCTGTGCTGGCCCTTAATAGAGAAGGTGCTTGTAGAAGAGATGCATGCATGCTGATTTAACATGTACACCGACACCACCCCTAAAACCTCAACTCCCAGTGAGGAGGAAGTGCAGCAAAAGGAATCTGGAGCTCCATTTGGCTCTGGAGTGAATTGTACTTGTCTTGATCGGCTCACATAGGACTAGCATCTTTTTCTCTGAATGACCAAGCTCATTGAGTACTAGACCTAGAGAGCATGCTCGAGTGACTTTCTTGCTTGTTGCAGGGGTGTTGTTTGTGTTTGGAACACCATTGTGTGAATTTGTTGTTTTTATTCTTCCCCATTTTTTTTTACAATTCTTTTTTTTTTTTTTTTTTTTTTTTTTTTTAGAGGGAACATACCCATCATACTGCTTTACAACAAAATGTACTCAAAACATCTTGTATCACTAGTTTTATCTAATCCATTGAGCTAGGCTATATCCCTACTGCTGTTTTGAACTTTTAATTTTTGTTTCACCCTCTATACATCACTTGTCTGGCTACCTTTGATTGCAGGTGAAGAATTGGCTGAGGAAGAAGCAAGTCCAGCTCTGGTAGATAAGAAACCTCCTGGGCTGACACTCACTTATCTGGGGTAAGTTTGCTGTGTAACGTTAATGTCAACACTCGTTCCACCTCAGAAAGACAGTGTGTGTAGGCCAGAGTCATAGCAAAGAACTAACACTGCCATAGAGAGAAATGTCCGGCATAAGCTACACTTTTAGCATTTAAACACTACACTTTTTTTTTTTTTTTAGGTTTTTACAATTTGCATTTTGTAAATGGCGGATTGCCGTCTTAAAAGAGCCACAAAAATGCAAAAAAATGAACCGGTCTGTGTGTGAGTGCACAGTACCATTTCTAGGCATAGATCTCACCCCACCCAGCTGCAAGGACCCAATAAATGCCCATTGCACCAGCCCCGGTCCCGATCACCCACTAATTCCATTGCTTATTTTGTTAGGTAGAGCTTTTTACTGAAAAGCAAATTAAAAGATAAATAAATGAACAATTAAAACAGGAGTGCTCAACCCTGTTGCTGAAGATTGTTCCTGCAGAGTTCAGCCCTAGCCCAGATCAAACACACCTAAACCAATTAAATAGGACCTGAACAGGTCCTGCACCTCTTTATTATTGCAAGCAGGTGTGTTTGATATGGGTTGCTACTGAAATATGCAGGATGGTAGATCTCCAGGGCCCGGTTTTTCAAAAAGTAATCCACTAGGATTTTGGATAAGGGATTGTATCAAATCTTGAAAATGGGTTTTTCAAAAGGAAAAACGAATTACATAATCGGATTAGATCACTTAATCCAATCTTGGTTTTGATCCGGATCAAACCTTTAGTTTGGGTTTTTCAGACCTTTTTAGTAAGATTCTGATCACTTTGATCCAAAAATCCTGGATTAAACTGATCCCATCAGAAGGGTGGATTTGACTATAGGCTTTAACGTATTCAGCCCTTCAGTATAGGCCTACAGCAAAGTAGAAAGAGTTTGGCCTCATAAAATAATCCCCCAAACAGCTGTCAAAATTGACCAAAATCAATCATTTTTTTTCTGTCACTAATTGATATATATATATATATATTCATCACAATGGAAAATATTTTTCTTTTTAGTATATTTATTAGTGATGCATGTAATGATTACAGAATAACCAAAAAAAATTTTTTGCAAAGAATGACAATCCCTGATTTTAGAAATCTCTTTCAACAATTGCAAAAAGAGACTGAAAGAGCAGAAGCACAGCTTCATCTGGCAGAGGAACAACTGACTTTGACCAAACTGCACCAAACCAAGGCAAGCTGGCCTCTCCACATCAGATGAGGAAGTGTGAAATTATTGTGGAGTTTTTAACATTAAGTCTTTTTTTTATTTACATCTATATTTGAAACTTATTATAAATATCCTCAACGTACAGTGTTGTAGGTCTCAGATGAGCGCACTGCTGGAAGGGGGTGGGGTTTTTCTTGTTTTTATTATTATAATATTATTTATTAAATTTTCTTAGTTTTCATTTCAAATAAAAATAAAGTTATATTGACCCCACACTGGCTATTATATTTGTTGCTCTGTACACAGGCCTATCTATCTACATTGTGATTGAGCACTAGTAATCCAGATTTAGTAATCCTGAAAGTTCCTATCTGGATCAGATTGATCCAATCCAATGTTGCTTTGAAAAACTGGCTCAAAAAGTAAGCCGGATTATGTGATCACAGATCGAAAAAACAGTATTACTAAATCCGGATTAACTTGATCCGGATTAACCCTTTTGAAAAACCGGGCCCCGGGGCCTGTTCTTTAACTTGGACTAAGCTGGATTTGGATATAATCAATTGCGTCCATTCCATATTCGTTTACAAACAAAAAAGGGAAAAGTAAGAAAATGATAGTTTTTCCATTTATTGTTTGCTTACAAAAAGCGAGATTTTGGCTTAATCATAATTTTTTGGTTTAGTGTAAGAAAACGGATAAACGACTTTAAAGTTCATTACTGTGTGTTCACACCGTATTTGTGTATGATAATAAACATGCATAATATTTGACAGTTTTTTTTAAAAGGAATAATTTCTGCAGTCATGCATGTGTTTTGACAACTAATATGACGGTGATTTGATGCTTCGCAAAAGTTGCAGACACCTCTACCTATATTAAAATGCTTTTTTGATGCAAAATTAATGTCATTTTTTTGTTTTAAAATTTTATTTATAAGAGCAATTTTTGGGGGATAAGAGGGTTTAATACATTAGGGTGATATGGAAAATAAGTCACACAGCAAAATCCTCAGAGAAAAATGTACTAATTTTAGAGAATATTTGGTCCCTCTCTCAATAGAGTAAAATTTGCTCAACAGCAGTTAAAGTTAATGAAATAATGAAGGGATTAAGTAATGATTGAGCACTAATGATGAACACCAGCTGTTAATATACAGAAGCAGAAGAGAAGCAGCAGCAGCTTTGCTCATTGCTTACATGTTTGACTATTTTAAATGTTCACAAAAGTCCATATGAGCTTTTCATTATAATGATTAATGATGTATTTGAGAAAGTAGATGGGGGATAAGTAGGTGTTTGTTTGTAGATGATGGAGCTTTTGGTTAAGGGGAAAAAAATATATATTATATTATGAGGACAATGCAAGAGACATTATATAAGGTTGAAGAGTGGTCATTTAAATGGGGTTTCAAGTTATTAAAGGGCATAAGAGTACTACATGAAATATAAGCAAGGGAAAATTTAAATGGAAAAATACGGAGAGATGGTACCCGTTTTTTTTTTTTTTTTTTTTTTTTTTTTTTTAGAAGCATCGAAAATCCAGATAATGACCAGAAATAGCAAATGTAATTCCAAAGTTTAATATAGAAAAAATATATAAGGATTTCAAACAAATTATCAGTATCTACAGGGGTAATGCTGGCAATAAGTTTAGCATTACAATGGATGAAAGATGCAGGAATTCTCAGTCCTAAAGCGCTAACAGGCATACAAGGCAAACAAAGCAGAATTAAAAAAAACAGTCAGAAAATAAAATAGAATAAAAAGACTGCAGTAAAATATGAAAGATTCAATACAACTGGATGATAAAATGACAAAAATAATCAATCTAAATTAAAAGCAACGGTAAAAAGGGGAGTCTTAAGAAGTTTCTTAAAACAATCCAGAGAAACCACATTCCTGATGCTGGTGGGTAGGCCATTCCATAGCTTAGGCGCACTGTACAAAAAAAAAAAAGCACGACCACTATTAGTCTTCAGTTTACAGCGTGGCTGAAACAGCAAGATTGCAGATGAGAAACGAAGACTGCGGGTGGAAGTGGCCAGAGTTACTAAGTCACAAATGTAGTCAGGTGCTAGCCCATGCACTGCTTTGTATTTTTAAAACCAGAGTCTTAAAATCAATACGTGATTTAACAGGAAGCCAGTGAAGTTGCTGAAGTACAGAAGTGATATGATGATGTTAAAACGCGTACAGCAGAATTTTGAAAATACTGTAAACGTCTCAGAGAGCTTGCTGGTAGGCCCCCGAAGAGGGAGTTACAGAAGTCAAAATGTGATGTGATAAAGGCATGAATAAGCCTTTCCACATCAGGCCGTGATAAAAAAAGGTCTAATCCACGCAATGTTTGTCACGTTAGGTGTGATCAATACAATAACAAAAACAGAAACCAAAAGATAACGGATTCAAGTTCTGATTTTAATATATTAAAGTTCAAAAACAGTGAATAAAAATCCAAAAATATTAAAGTGCAAAGTAACAAATAAACAACAAAACAAGAAACTAAGACAGATAAACATGAACAAGACTATAGCAAGATACACAGTGAGATCAGAAACAACAACTAGGAAAAACAGACTTACAGGTTACAAGAAAGACAAACGACGCGATGACAAACAGTGGTTGAATGACTGATTATATAGTCCTGGTAATCACGGAGAATGGAGACAGCTGTGGTAGTAAATCAATGTAAGTGACAGACCGGGTGTGTGCGCGAAAGAATGTATGGAAATGTAGTCTTTATGGGCGCTGTAGTTTCACTCTGTCCATTGAACTACAGGGCCCTCAGGTGGTCACTGACAGATGTGACAATGTTATGTAGGTGAAAGAAGACTATTTTAGTCAAGTGTTTGAAATGTGAGTTAAAACTAAGCTGTGCATCAAAAAGCACCCCAAAGATTGCGTAACTGTGTAGAGGGCGACACTTAAAGATCACCAACAGACAGTTTAAGATTATTACACTGGTTAATACTGGTAGGAGTGCCAATTAATAGAACCTCTGTTTTAGAACTGTTTAATTTGAGGAAATTTTGATTCATCCAGGCTTTAACTTCAAGTTAACAGGCAGATAAAACTGACGTGGCAGAGGTGAGATCACCCAAATTCACAGAAATGAAGGAAATCACAGAAATTAAGGAATTTTTAGTTTGCTCAGATTGTAGTTCTGCTCTTAAGCATTGAAGCAAAACACTCAGACTGTAGGCAATATTTAGTTATTGATATATTACAAGAGTTGTATAAATTAAAAGGAGAGAGTAAAGGTAATGTCCACGTGGGTGCCAGCTCATGCGGCATTAAAAGGAAATGAAGCAGCAGATAAAATGGCAAAGCAAGCTGGAAGATAATATAGGTATGGAAGTGACTTACAGTTGAAGTAAAGTTAAAGCAATTATAAGGAAACAAATAATGGGGAAATGGCAGTACCAATGGGAAGCAGGAAAGAATGGAAAGCAAATGTATAATATCTAGCCACAAGTGGGTAAAGGGAGGCACTCGAGAGGAAAAAGGAAGGAGGAGAATATATAATCAGTTCAATGAAGTTAATGGCAAAGCACAGAACAGGTCTATGTGAGTGCGGGTAAAATGAATCTGTTGAACATGTGATTATGCATTGTGAGTGGTAAAATGAAGAAAGAAGAGAGTTATTGGAAGAAGTCAAGAAAGAAAGAGATTATGAGTTTACATTGAAATTTTTATTAAATCCTGAGGTATAGAGACACAAGTACACTGCATTGTTTAGATGTTTAAAAGACACAGGACTGATTAATAAGATATGATTATTAGAATTATTTGAATGTAAATTTATTAAGTTTAAGGTAGGGATAGAGGGAGTTATTTTCTGATCCTGACATAGTGGGAGGAGAAGTCAGAAGAGCTGGGGCCTCATGTACGAAGACTTGCGTGGAAATCTTACTAAAACATTGCGTACGCACAAAGCTGTAAATGTGCGTACGCAGAAAAAAATTCAGATGTATGAAACACTGCGTACGCCGAATCTCACGCATATTCTTTTGTACATCCGAATGAACGTGAAACTGAGCGCAACATGCACGAGCACAAAACCCCTCCCTGCCTCCTCCCCCGTATGAATATGCTAATGACTATGCTAATGGCAAAACCCAACGAAAAAGCAACGGCAAAATCAAACAAAAAGAGAAACTTTGAACAGAATGTGAATTGGAGGTGCTTTCAGAGGTAGAACGGAGAAAAGCGGTGTTATTTGCAAGTTTGTTCTCCAGAATTAACAACAAAAGAAAAAAATAGAGTGGGAGAGTTTAGCTGATACGGTTAACACAGTTGGGTCTGAACATCGCACTGAGTGCATTTAAAAAAGAAATAGTGTGGTTTATATCTGTAAACTGTAGCAGTATCCTTAGCAGTCTCAGTGGCGCACCTCATAAGAAGCATATGATCATATACTGACTCGTTCGAGCACAAACTCGGTTCGAATCCAGCGTCTGATGAATTCTTTCTTCTTTTTTTTCCCGCTACATATCAGATTTTGCCCACTATTTATCACGAGAAAGACAAGTAGGAATCATTAATAAGTTTGTGCATCATATTTTATTTGCACATTTATTGAATGGAAATGTTTCTGATTCACGCATGCAAATTTATCTTCAGATAGTGTCTTTATAGCAATGTGCGTGCAGTAGATAGCTCAGATTACATTGGGAAAACAGGCGACCGCTGCAAATTGTGCTTTAATGTTTAGCTGGTCAACTGTATGGTATGGAAATCTTACATACCTACTATATGAACCCGTCTCATACAGCTGCCATTGCAAGGCTCAGACACTTTGTAGAGAAGAATTTAACACAACTGCCTCTAGGAGTCGCCAATGGAAATAAAACAGACACGCACAAAAAATGTGCGTACGCCTGCCAGAAAGCTGCCGTGAAGGTGCGCACATTCCCACGTTCAGTTCATTGTTAGTAAATCCAAACGTGAGCGATTCTGAGCGTGAAACCTGGCGTACGCAAAGTTTTTGTGCGTACGCAGCGTTGATACATGAGGCCCCTGGAGAAGCAGCTCTGGCGGATGCGAAGTCTCTCACTGGGTTAGGGGAAGGGATTATTATGGGAAAAGAGTAGATTCTGAATCAGGTTACAGGAAGGTGGCGGTAATGTACAAAAACGTGTGCGATCCGCCAAATAAAAACGAAAGAAGAAGAAAAGTCGGTGGCTGTTTCTCAATAGAGTGGAGGAACTTTGTAGGCTAATTGGCTGCTTGCATAAAACTGGTTCCCTCGTGAAAATCCCTATAGAATTTTCCCATAGGCTTTTCAAAAAGTGCAAATAATATGCTCTGTGTTCAAACACTGTTCATTACATTTACACGTTTTGTCCAGCTGGATAATCCTCACACGAAAATACAACATTTAGCACTTTTGGATCTTAAATTCAAACGCAAGAACTGAAAGCTAACATTAGGCTATAAACGGACTACAGTGCCCTCGGGGCGCTCGCTTGTGACGTCAGCACCACCCTGCTACAGACAACTTATCAAGCTTATTTTTAGAAAAAAATGTCCATGACAGAGTTTATCTTTCTGTTTATTATATTATAATCCACGGTAAATATTATAAACAAATAAATACGCAAAAACACAGACCTATGTGCCTTTTAGATCGTTTTTACATGGGAAATGCATTGTTTTGCTTTACGGTTCTAAAAGTTTTAAAATGGTGTGTATAAATCTGCCTACATAGTATTATCATAAGACATATTTAAATAAGTGTATCGCTCACGTGCACACAGCCTGCTTTCCTTAACAGACGACAGAAATGAGGCGTGAGGGACAAGTCTATCAAATGCCTGAGCTCAGAGCAACATTCAATTTTCCTTTTTGTCATGAAGTACAGTGAAAAGCAGCCCATACAGTCACGTCTGCTATACATTTTAAGAAGAAATGTAAATATTGCAGTTATTACAGAGTTAAATGTGTTCAGATGAAGAAAAAAAGATGAAAAAGTCTCTTGATTACGTTAAAATGACTTAAAATGAGTTAACATGCATGTATTTCTACACATTTATTCACGCATTTGCATTACTGAGAGCAGGAAAGAGACAGGCTGCACTGGTGAGCAGTATCTTCATAATATGGTTGATTAAAATAAATGATCAACAAATGAATCTGTCTCGACAGCCTTTACAAGTAAATGCATTACACACAATCTGAATTCCCAATTAGAAAAATACTACATACTATAAAATACTGTTCATGAAAATACCTAAATAACAGACAAATTTAAATGCCCAACACAAGCGAGCTGCGCTCCAGACCAGATCAGTTCGATGACGTATAACGTCTCCGACACCGCCTGTTGTCCTGTTTAGAAACTTGATATCAACCGTCTTTTTAAAGAAGCATAACCGATTTAAAAATTCAAAAGTGTGCTGTAACTGATGTGTTTTATGTCGTAGAATAAAACTTCAAAGTATCTTGAGTTTGTGTAAGTCACGAACCTTATTTAAGCGATTTTACTGAAATCTCATTGAAAAAAAAACATTGACTTTGGGACGAGAGAATAGGAAGTGCTAAAATGCTAACTCTCTTCTGGGTTTTTGCATAAAAATTGACGTCATAGTTCCTCCACTCTATTGAGTGGAGGAACTATGACGTCGCCTTGTAGGCGAATCGGCTGCTAGCATAAAACTGGTTCCCTCAATAAAATCTTAAATGCATATGCAAGAACTAAAAAGCTAACATTAGGCTATAAACAGACTACAGTGCCCTCGGGGCGCTCGCCTGTGACGTCAGCACCACCCTGCTACAGACAACTTATCAAGCTTATTTTTTTAGAAATATGCTCCACGACAAAGAGTTAATCTTTCTGTTTATTATATTATAATCCACGCTATATATTATAAACAAATAAATACGCAAAAACACAGACCTACGTGCATTTTGTATTGTTTTTACAGAGGAAATACATTGTTTGGCTGTTTTAACTGTTTTAGAAGTTTTAAAACTGTATGCATAAATGTGCCTACATAGTATTATCATAAGACATTTAAATAAGTGTATCGCTCGCGTGCACACAGCCTGCTTACCTAACAGACGACAGAAATGAGGCGTGAGGGACAAGTCTATCAAATGCCTGCAAGTTCCAACATGGATCGAGAGCAACATTCAATATTTTTTTCATTTCACAAGTACAATGAAAAGCAGCCCATACAGTCACATCTGCTATATATTTTATGGAGGAGTGTAAAAATTGCAGTTAAATGTGAGTTAAATGTGTTCAGATGAAGAAAAACCAGACGATAAATCTATTTTTCACATTAAAATAACAGTTAACATGAATGTATTTTTACACATTTAATCACACATCCGGGAAGTTTCACGCATCCTCTGTACTTGTACACTTTTTGTATTTAAGCTGTCACCATTGAGGAGAACAGTAGCTGCTTTACTTGGACTCTGACTCGATTTTAATGTTAGTTTCTCTTTGTTTGCCAAAAAATGTGTTGTATAAAGAGAGCAGTTGTGCATTGGATAATTGACGCTGTGGTGGTTTTGTCACTGGTCAAATCAGTAAAATTGGTTTTGACCTATTAAGTTTAAATAATGTTGTATCACAAAAGGAGCACTGTGTTAAGAAAATGGAGCTCACCAATACTTTTATCAGATCATAAAACACATTGAGCATCTAAAACACTTGAAACCCACAGACATAAGACACAGACGTTTTTTTTTTCTCCCCACTGTGCATGCTGAGAACTATGGATAAATGTCGTATGATTGTCTTAACATGCACTGCAGCAAAAAAAAAAAAACAAAAAAAAAATCTCTAACCACTGTTGAGATAGATACGCTGATTATTGATGTCTGTGTCTCTATAATGATTCAGATGCTCAATGTATTTTAAAATAACACCACAGCTGAAATCCATTCTCTTGAAAAACACTGAATTTTCCTTCTTATATGATAAACCATCATTTAAACCAGGGGTGTCCAAACTTTTTGCAAAGAGGGCCAAATTTGATAAAGTGAAGATGCACGGGGGCCAATAGTTCCTTCTGATATTTTTTTCACCACAAAAGTTACATTAAAATACACACTGTTATAAAACAATTTTTATTGTCACAATTACCTTTATTTTTCAAATGGCAATATAACCAAATATAAGCCACTCAGGCAGGCATGAACAACTTTAAACACATTTCTGCCTTTCATTCATATCTGGAGAGTCAGATAAAATTTAACAAACTGTAAAGAATACCTTACATTTCCATATTTGCCTCATGAACATTTTAATCAGTCGTTTTAAGTAATGCAAAGTGGTCTGTTATCATTAAATTTCAAAACAAGTGAATTTTGCTCTTGCCTTTTACAAGATCTTTCAGGAAGCCAACTACCTTATAAATCCCACAACTGGGAAAGTCACTTGCCACCACAAGAAATAAACTCAGATGTACAGTAAATATAGTAAACTATGCTTGCTTTAGTTTGCTTTAGTGCATTGCATTAATGAGATTTAGGCTTTTTGCTGTGTGAACACGTGATATTAATGAGAAGGGTGATACTGAGATCTAGATTTTAGTAAAGAGACCAGGTCCGGCTTGATGGCAGTGGTTGAAATGCGTAAAATGTCACGCAAGTGGGAGTCACTCATCTTTGACCTCAATCGGTTCTTGTTTAAGTTCATGACTGAGAATGTTTGCTCACACAAATATGTGGAGCCGAATAAGCTCAGCATTTTCTTAGCAAATGATCGCATTTCAGGAAACCTGCCTTTGTCTAGCTGCCGGTAAAAGTCAACAAGAGAACACTGCTGGTGTTTTCCGCGGCACTCATAGTCACACTGCAGCTCAATGAGCTCCAACTGAAGCCGTGGAGGAGCATTATCAGGGTCCGCTGATAATGGAGAAGAGAAAAGCAGCATGTCCTTTTCAATTACTGCAAAGTCTTGAAAGCGTTTGTTAAATTCCACAGAAGGAGATGCGATGGCTGTCACATAACCCTTCATTTGCACATCGATATTGTCCTGTGGGAAACTGTCAATGACCTCTTTCAAAGCTGGGAAGTGCGCGGTGCAGGGCTCTGTTAGGGACAAGTGTCTTTGGAAAAGTTGCAGTTTGATTCCAAAGGCCTTGATGTGAGCGTATAGCTGGCTTACCACTGCATCTTTTCCTTGAAGATTGACATTTAGCTCATTCAGATGCTTCGTTATGTCAACCAAAAAAGCCAGATTTGCCAGCCATACAGGATCGGACAGTTGTTTCATTGGTTGACCCTTCTCGTCCAAAAAATGTCTTATTTCCTCTTTGAGAGAGAAAAATCGCTGCAGTGCGGACCCCCGACTTAGCCACCTCACATCATTGTAATATATTAAGTCACCATATTCAGCTTGGATGTCACGCAAAAACTGCTGAAACTGTCTGTGGTATAGAGCTTTTGAGCGAATAGAGTTGATTACCTTTGCCACTGGTTTCATAACATCGTCAAATTTCAGATGTTTGGCGCAGAGAGCCTGCTGGTGAATGATACAGTGAAGTTTAATAGCGTTACCTGCTTCTTCGCTGACTTTATTGCAGATCAGAGTGGATAATCCGCTTCGCTCACCAGCCATAGCAGGTGCGCCATCGGTAATGATCCCAGAAACTTTACTCCATGGCAGTTTCATATCATCGACAGCTTCACAAACAGAAACAAATAAATCCGTTCCTCTGGTTTGCCCTTTAAGGCTTTTTAGGTCAAGCAGCTCCTCTGACACGTTCATGTTGTCTTCAACTCCTCTTAAAAAAATCAGCAGTTGTGCAGTGTCAGATACATCAGTGCTTTCATCGCAGGCTAATGAGAAATAATCAAAAGCCACTCCTCTGTCCCCTAGCTGTCTCAGAATATCTGATGATAAGTCCTCAACTCTCCGTGCCACCGTGTTTCGTGCCAGGCAAACATTCATGAATTCTTGCTTTTTCTCGGGGCAAATGTTCTCCACCATTTTCATAATACAGTCTTTGACAAACGTACCTTCAGTTAAAGGTTTGCCATGTTTAGCAATTAACATGGCCACTTCGTAGCTAGCTTTGGTGATGCTCTCGTTTGACTCACAGGCCCGCGTGAAGAATCGCTGTTGTGATGCTAGAGCAGCTTGAAGTTGTTTCACTTTTTCAGCGCGCTCACTCCCGGTTAGCTTGTCGTATATTTTAGCATGTCTAGTTTCGTAATGCCGCTTAACGTTGAAATCCTTAAACAAGGCAACCGTCTCTTTACAAATTAGACAAACACAATTGCCTCGATTTTCAGTAAAGAAGTATTCTAATTCCCACCGCTCCTGAAAGCGCCGGCCCTCACTGTCAACTTTTCTCTTTTTTTTTTGCGGTCGCCATGGCAGTAATAAGCGGAGAAAAGTTCCCGCCACAGGTGCAGAGGCAAATAGCATAGAATGGTGCTGACATCTAGTGGTAAAAGGAGGAATTACATTTTTAACTTCTATGGTTTATTTTAACAGAGCTAGCGAGCCATAAATAACGCATTATGAGATAGAATCTGCGGGCCGTATGAAATCTGACTGCGGGCCATGATTGGCCCGCGGGCCGGACTTTGGACATGTCTGATTTAAACGTAATTTCTTGAATTGTAACTTTTTTCAAGAGTTAGAATCAATTCAGGATCAATCAACTTGATCACATGTGCTCTCTTTATACTTGTCATTGCAAGTAAAGAAAATTAACATTAGAAATTGAGTCCAAGTAAATCAACCACTTTTCTCCATGATAGTGACATTAGGCAAAAAAAAAAAAACATGTTTTTTTTGTAATATGTAAATAACTAAAACGGTTAATTCTCAATAAATCTTATATGGACTTTTGTGAACATCTGACAGAGAAATAAAGTCAATCAGGTAACCAATGAGCGAAGCTGCTGCTGCTTCTCTTCTGTTTCTGCTTATTAACAGCAGGTGTTCATCATCAGTGCTCAATCAACACTTAATTAACCCCATCATTGTCTCATTAACTTTAACTCTGCTGCTGAGTAAATTTTACTCTGAAGATTTTACTGTCTGTATAGTTTTATTTTTGCATGAAGAAAACTGTATACATACACATGTATATAATAAAGAAAACAGTATGGATTTGCATAGCTTTATTTACATTTATATTAAGAGAATTTCCGCCTTATTCTGTTTATTCTGTAGTTAATTCAATAGTAACTAGCATCTATTTAGATATTAGTAGGCAGAAATTAGATACTAGTACATATTAAATAGATACTGATACCAATTCATTAGATACTAGTAACTATTACAGTTTTTCTCAGTGGCTTTGGTGCATTTCTCACAACACTATTTACATTTGCACAAAAGTTAATGCATTTATCAAAACAATTAGTCATTTGTGCACATCCTAGTAGCAGTTTCTCATTCTTTCTAACAAATTGCAAATGCTTTTTTACATGCATAAATTGCTTTCATCTGCTATTTTATATAACATCATTTGCTTTTGTCATGTCAGTCAAAATTAACTAAACTTGAGAATGCTGAATAGTCATTCCATGTAAAACTAGTAGTCCTCATTTCTTTACTTGAGTCATTACATACACAAATGTTGAACTAGTCAAAATCTGTCAAGCTAATTTTGTTAAAGAAATTAAAATCTTTATTTTCCTGAAAATGCCTTCTAAATTGAACAATTTAATGAATGATTTACAGACTTATGTATGTCGTAGGTTCAGTTCTGATATATGATATATGAAATATATGAAGGTAAATCATATAAATAAGGGTGTATTTATTCTTTTGCACAATGCTGTCAATAAATTTGAATTAGAGAAATTTCAGTGAAATGTGAAACATTCATATTTAGTGTCTTGATACCTCACTAAATGCAGTGATGTCTAACTTTACTGTAGTTTTCAAATGGCTGTGCAAATAGTTTATAGTGCTGTCTTGAGCATTTTCAGGAAGTGTCACCAAAATCTGACTTTTTTGTATTGAAAAAATGTCCAGAGTAAACTGTTGTAATGAAAACATGACAAAGCCATTTGACTATCTTGTTCATAAACAATGGTGCCAGGACTTTTCATCTTGATGACACTCACACTTTCATTGACATGAATACTTGTTTTTGAAGAATGAGCTCTCCATTTTGAGCAAGTGGCATGCTTTTGCAGGTTATCAGCTAGGTTTTGTAGTTTGTTCTAATTGTTTTGAGAAATGCACTAACTGTTGTGTAGAAATCCACTAGTGTTGTGAGAAATGCATCAAAGCGACTGATAAAAACTGTAAAGTTGTGCACAGCTCTCCCAAAGAAAGTTTATGTTTGTTGTAATTTATTCTTTTGCTCAATACTGTGAATTAATGAGAATTGCAAAGAGCAAATACAGTAAAAATATGAAACATACATCAGTGTCTTGTTCACAGATACCTCACTAAATGCAGTGATGTCTAACTTTACTCTAGTTTTCAAATGGCTGTGCAAATAGTATATAGTGCTGTCTTGAGCATTTTCAGGAAGTGTCATCAAAATCAGACTTTTTTGCATTGAAAAAGATTTATAGAGTAAACTGTCATTATGAAAACATGACAAAGCCATTTGACTATCTTGTTCATAAACATTGGTGTCAGGACTTTTCATCTTGCTGACACTGACAGTTTCATTGACATCAATACTTACTTTTGAGGAATGAGCTGTCCATTTTGAGCAAGTGGCATGCTTTTGCAGGTTGTACTACTTGTTTTGAGAAATGCATTAACTGTTGTGCAAATGTAAATAGTGATGTGAGAAATGGCCCAAAGCCACTGAGAAAAACTGTAAATAGATTAAGGGTGTAACGATTTATCGTTGTACGATTTATTGCGATGCAAAAATGTCTCAATATGCATCGTGGCGTTATGACGATTTGATTACGATATGACGTCCGTTTTCTCTTATTAGTTGAGCTGTTTGCAGCTGAGTTACGTTCCACCTGCTGTCGCACGTGAGTTCAGATTGCAGCAGCAGTAATGTTAGCAGACCAAGATGAGTGGAGTTGAAATAGAGGATGGCCCATCCTCTCAAAATCAGACGTCTGGCAACATTTTGGTTGTAGAGTCATTGCTTTAGACTCGTCCGTTTTTTGACATGCGTACTGGGTCAAACATAGCCTAAGTTTTAAAGTCTTCACAGTGATTTACTTTGCACAGCGACATGGATACCTCCTAATGGTGTTGAAAGAGTCACATACTGTATTTATAAGGTACAATTCACCCTAAAATATCATTCTGTCTCCATATAATGATGTATTGGCAGCCGCAAAATCACACATGACGTGAGCTGACCGTGAGCTGTTACTACAGAGAGTTACTACAGAGTGAAAAGAACCTGCAGGTTGTGACTAACAGGTAATAAAGTAGTGAACAACATTCAGTTTGTGGAACAGAGTGATCGTTCAGGAGTCGCGTGGGAAGTATGAACAGCACTTAGCAGTGGAAATGAAACCGAAAGCATGCACATTATTTAAACAATCATATCACATTTTAGAGTTATGATTACGACAAGCATTAACCCTTTTGAGTACAGAGGTACACAAAAATGCACGTCAACATGATACACTTGATAGCGCCGACATCAGCGACGCCGAAGAAATAGTAAACCTGCCTAAACTGCTGAAAAGAGCCACGACTGTCCTGTGTAATGAAAAGACGGCCCTGTCATTCATCATGCCCAACATGAAGACAGCCATCCATAAAAACCTCTCAGACGGATACACATCAGTTCGGGATTATTTTATAGAACTGCTGATTACCTGGAAATGTAGATTGCACACAAAAAACACAAGTGACCAAGCAAAGTCTTAAGCTCTTACTGTTAAATTCAATTGAATTAAATAATTTCAATAATATTTTATAAGAAGTTTTTAAATCGTTTTATTTTCCAGAGACAGTCCTGTTTAATTTATTTTCTTAAAGAAGGTTGTTTAACAAGTTGAAACAAAAGAAATACATAAAAAATAGTTTACTTTAAAAATTTGCATTTCAGTTTAATTTAAAATTTTTATTCCAAATATCGCGATACATATCGAATTGTGAACGTTATAACGTTGTATCGTGAGCTGAGTGTATCGTTACACCCCTAAAATAGATACTAGTAGTTATTCATTAGTAGGGATGGCTGACGTGAAACTGATGTTTCGACACAGTGTCGAGATCCCGAAGCGCAAGTGTTTCAAAACACTGCACCGAAGCATGATCCGAAGCACTCAAGTCACGTGACTAAAGTGTTTCGAAACACCTAGTCACGTGACTAAAGCGATTCAAAGCATCGATAAGCTTAGAAACGTTTCGAGACCTGGCGAATCGTCATTTGACTGCCAAGGTCTCTGTTCAATCTCTGTCTCATATGGCTTAGAGGACTGTGTGTTTGCTTAATGATTCTATGCTTTCCATGATGTTTTGGGTTCGAATGCCAACTTGTACAAATACTCCGAAATCATGGTTTTATGTATTTTAATCATGTTTCTGTTTTGTGTAGCCTAAATAGGATACAGCTACAGTTATGCCATCAGTTTAGCATAATTTTTGTAACACTGTTAAACAATAATAAACATTTTTACAGTATGGTTGGGTTTAGGATTAGGGTAGACATTAATAAAATACAATAAATGGGACATTTAATGAATAATATAAATAATTCTTGATAACTTCAGGCCACCGTTTTTGATCTAGCAACAACCCTGTTTTAAGACAAAAACAAGACATATTTATTCACAAATTGTTTATTCGGATATCAGACCAATGTTGAAACAAAACGATACAAGAGCAAATCATTACCAACTTGTATTAAAGCATTTCAAAACAGCTGCGACAGACTGGCTTCGAAACCTACACAGCAAATTTTAGACAGTAGATTTAACTACCTTAGAGTTAAAATTAACACTCCCTCAGAGTTTATATGGGAACCACTATAAGTGTTAAAAATAACACTTTTGAAAGTGTTAACATTGTCAACACCAAGAGGGTGTTAATTAGCAAACTCTTATTGTATAAAATATCTGTTAAATTTCCGAAAAAATACCAGCAGCTGTGGTTGCCAGAATCTTTCTGTGAAAAACATGGAAGTTTTATAGAACTGTATAAATTTACAAAAAATAACCATATTTCATGAACTAATACAATGTTCAGTTTACAAAATCATAACTTAGTGCAAAAAAATGTGAAGTCTTTAGATGCAACAATGTTTTCATGTGTAATTGCAATTAGCAAACAGATTTTGACTGCATTAGTAACTACACAGTTACCTTTAAACAAAAGAAGATGCAGCATAACATCAAATATTCTCAGTTCATCTTGGACTTGAACAGAGACGCTATTATCCTCCACAATGGTAACACAAAAACCGTTTTGCTGTTTTTCTTTTTTTTTTTTTTTTCATTTTTAGATTTTACGGAAAAATACCAGCAGCTGTGGTTGCCAGTAATCTGCTGTTTTTAACATTCATAAATTCAGTTTACAGAATATTTCTGTTAAAAGCACATTCAACAGTCTGTATTTTTTATCGATCTCACACTGCAAATTTTAGATTTAGTAGATTTAACTACCTTAGAGTTAAAATTAACACTCCCTCAGTGTTTATTTGGGAACCACTATAAGTGTTAAAATAACACTTTTGAAAGTGTTAAAATTTTTAACACCCAGAGTGTTAATTAGCAAACTCTTATTGTGTAAAATATCTGTTAAATGTATGTCAAAATACTGGCAGCAGTGGTTGCCAGTAATCTGCTGTTTTCAACATTTTACATTCGTAAATACATTCGTTTCCAGATTATTTCTGTTAAAAACAAATCCCATAGTCTGTATTTTTCATTCGAACACACGTAAGCCTTAAATTCCAGAGCAAAATCCTAACTAGTGTCCTCACTACAGAGGGCTGAACACTTAGAAAGTGATGAAATTAATGAGACAATTAAGTGTCTAATTAAAGGAGGATTGAGAATTATTGATGAACAACTGTTAACAACCAGAATCACTGAAGGACAGAAAAACACAAGCCAAAACCAAAGATGAAATCAACTGAGAAAAAAAACTCTAAATAAAATAATAATCAATAAAAATAAAACAAATTACACAATTAAAAATTTTATTTTTCAACATCTTTAAAAAAAAAACTCATCACATTAAACAACTTATCATGGAGCTTCACCTATTACTGACCAGTGACTTTATTTCTGTCATGTGAACAAAAGCTGTTAATAAAATATCTGTTGTTCATTTGAAGTCACCATGATGGAGGACAGAGTCTGCTTTAGTCAGGCTCTTCAACTTCTTGCTGTAAATGCCTTTATTTTGGCTGCTATAGTTAGTGTTAATTACATTACTTATACATATAACATGCAAAGCCAAGTGTCAATCTGAAGAGGTTATTTATGGTATCATAGCCATCCTTTCCTGCTTGTTTTCTAATTCAGTATCATATTAGTTATGTGTGAGAAATAAATAATATACATAAATGAAACCACTGAAGCTCCAATAAAATAAAAACAATATTTACAATAAGAATGTTTAATCTATGGCAAAACTTAAAAACACCCAGACATCAACAATTAGTCTTTGAATCTCAATAATGGTGACAAACAAAAAAATAAAAATCAAGTAAAAAAAACTATCTACTGAAATATCACCTCCCAAAAACAACACAAAATAAAGGAAAAGAAAGAGAAAGAGATTGAAAGCTGCATAATTTATTCATGCTGCAATGCATGCTGGGAGCTTTGTACTATGCTGGCACCCAGCATGCATTGCGGCATGAACTATGCAGCTTTTTTTTTTAGCAACCACGGTTGAGGTTCATATCCTGATTCTTGATGCCTGTGTGTTGTATAAGCATGCAGTAGCTTGAATGTTTAGTGCATGACACTCTAATTATTAATTGCATGCTAATTGTATGTTGAATACTCTATGAAGAGCAGCAGACTATCAGTTGTATTGTCCCATGCAGTTTTAATACAACTACATTTGCATATTTTTATCAATCAACTTATTAAATACCTGAAAATATATCTAGAGCAATTAAGCATTAACAGTATAGTTTCTCTTGATCTTTCTTGCTATAGCTGATGAGTATTAGAAACACAGCTATAACAGTCAGAGAAACATTAGGATTTAAGAGTAAAGCTTCAAGAGCTCAAATAAGCAGCCTCTGATCTCCATGATGGTGAGGTCAAATGAAATATTTCTAATAAAAAAAATCTAAACCTCTGTTAATTGTCAAATATTCTTTCAGAAATGAAGTCAAACTGTAATCAGTGAAGCTGCTTATACTATTATTTAATGGAGTTGTTTAATCCTCTGTTTTAATTCAGTTGGTTTGGTGTGAGGCTGTCAGTAGTTTTATTCCTTCAATTTCTTATTCCTTCAGTGATTGTGCTTGTTAACAGCAGGTGTTCAACAGCAGGTGTCTGAATTCACTTATTTGTGGTCATTCACTCTGTCTAGTGGACTAAACTAATTGATCAATTTAAGGGCCAGGTGAATGAGGGTGTGGCGAGATTTCAGACACTCTGATTAGTTTCTCTAATACAAGGGTTTTCTACAAAGGTAGATACATGTTACTCTGTGTGACAAGGAGGCAAATCAGCTTCTTACGCAGAGAGGGTTATTTTGCTTTTATCTAACTCTAGAATTTTAACACTTTACTCTGAATTACCACAACACTTGAAATTTAACACCAATGAATTTGCTGTATATATATATATATATATATATATATATATATATATATATATATATATATATATGGAAGATTAATTGATATGTATCGATACGCGGTCATGCGCGTGCACGATGCGAGTGCATCGGTTGAGCAGCAGAGGATGAATGAAATTTTGGAAGCAAATCGAGATGCATCGGTTTTTGCGAGATGCATTGGTTTTTCCGAGATACAGCTTATTTTTTTAATATAGAATGTATTTTTTATTTATTAACAAGTGTTGTCAACCTGTTTTTGGCGCATAATTTAATCGACCTACATAAAGTAAGCCTTAGCAACGGATTTGCGGATGTGTACACTTACACTACAACTCAGTGTATCAGGTGTGCGGATGAAGCTAGTGGTGCGCCCTCAGAAAGCGCGAGAAGCAAAACAAACATTTTATTCCCCACTGAGTTTTAAATCTAAAGTATGACAACATTATGGATTTTGCATAAAGGATGGACGACATGACAGGACAGATGCAATTTGCAAAATGTGCCGCGCATCTATAAAATACGCGGGCAGTACGAGTAATCTGAAATCTCACTTGAAGCGGCGCCACGGTGTTGTTGTGAAAGCATTTTCCAGTGTTCCTACATCCCCGGCTTTCGCACTGCTTGAACTGTAGCTACCAGCTCCAAAGGTGGTGAGAAAAGCATTGCAAGTTTTTTTTTTCCATGCGCAAAAGTTTTGTGCGCTCTATGCCAATAACGGATGTTATTGCATTGTTCATCTAAACGAAAGTGACCGGTTATGAAAATGAAGTAACGTGTCGCGGACCTCTATTCTGCCGCCTAATGCGCGGATATAACTGAGGACGCGCGGGTGTCGCGGACCTCTATTCTTCCGCCCTATGCGCAGATATAACTGAGGACGCGCGGGTGTCGTGGACCTCTATTCTGCCGCCCTATGCGCGGATATAACTGGGTGTTGCGGACGCCGCCCTCTCTATACTGCCGCACTAGGCGGTTTTAAACACCTCCTCCTGTTAATTTTTATTTAATTATAATAATAATAATATTAATAATAATAATGATAAAAAAAAAATGGGTGTCACGGTGGCACAGTAGGTAGTTTGACCACCTCACAGCAAGAAGATTGCTGGTTTGTTATATTTTTATTAGCCTGTTGTTTACAGTGACAGTGATGTTTCAACGCAGCATAACACTGATAGTTCACCACCTTAAGTTTTGAATAATCAGTGGCAAAATATATCTTTGTAAAACTTGTTTTCATAGTTAAAGTTAAATCACAATTCTTATTGTGCAATGCTCAACCTTTATGTTGAAAGAGTGCAAATATATATATTTTAATACATATTGCACTTATCCATTCTGTTTATCTTGAAAATACTTAAATAATATGTGTTATATGTTCTAAAATGGCCCTCTACTGTAAACTGACACTCTGGCTCTGAGAGAAAAGCCAGTTTGTAAAAAAAGTCTTGGTTTTGCTTGGTTAATAAATAATCAAACTCATTCAATGGCACAGCATCCTCTTTCACATCATCTCATAAACTTGATTTAATTAGTTAGTGCTGAATTATCGCATCGTATCGTGATATGGGTGTGAATCGTATCGTGTCGCATCGCAATATGTCATAAATGTATCGCTAATATATCGGATTGTATTCTTTGTATCGAGATGCGTATCGGATCGGCATTATATCTTAGATGCCCAACCCTAATATATATATATATATATATATATATATATATATATATATATATATATATATATATATATATATATATATACATGGCTGATTCCAGTCTTATGGACGTGACATTTGCAGTAAAAAAAATGAAACGTATATTCTCAGAGAAGGTAAATGTTAACGGTATATTGAAATATATGTTTATATTTTTCTTACCCCTTAACCATGGAGTTCAGGCATCAAAAAAATATCAGTCTATGCAGGTGTTTTATATTTAAAATAACGGCAAAATGAATGCGTTACGGACGTGACAAAAAAAAGACATGAGTTTTGTGAGTTGACATACTTTGTGAAAATTCTGTGAATAAAAATGCAGAAGCCAAAAAAATATATAACAGTCAAAAGGATAAGGGTTGGCTCTGCATGGGACATATATAATTAATTTTATTTAGTTTTTCATTTTTGCATTAATGAGGAAAAACTATCGTTACGGACGTGACTTGTCTTTGTTACGGACGTGACTGCTCTGAAATTGACAGTCGACACATTATGAAAATCAGATAAATGCTTTCAAAACTTGACCAAAGACCTATTTGTGGATATCTGTTGGGTGTGTAAACCAATAAACTTTAACCTCTGAGACATCTGAATGGTAAGGTTGCACAATTAATCAATCTTAAATAGATATCACCTTGTTATGTTTAATTCGTATTATGGCATGTGTGTTGTTAAAGGTTAACGCACGTCCGAATGTTCAAAACTCAATTCGGTAACAATGTTGCATGCTAACATGGTGCTTTTATACTCTGATTAATATAGAATTGATAATAAACATAATCAGCTATAATGGGCCTATGTTTAGCAGGCTCCTAAAGTTAGTGTTTCCAGACAAACTTGAATTAAATCATTGCCGACTGTTGCGCAAGACCGTGTCTACGTGGAGAATATTTAAAATCTAGTTTTGTTACAGATATGGCAATATTAGGCTATATTTGACAAAGTTTATTTTAGTTTATTCTAGTTAATGTGTTAGTTGATGGAATAAATAGTTTAATTTCTCCACTCGCGCTTGCTTTCTTTTTCTCGTCGGCAGTCACTTCAGGACAGGTTGCAAAAAGTTCATACGCACCAGGGTGAGAGAGAAAACTTTAAAACTTAAGAAAGGTTTTGTGTAGGCTATGTTAAACAAGCATAGAAAAATAGTCATTGGTTGTAGGCATGTACGATAGATGACTATAATGTTTATATTTTTAGGCTATAGTTCATAACCGATTGTGTAAAATATTGAATTAAATATTTACAGCTGCAGGTCCTATCGATTTTCTAACAAATTTAATACTCATATAATGCAGTTAAAGCTTAGATCAATATCAAGATTTTATTCTTATTCTTATTAAAATAATTTTAATAAGCACTCAAGCGCATTTGCCGGGTGCTGGAAATCTTTGAAAATGTTTCAATTTTAATCTAGGCTATAGCCAATTTTCAAGCTTTGAAAGTGCTTAGATTTTGGATAAAGGGCTTGGAAAATGAATTGTGTCGCTTTGATAAATTTATCTTTATAAAAGTTATTTAATTAATGAAATAAAAAACATATTTATGCTCTGCATAAAATGAAAACTCCGCTGTGGCCTGACCCGCGGCGTGCGCATTTTGAGCAGTGGGAAAAGACCAAATGCATGGAGGTTATTGATTATGCGCCTTGCGCGCCTCGCATTTTGTCATTGCGCGCTTTGTGCGCTCCAGAAGAAAAGCATGTTACCTCAGTGGCGTCTTTCATACCCAATGTCACCACATATTTTTGGACTTGTTGGAGCACCCGGAGGAAACCCACGCTAACATGGGGAGAACATGCAAACTCCACACAGAAATGCCAACTGACCCAGCCGAGGCTCAAACCAGCGACCTTCTTGCTGTGAGGCGATTGTGCTACCCACTGCGCCTGCCCATACTCAAACAGCAAAATAACACATTATTTCCTTCCCCCTTTTTTTCTGGCATCTCTTGCTTGGCTTCCTCTTCTGCTCTTCTCAGCTTCCACTGAGGACTCTGATGGTGAGTGGCTGATGAAATCCCATGGGTCTTGCTGCTCTGCATTTATATAAAATATATGAACAGACAGAAAGGCTTTTAGTAAGCTATAGACATGTTTATTTTCCTGTTTAATGTGTGTGTAGTGGTTGTCCAACAATTTCACACACTAAACATTTACAGATACCATACAGACACTATACATTACTATCAAACAAAAGTACTATCATCAGATCATATGGGAGATTGTGATCATTTATAGTGATGATAATTAAAGCACAGAGGGGGAAAGGCTTAAATATATGTGCAGGCAGTTTAGACTTTGAAGTAAAGATTATTTGCCGTTCAGTGTACATATTTAAATTCTGTGTCACTCATTAAATGGTAAGTAAATGTAACGTTTGGGTTAACTACCAATTTTGATTAAAGTACATGTCTTAACCCATCATTAGTCCTAAATAAAATGAAAGATAACATAATATGGTTGATGTACTGTTATGGACCCTTTTTACATTTCAGCACAGTGAATGGGAAAGTACAACACATTTTTTTAACAACCTTCTTTGCTCAAATAAAATGAAAACTTTACGATGGTGTTGTCTCGACAATTAGAAAAATAAAAAAATAGTGTGAAACTGATAACGCCAGCAAGAAGAGAAAATAACTTCTAATTTACTCATGACCATAGACACTGTTTGAAACACCTCACACATGTAATCATATTATATAATACATACGTAAATACAAATAAATGTTATTTTATAATAAAAAAAATCATATAAAAACTCAAGGATTTTAGATCCTGATGATCGTTAAACGCGTCATAACAGTGTTGTGAAAAGGGTGTAATTGTTAAAAATAGGTACAAACATCAGATAGAAACAAAAACCTAAACAAACACTTCTATGTACATAACGTCATAAAAATACTTGTTTTATTTACCTCGCGCTGCCGTCCTTGTACTGCCGTAAACAGGAAATTCTGGGAATGGAGGACGGAGAGTTGAATCGATTCGTCTTCAACAAACCGATCAGTGTGACATCAAAACATCGCGAGAACAACCGACAGCTCCGTGTGCATTTGAATCCATCTCGCGATATTGTATCACTTCAGGTACACGCCTACTGATTCGTTGATTCAAACGAGTTGTGAATCAAGAAGCCTCTAAAGATCCGAATCAAACTGCAGCAGCACGCCACGAGGTTTTGCTCAGACTTTTAGGACGTTTGGAATTGCTCCGTCTTGTCACCATGTAACACATGTGAGTAAATCGTTGTTAGTAAATAAGGCTATTGTTACGATTAGAAATTGTGCATTAACCAGATTATATTTATTTTGTTTCATTTGTTTTTAGCGTAACATTAACCTTAGTTCATGGCCGAATCTAAACGGACAGCAGCGAATATTTACCAATGTTTACTGTCGTTTACTTTGCACATCTTAGAAATGTTGCCAAAGTTCCTATGGATTTAGTTTCTTCATGTCATTCCAGACAGACTGGATGATGATCAGGTCAGATCTCTGAGGCTGTTGTCATACTGACTGTGCAGAATATTTTCTCCCTGTATACGTTAATTACAGCAAAGTTAATGACAAAATTAATGTTTGGAAATGTAAATTGATACCCCCCCCCAATTACTAGTAACGTTTGCCTAGGACTTTAGCACAGTAGCCTACTATTTAAGCCTTTTCCCCTCTGCGCTTTAATTATTATCACTATAAATGATCACAATCTCCCATATGATCTGATGATAGTACTTTTGTTTGATAGTAATGTATAGTGTCTGTATGGTATCTGTAAATGTTTAGTGTGTGAAATTGTTGGACAACCACTACACACACATTAAACAGGAAAATAAACATGTCTATAGCTTACTAAAAGCCTTTCTGTCTGTTCATATATTTTATATAAATGCAGAGCAGCAAGACCCATGGGATTTCATCAGCCACTCACCATCAGAGTCCTCAGTGGAAGCTGAGAAGAGCAGAAGAGGAAGCCAAGCAAGAGATGCCAGAAAAAAAGGGGGAAGGAAATAATGTGTTATTTTGCTGTTTGAGTATGGGCAGGCGCAGTGGGTAGCACAATCGCCTCACAGCAAGAAGGTCGCTGGTTCGAGCCTCGGCTGGGTCAGTTGGTATTTCTGTGTGGAGTTTGCATGTTCTCCCCATGTTAGCGTGGGTTTCCTCCGGGTGCTCCCACAAGTCCAAAAATATGTGGTGACATTGGGTAAGCTAAAATTGTCCGTAGTGTATGTGTGTGAATGAGTGTGTATGGATGATTCCCTGTGATGGGTTGCAGCTGGGTGGCAACACAGTGGCACAGTAGGTAGTGCTGTTTCCTCCCATCAAAAAGGTTTCTGCATGGAGTTCTCCCTGCGTTCGCGTGGGTTTCCTCCGGGTGCTCTGGTTTCCCTCACAGTCCAAAGACATGCGGTACAGGTGAATTGGGTAGACTAAATTGTCCGTAGTGAATGCGTGTGAATTAGGGTTGGGCATCTAAGCTATAATGCCGATCCGATACGCATCTCGATACAAAGAATACGATCCGATATATTAGCGATACATTTGTGACATATTGCGATGCGACACGATACGATTCACACCCATATCACGATACAATGCGATATTTCAGCACTAACTAATTAAATCAAGTTTAAGAGATTATGTGAAAGAGGATGCTGTGCTATTGAATGAGTTTGATTATTTATTAACCAAGCAAAACCAAGACTTTTTTACAAACTGGCTTTTCTCTCAGAGCCAGAGTGTCAGTTTACAGTAGAGGGCCATTTTTGAACATATAGCACATATTATTTAAGTATTTTCAAGATAAACAGAATGGATAAGTGCAATATGTATTAAAATATATATATTTGCACTCTTTCAACATAAAGGTTGAGCATTGCACAACAAGAATTGTGATTTAACTTTAACTATGAAAACAAGTTTTACAAAGATATATTTTGCCACTGAATATTCAAAACTTAAGGTCGTGAACTAGCTGCGTTGAAACATCACTGTCACTGTAAACAACAGGCTGATAAAAATATAACAAACCAGCAATCTTCTTGCTGTGAGGTGGTCAAACTACCCACTGTGCCACCATGACACCCATTATTTTTATCGTTATTATTATTAATATTATTATTATTATTATAATTAAATAAAAATTAACAGGAGGAGGTGTTTAAAAACTTCGTTCTCCGTGACACTAGGTTGAATATCTTTGCAGATGAACAATGCAATAACATCCGTTATTGGCATAGAGCGCACAAAACTGTTGCGCATGGAAAAAACTTGCAATGCTTTTCTCACCACTTTTGGAGCTGGTAGCTACAGTTGAAGCAGTGCAGGAAGCCGGGGATGCAGGAACACTGGACGATGCTTTCACAACAACACCGTGGCGCCGCTTCAAGTGAGATATCAGATTAGTCGTACTGCCCGCGTATTTTACAGATGCGCGGCACATTTTGCAAATTGCATCTGTCCTGTCATGTCGTCCATCCTTAAATCCATAATGTTGCCATATTTTAGATGTAAAACTCAGTGGGGAATAAAATGTTTGTTTTGCTTCTCGCGCTTTCTGAGGGCGCACCACTAGCTTCATCCGCACACCTGATACACTGAGTTGTAGTGTAAGTGTACACATCCGCAAATCCGTTGCTAAGGCTTACTTTATGTAGGTCGATTAAATTATGCGCCAAAAACAGGTTGACAACACTTGTTAATAAATAAAAGATACATTCTATATTAAAAATGTAAGCTGTATCTTGGAAAAACCGATGCATCTCGCAAAAACCGATGCATCTCGATTTGCTTCCAAAATTTCATTCATCCTCTGCTGCTCAACCGATGCACTCGCATCGTGCACGCGCATGACAGCGTATCGATACATATCGATTAATCTTCCCATCCCTAGTGTGAATGGGTGTGTATGGATGTTTCCCAGAGATGGGTTGCAGCTGGAAGGGCATCCACTGCGTAAAACATATGCTGGATAAGATGGTGGTTTAATCCACTGTGGCGACCCCAGATTAACAAAAGGACAAAGCCGAAGAGAAAATGAATGAGTATAGGCAATGATAGACAAGACAATGTTTGATTAATATAAAGTGTTTTAAAATGCTTATTTATTAAAATAAAGGTTACAAAGTAAAGAAGAAATATATTGTGTGTTTGTATATTTATTTCACTGCCTTTAAGATTTTACATTGTAAACTAAAGGGAACAAGGGGGGAACAAATGTTGTATTTACCCTTTAACTACAGGTAACAAGAGAGGAACAAAGCTTCACTTTAATTTACAACCCTCAAATGTGGTATTTACCCTGTAAGTACAGGGAACAAGGGAGGAACAAAGCTTCACTTTAATTTACAACCCTCAAATGTTGTATTTACCCTGTAGGTACAGGAAACAAGGAGGGAACAAATACTGTATTGACCCTTTAACTACAGGGAACAAAGAGAGAAGAAGCTGAACTTTAACATACTAGTGTATACTTGAACACTAAGAACAGAGTAAACTACAGCAGCAGTTTTTATTGATTGAAGACCAAATTACTAGATTTTTCTATAAAGCATCAGCTATACATTTACTGAAATGCAACAGTTAGCCCCCCTGTGCAAACAGCAGTAAAGATGCGAGCCTGTTTTAATCTGCATTGAACCCTGACGGTAGGCCTATGTCATGCAAAGTTATTTGTTGATAGTGAGTTATGGAGACATTGATGGCTTTGGTAAGATCGACGAGTAAACATAAGGTAAGTAGTGTATGGAAATATATTTTATATTGAATTGCAGATTTAAAATACATACAGTATACAATAAGGGTTCATAATTTCACAGGTTGTAAACCTTTTATTCATTAAACACCCCATATAAAACCCAAGCACTGAATAAGAGTATGTACTCACGCAGGTGCATATACAGTACATTTGCAGATAGCAATAGGTTGTCACCATCCTTGCATAATTCTTTATATGTATACAATACTTGAAGAAATGTACATCGTAAACTTAATATACTTCTTTGCATGATGAATATCTTACTGTTACTCCCCTATTACGCAAACATTATGGTTTGTTCTTTTGCAATTTAAAGAAAAGTACAACGTTATTTCACTGTACTTACGCGGTACTTTTCATGCTGAATATCTGGTTGTTACCCCCTTATTACCCAAGCATTACAGTTTGTTCCCTTATACTTACGTAAACGTTATTTATACTTACACTATAGGTACAGAAAAGTACACCGTTATTTCACTGTACTTACGCGGTAATTTTCGTGATAAACATCTGGTTGTTACCCCCTTTTTACCCAAGCATTACGGTTTGTTCCCTTATACCTACACGTTCATTATACTTACACAGTACGTACAGAAAAGTACACTGTAATTTCACTGTACTTACGCGGTACTTTGCGGGTTGTAAAAGAAAGCGTTACCAAACAATGTAAAAGGCATTATCTGCTATAAAACCAGCTTGAGCATCATGGTTTAAGCTGGATATAGCTAGTTTTGGCTGGGCTCCCAGCGTGGCTAAGCTGGTCAAGCTGGTTTTAGCTGGTCATCTCCTAGCCTGTCCACCTAAAACCAGGCTGGAAATAGCTGGAAACCAGCCTGGAATTGGCCAAAACCCCTCTAAAACCAGGCTGGTCGACCAGCTAAAACCAGCCAACCAGCCTAGGCTGGTTTAAGCTGAATTTTTCAGCACGGAAAGAAACTGAATCACAACAAAGCTTCAGAGAAAGCTGATGTAGAAGAAATCAGTGAGTCTGATAATGTTTATCCAGGCTTACAAACTTTCTTTGAAACAGATGTACCTGTAGAGTCATCGAATGTTTGTGGTGCTTGGAGGAAATCACAGAGAATTGAGAAAATTGAAAGTGTTTCTCTCAATGCTTCTGTTGTCCAAGTTCAAACTGGTACCAAAGCCTCAGAACCTAAAGACATTAAAAGAGTTTACATTCAGCCTGCACAAATTTTTCTGAGTTTAGGAGAGCACTAATCAGCAAAATGCGTCTACTGTATATGACATGTTGTTGACAAAAGTTACACAGCTAAAGTCTCAAATTCTAACAGAATCTGAATTCAACAATTTTGAATCTGCTGTTTCTGATTTGCAACATGTTAGTAAAGAAGACTTGAGAGAGGGTTTTCTGAAAACTCTTAAAAATAATATGGGGCCCAAAATAGATGGGTCTAGAGTGACTAACTGTGCTCAAAAGAAAGATGAGTCTGTGAATAAATTCACTGAGAGGTTTTGTCAGACAGCCATAGCTTACAGTGAAATTGTCAACAACCCTGAAAATGTGTTAGATGACAAAGGACCACTAGTTCACATTTGAGCCTTTTCTAAATCTTATGTTGTATGACAATACCATCAGAAGTAATCTAGGAAAGTTAGCTGATGTCAAAGCAAAAGTGAGAATAGCAGCAACTTCATTTAGTACAAAAACCTAGACAATAGGTGCCCTAAAAGAGAAGGCAAATGCAACTACTGTGGGAAATTAAGACATTTCAAGAAAGAGTGTAGGAAGAAGTTTCAAAATAGAAAAAGACACGCTATGCATAATTCTACTCCCTCTCAGCCTGCCTACAACCCTGAAGTAGTTCCGTCATTGTCTACGGCAGCTTTAAGACAGCTTGCTCAGGCTCTTCTAAGAGCACAACAAGAACAGGGAAAAAGACTAATTGTTGGGGCTGTGAGTTGCTACCTTTCCCCTTTCACAATGATAAAATACTTTTTGTGAAAGGTAGAATACAAGATAAAGAGATTGATTTTTTGCTTGATACAGGTGCAGAAATTACAGTAATTCAAAAAACAACAAAACTGAACTTTCCTTAACAAGTGTAATAGGTGAAGATTCTGTTTTGTTTGAAACCCCACCCATAGAGGTACAATTTATCCCAAAAAGTCTGACAATAAAATTGCTATGTGCTCCATTAAATACATGTGCAATTCTTGGCATGGATATACTAAGACAATTACATCTAACTTTAGACATGTCTTCAGAATCAGCTAGCATAACAATTTCTTGAGTACAATTTTTCTACTGATAATGCAATTGCTCCTGGGTATGCTTTTTTACAGAATCATCCAATCTGGGCAAAAGAAAAGGACGGCTGTGGACTTCTGACAGGTGCAGAACCAGTTAAATTAACAGTTACCAAACAATATCCTATCAGTAAGGAAGCAATACAGGGAGTGAAAACTATTATAGAAAACTTACTGAAGCAAGGAGTAGTTAAAACCAACAGTGCCTGTAACTCACCCGTTTGGCCTATAAAGAAAGCTAATGGAACATGGAGACTCACCATAGACTACAGAGTAGCCAATAAACATATTGATAAAATCGCCCCATTAGTAGCAGATCTGTCTACAATTTGTAATGGTCTACCACTAGATTGTATAATTTTTACAATAATTGATATGTCTACAGGATTCTTTTCGGTACCCTTGCACTCTGACAGCCAGGCATGGTTAGCTTTCACAGTTGACTATGAACAATACAAGTGGACACGGTTACCACAGGGATTTCAAAATTCCCCAACCATTTATCATTAAGCTGTCAGACGTGATTTGTGTGACCCAGAATGTCCAGTCAAAAAGTCTACCATGATTCAGTATGTCAATGATATTTTGATTGCCTCAACAGATCAGGAGGTACATAAAACTGAATTGGCAGCATTGTTAGACTATTTGCACAAAAAAGGACATAAATGCAGCTTTCACAAAGCTCAAATTGCTAAAAACCAACTTACCTTTCGGGCTAAAACAATTAGTACAGGAAATAGATCCATTACACAGGATCGAGCAGCTTCAGTCAAAATAATACCTCCACCTACCACCATTAAAGCACTCAGATCATTCTTAGGAACAGCAGGTTACTGTCGACCTTGGATTGAAAATTTTGTCTCAATGGCCCAGCCACTCTATGACATACTGTTAATGTCTGGTTAAGGATTCTAAAACTGTTTGTATGGAAGGAACTCAGCATAACGCTTCCAATAATTTAAAGACTGCGCTATGTCAAGCACCTGCATTAGGAATTGCACAATCAGATAGGCCTTTCGTGCTTTATGTTCATGAACACTCAGGCTTTATGACAGCATGCTTAATGCAAGATCATGGGGGCATTTTACGCCCAATCCATTATTATTCTGGTAACCTTGACATAGTCGCTCAAGGTATGGGTCCATGTCTTAGAGCAGTACAGGCAGTTCATCTAGCTCTGTAGGCTTCAGCAGTAATAGTGCTAGGTCAAACTGTAAATGTAAGATGCCCTCACGCAGTGTCTGCACTAATGAATCAAGCAAAAGTCACTTCTGTCACCTCCTCTCGTTGGGGAAATTGGTTAACGACCCTCACAGCCCCGAATGTCGTTTTATAGCGTGCACCAATCACAAACCCATCTTCATGTATGATGTCTGCATTGACTGAAGTTGTGTTAGAGGATTGTGTTACGCTTACTAATACACCTACAAGTGAAGTAGCAGAAACGCCCATAGAAAATGCAGAATGGGAATTGTTTGTTGATGATTCAGCACAAATCATTGAAGGTAACAGACAAGCAGGTTATGCAGTAACTTCCACCACAGAAGTAATAGCTACAGGCCGTCTTCCAGATACATTTTCAGCTCAAGCTGCAGAACTAGTAGCTTTAATTAGAGCATGCACGCTAGCTTCAGGATCAGTTGCAAATATCTACACTGATTTCAGATATGCTTTTGGGGTAATTCATGTTTTTGTTGTCATTTGGCAAAGCAGACAATTTCTAACTTGTGCCAGATCCCCCATTAAGCATGCTGTATTAGTGAAACACCTGATGTTTGCCATGAAACTTCCAAAGAAATTGGCTGTGATTAAAGTGAAAGTGTAAGCGGTGCTCCTCAAATCAGGCCGGTGCGTACTGGCGTCATTTGCGTCTATGACGTTACCAGGAGATCAACAGCTGAGTTGAGTCAATTTGTAATGAATCCAAGTCATTAAAAGGGATTTATTTTCTTTATCAGGGGGAGATTTTTGGTTTATGATTGCAGGTGCTGCTGAGTTGCTGGCCAAGGCTACCGTGCCAGGACGTGGGCATGATGTTGTGCGTGAGCGAATGACTGGGAGGTATAATTGGTAGTGCTGGGGTTTCCCCGGACTAAAGTTTCGGCAGCCGCTGTGAATTTTCTAATCGCTATATCCCATGTCCGGTAGCGGGTAAGCGGGCCAGAAGCACAGTGTTTTACTGTTGCAGGGTCAATATTGTGTATGCATTTTGTTTGCGGAGTTTGATTGAGTTTTGTTTCTCCCGGCGCTTGTACTCTGTCTGTCTGTCTGTCTGTCTGTCTGTGTGTGTGTGTGTGTGTGTGTGTGTGTGTGTGTGTGTGTGTGTGTGTGTGTGTGTGTAACGGGGATGAGCATGGGCTAGGATTCCTCTCCGTACATGAAATGTTAGATGACGGCTTGATATTTAGCTGGAGTGGTATTGATAGTAGTATATGTTTAAATTGCTGTGTGGTGTCTATTTACTGGTGTTATTTATGCATTTATATTTATGAGATTTACTGTGTGGTGTATTACAACTTTGGGTTGATGCGAAATGATGATGTGTTGCACAATTGCTGTTGATACCCCTTTGTTAAATGCCTAGTGGTGGTTATTTTAGTTGCCTCAACCAATTATGTCAATGCAGTCTGCTAATAATCTATTTATCATGAACATAGTGAACATTTTATTCTCTACCTGCTGCTCCCCTTCTGTGGATTTTTAATATTTGAGATTATTGTAAAAAAAATAAAAGTGAAACTAGTATTTAAGTGAATTGAAGTGTTTGAAGTTTGCTTGATTATTGTGGCCCAAAATAAATACTTTTATTTTGTCCAGTTAAGAACTTGTTTTGTGTTTGAATACTGCCCTTGTTTTGGGATGGTTACAAAAGCACATCTCACAGCTAATACAATGGAAGCTAAAGGTAATGCTTTTGCTGATGTAGCTGCTAAACAGACTTGTTTTAATGCTAATGTACAAGTATGTTCAGGTAGTACAGCACAAAAAACAATTCTGCCTCCTGAATCAATCATTGATCTGTACAAAGACGTTCCTTTATATGAAGCATGGAATTCATACAGCGAAAGACAAAGGAGACACAGTGGATTCATCTAGCTGTTTGGACTATAGAGGGAAAATATGTTGCTGCTGAATCACTGTTGCTATATTTGGCTTAACAAATACACAATTTGGGTCACAGTGGTCCAGCAACCATGAATAACAGGTTCTCAAATCAATGGTGGAATCTAAAATTCAGAAATTTAGCCACCAAAACAGTGAAAAGATGTGTTACATGTCAGAAAAACAATGACGTGCCAGCAGTAACTACAGCAGCAACACATACTCAAGCTCCACCAGGGCCATTTTGTCTCCTGCAGGTCGATTACATATCGTTACCTCCCAATAAAGGAAAAACTGATGTTTTGATAGTAATTGATAAGTTCTCAAGATGGGTTGAATCTTATCCAACAGGATGTGCTACAGCTGCCTATACTGCAAAATGTCTGATCACTGATTTTATTCCTAGATGGGGATTACCAGATTCTATTGACTCAGATCAGGATACACACTTCACAGGACAGGTAGTCAAGGAAGTGTCTAAAATGCTGAAGATTAAGTGGAATCTTCACTGTCCCTACAGGCCACAAGCATCAAGACAGGTTGAACAAGCTAATAGGACAATTAAAACCAGGCTAAACACAATGCATCAAGAAGGAGTTTCATGGGTCGAAGCACTTCCAGCGGTACTGTGTAGTATGAGAGCATCACCCAACAGATCAGTAGGACTGAGTCATCATGAGATTATTACTGGACACCCAATGCAGATGCCAGGTGTAATAGATCTTAGAAATGCTGATGTGCACATTGTCTTAGATGCCCTGACAGCTTACTGTGAAAACCTCACCTAGTCTGCACAGAATGCCAGAGAGAGAGTTGAGTCGTGTTGGCAGAATCAATTGGAAGGTGGACACACAATCATCCCAGGTCAGAGGGTCATGATAAAGTTATTCAGAAACAAGCCATTAGAGCCTAAATGGCTTGGACCACATCAAGTGATGTTGATTACAGCAGCTGCAGTGTTGTGTCAGGGAAGAAAAACTATGACAAATGTCGCACATCGCAGCGTTGTTCGACCACCTACAGGGATAGGATAGGACACACATAACAGTAGGGTGCCCAGGGAAGAACTGATCCTTTAGGGATTGGGGGCAACCCCTGGGTGAAGACGTTTCAATAGGCTTTACCCCACTTATTAGTCCATCCTAACCTTACTGTTCTTTATGTGTCATAAGAATTAAGAAATAGGTAAAGAAGAAACAACTATAGCAGAAATAGATTGAACAGAGGATACAAAACTAGTGTTTTAAAATAGTTTTATTTCTTTTTTCATTTACTTTTTTCTTTTTTGCAACAAATACTGTTTCACTGCCTTTTGTTTCTTTCTTATTCTGTGCAGATACAACTTGTTGTCCTGAGATCCATAGACACCAACCTTCTCACCTACAAGTCCAGTCATAACCTTCAAGAGACAATTAGAGCCACTGCTTAACCAACCATCACAGAAGAACACACAATGCAGAGAACTACCTACAGGAACTTCCATCATCCATCAACATGTGAAGATTGTCGTACTAGACACATGAACATCGTACAAGCCATGGACTCATGAAACAACATATTCTTAGAGCTAATGAATGTCAAAAAATGCCTTGTTTGCTGGAAAGAACATCTGCATGCAACGCCCACCTTCAGTAGGAGCAGGAAGCCCCTGGGTGGCACACCCCATGTCCAACTGTGACACGTGTACAACAAGAGTCCATGTCACAACATCACAACTCCCCCAGCTACTCCATGTTGCATTACTGGATTACCATCCTGCAACCTAACTTCAGCAACTCCCATCATGACAGATCTACTACTGCCAATGACTTTTTCCTGGTGTGTGGAAAATAATGCTCCATCCTCAACTACACTGGGTAAATATCCTCGCGAAAGACGCAACTTTGTCATTGAAATGAGAACAGGATCCCATGTGGACATTACCCCATCAGCAGGGATAAGAAAAAAGAATTTGGAAGCATGTCTCCACAAGACACAATCTCTTTTAAAACTCTTCGCTGTAAATCAGTGGTGTATGATTCCTCCACCAACAGGAACTTTTTGGTTATGTGAAACATCAGCCTATGACATCCTTCCCAGTCAATTTAATGGCAGATGCACATTGGTTTACGTTCTACCGGCTATCAGAGAAAATACACACTCCACTCCAAGCTCTTTACATCTGCATAACTCTGCTCCTACCACAAAGGAAGAAGATGGCTGCATTCCAGGACTCTTGGACTCTTATAACTCTGGAAGCAATAATTCAAATCTTATGGTGTGATGCAAGCCTTTGATCAAGTCAGAAGCTTATCAAATTCTGTTCAGAAACTGGCCAATGATAAAGTTTTGGCCCTGGGTAATATCAGAGACAATCTTGCTTCACACAAGATAATGATCTTACAGAACAGAGTGGCCTTGGATTACATTCTAGCAAAACAAGGGGGAGCTTGCACCATCATAGGCCCAGAGTGCAGCACCGAGTTAATAGATCCAACCACGAACTTGAACAAAATTCAACAAGACATACTTGATCTTTCAGTAAAATTGCATCGTATGACTGAAAACAATTCTTCATGGTTTGGAAACCTGTTAGGTAAACCCTGGCTGTGAATCAAGGAAATATACTTCTATACTTCTATTGCTTTTTCTACTGTTGTAATATCTATGCATCCACGGGGAACTGTGGGAATATAAACTTATATTATCTATATATAACTGAAAAGTTGTTTTTAGGGTGTGACAGATCTAAAAAATGTCTTGGTTTCCTGAGCCCTGACGGTCTCCAAAGTAATGCAAATTATCACTTTCACAGCACGGCTGTATCTATTGTCTTCTCTGTCTCCAGAACATCATTTGCACCCTGTTTTAATGCTAAAATGTATAGTGAATGGGTACTTATATGCTGATGAGATCAGGCCTGAAAAGGCATGTTACTCTGCTGACAACAACATTTACATTTACATGTAGTCATTTGGCAGACGCTTTTATCCAAAGCAACTTACAAATGAGGACAAGGAAGCCTTTTACACAACTATAAGAGCAACAATGAATAAGTGCTGTAGGCAAGTTTCAGGTGTGTTAAGTGTAAGAAGCAAAACATTAGTATTTTTTTGTAGTAGTAGTTAGTGGAGCAGCCAGAGAGGGAATAGCAGATTAGTAAGGAAAGTGGAGACAAAATAATTGAGTTTTTAGTCGTTTCTTGAAGACAGCGAGTGACTTCCGTTCTGATGCAGTTAGGGAGTTCATTCCACCAACTGGGCAGATAGAATGCGAGAGTTCGGGAAAGTGATTTCTTCCCTCTTTGGGATGGAACCACGAGGCGATGTTCATTCACAGAATGCAAGTTTCTGGAGGGCACATAAATCTGCTAAACTGAGAGATGATAAGAAGGAACGCAGCCAGAAATCGCTTTGTAGGCAAACATCAGAGCTTTGAATTTGATGCGAGCAGCAACTGGCAGCCAGTGCAAACGGATGAGTAGCGGAGTGACATGTACTCTTTTAGGTTCATTAAAGACCACTTGTGCTGCTGCGTTCTGAAGCAGCTAAAGAGGTTTGATAGAGTTAGCTGGGAGCCCGGCTAGTAGAGAGTTGCAATAGTCCAGTCTGGAGAGCTTGAACAAGAAGTTGAGCTGCATGTTCAGATCAAGTGTGCCGCAAGCCTAAGTTTTGAGTGAAGGTTTCGGCCGTTAGATCGCCCCCTGGGGGCTGGCTGCAGTACAAGTCATAAAGCCCGCCTCCTCCGTTTTAATGAAGGAGACTTGAGCCCAAAAAAAAAAAAATATTACACTTGCTATAAAATGTCCCGAAAGATAGTTCTGGTCGATTAAGGCACTGGTTATTGTGCTGAAATAGGTGCAGATCTTCATTTTTGTAAACAGTTTGTTTTTAGCAGTAATTTAATGCTGGGCGTGTCATCGTGATTGACAGCTGTAATTGACAGTTTCTCAAAGCGCGGCGTCTGAGCTTCGGCAGGAGACTGAAGTAGACTGAAATGTTATTATTCGATTTCTGTGTTATTTTACCATGACAAAATGAGTTCAGCAGTAAACTATAGTTTCTGACATACATGATCCTGGTGGAACACTGTTTATTCGCTAAGTTCATGGCTTTTTTCGGGCTTTATTAGTTTGCTGATACACGCCTAGCCACCCAGATAGCAAAACACAGTTCCGGCTAGATTCTCGCCTGCCGGAGACTTATCTCTTAGAGCTCAGAATGACTAATGTTACCTCTGCTCGACCTACTCCGGATGCCTGGACTCACTACCCAATTCCAGCCCGAGTCAATCGAGCCAGATGCGGCGGCCGAGCGAGCAGGCGCTGCCGCATGCGAGCCGGAATCAGCCCGCGACGCCGCGAGTAAGTTATGTGTTGCGGCCTGGAGCTGGCGCGATTGAATATATAAAACCCTCATATTTGTTAACGTTATTACATCCATTTGTGTTGATATGACAGCAAACGCATGCTGAGAAGTTCGGGGGGCGTAGTTGATTTTACATAAAGCGTTTGATTGGAAGCTCGACTCTGCTCATTTTCGCGGCTCCTCCTCTGGCTCCATCAGACAATCCTTCTGCGCATGTCTGGCTCCAATTTCAGCAGTCTTTTGCGACAGTTTGTGCCCGTCAAGCAGGCGTTTTGCCCTCAAGGCGTTCAATGGGAAAAAGGGCTGTCGCGTCGTCCATATTTTTTACAGTCATTGGTTCAGATAGGAAGGGTCAAACCTTTCTGATGTTATAGAGTGCGAATCTGCACGATCGAGCAGTTCTAGAAATGTGGTTAGAGAAGTTTAGTTGGTCATCAATCGTTACTCCAATTCTTTTCACCATTTTGAATGCAATAATGGTTGCCCCATCCATCTGGATTGAAAAGATAAGATGTAGAGTCGGGTTGGCAGAAACTTCAAGCATTTCTGTTTTTGTGAGGTTAAGCTGAAGATGATGATCTTTCATCCAGTGTGAAATGTCTGACAGACAGGCTGAGATGTTTCTGGATGACTGATCCTAACAATGTCGTCAAAATGGAGAAGAGAAGTGGCCCAAGAACAGAGCCCTGCTGTAGGTTGGACACCTCTCCCCTCCAACATACCCTGAATGACCTGTCAGAGAGGTAAGACCTGAACCACTGAATAACAGTTTATTTATTTATATTTATATATTTATATATAGCGCATTTCTTGTGTATGGTCATACACCCAAAGCGCTTTACAATCATGAGGGGGGGTCTCTCCATACCACCACCAGTGTGCAGCATCCACTTGGATGATGCGACGGTAGCCACAGGACAACGGCGCCAGTGCGCTCACCACACACCAGCTATTGGTGGAGTGGAGAGACAGTGATCGAGCCAATTCGGTGGAAGGGGATGATTGGGAGGCCATGATCGTAAGGGCCGATAGAGGGACTTTTGCCAGGACACCGGGGTTACACCCCTACTCTTTCACGAGAAGTGCCATGGGATTTTTAATGACCACAGAGAGTCAAGACCTCGGTTTAACGTCTCATCCGAAAGACGGCGCCCACTGATAGTGTAGTGTCCCCTTTTTACTGGGGCATTAGGACTCACACAGACCACAGGTTGAGTGCCCCCTGCTAGCCTCACTAATACCACTTCCAACAGCAACCTAGTGTTCCCTAGTGGTCTCCCATCCAGGTACTGACCAGGCTCAGCCCTGCTTAGCTTCAATGAGTAACCGGTCTTGGGCTGCAGGGTGACATAGCTGTGTGTTTACAGTGTCAAAAGCAGCTGACAAGTCCAGCAAGATGAGGACTGATGATTTAGAGTCTGTTTTAGCCAGTCTGAGATCCTCTACGACCGAGAGCAGAGCAGTCTCAGTTGAGTGGCGTTCCTTAAAGCCGGATTGCTTGTTGTCCATGAGGTTGTTTTGAGTAAGAAAATCCAGCACTTGATTGAACACTACTTTCTCCAGAATCTCGACCAAGAATGGAAGCAAGGATACTAGTCTGTAGTTTTCAAGTAGCGTTTGATCCAGGTTGGGTTTCTTTAGCAGTGGGGTTACCCTAGCCTGCTTAGATGAAGTGGGGAATAAACCAGAGTCAAGAGATGTGTTGATTATGTGAGTCAGTGTTGGTATGATTGCAGGAGAAAAGGCTTGCAATAGATGAGTGGGAATGGGATCAAGCGGACAGGTGGTTGCATGGCTAGATAGCACGAGTTTGGTCACCTCTGACTCAGAGAGCGGAGAAAAAGAGGTGAGTGTGTGTGGTGTTGGTGTTGTATCTTGCGTGTTTGTTGTAGGTGCAGCAAATTGAGCACTGATTTTTGCAGTTTTGGTGCAAAAGAATGTAGCAAAGTCATCAGTAGTAAGTGTGGAGGATGAGGGTGGAGGAGGAGGATAGAGGAGGGAGAAAAATGTTTTAAAAACTTCATTTGCATGCTTTGTTTTAGACTGTCCTACATGTATCAAATGTGTTTAAACATAGTGTCTGTTGTACCAATCGA
Organism: Danio rerio; assembly: GCF_052040795.2. Classification (NCBI taxonomy): domain Eukaryota; kingdom Metazoa; phylum Chordata; class Actinopteri; order Cypriniformes; family Danionidae; genus Danio; species Danio rerio. The sequence continues at coordinate 44,514,400 of NC_141025.1, forward strand.
GAGATTTCTTTCGATGACGCCACAGCCACGCTGAATTTTTCTTATTAAAGGATTCTACTTTGATGACAACCGAAAGTTTTTATTTTTTTATTTTTGGGCTCGTCTTAGAATTTCACAAAAGTTTGGTACTGCGAGCCAGACTAGAGAAATTCACAACATCATTCAATGCACTAATGTGTTCATGTTAGTTAGCTAATTAGCTAACAGATTTTCACTGCATCAGTAACTACACTGTTACCTTTAAACAAAAGAAGATGCAGCATAACATCAAACACTCTTAGTTCATCTTGGACTTGCACGAAGATGCTCAAGCTACTGTCCTCCACAATGGTGACACAAAAACTGTTTTACAGTATTTTGCTGTTTTTTTCCCCCTTGATTTAACGGTAAAATACCGGCAGCTGTGTTTGCCATAATCTACTGTTTTCAACATTTTACATTCATAAATTCAGTTTACATAATATTTCTGTTAAAAATACATTCCACAGTCTGTATTTTTCATTGAACACATTTAAGCCTTAAATTCCAGAGCAAAATCCTCACTAGTGTCCTAACTACAGAGGGTTGAACACTCAAACAGTGATGAAGTTAATGAGATAATTAAGTGTCTAATTTAAGGAGGATTGAGAATTATTGATGAACAACTGTTAACAAGCAGAATCACTAAAGGAAAGAAAAATACAAATACAGCCAAAACCAAAGATGAAATCAACTGAGAATGAAACTTTAAATAAAATAAAAATTAATAAAAATAAAACAAATTACTCAATAAAAAGTAATTTCTCAAGATCTCGGCAGAGATCATTAAACAAAAGAAGACAGAGTCTGCTTTAATTGGGCTATTCAACTGTTCTGACTAGGGTTGGGTATCGTTTGGGGTTTTTTCGATACCAGTGCTTTAAAACGATACCGGTGCCAAAACGGTCCCTGAACGATAAGTTTTAGCCACAAAATGATGGTGGAAGACTCTACAAAAATCTTTTATTTGATAAAATCTTTTAAAAAATAATTTTGAACTATATAATTAAAGTTTAAAGAGAACATCAAGTCATATTTGATATATTTGAATTACATTAATATATTTCCTTTGATCATTTGTTGGTTTGCATGAATTTAAAATTTGCATTATAAGATTACATTAGCTTACTATTAACCTGTGGTGGGGCGGGCAGGGGCCACGTACTTTTAAGAGCACATTTTAACATATATATCACAAAATACTTAGAAAAAAATTTTTAAGTATTTTTTTCATGCATCACTCTGCAGTCTTCATAAACAAGATAATTAAATAACTTAAACTCAAAATAATCTTCCTTGTTCATTTATTTGACAAGTAACTTTGTACTGGTGTAGGATAACACATTTCTAACATTCAAGTACACCAAGGCACATTGTTGCACCTGTAAACTTTAACAGATAGGCCTACAGTTAAAGTCATTTTATTTTGCCATTTTATGAAAAGCTTTTCAGTGTTTATTGAAAAAAAAAATATTCTGGAGTCATAATAAGTCATATTTCCAATTGTTTATTTCTTAAATAAAAGCAGTTTTTAATAAAAAAAAATTAAGGTCAGTAATATTAGCCTCCTTAAGAAATATTTACTGTATATTTTTGATATACACAATAAATTAGTTACAAAATAATTTGACTCATTATTTTAACTTTCAAAGTTAACTGATTAAGTCTTTAAATTACACTTTAATCTTAATAAAATACTACTTAAAGGGACTTTGTCTGAATACAACTGTCTTGCAAAATAACTAGTAAAATGTTATGCACGGACTGTCAGCATGGGGAAGATAAAAAAGTAGAAAATAGAAATTAGTTAGTTAAACTTACGTTCATACATGTGTTGTAAATAAATCCTGTGTTGAAGATGGAAATAAAAAATGAACGAAGGCAAAAAATAAACGAGTTGAATATGACTTACATGAGCGTGACTGAAAACTACATTTGATCAATGTGTTACATCTGTTCTTTGGTACTTGCCGACTGGTTGTAAATTCAAGACTGCATTTCCTAATGTAAAACTCTGTACACTAGATTTCTGATTTATAATAGTCTCTGCATAGCCGAGGACTTATGCTAAAAGTGTTAAAATCGCTAATGAAAACAGAACTCTAATTTCATCAACAGTGGACATTTTGATAGTGTTTCACAACATGAACATGACTGAAGTTTAATCTTTTTATTACCTGTGTCAATTTGGGCATCAACTTCTGAAGAATGCCGGGAACTGATGCGCGCAGCACCCAGAGAGCAAGTGCCGTGAAAGCAGAGGGAGCGAATGCCTGAGGGAGCGATTGCACGTGACACCGAGAGCATGCAAGAGAGGCATTCCTCTGCCTTTGAGCCCTCAAATGTGTCATTAAGTTTGACATGTTTCCTCCTTACACGCAACTTTTGTAAAGAGAGTTGCTGTGTCAGAATCCTTGCTTGTAAAATACTCTTTACAATGCTTAGTTTAAGCAAATTTGATGAACGTGATCATGCGTGTTGATCTGAAGAATGTCACTCTCGCTCTGAATGCGCTGTACAGCGCACGTTGTGTGCGTCTGTTCCCTAAGCAACAATAACAATCGCCTGATATCGCCTGTCTGTATTCCTCAAAGTTGTTTAGAATTAAATTGTTTAGTGATGGTGGGACACAACGCCTATGTGTGCCTTTCATGCACCCCTTTGATGCTTCTCACGCCCTTGTCGTAGCACTGAAATTCACATGCTGATTTGATTTTGATTTGGGTTTCAGTACCCAAGCCTACACATCCCAAACAATATCTAATAAAACTATTTTCTATGACTTAACTTTTAAAATACTAGAAATTAGGGCTGGAAGATATGGCAAAAATTTATATCACGATATATTTCTTAATTTCGGTCGACACAATATAATTCCAATATCGATATGGACAAATTTTAAAAAGCCGGTAAAAACTGCCGAGAACACACAAAATAGATGTCTGCACCTACAAATATCTGCAAACTAAATTTGCAAAGTCTATAATAACTCCTGGCTCTTTTAACTTTTTGAAAAATAAAAAGTACACTAAAATTTATTAATAAATGAATGTTCACTTTTTATTTGTATTTAGCCTTTACAAACAGATGAATATATTCATAGTTTTGGTTGCTTTTCATCTTAAACGTGCTTTAAGGGTTCTATCTGTCTATTTATATTTGTGTATGTAATTATATGATTAAATTAAAAGGTTTAACACAAAACAGTTCTTACATATTTTATATAGTCTATTAATATAGACTAATATTGTATATTATTTTATATAACACACTTTCATTATTTAACAGATTTAATACCTCTATCACATTCTTTCTATTTCATCAGCTTTGCAATAACCAGATTCCTGATAAATATGTTTGTGAATTTTATTTTATAAGTTTGCTCGAGTGCTATACCAGCATGCAGCGACCTTATGTGTGCGAGTGTTAATTTATGGTGTATGCAAGAATCAAGTTTATTTGTATGTGGGTGTATGCATGCATCAAGGTTATATGTATATGCGCAAGTAATTTATAGGTGCACGATTTGATAAGCAAAGTTTGATTTAAATTCTACACGGAAAAACAAATTTGTTGGGGTGGTGGATTTCCCAAACAAAACAAAAACTAAAGGCAAAAGATTCTCTTCGGTCGACAACCAAAGTCAGACACTCAGTTGAGAGTATATATGAATAGGTTAATTATAGAAAAATGTAGATAATGTAAATGAGCATCTCTTCAGGGTGACCACAGGCCAAAATAACAAACAAAAGAATCTATAAAGTAAATGCACTAAATTACCTATTACTATTTAAAGACAAATACAAGAAGCTTACCTTACTCCCTAAACATAAACATAGTCAAAAGTAATCAAATAAATAGGCAGGCCACCCCTACACGCTCAAACTCTCAAAATAGGTTAAGTGAAGTTTTTAAACTAATTTCGAGGAGAGCACGTGATATAACTGACAGCAGCTGGCCACCTATCTACACTCATTAGTTAGCCAATCAGATCTATCCTAACCCACTATAAGTAGCCTAGCTAGACATTACTCCCTTATCTTCGTTTTCCGAAGAAACAAACGACAGGTCCGCTCTAGCTCCTCCAAAAGTTATTCACGGACAATACGGATCCTCCACATCTCCTACTATTCTTCAACTACAATACCACACCACCTTTACTACCATCGTCAGCAACTACAAAAAATGACAAAAACAACAGCGACGGCGGCGGAGATCACAACAGCATCAGCGCAGCTACATACAAGAAAGAAAGCTCCGCGCTCCATGAAACACCAGCCCCGTCTTAACAACAACCAGCCCAGCATGAAAGTCAGCTCGAGACCAAGGCACGTGATATAACTGACAGCAGCTGGCCACCTATCTACACTCATTAGTTAGCCAATCAGATCTATCCTAACCCACTATAAGTAGCCTAGCTAGACATTACTCCCTTATCTTCGTTTTCCAAAGAAACCCCCCATCCACCCCTTTCTCCTCCTTTTCTCCTTTACAAAAAAGGGGAGCTCTCGAGAACCACCTGATCTCGTACTCCCCTCACAGGCTCTATGGACCTGGCGGGAGCCCTGGGCTCAACTATCTCTGAGCTCAGGGTTCTCTCCCGGGACAGCATGCCAAACCTGCTTACAGCTGTCAAGCAATATCTAAGTGTGAACTCTTGAACGTATAACAGAAAAACAAGAAGGCAGGACAAAGAAAAAGATGTGCAATTCGCAATAATAAATAAATAAATAAACTTCAGTCATAACATATTGTAAACGTAGGAAAGCTGATTACACAAAAGTGACCACATTTGTGTGTGCGCACGTACACAATGCACTCCATATTGTTGCCAGATTGGCCCAGTTTCCCGTCCAATTGGGCAGTTTTGAATTTGATCAGGTGGTTATTTTTGCATTTCGACGGGTTTTGGATCTCTGTCTTGTGGACTAAACTAATTGACTAGTTTAGGGGCTAGTGAAAGAGGGTGTGAGGTGAGATTTCAGACACTCTGATTAGTTTCTCGAAAATGAAGGTTAGATCTGTTACAGCTATTTTCCATATTTTGTACAGAAATGAGCTGTTAATCATTTAACAGGTTTTCACTGTAGATTGTACAGACTTTTACCGTTAAAATCACAGACAGTTTTTACAATCAACAAGTGAAGAATTACACTTATATATTATACTATACCACGCCTGTCTTAACTAGCTAACTTACTTGAACTGTCTCCATCACCACTTTTATCAAAAGTTCAATCTGCATCATTCTCATGGTCACTAAAACCCATCTCATCCTCATTTCACTGCAGGAAGAGCCAGTTCTGACCTTTTCTTCTTTCACTTACCATAGAACATGGTGGTGCTCGCTAATACACTGTTCCCTGAATTCAAAAGTAGTATTGCCATTAAATCTAGATATTATCCATAATGCAAATGCCTTTAACACATGACTAATCAACATTATAATACTAGCATTCATAGTGTTATTGTTACAACTTAAAAGATCACAGCTGACCTTGCTAGCTAGCTAACCCATTGCAATATTGCACATTACCGTCAGTCACACAGTTCATGCATAAAGCTCTCATCTATCAAGCTGATTATCTAAGAGCCGTGTGGTGCAGGAACAGATACTGAGAACAAAGTCAAGACATTATAAATTCTAGAGCACTTTTAAAATGTAGACTGTGACAAAGCAGCTAAACATAGATGAAGAACCGAGAATGAAATCAATTTTAGGAGAGTGGAGGTCAAATGCTGCTGTAGTTCTACTTAAATCAAAACCAAGTAAGTTCAGTTTTATTCACTTCAGTTTAATACAAACATCATCATTAAAGCTGTTTCAGTTACATTCACTTCAGATGAATACAAATGGGTGAAGCTGTAGTGTGGATGATGGAGGGTTTGATGAGTATGAGCATCCATCATGGACGGTAGGCTTATTGACACTTCTGGTGGCACATCTGGAGGGCTTGATCGTGGATATGGTGCAGGTCCAAGTAGATCACCAGGCAGATGTTTAGACAGCCAACAGGATCAATGCAGAGATTCGTCTATACCTTTAATTAAATGACACAACATCTGATGCACAGAAGCCATTGCGCCTGTTAATATGCTTGGCGACTGGTGTCAGTGGATAGCGGCATGTGCCACTGGAGCTTGTGATGTGCGCTGATGCGTTGCGTCCTGTGTCACTGAGATTGTCGCAGTACATGTTGCTGTGTGGCTCCTCTAGTGGTGACTGACAGCTCCTGCTGCTGCTGCTGACGGTGCTGACTGCTGACTGAGCATGAAGTAGGTTGTGTAACACACACACTTAACAACAGAACAATATTTCATTATTAATATTTAATATAATTTTAATATTGTATGACAACTATATTAGTCTAGCTAGAGATAATAAAATAATAATTATATATATCATTCAAATTATTATAAAATATCTAAATGATTAGCCCTCCTGTAAAATTGTAATTCTTTTAATAATATATTTATATAAATTTTATCTAAATATTTAAATAAACTATATATTATATATTTATATGTACACGTGTTTCTAAGTTGAAGAATATTTTAAAAGCATATAAAACATAGTTTGAATAACTAATTTTCAATAATAAATGTCTTGGGAACACTTTACAATAAGGGAGTATGAGTTAATGTTAGTTACTGCATTAGGTAACATGAATTACCAGTGAACAACACATCAGTTATGCAACACTTAATCGTTGTTAATGTTAACTAAACATATATTAATCTGCTATTTAATACATGATGTAACACGAACTGATGCTGAGAAATGACTATTATTCAACACTACATATTATTTGTTAATGTTAACTTACTCGTCTTCTAATGCACCACTTTACATTCATTCTTTATAATTACATAACGTTTACCTACACATACATTAATGCATTTGATCATGGGTTAGATAACCTGACCTGACAATGAACAACCCATCTAATCAGCAATACTAAATCTCACATGTAAACTAAACACTAGAGTTAATTATTAATACATTATTGAACACACTAGTTAATGCATTAGTTATATAATGACCATATATAATTAATATAATAATAAACAATAAATAAGGGTGTCACACCAGATGACAACAAAACAATTTTTTAGTGGTTTCAAAAAAGTGAATTATGTGATAAAGTTCAATTATGACAATATTAATAATATTCATTTTTGTCATGTGTGACGGTGAAAATGCAAAGTGATGTCGACGTACATTGCAGTGTTCATTTGTACAACAATATTAGGCTTCTGTATTTTAAAATTAGTTTCATGTCCCTTTAAATGTATTAGGTCATTTATTTAGGATTTTGTATCACGTACATCTACTCCAGTAATTCCTCACTTTACTTTTTCCAGTGGATAATTAACTAAATGAAAGCAACTAGTTATTGATGTAAAACTTTTGTGCTTTTTAAAAAGGCAAATAAAACTTATTGTCCAAATTATGGGATTTTTGTTTTTGCTTCAATCAAAATTATTTTCAAATATGTTTTTTATAATTTTTGTGCATTCTCTAATCTTCGAACTACAACTTAGAAATGATCATTTTAATTTACAGAATTTTTATAATTCTAATATAATTTATATAAGTTTTTATAATTATCATTTCTATCTTTTTGCATTATATTTCATTTTTATAAGCAGTGTTGCTGACATTACCACAATTACATTACAGTATGTTTAGTGAACAACAAAATAATCAAGCACTTAAGTAAAATCTCTAACTTGGTGATTTTTAAGTAAACCAAACTACATATTTTACATTATTTTCAGATTTTTTCTTTAAACAAATTATCTTACGCTGTTTTAGCATTACAGTGCAGTAATAATAATAATAATATTTCTAAGCCCAGTATGTTGTATAAACAAACTCTGCAATGTAATAAATATTATTTTTGGCGGTTTTTATAATAATAATGAAATATTGTTCTGTTGTTAAGTGTGTGTGTTACACAACCTACTTCATGCTCAGTCAGCAGTCAGCATCGTCAGCAGCAGCAGCAGGAGCTGTCAGTCACCACTAGAGGAGCCACACAGCGACATGTACTGCGACAATCTCAGTGACACAGGACGCAACGCATCAGCGCACATCACAAGCTCCAGTGGCACATGCCGCTATCCACTGACACCAGTCGCCAAGCATATTAACAGGCGCAATGGCTTCTGTGCGTCAGATGTTGTGTCATTTAATTAAAGGTATAGACGAATCTCTGCATTGATCCTATAGGCTGTCTAAACATCTGCCTGGTGAGCTACTTGGACCTGCACCATATCCACGATCAAGCCCTGCAGATGTGCCACCAGAAGTGTCAATAAGCCTACCAGAGTGTGCCAGTGGTTTCTGTCCATCAGGTGTCTATCTTTTTGCTGAACCACTTATGATCAATAACATCCTCCAAAGTGGGTCCATAGTCAACGAGGAAACCGAAGCACATTTTCAGAAGATCTCTGCATTCTGTAGAAATGGAGAGAATTGATTAATCCTGTATGTTCTCACATGCCTAACATGAAAACTGTATATGAAGTTAGACTTAATTTTACATTTTTACAGTCTTGACAACACTGTCCAATTATATCTGAACAGCACTTTGTTAAGTTATTGTCTCACCTTTGGATACACTGGGGTGAAATCTTGGATACTGAACCACAGAGCGAAGGGGCCAATATCCATTCACCATCCTTGCCAGGAGTCTTGCCACAGACGTAACATTTTCTTCGAGAGCAAAATGTACAGGCCTTATGCCACAAACTTTTACTAGACGAGAATGCTGGTAACATCTGCAGTAGATTTGGTCAAATCCTGTAAGCAACAGATTTGTGAGTTAGAAGAGTAGAACAGCAATTTACTGTAAAATAATTAAGTGATCAAAACTATTTCATTACAAGTGGTCAGTGTAAAAGTAGGAGATCAATAAGCTGGGATATTAATAAGCAGCATTAAAAAACTAAAAACAATCAGTGCAAATTCTCCAGCATAACAGCCAGCATGAATTCTGAAATCTAGAACTGCCGGTGACCAGCAATACCAGCAATGAAAGAAAGGTTTCAGCAGGAGAGGTGAAGAGAAAAGCATCTTACCAGCGTGCGGTTTTAAGTGGCCCTGACAGTATTCACTGCAGCCAAAATCAATCAACTTGACTTGAAGGGTCTTTGGATTCACCAGGATGTTATCTTCATGGACTGCTCTATGGTGAATGCCATGCTCCATGCAGTTTTGTAATGCAATTAGGATCTGCAGGGTCAAGTGTCGCGCTACACTTTCAGTCAAGCGACCATTGTTTCTCCTGATGAATGCAGTCAAGGTCATACTCGGCTGCATGTACTCCAGGACATAAACATAATGTTCTCCCACATCAAAAAAGTCGTATAACTCTATGATGTGGGGACATATGGGAGACGTCTTCAGGTCAAGCATTATTCTGGCCTCCATAGTCACACGACAGGCATGTCCAGGCTAGAGAAAAATATTGGAAAAAGGTTAGAGCATGTGAACTGTATAATGTATCTGCACAATTATAACTGTATAATATATTGTGTTTAATATAGATTCAACACATATTCAGATATATTCATTGTGTTGTGTTTACTTACAATCCGATTTCCGTAACACGTTGACTTATGAACGAATTTCAGGGCAACCTGCAAAAGAAACAAAATATTAAAACTTTTTCCCCAAAGCAATAAACAATGAATCATTATAAATGCAATAATACAATCACAAGACTCTTTTAATATATTTTTTTGGGGTCAACTTGAATGAGGTATCAGACCCTTTTTTTTAACCAAAAGGAAAGGTCTAATTTCTTATGTATCTAGAAAATGTATTCTGTTAAACTGGAAATAGGAACTCCCTCCAACATTTAAATTATTTAAAAATATGATAAATGACACACTGCATTTGGAATTTCTAACATATAGTTTAAAAAAAATGAGCGTACATAATATCATATTTGATTAATGTTTTAATCTAGTAACATAAACTGGATTTGTTGATTGATTTACATGTTTTTATATGTGTATACTCTGATTAATGCTGAATATTCTTTTTGTCAATTGTGCACTTGCAATTGTGCAATTGTGAACATGCGTCCATATGAACACCCCTTCCTTTACAAGAAGAAAAAATTAAGTAAACAACATGTGCAGCAAAAGTGACTTACCTTTTTTCCATCAGATTTGCGTGTTGCCACGTAGACAGTGCCATAGTTTCCCTTTCCTAGCTTCCTTCCAAGCTCATATTTGTCAAGAGGAGATCCTGAAAAACAAACAAAAGGATTATGACAGTTTACCAGGATTGCTCATTTCTGTTTTTGTCTTACTGTGATAGTAGGAGAATATATTTCTGTTGAGGTTCAGCGTGCTATAAAACTGTGTTTGCTTACTGACAAACATATACATAAACTTTTCTACTTTTTGTCTTATTAGTGAAGTTAAATGAGCACTGAGACTATAAGCCCCTTTTCCTTGTCTTCCATGTGTTGAGAATAATGGGAATATTTCCATCACTGAAATGTAAGACTCTCCATTGTTGGTTTCTGTCTGTTTCTGCTGAGAGAAAATTCTCATTCAACATTCATTTGAATTCAGCAATTTATTATTTAAAAAGTGAATTAATTAAACTAAGAAGTAACTCGCTTTACATTTTTTCAAATAGTAACTCAAAATTTTTACTGAATACTTTACTCATTACTTAGAAAAGTAAGATTATTAGGTAACTCACGTTACTTGTAATGCGTTATCCCCAACACTACATATATATTATATAACACACGCACATATATTACGTCAAAACACACTTTTATTTAGACGTGATTAACCGTGATTAACCTTTGCTCAGCACTATTGAAACACTGATCTAAAACACACGTGTCACATACATTCGGTGATCCGAGACTTGACATCCTTTCTAAATCTGCATTTGATTGACTGAAAATCCACACAATCGCACACAGCCTAGTGGGCAGTGCGGCAACATGTACTGTAACTACAGCACATTGCAGATGCTCTGAGTTCAAATCCTGGCTTGTGGACCTTCCTACTCTTTCTCTTAAACTTTGCATTTATTTACAAAGAGTTTATTCAGATGTCAGACCGAACACAATCCAATCACTTGATGGAATGAATGTTTTACACGACACATTATAAATCCTCAACTGCTTCTCTGTCAAAGCGGTTTCAGACCAACAGATTTCACTGTAGAGACACATTTGCTTTGACTGTTTCAGTGTTTCATGAATCGTCGCTCTGCCCACCACTATTCAAAACTATACAGAATTTACTGGAGATTTTTCAGGAGAAACATGATACCATGTTACACAAATTACAGGAGAAATGTGAGGTCTTGCGATAGAGGACTGACCTGGGCCGGTGTCTCTTCTACAAAAATCTGGATCCTCGTCGTAGGAGGAATCATCATCTTCATCCTCTTTATCATCCAGAAAATGTTGCTCAGCATTTCCTTCTCTGCTTCCTTAAGGGGATTACAATGAACAAAGGTTTATTATTGTGAGATGAACAGGACCCATCATTTATAGCTTTAGCTTGTTTTTATTACACCATTCCAGCACCTCCATTCTTCAGCATACACATTCCTTGAACACTGTTCACCCCTGACTCCACCCACTTCCACTTACATGACTTAAACACACATTAAGCTACAGATATTATTTATTAGGGGTCTAAACCTTCACAGGGCTCATGGTTTTGTTTACAATTATCATGTCACTGATTTGATCTAATTCCACATCATGATGAATTCCATACACACAGTTTTTAATATTCCTACACATGAACACAATTTTGTTATTTAATACAAAACTACAAAAACAAAAACATTCAGATATACGAACTGAACTTTTAATTGGATCAGCTCAAAGAAAACATGCTTCCTGAATATATCCAACAAAACTCAAATATGGCAAGGTTTATACCACCCTTTCAAACTGATTACAATTTCATTTGGTTTGACCATGTTTATTCCATTGAGGTGTTTATATGAAGCATTTATCATTCGAATTAAACTTTTAAACCAATTTAAAGGCTCCATGTAAACACACCTACATTGTTTTTATCAAAGTAAACTGACCTGAGCTGGTGCTGGGTTCATCCCTTTCATCAGGGAACTGAGGTGGCAGCATCAAGTCCTCCTGATTTTCATCATCCAGAAAAGCTTTCTCGACTTTTCTTTCTCTGCCTCTGCCCCCTAAAGTGGATCAAAATATGGAAGAGTTAATTATAGATTATCACTTATTTTGGTAATCTGCATTCATTCATTACTACTCGGTATAGGGTGACCCTAAATAGTCAAAGCTTCACAATTACCAATCTCTCAGTCAAATATTTGCAGAGGTAAATTATGAAACAAGGATCAGGCCATTTTGGCTATATGGGTGTTCCTCAATACCTGATTTCACATCGAACTGGTTTTCTCTCCTTAAGTTAATATCTATAGTCTGTTGTTTTACCAATTTTTACCAGATTAATTCTTTTTTGCGTGCTAGTTTTGCACTCCATATGTGATTAGTTTTTTATTCATTTATTTTATTATTATTATCAGACTCCCGCCAATCCCCACAACCCACAAACACCAGCCCTCCTCAACCCCGACAGGAAAACAAATACTATGGAATTCAATGAAGACAGGTTTCCAGCTTTCTTCAAAATATCATCTTTTTTGGTTGACAGAAAAAAAGGAAATCATAAAGGCTTAGAACAAGTAAAGTGTGAGCTAATGATGACAGAATTTTCATTTTGGTGAAGTATATCTCTTTAACGAAGCTGTAGAAAAGTGTGTTCTTGTGTTAGTAAACTGACCTGAGCTGGTGCTGGGTTCTTCATTGTCATCAGGGAACTGTGATGGTTCACAACGTTTTGCCGGCATCAAGTCCTCCTGATCATCCTGAAAAGTCACCTTGAGTTTTCTTTTTCTGCCTCCTAAAGTGGATTAGATACAATAATTTTTGGATTAGATGCACTCTTTCTGAATCGCAATCAGTAACGACAGTCATGTGATATTGCTCAACTTAACAAAATGTATTTTGAGGACCAAATTTATCATAGTAGAATTGGAGAAATGAAGTGTCTTGTCATGGTAAACTGACCTGAGCTGGTGCTGGGTTCTTCATTGTCATCAGGGAACTGTGCTGGTTTATGGCGTTTTGCCAGCATCAAGTCCTCCTGATCTTCATCATCCTGAAAAGCTTTCTTAGCATTTCTTTTTCTGTCTCTGCATCCTAAAGTGGATGAAAATATGGAAGGGTTAATTATAGATGATCACTTATTTTGGTAATCTGCATTCATTCATTACTACTCGGTATAGGGTGACCCCGATTAGTCAAAGCTTTGCAACTACCAATCTCTCAGCTAAATATTTGCAGAGGAAAATTATGAAACGAGGATCAGGCCAATTTGGCTATATGAGGGTTCCTCAATGTCTGATTTCACATCGAACCACTGGTTTTCTCCCCTTAAGTTGATATATAGCCTGTTTCACCAACTTCTACCAGATTTATGTTTTTCTGCGTGTCATGTTTTACTCACAATTTACTCCTCCTCAAGTGGTTCCAAACCTTTATGAGATTACTTTTTTCTGGTAAACTCAAAAGAATATATTTTAAAGAAAGCTGAAACCCTCTAATCATTGACTTCCATAGCAGGAAAACAGATGCTATGCAATGCAATGAAGACAGGTTTCCAGCTTTCTTCAAAATATCATCTATTTTGGTTGACAAAAAAAAAAAATAAAATAAAAAAGGCTTGGAACAAGTAAAGTGTGAGTAAATGATGACAGAACTTTCATTTTTGGTGAAGTATATCTCTTTAACGAAGCTGTAGAAAAGTGTGTTCTTGTGTTAGTAAACTGACCTGAGCTGGTGCTGGGTTCTTCATTGTCATCAGGGAACTGTGATGGTTTACGGCGTTTTGCCGGCATCAAGTCCTCCTGATCATCCTGAAAAGTCACCTTGAGTTTTCTTTTTCTGCCTCCTAAAGTGGATTAGATACAATATTTTTTTTTCATAAAATTTTCATGACATGAATAGAATTTATAATCTTTATTGTATTAAGATTTTCTTAAAAAAAATTAACAAGTGATTATATCTGAGACAGTTTCTTCAGACAAAATAATTTTTTAGACACTGTGGTTTCTTCTAGGTATTTTACACATTTGTGTCATTGAACGGTCGCATAAACCCAATTTAACACTTTAAGTTGGGATTTAGTGGGGCTTTACTGATCCTACTGTCCTGCTGAACAAAATAAATTTACCACAGAACAAATAAACTGAGCAAAATATGACAGGATCCTCACAGCACTTTCTGTAGTGGAGTATCACAACAATTTAGAGTTATGCATGTGATTTTTCTGTTGTTTTCATGTGCCAATATTAACTCATTACACTCAAAAAAGTAAACAAGCCACTTGTTGGATTTGCAAAACAGAAACGTGTCTTATGGAAAAGAATTTAATGAGTTTAGTTCTGTTAAATGATTTATTCTAGTTGTTTGAAACTAAATGAAGAAATAATCAAATGAATTAGATAAGAGCTTGTTTATTCAAAGAGATTTAAGCTCTTCATATAAATGACTCTCTTTGGTAAGTTACTGTGTGCCTCCATCACAGTAGGTGGCAGTGTGCACTCATAAACTGAAACGCATATTCACCAATAAAACTGCATAAGAAGTCACTGCACATGTTGAGCTTAACAGACTGATCTTTTGGAACTCTGCTGTTCTGGTGTTCCACATAAATCTGGACAACTTTTTCTTGGCACAAGTAACTTGGAGACAAAAACAAAAATGCACTTGCAGTTCCTTTTGCGTGTTGAAAATTGAATTTTTTGCACTGTTCTCTTCAAACAAGCTACTGGGGCACAAACACTGGTGCATGAGCTTGAACAAAACTGATGTAGTGATTGAATGAAGAACATTTGTTGTTGGACAGAAGCTCTCCTAGACAGCGGTTATGGTTCCTTTAAATAGAGTGCGAGAGCAAGTAAGCTCGGCATAATTAGTGAAGATGCAGTGTTTTGAATGGACTGATATTGCAAAAGTGTTGTAGCTGACTCTAGCTGTCTCAATGATTTTCTAGGAGTGGAACAATCATTGATGCTCAATAAATCATTTTATTGTAATTGGCATTTTATTAAACACCATTGTTTTCTTCTGTGTTACTATTTTACAGCTTTAAAAAAAAGTTGTTTACCAATGTTCTTGTTATAATTTTGTTTATTTGTGTTAATGTAAAAATGTTACTTTTTTTCACGTCATTGTTTAACTTAACTACCAAAAAGATACTTTGAGACAATATTGTGAGAATGTGAGGCAAGATAGCTTTATTGGTAATTTGCTGAAATCACAGCGATTTCAAGCTGCAAGTTATTTTAAGTATTATTTATGTTGTTACAGCTAAAAAATATCACAGACGTTTGCTTAATCTTACAAATGCATGTAGTTTCTTGTTACAGTTATTATTGAGTTTGTTTTGTCAAGCCAATGTTTCACAATTCAAAAGGGTATATAACAAACTTATTTTTAAAAATTAAGATTAAAAATGGCAAATGTTTATTGTTTAATGTTTATTGTTTAATGTTATATTTCTGGTCGTCAGGCCAAGATTTGTTGGTAAGACAAAATTTAAGTCTTGGTTGCTTGGTTATCAGGTATCTTTCACAATGGTTTTCTCAAGGTTTTCTTGGCTAAATGTTTTACACATTGTAACTTAATGGAGTCCTCAAAGTGAAGAAAAACAGTTTAAACTTTTTGTTAATGTCTAATTAAAAAAAAAAAAAGTGTTAAATTGTTTGCATGTTTTAATGTACTTTTGGAGACTTCTGAACTTCAATGCTGCCAACTGAGACAAATCTAATTAAAGCAACAAAATAGATTTTATTAACCACACATTAACAAGAACTTGTTGATGCAACAAGTACGAGTCTTCTTGAGTCAAAGCGCTTTACTGATATTGAGTATATATGAATAAATTCAATCAGATAAACACCACACAAACATTTTAATGCAATTAGCTGCAAAGACATTACATAAACCTAATAAAACCATGTTGAATTTACAAATTTTTATTGTGTTCATATAACACATTCAGAGCAGTTCAGGTTTGCTTCATTTTTTTAGATGCACAATGGGTGCTACGATTAAATCATGTTGATTCGATAAATATTTTTTTTGAATGTACAAGAATATTACATACAATACCTTACACAAAACAACACAGTACTACACAATTACCACTCCAGTTATTTTGGTTATGCTGTTTTATCATATGGAATACCACAGGATATTTTTGTGAGAGATGGCTTTAAATTATTACTCATGGCACTCTATCTGAATCACAATCAGCAACAACAGTCATGTGATACTGCTCAACTTAACAAACTGTACTTTAAGGACCAAATTTATTATAGTAGAATTGAAAAAATAAAGGATCTGACCTGAAAACTGACCTGAGCTGGTGCTGGGTTCTTCACTGTCATCAGGGAACTGTGCTGGTTTATGGAGTTTTGCCAGCATCAAGTCCTCCTGATCATCCTTAAAAGTCACCTTGAGTTTTCTTTTTCTGCCTCCTAAAGTGGATTAGATACAATATTTTTTTTTCATAAAATTTTCATGACATAAATAGATTTGATAATCTTTATTGTATTAAGATTTTCTTAAAAAAATTAACAAGTGATTATATCTGAGACAGAGTTTCTACAGACAAAATAATTTTTTAGATACTGTGGTTGCTCCTAGGTATTTTACACATTTGTGTCATAGAACGGTCGCAAAAACCCAATTTAAACTTTAACTTGGGCTTCAGTGGGGCTTTACTGATCCTACTGTCCTGCTGAACAAAATAAATTTACCACAGAACAAATAAGCTGAGCAAAATAAGAAAGGATCACCAAGGTAGCTATTGAAAAATTGAAAAAATAAAGGATCTGACCTGAAAACTGACCTGAGCTGGTGCTGGGTTCTTCATTGTCATCAGGGAACTGTGCTGGTTTATGGCGTTTTGCCGGCATCAAGTCCTCCTGATTTTCATCATCCTGAAAAGCTTTCTTGGCTTTTCTTTTTCTGCCTCTGCATCCTAAAGTGGATGAAAATATTGAAGGGTTAGTTATAGATGATCACTTATTTTGGTAATCTGCATTCATTCATTACTACTCGGTATAGGGTGACCCTAAATAGTCAAGGCTTCGCAACTACCAATCTCTCAGCTGAGTATTTGCAGAGGTAAATTATGAAACGAGGGTCAGGCCATTTTGGCTATATGGAGGTTCCCCAGTGTCTGATTTTACATGGAACCACTGGTTTTCTCCCCTTAAGCTGGTATATAGCCTGCCGTTATATCAACTTTTACCAGATTTATGCTTTTCCTCCATATTTGATTTGTATTATTATTAGACTCCCACCAATCTCCGTTCCCACAAACACCAGCCACCTCAACCCCGGCCACAAACCACATGAACTGACTATCAGTCGAATACAGATAAGATTTGTAAATGTAGATTTGAATATGTACATTCTGATTAAGGGACACTCCTATTACTTGTAATTTAATTGACTATTTTCACTTGATTTGTTTCTTGGTTAACTGATTCAAAACACTTCACTCCCAACTTTACAATGTAGAATTTTAAGCACGAAACTAAAGGCATAGTTGACCCAAAAAGTTAATTCTACTCACAATTTACTCCTCCTCAAGTGGTTTCGAACTTTTATGAGATTATTATTATTAATCTCAAAAGAATATATTTTGAAGAAAGCTGAAACCCTCTAATCATTTACTTCCATAGCAGGAAAACAGATACTATGGAATTCAATAAAGACAGGTTTCCAGCTTTCTTCAAAATATCATCTTTTTTGGTTGACAGAATAAAATAAAATCATAAAGGCTTAGAACAAGTAAAGTGTGAGTAAATGATGACAGAACTTTCATTTTTGGTGAAGTATATCTCTTTAACGAAGCTGTAGAAAAGTGTGTTCTTGTGTTAGTAAACTGACCTGAGCTGGTGCTGGGTTCTTCATTGTCATCAGGGAACTGTGATGGTTCACAACGTTTTGCCGTCATCAAGTCCTCCTGATCATCCTGAAAAGTCACCTTGAGTTTTCTTTTTCTGCCTCCTAAAGTGGATTAGATACAATAATTTTTTTTTAATAAAATTTTCTTAACATAAATAGATTTTATAATCTTTATTGTATTAAGATTTTCTTTAAAAACAATTAACAAGTGATTATATCTGAGACAGAGTTTCTACAGACAAAATAATTTTTTAGACACTGTGGTTGCTTCTAGGTATTTTACACATTTGTGTCATTGAACAGTCGCAAAAACCCAATTTAAACTTTAACTTGGGCTTCAGTGGGGCTTTACTGATCCTACTGTCCTGCTGAACAAAATAAATTTACCACAGAACAAATAAGCTGAGCAAAATATGACAGGATCCTCACAGCACTTTCTGTAGTGGAGTATCACAACAATTTAGAGTTATGCATGTGATTTTTCTGTTGTTTTCATGTGCCAATATTAACTCATTACACTCAAAAAAGTAAACAAGCCACTTGTTGGATTTGCAAATCAGAAACGTGTCTTATGGAAAAGAATGGAATGAGTTTAGTTCTGTTAAATGATTTATTCTAGTTGTTTGAAACTAAATGAAGAAATAATCAAATGAACTAGATAAGAGCTCATTCATTCATTCATTTTCTTGTCAGCTTAGTCCCTTTATTATTCCAGGGTCGCCACAGCGGAATGAACCGCCTCCTTATCCAGCAAGTTTTTACACAGCGGATGCCCTTCCAGCTGCAACCCATCTCTGGGAAACATCCACACACACATTTTCATACACTACAGACAATTTAGCCTACCCAATTCACCTGTACCGCATGTCTTTGGACTGTGTGGGAAACCAAAGCACCCGGAGGAAACCCACGCAAAGGCAGGGAGAACATGCAAACCCCACACAGAAACACCAACTGAGCCAAGGTTCAAACCAGCGACCCAGCAACCTTCTTGCACTGCCTAGCCTAGATAAGAGCTTGTTGATTCATTATATTAAAGCTTTTTCTGTTGTTTTCATGTGGCAATATCAACTCATTACCACAAGATTCCAGGAATATTACATACAGTACAACAAAACCCTGTGGTAAAACCTGCAAAAATGTGAATTTAATACCACATTAACCTAGACATTATTACAGTACACAAAGTATTGTTGTAAAAATTACTAACATATTAAAGCAATACTATTATTCACTGCAAGAACATTACAGAAATATTACATGCAACAATACCTTACACAAGAACAGCACAGTACTACACAATTACCACTCCAGTTTTTTTGTTTTTCTGTTTTATCATATGGAATACCACAGGATATTTTTGTGAGAGATGGCTTTAAATTATGACCCATGGCACTCTTTCTGAATCACAATAATTAACAACAGTCATGTGATATTGCTCAACTTAACAAACTGTATTTTAAGGACCAAATTGATCATAGTACAATTGGAGAAATGAAGGGTCTTGTCATGGTAAACTGACCTGAGCTGGTGCTGGGTTCATCACTGTCATCAGGGAACTGTGCTGGTTTATGGCGTTTTGCCAGCATCAAGTCCTCCTGATTTTCATCATTCTGGAAAGCTTCATCGACTTTTCTTTTTCTGTCTCTGCTTCCTAAAGTGGATGAAAATATGGAAGGGTTAGTTATAGATGATCACTTATTTTGGTAATCTGTATTCATTCATTACTACTCGGTATAGGGTGACCCTTAATAGTCAAGGCTTCGCAACTACCAATCTCTCAGCTGAGTATTTGCAGAGGTAAATTATGAAACGAGGGTCAGGCCATTTTGGCTATATGGAGGTTCCCCAGTGTCTGATTTTACATGGAACCACTGGTTTTCTCCCCTTAAGCTGGTATATAGCCTGCCGTTATATCAACTTTTACCAGATTTATGCTTTTCCTCCATATTTGATTTGTATTATTATTAGACTCCCACCAATCTCCGTTCCCACAAACACCAGCCACCTCAACCCCGGCCACAAACCACATGAACTGACTATCAGTCGAATACAGATAAGATTTGTAAATGTAGATTTGAATATGTACATTCTGATTAAGGGACACTCCTATTACTTGTAATTTAATTGACTATTTTCACTTGATTTGTTTCTTGGTTAACTGATTCAAAACACTTCACTCCCAACTTTACAATGTAGAATTTTAAGCACGAAACTAAAGGCATAGTTGACCCAAAAAGTTAATTCTACTCACAATCTACTCCTCCTCAAGTGGTTTCGAACTTTTATGAGATTATTATTATTAAACTCAAAATAATATATTTTGAAGAAAGCTGAAACCCTCTAATCATGGACTTCCATAGCAGAAAAACAGATACTATGGAATGCAATGAAGACAGGTTTCCAGCTTTCTTCAAAATATCATCTATTTTGGTTGACAGAATAAAATAAAATCATAAAGGCTTAGAACAAGTAAAGTGTGAGTAAATGATGACAGAACTTTCATTTTTGGTGAAGTATATCTCTTTAACGAAGCTGTAGAAAAGTGTGTTCTTGTGTTAGTAAACTGACCTGAGCTGGTGCTGGGTTCTTCATTGTCATCAGGGAACTGTGATGGTTCACAACGTTTTGCCGTCATCAAGTCCTCCTGATCATCCTGAAAAGTCACCTTGAGTTTTCTTTTTCTGCCTCCTAAAGTGGATTAGATACAATATTTTTTTTTCATAAAATTTTCATGACATAAATAGATTTTATAATCTTTATTGTATTAAGATTTTCTTAAAAAAATTAACAAGTGATTATATCTGAGACAGAGTTTCTACAGACAAAATAATTTTTTAGATACTGTGGTTGCTTCTAGGTATTTTACACATTTGTGTCATTGAACGGTCGCAAAAACCCAATTTAAACTTTAACTTGGGCTTCAGTGGGGCTTTACTGATCCTACTGTCCTGCTGAACAAAATAAATTTACCACAGAACAAATAAACTGAGCAAAATATGACAGGATCACCACAGCACTTTCTGTAGTGGAGTATCACAACAATTTAGAGTTATGCATGTGATTTTTCTGTTGTTTTCATGTGCCAATATTAACTCATTACCACAAGATTCCAGGATTCTTACAAACAGTACAACAAAACCCTGTGGTAAAACCAACAAAAATGTGAATTTAATACCACATTAACCTGGACATTATTACAGTACATTGTTGTACTGTACAAGTATTGTTGTAAATATTACAAAAAAATAAAAGCAATACTATTAATTACTGCAAGAACATTACAGAAATATTACATGCAATAATACCTTACACAAGAACAACACAGTACTACACAATTACTTCTCCAGTTTTTTGTTCTTCTGTCTTATCATATGGAATACCACAGGATATTTTTGTGAGAGATGACTTTAAATTATTACCCATGGCACTCGTTCTGAATCACAATCAGCAACGACAGTCATGTGATATTGCTCAACTTAACAAACTGTATTTTAAGGACCAAATTTATTATAGTAGGATTGGAGAAATGAAGGGTCTTGTCATGGTAAACTGACCTGAGCTGGTGCTGGGTTCATCACTGTCATCAGGGAACTGTGCTGGTCTATGGCGTTTTGCCGGCATCAAGTCCTCCTGATTTTCATCATTCTGGAAAGCTTCCTCGACTTTTCTTTTTCTGTCTCTGCTTCCTAAATTGGATTAAATACAATAAACCTTTTATTCAATTTTCATAGCATAAATAGGTTTTATATTGTTTATGGTATTAAAATTTTCCTAAAAAACAATGACAAGTGATTATAATCTGTGACAGAGTTTCAAACAAAAGTTTTTTAACACACTGGTTGTTTCTATGCGTTTTACACATTTGTGTCATTGAATGGTCTCATAAACCCAATTTGACACTCCTATCCATGTTATATCCCTTACAAAAATGGGCTTTACTGATCCTACTGTCCTGCTGAACAAAATAAATTTACCACAGAACAAATAAGCTGGGAAAAATCTGACACTATCACCAAAGCACTTTCTATAGTGGAGTATCACAACAATTTACAGTTATGCATGTGATTTTTCTGTTGTTTTCATGAGGCAATATATCAACTCATTGCCACAAGAATACAACAGGAATATTACATACAATACAAAAAGTCCTGTTGTAAATTCTACAAAAATGTGAAATACCACATTTTACCTGGATAAAATATTACAGTATACAAAATACTGTGGTAAATATTAGAGATATATGAAAGTTATACAGTTCATTATAGGAATATTACATACAACAAAACTACACAACAAAAACAACACAGTACTACAAAATTACTTCAGGTTTTGTGTATTTTTTGTAGAACTGTATTTTAAGGATGACATTTTTTAAATTAAAACTGGAGAAATGAAGAGTCTTGTCATAGTAAACTCACCTGAGCTGGTGTTTTCTGCTTCAGGGCGGGAACAATTGCTTGTTTCCCCCTTAAAAAAAACTATCATCTTCCAAATGTACTCCATTTATGTTAGTTTTAACAACAAGTAAATATGGAAATTCAAAATAGCAAAGCTGATAAATCTCGATAATTCTCGCACTGAGCTTCTTTCACAAACTCGATCTGACAGCTGTAAAAATACTTTTTGTGCTTGAACTAATTGGAAGATTACTACTGAAAACTGTGTGTGTGTGTGCGCCTGAGAACCCCGCGTTCTGTAACGTCATTATTAGAACGCGGGTTCCCAAGGTGATCCAAGATGGTTGTGATGTAGGTAATCGTCATTATTTTTCAGGGTTTCAAAGGTGAAGTGTTATGTTAACCCACTGCTTAATACCAGAGATTCATTCATTCATTTTCTTTTCGGCTTAGTCCCTTTATTAATCCGGTGTCGACAAAGTGGAATGAACCGCCAATACCGGTGATGACATTATACAAATTAAGGTGGACGTTAAGTCTTTTGACATATTTGCAGCAGGGGTAAAATACCTGCCAAAGCTAAAACCGCATGCCTCTCGGCCGTTTGCGCCTGCCACGGCTAACGTAAATGCGGCCGCCTATGGCAAGCCTTTTTAGCATTTAAACCTTTGTTCTGACTATCCATAAATAATATATCATAAAATATCTCTAATTATATTTTGACGAGTGCTAATTATAATTCGATAAGAAAATAATAAATATAATTCGACAAGATACAGTAGCGCTTATATTTGTGAATTTATAATTTTACAGCGTAAAAACTCCAGTATAAA
This sequence comes from Danio rerio, assembly GCF_052040795.2. NCBI lineage: Eukaryota > Metazoa > Chordata > Actinopteri > Cypriniformes > Danionidae > Danio > Danio rerio. The sequence goes on from NC_141025.1 coordinate 44,537,677, forward strand.
AGGAAGCTGAATATTTTATGGTACAAAAAGAGCTGTATTATCAATAAATGAATCTCCTTTATCACAAGTAGTGCTGGAATCCTCTTTGTTCTTACAGTTTTGTTTGTTACCATGTACGTTGTGAAGTGTTAAGAGTTGCTCCAGATCTTACCTCTTGAAGAGAGTTGACAGTAAACAATAGCAAACAATAATGTACAGCAGTAGCCCATCTATATAAAAGTGAATAAAAACGTTAATAAAAAAGAATGAATTACACATTATTAAAATAGTACAAATTCTATACAATATTATAGAATAAAATAATACATTATATTTTAAAAGATTAATAATAGCAATACAATATAAAATAGTATGTGCTTACCAATAATCATAGTATGAATAATACTATATTAGTATTCATAACTATAATAGTTTTTCCTACTATTATATTAAAATAGTAGTGGAATTACAACAAATTAAAATGATATAGGCAGATACAAAATATAGTGTGTAGCAGGTAAAACAGTGTGTAGCAGGATTGCATAAAACCTAAAACCTCAGTTATTCAGACACGTGACATGATTCTAAACCAATATACAACATTTAAAGGAGTTCTTCAAGTTTTGTCATTGTACCACTAGATGGCAGCAAAAGAGCACTTACTACAGACAGTCTATGGGTAAAACACTGTTATTGCATTTCAAATCAAACTTAGTCCAATCTTACCATTCAAGTTATTTTCAATCCACTTATGAAATTATAATAATTACACTGAAAGCTGATTATTCTGTATACATTACAGTCATTGGTGTATTTAGACCAGTTAAACAGTCATTGGCTGCTGAAGCTCATGTGGTTTCATTTCTCACTTATAACTAACATGATATTCAATGAGTGCACAAGCAGGTGAGGGTGATTTTGATTTAACAGTCTTTCCTCTAGGATTTTTTCCAGCTGTGGCGGCGGGCCTTTTTTTTTACACAGATTTACTAACTAGCTGTGGCGTTATTTCAAATGACAAATGTAGTGTATTAGAAGTCGAGATTGCATTTATGTAATAGCCTACGAGCATGCGGATCTCTTTGCTTGCGCGCCAATTTCCTCTGCTCGTGCACAAAACTTCTTGGACGCCTCCTAAAATAGCCGCTTCAAGAGCATGCAGATCTTCATGTGCGCTCTCAAATAAATGCTGCTGAAGTGCGATTAAGTGCGTTTATGGAACGAGTATGTCTCCAACATTTATTACATTTGCTAGGAATATTCATGAATGCATTGTGAAGTAAAGTTAACGGCTATACGTTGTGTTTGCTGGCCTCACGCATCACCAGGCACGTGCACACATAGGGCTCAACCTGTGCAGTGCACATGCCCTTTTTAGTCTTGGATAGAAAGTGCCCTTCCAAAATGATCAAAAGTGCCCCCGCGACACATCCCCGCTCCCACCCTTCATTAGGCGCGCGACAACACCGCTCTTGAGTACGCGCGTGAAAACACCGTGATCAGATCGCGCGAGCGATGACAACAAATGACGCACAGCACTACGGTTAAAGAAAAGTTTGCGCTGTTATAAGTCGCTTAGCCTTTAATCTGTTTTGGTGGGATTATTACCCGCTATTAAAAAATATAATGTTGAATGAGAGGCTGTAATGTAGCCGTAGCGGAATGAATTTTGGCATGGCACCCCACCATGGAAGAATGAATGTAGCAGAAACCATGTATTAAAATTAATCTTATCAGACTCATAACCGGTTTTGCTTTTGACCTTCCATGCTATACAAATAGTGTGATTAACACAATTTATTATAGCAGTCAATATAAAACCTAGTGTTAAAACAAATAGTTGAAGAGCCCAACTAAAGCAGACTCTGTCCTCCATCATGGTGACTTCAAATGACCAACAGAAATTTTCATTAAGAGCTTTTGTTCACGTGACAGAAATAAAGTCAAAGGTCTGTAATAAGTTAAGCTCTTGATGTTTGCGTAGTTGTTTATTGATCTCTGCTGAGGTCTTGAGAAATTACATTTTTATTGTGTAATTTGTTTTATTTTTATTAATTATTTTATTTAGAGTTTTATTCTCAGCTGATTTCATCTTTGCTTTTGGCTGTAATTTGTGTTTTTCTTTTCTTCAGGGATTCTGCTGTTAACAGTTGTTCATCAATAATTTTCAATCCTCCTTTAACCCTTACTGCACGGCGTAACCATATGGCAACATGATACTTATGTTCATTTCCCTGACGCTGTTTCTTTAAGACCAACATTTTTTATTATTATTATTGGAAAGAGAAGACCTTAGAGTAGCCAATGATGTGCTTTGGTTAAGTCACATGACATTTAGTGTCATATAATATATTATAATGTATATATATAATGTTGATTAGTCATGTGTTAATGGCTTTTTTATTATGGATAAAATCTAGTTTTAATGGCAATACTACTTTTGAATATATATGAATACAGGAAACAGTGTATTAGCGAGCACCACCATGTTTTATGGTAAGTGAAAGAAGAAAAGGACAGAACTGGCTCTTCCTGCAGATAAAAGTGAGGGTGAGATGGGTTTTAGTGACCATGAGAATGATGCAGACTGGACATTTGATAGAGACAGTTCAGGTAAGTTAGCTCAGAGGCAGATAAGACAGGTGTAGTATAGTATATAATACAATATATATAAAAAAAAATGTTAGCTAGTAGCTACATTATTCTGATGTATCTGGATACAATAGACTTGTTATTTATTTGTTATAATATTAACTGGAGAAATTATTTATATTGACTGTATTAGATCCACTGTTGGACATTGTTGCCATGTGGCAACATTTCATAAAGTACCTTAAAAAAATTGTTTCCCATTTTTTTTTTACAGCACTTCAAGTTAAGCCATTTTAGAAAAAGAAAAACAGTTGGTCCCACTTTTTATTAAGTGTCCTTAACTACTATGTACTTACATAAAAAAATAAATACAATGTACTTACTTTGTTCATAAAGTATTTGAGAACTTGTGGTGCTCTTGAGTTGGGATAGGGGTTGGGTTAGGGACAGGTTTGGTGGTATGGGTATGTTTAAGGGTGGGTTAAGGTGTAGGGAATGGTCAGCAGTGTATTTACAAATGTAATTACAGAAGTTAATTACAGATGTAATTACATACAGGTATTTAATCAAGCATAAGTACACAATAAATACATGTTTTTACACAATAAGTACATTGTAACAAACTATTAATTCCTGTGTAAGTACATATTAGTTAAGGCCACTTAATATAAAGTGGGACCAAACAGTTACACACACACACACACACACACACACACACACACACACACACACACACACACACACACACACACACATATATATATATATATGTGTGTGTATTTTTTTTTACAGATTTATTATAATGCGTGCGGTAAAGGGTTAATTAGACACTTAAATATCTCATCACTTCATCACTATCTGAGTGTTCAACCCTCTGTACTGAGGACACTCTTGCTCTAGGATTAGAGGGGTTAAATGTGTTTGATGAAAAATACAGACTGTGGAATGTATTTTTAACAGAAATATTCTGTAAACCGAATTTACGAATGTAAAATGTTAAAAACAGCAGATTTCTACAGCTACTGGTATTTTATCGTAAAATCAAGAAACAAAAACAGCAAAATACTGTAAAACGGTTTTTGAGTCACCATTGTGGAGGATAGTAGCGTCTGTGTTGAAGTTCGAGATAAACTAGAAGTATTTGAAGTTAAGCTGCATCTTCTTTTGTTTAAAGGTAACTGTATATTTACTGATGCAGTGATAATTTGCTAATTGTAAACACACATGAACACAATAGTGCATTGAATGACTTTGTGTTTTTATGCGCTAAGTTCTATTTTTGTAAACTGAACATTGTATCAGTTCATGAAATGCGGTTATGTTTAGTCAATTTTAACAGTTCTATAAACTTTCGTATTCATTACTGAAAAATTCTGGCAACCACAGTGTAGCTGACCGATCAGAGCCTCTTGATGGCAGGCCTTGCAGAGGAACTAGGAAATATGAAAGTCATTCTCATGTTAGTTGAGTAGCTGTATATAATTAAAGCAAGATACAAGAAAAAATAACCTGATTTTTACAAGTCAAGCATGCACACACTTTGCATCTTTTAAACAGAACTAAGCCTTAAAAATACACATTGGACCACCCTTTTAAATAATCTGTTTAAATTGCAAAGTTCAATTTACACATTGCACATAACAAATTAATTACTGCTTCTCTACACACAGGTAAACCATAAATAACGTGTTGTGCATATATGTGTATATAGAATATGTGTATATAGCATTTACCATTTTTATACTGCTTGAATAGCATTAAATAAGTAAAATTATTTTATTTTTTTATTGTAGATATACCATTAAAACACAGAATCTGTCCATTTTTTACTGTAGATATACTATTAAAACCACCCCAAAAAATCCAAGTTTTTACTGTTGATATACCCTTAAAACACAGTAATCACTGTTTTTAATATCTATAAAAAATCTTAAATTACCCCATAAATGTACAGAAAGGCCTTAGAGGCTACAGTAAAGCATTTAGTATACAGCACAGTTGGGAAACTTACTAGAAGAGGGTGTCACAGACTGGGAAGGAGTATGGCAGAACATTTTTACTTCATCTAAAAATTCCAATCACCAACTCATTCACTATAACTTATGTCATAGAACCTACTGGACCCCACTCAAAAGACATCTTATGGAGATTAAATCTTTTTTCCATATGATGTGGAAATTTCAAAGTACAACAATTTTGGAATGAGGTGTGTGTTATCTAGGTATGGAAGGATAACCGGTTTCAAGATTTACCGCAGTTTGGAAAAGTCAAGGTTTTAAATCCGCTAAAATGTTCTGTTATATCGTTCCCAAGGTAAATGTAAGGGTTTTTAAATATATTTTATATGTAATATGGGTTTTTGAAACTAATGAAAAGAGCGGAAGTACAGTTTATGGATCCAAAACTTTATTTTTTTACCCAGAACTTATTTTAGAGCAGTAATCACAATACTGTGAAACTGGTATTTTTATCCAAGCTTATCATACTGTCAGAAACTTATACCTGCCCATGCCTAGTGTTATCTTATCTAAAATTAATTCATATCCTGTTCCGGTGAATCCTTCCATTCTATTATTGAGCGATGATTCTATGTTGAATCTTACCAAGCTACAACAAGCTGTTAGGCTGGCTGGCTTAACTTCTGCAAAAAAATTACTAGCCCAACATTGGCTGCCTCCACATAATTTGGACACGTACAAGTTCAACTTCTGGAAATTATAATGTTGGAATTATCCACAGCTTGATTAAACTTACAAATGAGTACATTAAAGTGCTGGACATCAGCTGCTTACAAAATCTCCATGTTCATTGCACAAAGCAATGATCAGGATCCAGAATGATTGTCAGAATAATTTTTTTTCTTAACTCATTCATTTTCAACAGATTTTCCGGGGCCGGGTCACGGGGCAGGAGACTCAGGAGAGAACCCCAGACCTCTCACTTCCCAGACACGTCCCCCAGCTCTTCTGGGGGGATCCAGAGGCGTTCCCAGGCCAGTCAAGAGACATAGTCTCTCCAGCGTGTCCTGGGTCTTCTCCGAGGCCTCCTTCCAGTGGGACATGCCTGGAACACCTCTCAAGGTAGGCATTCAGGAGGCATCCGAAACATATCCCCGAACCACCTGACTTCTCTCAATGTGGAGGAGCAGCAGTTCTACGCCGAGCTCCCCCCAAGTGACAGAGCTGCTCACCCTATCTATAAAGTTGCACCCTGCCACTCTGCAAAGGAAACTTATTTCGGCCGCTTGTATTTCTGACCCAAAGCTCATGACCATAGGTGAGAGGAATGTAGATTGACCGGTAAATCGAGGGCTTTGGCTTTCAGCTCAGCTCCTTCTTTACCCCAATGGACCAGTACATTGACCGCATTACAGCTGCCACTGCACCAATCCACCTGTCAATCTCACATTCCATCCTTCCCTCACTCGTGAACAAAACCCTAAGATATTTGAACTCCTCCACTTGGGGTAAGGACTTTCCTCCAACCTGGGGATTTTTCTTTAC